>NC_086317.1:197062953-198262953 GCF_036172605.1 Pelobates fuscus | reverse complement strand
AGGAGGAACAGTCCCTATTCTGCTGTGTGTCAGTGTGTATCAGGGTCCCTGAGGACAGGTGTCAATCCATACCTGCCAAGTGACGCTATGTAAGGGGAACAGTCCCTATTCTGCTCTGTGTCAGTGTGTATCATGGTCTCTGAGGACAGGTGTCAATCCATACCTGCCAAGTGACCTTATGTAGGGGGAACAGTCTCTATTCTGCATTGTGTCATTGTGTATCAGGGCCTTTGAGGACAGGTGTCAATCCATATCTGCCAAGTGACCCTATTTAGGGGGAACAGTCTCTATTCTGCTCTTTGTCAGTGTGTATCGGGCTTTGAGGACAGGTGTCAATCCATATCTGCCAAGTGACCATATGTAGGGGGAACAGTCCCTATTCTGCTCTGTGTCAGTGTGAATCATGGTCTCTGAGGACCGGTGTCAATCCATACCTGCCAAGTGACCCTATGTAGGGGGAACAGTCCCTATTCTGCTCTGTGTCAGTGTGTATCATGGTCTCTGAGGACAGGTGTCAATCCATACCTGCCAAGTGACTCTATGTAGTGGGAACAGTCTCTATTCTGCTCTGTGTCAGTGTGTATCAGGGGCTTTGAGGACAGGTGTCAATCCAAATCTGCCAAGTGACCATATGTAGTGGTAACATTCTCTTTTCTGCTCTGTGTCAGTGTGTATCATGGTCTCTGAGGACAGGTGTCAATCCATACCTGCCAAGTGACCCTATGTAGGGGGAACAGTCCCTATTCTGCTCTGTGTCAGTGTGTATCATGGTCTCTGAGGACAGGTGTCAATCCATACCTGCCAAGTGACCCTATGTAGGGGGAACAGTCTCTATTCTGCTCTTTGTCAGTGTGTATCAGGGGCTTTGAGGACAGGTGTCAATCCATATCTGCCAAGTGACCCTATGTAGGGGGAACAGTCTCTATTCTGCTCTGTGTCCGTGTGTATCAGGGGCTTTGAGGACAGGTGTCAATCCCTATCTACCAAGTGACCCTATGTAGGGGTAACAGTCTCTATTCTGCTCTGTGTCAGTGTGTATCATGGTCTCTGAGGACAGGTGTCAATCTATACCTGCCAAGTGACCCTATGTAGGGGGAACAGTCCCTATTCTGCTCTGTGTCAGTGTGTATCATGGTCTCTGAGGACAGATGTCAATCCATACCTGCCAAGTGACCCCATGTAGGGGGAACAGTCCCTATTCTGCTCTGTGTCAGTGTGTATCAGGGGCTTTGAGGACAGGTGTCAATCCATATCTGCCAAGTGACAATATGTAGGGGGAACAGTCCCTATTCTGCTCTGTGTGAGGAGGAGGAACCATGTGCTCGGCATCCAACCATGTGCAACCATGTGCAAATGGGGTCTTTCATGCTGTCGTGCCTGTTGAGGGACCCTCGTATAAAAAGGCTGAAGGAGAACGACCTGTGCTGGGTGTCCACGCTACTAGACCCCCGGTATAAGCAGACAGTGTTGGAAATGTTTCCGAATTAGAAGTCGGAAAGGATGCAGCATTGGCAAAATAAATTAAAAAGTATGCTTTACACAGCGTATAAGGGTGATGTCAAAGCACAACGGGAATCTAACAGGGGAAGAGGTGAAAGTCATCCTCCTCCTCCCACGACCGCGACCATATCTGCCAAGTGACCCTATGTAGGGGGAACAGTCCCTATTCTGCTCTGTGTCAGTGTGTATCATGGTCTCTGAGGACAGGTGTCAATCCATACCTGCCAAGTGACTCTATGTAGGGGGAACAGTCCCTATGTCAGTGTGTATCAGGGGCTTTGAGGACAGGTGTCAATCCATATCTGCCAAGTGACCATATGTAGGGGGAACAGTCCCTATTCTGCTCTGTGTGATGAGGAGGAATGGAAATGAGTAGCTCGGCATCCAACCTTGTGCAAATGGGGTCTTTCATGCTGTCGTGCCTGTTGAGGGACCCTCGTATAAAAAGGCTGAAGGAGAACTACCTGTGCTGGGTGTCCACGCTACTAGACCCCCGGTATAAGCAGACAGTGGCGGAAATGTTACCGAATTACAAGTCGGAAAGGATGCAGCATTTGCAAAATAAATTAAAAAGTATGCTTTACACAGCGTATAAGGGTGATGTCACAGCACAACGGGAATCTAACAGGAGAAGAGGTGAAAGTCATCCTCCTCCTCCCACGACCACGCCATATCTGCCAAGTGACCCCATGTAGGAGGAACAGTCCCTATTCTGCTCTGTGTCAGTGTGTATCATGGTCTCTGAGGACAGGTGTCAATCCATACCTGTCAAGTGACCCTATGTAGGGGTAACAGTCTCTATTCTGCTCTGTGTCAGTGTGTATCATGGTCTCTGAGGACAGGTGTCAATCCATACCTGCCAAGTGACTCTATGTAGGGGGAACAGTCCCTATTCTGCTCTGTGTCAGTGTGTATCAGGGGCTTTGAGGACAGGTTTCAATCCATATCTGCCAAGTGACCCTATGTAGGGGGAACAGCCCCTATTCTGCTCTTTGTGAGGAGGAGGAACGGGAAATGAGTAGCTTGGCATCAAACCTTGTGCAAATGGGGTCTTTAATGCTGTCGTGCCTGTTGAGGTACCCTTGTATAAAAAGGTTGAAGGAGAACGACCTGTGCTGGGTGTCCACGCTACTAGACCCCCGGTATAAGCAGACAGTGTTGAAAATTTTACAGAATTACAAGTCGGAAAGGATGCAGCATTTGCAAAATAAATTAAAAAGTATGCTTCACACAGCGTATAAGGGTGATGTCACAGCACAACGGGAATCTAACAGGGAAAGAGGTGAAAGTCATCCTCCTCCTCCCATGACCACGCCATATCTGCCAATTGACCCTATGTAGGAGGAACAGTCCCTATTCTGCTGTGTGTCAGTGTGTATCAGGGTCCCTGAGGACAGGTGTCAATCCATACCTGCCAAGTGACCCTATGTAGGGGGAACAGCCCCTATTCTGCTCTGTGTCAGTGTGTATCATGGTCTCTGAGGACAGGTGTCAATCCATACCTGCCAAGTGACCCTATGTAGGGGGAACAGTCCCTATCCTGCACTGTGTCAGTGTGTATCATGGTCTCTGAGGACAGGTGTCAATCGATACCTGCCAAGTGACTCTATGTAGGGGGAACAGTCTCTATTCTGCTCTCTGTCAGTGTGTATCATGGTCTCTGAGGACAGTTGTCAATCCTTACCTGCCAAGTGACTCTATGTAGGGGGAACAGTCTCTATTCTGCTCTTTGTCAGTGTGTATCAGGGGCTTTGAGGACAGGTGTCAATCCATATCTGCCAAGTGACCTTATGTAGGGGGAACAGTCTCTATTCTGCTCTGTGTCAGTGTGTATCAGGGCCTTTGAGTACAGGTGTCAATCCATATCTGCCAAGTGACCCTATGTAGGGGGAACAGTCTCTTTTCTGCTCTGTGTCAGTGTGTATCATGGTCTCTGAGGACAGGTGTCAATCCATATCTGCCAAGTGACCCTATGTAGGGGGAACAGTCCCTATTCTGCTCTGTGTCAGTGTGTATCATGGTCTCTGAGGACAGGTGTCAATCCATACCTGCCAAGTGACCCTATGTAGGAGGAACAGTCCCTATTCTGCTCTGTGTGAGGAGGAGGAACGGGAAATGAGTAGCTCGGCATCCAACCTTGTGCAAATGGGGTCTTTCATGCTGTCGTGCCTGTTGAGGTACCCTCTGTTACGGTTGCCTCCAGGCTGGCTGGAAGTTGGACCGTAGAAAAGGATGCTCCTAGCGCTCACCCAAGGACCATCAGCACCGCAGCCACCATAAGCACTGCGAACTCCACGAACCACCGCTGCTGGGCTGGTATCTCGCCGTCTGCTCTGCGCCCTGGACCTACGACCAGGCTCCAGGTTCCAATAGGCGAACCTCTTCCTTCTGTCGAGCGAAGCAGGATCAGGAACCAGAGCTCTTACAAGAGCTCAGTAGCTAAGGGAGTATGCAGAGCATAGCAATCCCTGTAGTGATTATAGCTGTCCCCTACAAACATGAGTCGAGGCTGCAAGTTAGAGGGTCAGAAGAGGTCTGAGGACTGGAACACCCAGCCTGCTTTTTATTAGGATAAGGTACACACAGGACACTCCCAGGGGGAGGATGAAATTAACCAATAACAGCATAGTACAGCCCACAGGTTCCCTCCCCTCAGATAAACAGTTAAACCAATTATTACATACAATAAAAATACAGTTTTTACACACACACTGTAACTTTAAAACCATACATCCAATTTCAATAAAAGTTACATATTCAAACTCAGCATACATCAAACATAAACACTTCCAAAAATCAGCCAAATCCCTCCAGTGGATCAAAAGTTAGCTGGAAGTCCTTTATGACCGACCGCAAGCACAATTTCCTGCCCAAAACAGTTCCATAGATTTGGGCTGTGCGGCCGGTCAATTTCATGCGGAAAAACGACTAAGTCCCATTTCGAACGGGACTTAGTCTCTGGAGCTGCAAGTTCCGTATGGGAGAAGGTAAGGGTCAGCGGTGTTCGGCAGAATGTGTAGCCGATTTTAGTTCCACAGAATCTTTAGCATACACCGCTGACCGCATTCGAGGAAACCAAGATGGCCGCCGCCACGTGCAATTAACCGGCAGTAACCTCACAGCCTGGGAGGTAAATTGCCTGCACACTTTAGCTTCTGGGTGGTCCGCCTGTGTGGTACTCGGTTCAGTAAGCCCTATTTACTGAACCAAGTGGGGGAAAGCCAGGAACAAGTTATTTTAAAGGTCTGGGGACATAGTCTTAAAGGGGCATTGTTCAGCAAAGTCACAATATGTCCCCAGACGCTTCTTAAAGGGCCATACACACCAATAAAAGTTAATACATTTTCAGGGGCACAATCTTCCAGGGGCCATAGTCATGAGGCAGGAGGCTGGCAAATAGGCTTCTCCACAATCCAGGGAAGCAGGGCAATTTTTCATTTAAAGGGCCAGTTACAAATAGCCATTTGTAACACCCTCGAATGAAAAGGCTGAAGGAGAACGACCTGTGCTGGGTGTCCACGCTACTAGACCCCCGGTATAAGCAGACAGTGTTGGAAATGTTACCGAATTAGAAGTCGAAAAGGATGCAGCATTTGATAAATAAATTAAAAAGTATGCTTTACACAGCGTATAAGGGTGATGTCAAAGCACAACGGGAATCTAACAGGGGAAGAGGTGAAAGTCATCCTCCTCCTCTCACGACCACGCCATATCTGCCAAGTGACCCTATGTAGGGGGAACAGTCCCTATTCTGCTCTGTGTCAGTGTGTATCAGGGTCCCTGAGGACAGGTGTCAATCCATGTATGCCAAGTGACCCTATGTAGGGGTAACAGTCTCTATTCTGCTCTTTGTCAGTGTGTATCAGGGGCTTTGAGGACAGGTGTCAATCCATATCTGCCAAGTGACCCTATGTAGGGGGAACAGTCTCTATTCTGCTCTGTGTCAGTGTGTTTCATGGTCTCTGAGGACAGGTGTCAATCCGTACCTGCCAAGTGACCCTATGTAGGGGGAACAGTCCCTATTCTGCTCTGTGTCAGTGTGTATCATGGTCTCTGAGGACAGGTGTCAATCCATACCTGCCAAGTGACCCTATGTAGGGGTAACAGTCTCTATTCTGCTCTTTGTCAGTGTGTATAAGGGACTTTGAGGACAGGTGTCAATCCATATCTGCCAAGTGACCCTATGTAGAGGGAACTTTCCCTATTCTGCTCTGTGTCAGTGTATATCAGGGGCTTTGAGGACAGGTGTCAATCCATATCTGCCAAGTGACCTTATGTAGGGGGAACAGTCTCTATTCTGCTCTTTGTCAGTGTGTATCAGGGCCTTTGAGGACAGGTGTCAATCCATATCTGCCAAGTGACCCTATGTAGGGGGAACAGTCTCTATTCTGCTCTTTGTCAGTGTGTATCGGGCTTTGAGGACAGGTGTCAATCCATATCTGCCAAGTGACCCTATGTAGGGGGAACAGTCCCTATTCTGCTCTGTGTCGGTGTGTATCAGGGGCTTTGAGGACAGGTGACAATCCATAACTGCCAAGTGACCCTATGTAGGGGGAACAGTCCCTATTCTGCTCTGTGTCAGTGTGTATCATGGTCTCTGAGGACAGGTGTCAATCCATACCTGCCAAGTGACTCAATGTAGGGGAAACAGTCCCTATTCTGCTCTGTGTCAGTGTATATCAGGGGCTTTGAGGACAGGTGTCAATCCATATCTGCCAAGTGACCTTATGTAGGGGGAACAGTCTCTATTCTGCTCTCTGTCTGTGTGTTTCAGGGGATTTGAGGACAGGTGTCAATCCATATCTGCCAAGTGACCATATGTAGTGGTAACAGTCTCTTAATGCTCTGTGTCAGTGTGTATCATGGTCTCTGAGGACAGGTGTCAATCCATACCTGCCAAGTGACCCTATGTAGGGGGAACAGTCCCTATTCTGCTCTGTGTCAGTGTGTATCATGGTCTCTGAGGACAGGTGTCAATCCATATCTGCCAAGTGACCCTATGTAGGGGAAACAGTCTCTATTCTGCTCTTTGTCAGTGTGTATCAGGGGCTTTGAGGACAGGTGTCAATCCATATCTGCCAAGTGACCCTATGTAGGGGGAACAGTCTCTATTCTGCTCTGTGTCAGTGTGTATCAGGGGCTTTGAGGACAGGTGTCAATCCATATCTACCAAGAGACCCTATGAAGGGGTAACAGTCTCTATTCTGCTCTGTGTCAGTGTGTATCATAGTCTCTGAGGACAGGTGTCAATCTATACCTGCCAAGTGACCCTATATAGGGGGAACAGTCCCTATTCTGCTCTGTGTCAGTGTGCATCATGGTCTCTGAGGACAGATGTCAATCCATACCTGCCAAGTGACCCTATGTAGGGGGAACAGTCCCTATTCTGCTCTGTGTCAGTGTGTATCAGGGGCTTTGAGGACAGGTGTCAATCCATATGTCAAGGTGTCAATCCATATGTCAAGGTGTCAATAAGTCAATGGCGGTTCGCCCGGTTCTCCGGTTCGCGAACATTTGCGGAAGTTCCCGTTCGCCGTTCGCGAACCGAAAATTTTGTGTTCGCGACATCACTAAATAGCAGTTAGTTGCCTGTCAGCTTCAGTGTCAGGCTCAGTGGATACTGTGCCCATTTGCCCAGTGCCACCACTCATATCTGGTGTCACAATAGCTTAAGCTTGACATTTAAAAAGAAAACATTTTTTTTCACTGTAATAGATTGAAGAGCAGTTAGTTGCCTGCCAGCTTCTGTGTCAGGCTCAGTGGATACTGTGCCCATTTGCCCAGTGCCACCACTCATATCTGGTGTCACAATAGCTTAAGCTTGACATTTAAAAAGAAAACATTTTTTTTCACTGTAATAGATTGAATAGCAGTTAGTTGTCTGCAAGCGTCTGGGTGTCAGGCCTTCAGGCCTTCAGTGTGTATCAGGGTCTCTGAGGACAGGTGTCAATCCATTTGTCAAGGTGTCAATCCATATGTCAAGGTGTCAATCCATATGTCAAGGTGTCAATATGTCATGTGTCAATCCATATCCATTGTGATTTAGGAATGTTAGGTGATTTCTGCCCTTTATGTATTAAAACCAGACTCTGCATCAACTGTGTAATTTTCCATGGGAGTTTTGCCATAGATCCCCCTCCGGCATGCCACAGTCCAGGTGTTAGTCCCCTTGAAACAACTTTTCCATCACTTTGGTGGCCATAAACAGTCCCTGTGGGTTTTAAAATTCGCCTGCCCATTGAAGTCAATGGCGGTTCTCCCGGTTTGCCGGTTTGCAAACGTTTACGGAAGTTCCCGTTCGCCGTTCTCGAACCGAACATTTTGTGTTCGCGACATCACTAATTAGAAATATATGTAAATCGGGTTCATTCAAAGAGGGTGAAAAGGTATTAAAGAAAAACACACTTATTGCATTAAATTTACAAAGCCAAACTTTTAAAAGCTTTCCTCATTTCTTTCTCGGGATGAGGAATATATTGGTTGTAGACTGAGGATTTCCATCTGCCCAATCTTTTAATAATATTCACTGGAGTGTCAGTGTTGAAGGAGACCGAAGCTGCCCCTATTCTAAATGAAAGACCCGAGACATGGATACAACCCAATCTTAGGAGTAGTGTTCTGATGTAGAAGATGAATTTAGCCGTAGTCAGAGGGATTCAGTGAGAGTAGTGGTGAAATGTGTGTGGCATGACTGAGTGTGGGTAAGTAAGAGTCAAGTATTTTAACTGGGCACTAGTTCTAGGTGGGATAAAGTGGTATAGCGGATGGATGAGTAGTTTGGTTCGTTTTAGAGGTTTGTAGAGAAAGTATATAGTGATCATGATTTTTAGCAATATCCAATATTTTTAAGGTGGTCTCAAACAAACATAAAATGCTATATAAAATTTGTGGGAATATCGAATAGTCGTGTACAGTAAATCAGAGAGGGCTCAGAATATCGAACCATCGATCGGTAACCTGGATGAAGTAGGGGGTCTATCTATTTTATTAAATACGCGGTAATATGCTTTTAATGGGATAGGACGTTAGGAAAGGTGTGTGATTGGGATAAGTGGTTGTGGCTGTATTTACCTTATCCTTGGACCGACCTGGCTTCTAAGATTGAGCCACGCGTGGCTGGATCACTCCTGCCTCCACACGAGCCGCATGCGGCTTGATCTCCTCTTCTGACTTAGCCGGGTGCACTGACCGCAATGATCGGTCACGTGGCCCGCCTGGCACTAGGAGCACGGCTCGAGTCACAAACTCGCTCTTAAAGGGGCAGTGGGAGCCAAAAGTTGATTCAGGCTCCCATTGGCCCACGTCATTCCAGCACCCCCACACACGAACATTTTGGGGGCGTAGGCATGACGTTGGCCAATCAAAGGTAAAGGATATTTAAACTTCCCTAGCCCTATCCACTTTGTCCTATCGTGGTTTCTGTGTCAGTACCCTTTAGTGCGTTACTTGATCTATTTTGTTTATTTTGGTATTGACCACGGCTTTGTTCTTGACTCTGAATTTATCTTTAACCCTTTCCTGTCTTGTTTGCCCGTGTGACTGATTACCATCTACCTGACTCTGGCTTGTTCTCATTTTCGTAGTCTCTCTGTTACCATGACCTCGTCTCGTTTCTGATTACGCTTTATCTCTGACGTTTAGTCTGGCCATTCGAAGTCCAGGTAATAAGTTATATCCTAGTCTTGTCCCTTGCTATCCTAAACTCTGCGTGTTGGGGTATTACATCATGACATTATGATAGGACCATGGGCTCTGCAGGTTTAGGACAGCAAATGGCCTCCTATGAGGCAAATTTTTTTCAGAACAGGATCACCGTATGGACCAGATTGCCCAGGCCCATCAGACACTTTTGTCCAGAAATGCTTATTTGACCCCTGAGACACTGGTATGCGTACCATCTCAACCCGTACCTCCCATTCCAGCGGCATCTATCCTGACTAGAGATGTCCCGAATAGTTCGCCGGCTGAACATAGCTTGTTCGCGTTCACCACGGACTGCGAACATATGCGATGTTCGGTCCGCCCCCTATTCGTCATCATTGAGTAAACTTTGACCCTGTACCTCACAGTCAGCAGACACATTCCAGCCAATCAGCAGCAGACCCTCCCTCCCAGACCATCCCACCTCCTGGACAGCATCCATTTTAGATTCATTCGGAAGCTGCATTCTTTTTTTTTATATTATTTCTTTTTTTAGACTGAAGTGTGTTATATTTGAGCATGCTAGGCTGAATGTGCATATATCATGGCTAGTTGCACTGAGGGTATGAGTATATAGCCGTACATTGTTGTGAAACATGGCTGTCATGTTTAGGGTGTAGCTTGCACGTTATCAACTGTGTATTTATATCAGCAGCTCCACACACTAGTTATAAATCAAGTGTGAGTCGCCCCATGAGATGAGACTAGTGAATAACATAATACATGAACGGTTAAGGTAAAGGCATGTAAGGAACTACGACAATAAACTCTTTAGGAGGTGAATTAATGACATGTTTAAACGCTTGCTACTTTACGATTAGTTAATGTGCAGAGAGCAGTTCATGTGATCAAAGGCATGGTGTGGAGGATCGGCTATAGTGGGACATGCTTGGCAGGCTGCTGTTTACTGCTTGTGCTCATCCGATCCCTTCTGGGTGCCAGGTGCAGACCCTGGGAGTCCCTGATACCTGGAACAACAAAGGCAAGTCTCTGGCTGAGTGCCGGGTTCACGTCTTGAGGTGGTGGAAGCTTGTTTTGTCGTGTGGTCAGATCTGTGCCGGTGGTGCTTCACGTCCGGTGCGGGATTGTGGTGGCTTAAGGTGGAGGTGAGTGCTTGACGTGGGGCAGGCTCTGCATTTCTGTTTGTGCCTCCGGTCCTGTCTTCGACGCCTTTTGCGTTGGTGGATTTTAATGGGGACTGCTTCGCTTAGCTGTGGTGGAGCTTGTTGGGGCTGTGGTGGAGCTTGTTGGGGCTTCCTGCTTGTTATTTGCTTCCAAAATTGATTAAAGAGTCTGTCCAGCTTAGACTCAATATCCTGCCTTGCTTTGCTGGTACCAGGAGGACACGCGGCTGCCGCCATATTGGGAGAGTCGCAGATGAGTATGTCAGCCTGTGCGGCTGTGCTCTGTGCGTCCATTAGCTCCAGACAGCCTCTCAGGGGTGGACCGGGATAACCCCCACCGGTCCTAGGAGGGGTAACGGAGCTCCTGCCGGGAAGTAGCTGCTCCTGGGCATCCCAGGATCGGGAGATCCCGCCCGGTGAGCACCAGGCCACTTTTGCCACGCAGAGGTAAGTAAGATTCTGTCAAGTTGCTGACCGCTATTAAGCATGTCGGGTCGGTCAGGTAGGAGCAACATTGCTGGGTCATCCCCTTCTGGGGTGAAATTCGCTTGTTGATGGCTGCTTAAAGTGAGATATTGAGGGAGCTCACACAAAGTGCGTCTTTCCTCCATGACAGCTAGGCCCCGCCCCCCAGAAGCTGCATTCTTAGTGAGAGGAGGGACAGTGTAGCTGCTGCTGATTTAATAGGGAAATCGATAGCTAGGCTCATCTGATCTCTGCTGTAAGGACAGCACCCCAAAAAGCCCTTTTTAGGGCTAGAACATCAGTCTGCTTTTTTTTTTTTTTTTTCCTGTGTAATCTAATTGCAGTTGCCTGCCTGCCAGCATGTGTGTCAGGCTCACAGCGTATACTGTTCCCACTTGCCCAGTGCCACCACTCATATCTGGTGTCACAATAGCTTGCATTTGAAAAAAACAAAAAACTTTTTTGACTGTAATATAATAGCAGTCAGTTTCCTTCACACGTGTGCGTTTCAGGGCCTGCCAGGGCACAGTGTCACACCAGTGCAACTCATATCCGGTGTAACAGTAGTGTACATTAAAAAAAAACCTAGAAATTTGACTGTGAAATAATAGCAGTCAGTTTCCTTCACACGTGTGCGTTTCAGGGCCTGCCAGGGCACAGTGTCTCACCAGTGCAACTCATATCTGGTGTAACAGTAGTGTACATTTAAAAAAAAAAAATACAGCGGGCTTGTTGTCACCTTTCGGGGACCCTTGGTGTTGTACGTGGTTGGGTGGAGGAAGAGACCTTCAATGACATCAGTGAGGACAAGGAACGGGACATTGCTAGCTTGGTATCCAACCTTGTGCAAATGGGGAGTTTGCGGTTGTGCAAATGGACTGTTTGTGGTTGTTTGCGGTGCGTTAAACGGGGAGTTTGGTCTGTCACTGTGAAGCGGGCGTAACCCTTACACTAAGAAAGTAATAGCAAATAAACCGTGCTATATAGGCGCTCAAAATGTAATGTGGTGAAGAACCTGATTCCACTAAGCATCTCAACACACGTGAAGGTACCTCCAAACCTTAACACAATAACATGCAAAAGAGTGGGGTGATGAAAGTGGGGCAGAAAGGTCACAACAAACAAGACCCAGTGGAGCGCTAATAAAATAACTTGACTCACCCTTATATTAAGGGATATGGAGTATGAGAAAATCTAAAGGGAAAGAAATATAATGGAGACAATGGTGTAGTATGTATGGACTTGGTGTTCTTAGAGAGAAGGGTTGTGAATGTAACAAACTCACATGGTTCAGAGCCTGAGAGGGATAGGCTCAAATCATAAATGCACAGGTATTTTAAAGCAAATACCAAGCTTCTTCAGTAGCTGTATGGCAATCCTCAGAGAGGGAGAAAAAGGGACAATGGACCAAAGTCCTAGTGTATTATCCTTAACCCAATGTAATGCCAGAACAGATACAAATGCTTGCTCACCTTTAAGAGAGCCAATCCAAGCTGGGCTCTCAGTGTAATATGTAGTGTGCCTTTAAGAGGGCACTACTCTTCTTTGTTTGCAGGAAAATAGATGCAGGTCGTAGGCTCATATAAAGAATAAAAAACTAATTTATTATAAAACTTTTTGTAATTTTATGTAAGTGTTTTATAATATGCCCTTTATGGATTAAAACCAGACTCTGCATCAACTATGTAATTTTCCATGGGAGTTTTGCCATGGATCCCCCTCTGGCATGCCACAGTCCAGGTGTTGGTCCCCTTGAAACAACTTTTCCATCACTATTGTGGCCAGAAAGAGTCCCTGTGGGTTTTAAAATGCGCCTGCCTATTGAAGTCTATGGCGGTTCGCCCAGTTCACCCGTTCGCGAACATTTGCGGAAGTTCGCGTTCGCTGTTCGCGAACGGAAAATTTTATGTTCGCGACATCACTAGTAGGAAACACAACTAAATCCTTCCAAAATTTAAAGCAGGAATTCTTTTTGAATGATAAAGAAATCTTTTCTTATTTTTATATATAATTGTTATTAAAACATCTTTACTAATAAATCAAATAACAAACTTGACTTTAATAGAATTACTTTTCAGTGGACAAGAACTTAATAAACCTCTCACTAGTGTAGTAAAATGCTACACCAATCAGAGAATCTAATTAATTTACCTGCAATTAAAAAATGGTCTAAAGAATTAAACCTGAATATACCAATTGAGAATTGGCAACATGCAATTGCCAAAACTAACAAATATATACACTGTATTAACCTCCATGAAAATCAATACAAAATTATGAACAGGTGGTACTGGGTACCCACAAAATTAAAATGTATATATCCATAAAGTTCAGATTTATGTTGGCGCTGTAGGACAGAGAAAGGGAATTATATACATATATGGTGGCAATGCAGTATGATAAAGACATTTTGGAATGAGAATAACTCTATTAAAAAAACTAAATTTATTGCAATATTACACCTATTTGAAGAAAAACTTCCGGAAAGCGAAACACTACTTATAATTCATGCTCTAAATGTTTCAAAAATTAATTTTGCAACATACTGGGCACAATCAAAAACCCCAAGCAATTCAGAATCTAAACAACAATTACAATATCAATTATAGATGGAAGCGGGATTAGGATGGCAAGCTAAAGGAGCCAGGAAAAAAAGTAATATCTGTTGTTTTTGGTAAAAAAAATAATAATATATAATATCGAAAATGAGAGAGATACTTAGAAAGACAAGAATCCTTGAACAAAATGGAAGAAATAGTGTGAATCCATCCCTCAGTATAAAATAGAATTTCAATTGTCTCAATATGTTTAATGCATACTTTGCTTTAACTGTTGTGGCACAGCAAGCTTGTTTTGTACTATCTATGCACAACTAAAAATAAAAGTTTCAAGATATAAAAATATATCATGTTTAAAAATGTATCGATATTTAAAAAAAATGTCAAAATAGTAGAATAATTTTAAAAGTTCACCCAAATTGTAGTTCTACATTTTCTTTTATCATTATTATTATTATTATTATTATTATTATTATTATTATTATTATTATTATTGTTATTGAAAAATGTATCAATAAAAATCCTTTAAAAAAAAGTTCACCCAAAAATAATAAATAATTTCAAAATCTTGTCCAAACATAATAAATTGAGGCCAAAATCTGAAAATCTGGTGAAACACTTCACAAAGCACCCAGCATTCAGGATTAGGATTTCCTGGCTCCTGCAGCTTAAGAGATTCAAAGGACAACATGGCATTCAAGTGGAAGGTCTTCTTAAAGTTAAACCGAAATAGGGAGAGTCTAACTGTTGTGGGGGGTATTACTGGGCTTCTGTTGCCAATGTCTATTTACACTAGATCTACTTTTTCCTGGCCATATCAAGCACAATGATGGGTAGCTCCTACCTATCCCTAATTAGAAAATAACTAATTAAAATAAATGTGTAAGTACCTCCTCCTATTCCCTCCTCCCTCAGTCTTTTTGTTCCTGTCCTATCCCTGGAGGACATGTGTTTTTTTCCTTGGAACTTTTATTTTTCTTTTATGGCGTACCTGGGGATTTGTTCCCCTGGCCCCTTGGAAGTTCAGCCTATCTATTCCTTGTAAAATCTCCAGTTGCATGGCCCTGCATAAAGGTAATCCCCTGGAGAGTACACCTTTAGTGACCGGAGGTATAGAACTTGCTGTCCCCCAAGGGGAAGCAAGCTGTTCTGCCTGGTTCCCTAATGCTGCAGTGACCCTAGGGGTAGCAGTAAGCAGGTGAATATGGACCTGGATGTGTACCTTGCTGGTCTGGACTTCTCCCTGTTTCCAGCTCCCCTCTGCCTTTTCCGCCGTCCTTCTGAAGGTGTAAGTCCCTGTCCTTTTCACTTGGCATTTGTTTTTTCGCACACACATGCGTTCGCCTGAAATTTGAGCTGTTCGTATGAATTTTAGCCGTTCGCATGAATTCTGGTGAACATTTGTTTGTTCACATGAATGGCTCGTTCGTCTGTTTGTTCGTGTGTTTGTTCGCCTGCTGGTTCGCCTGATTCACACAGGTGAAAGCTCTGTGTGTGACGTCAGGTGCCTATTTAACAGCCCCCTGGTTCTCACACTCGTTCATTCTTAAAGCTGTACTACAAATCAGACCTCCGATTAAGCCATTCGCTCCACCTTGGGACTTGCCTCTGGTTCTCCAAGCTCTACAGTCTCACCCCTTTGAACATTTGGATTCAGTGCCTTTCCATTTCCTCTCCTTTAAAACTGCCTTACCGGTGGCTATGGCCTCAGGCAGAAGGGTCTCGGAACTTCATGCTCTGTCAGTCAAGGAGCCTCTCACAGTCTTCCAAAAGGACAGGGCCATCCTTCATACAATCCTAGAATTCCGGCCTAAGGTCACTTCCGCTTTTCATATTAAAGAGGAAATTGTTCTCCCAGCTTTGCATCCAGTTGATGGTGATGGTAGATGGTGATGTCAGAGATCTTTCCTCTTTGGACTTGGTGAGATGCCTCAGAATCTACATTGACAGAACCACTCCTTGGTGTTCATCTCCAGGCTTCTTTGTCCTTTATAACAGATGTAGGAAGGGCAATCAGGCTCCTAAATCTACCATTAGTAGATGGATTGTTTCAGCCATCATCCATGCTTATCAGGTCTCAAAAGTTCCAGTCCCGCATGAGCTCAAAGCTCATTCCACGAGATCCCTTTCCTCTTCTTGGGCCTCCTCTGCCAAGGTCTCTCCTGAACTGATTTGTAGAGCTGCCACTTGGTCCTCTGGCTATTTAGTACTTCATCTTTCTGTGCTCCTCTGGATTATTTATTGTCTGAGGGAGTTTGTGAGCTGGTATGGTTGTGTATATAAGTAATTGTAGGGTTAAGAGATTGGTGTTTATGCTTTTATGCAGTTCAAATAGTCTAATAGTCAATTCCCATATAGTCGCACTTTCAGTGGCACAAATCTGACATAGTGCATGCTAACTTGCATGTGCAAGATAAAATTGATGGCATGCAATGATGCTGGGAGAGCGGACACTAGGACCCCCTCCCCATTGTTAATATTGCAGCCCCCACTTGCCAGCATTGTGTGCCACTCTCCCCAGTGAGTTGAATGCCTAAAGTGTATTTCTATAATTCCCTTATATATATTGCTTAGGTATATCACAAGGTGATACTCAGAATGCTAAAGTGAACAAGTTCATATATTGGTGTATTTGTATATCTCTCTCGCTCTCTTTTTTGAACACCATTTATTTCTAACTATAGGGCACAAACCCCTGTTTTAGTTGCTACATTTAACTTTTACACAGTGTATTTACTTTGATTTGTATTATTGTTTGTACATAAAAGATTTATTTTTTGCATGCTAGTTTGCAGCTTAAAGAGATATTTCACCTAATTCAATTCACTATTTTTAACATTGGTTTTATATTTTAAGCACCTTAACCCCTTAACGCCGTTACGGCGTTCTATGCCGTCGCGGCTTTAAAGGGCTTTAAAGCCGTTGCGGCGGCATAGAACGCCGTAACGGCTTGCAGCCCCAGGAGCAGAGGTGTACTCACCTCCGCCGCGATCCTCTTCTGGGGGGCTGTCTGAGAGCCCAGGCAGCCCCCCTCCGGCAAATGAGGCCCCCGGGGGCCATGTGATCGCTCTCAAAGAGCGATCACATGGCCCCCTATAGCTGGCTATGGATCTGCCAGCAGGGGGACTGTTTAAAATATTAGACAGTCCCCCTGCTGGTAGGTAGTGTAAAAAAATAAATATAAAAATGTTATAAAATAAATTAAATGCCTTTTTATATATATATATAATATGTATATATATTATATATATAATATATATACATATTATATATATGTAACGTCATACGTAATGTATTTTAATATTAATATTAGTATATATATTAATATTAAAATACACTTAGAATGACGTTACATATATATAATATGTATATATATTATATATATAATAGATCTACATATATATATTATATATATATACGCATAATTACAATAATAAATAAATAAAATAATTAAATAAATAAATAAAATATTGAAACAAAATATAAAATAAATTATATATTCATATGTAATTTCATTCTAACTGTATTTTGTTATTAATATATATATATTGGAAACAGAATACACTTAGAATGACATTCTATATATATCTATCTATATATAAAATACAAATAACCGCAAATATATATAGAGAGATAAATACATATAATTACATAAAAGATTACATTAGTATACACGTAGAATTTATATACCTATAAATGCATATATATTAAAATTCTACGTGTATATTTAAGTAATTTTTTAACATAATTATGTCATTTGATTAATTAAAATTTGATTGACATGCCTGACAACACAGGGAGAAAGTGCAGAGAATTTAATTCGCATGCACTATATTAGACCCTGTAACTCTCCAAGACACCATAAAACCTGTACATAGGGGGTACTGTTTTACTCAGGAGACTTCGCTGAACTCAAATATTAGTGTTTAAAACTGGTAAATTGTATTACAACGATGATATTTTAAGTAAAAGTGACGTTTTTTGCATTTTTTACAAACAAACGGCACTTTTATGGACTATATTATTGTTGTAATATGTTTTACTGTTTTAAAACACTAATATTTGTGTTTAGTGAAATCTCCGGAGAATAACAGTACCCCACATGTACAGGTTTTATGGTGTTTTGGAAAGTTAGAGAGTCACATATAAGGCTTGCATTTCATTTTTTTGACATTGAAATTTGCCAGATTAGTTATGTTGCCTTTGAGACCGTATGGTAGCCCAGGAATAAGAATTACCCCCATGATGGCATACCATTTGCAAAAGTAGACAACCCAAGGTATTGCAAATGGGGTATGTCCAGTCATTTTTAGTAGCCACTTAGTCACAAACACTGGCCAAATATTAGTTTTTTGCTTTTTTCACACAAAAACAAATATGAACGCTAACTTTGGCCAGTGTTTGTGACTAAGTGGCTACTAAAAAAAACTAAACATACCCCACGTTCAATACCTTGGGTTGTCTACTTTTTCAAATGGTATGCCATTATGGGGGTAATTCTCATTCCTGGGCTACCACACCGTCTCAAAGGTAACATTACTAATCTGGCAAATTTCAATTTGAAAATGGAACGTTCTATATTTGACCCTGTAACTTTCCAAAACACCATAAAACCTGTTAATGAGGGGTACTGTTGTACTCGTGAGACATCGCTGATTACAAATATGTGCATTTTGTTGCCGTAAAACCTAACAGTATTATGACATTTACAGCTAAAATGTGAGGCGGAACTACAAATTTAAAAAAAAAAATCAAATTTCTCACAGTTTTTTTTAATTTTATTCATAATAAATTGTTTCAAATACAAATATTTTATATGAAATGAAAGCCCTGTTTCTCCTGAACAAAATGATATATAATAAGTGTGGGTGCATTTAATATGAAAGAGGGGAACTACGGGTGAACAGACATATAGCGCAAATTCCAGTTTTTGTTTACGTTTTGTTTTGATCAGAACGTGTACTATTGACTCCGTCCTGAAGGGGTTAATTATTCACTTCTGGTTAATTTAATATACTTGTATGGGTAAAGTATCTGCCACTCCCTTAACAAGCAGCATAAAATTATTTGGTTGTATATAGCAACATATCCTTAAAAGAACACTCCCAGTAAAATAACCACTATTGAGCATGTGTCTCTGACAATGAACCATTGCCATTGGCATTTACTTCACCAAACTTGATTTAAGTGCAAGAGAAAAAAAAAGATGTGACTAAGTTCCTAGTCTACAAAATAAGGAAGAAATACATTCCCAGCATCCTGAATGTAAATGTAACTGATATTTAGACTTTGATTGCAAGTGACACAATTTCAAAGTAACAGGTCTTTGTCAAGTCATGTGGGTGTAAAAAAGTTGTCACTTATCTTTGAAGGTAGAATAAACTAAATTGAAATTAATGGAATGCTGAGGATGTTTTTCTTCCTTGATACAGTGCTGTTGGATCAGCTTTCAAATAAAGCTAAATGTCATCACCATTTTTTTTTGTCCAGGGGTAGAAATGTAGCTATTGTTTTTTTGTTGGTGTCAATAACAGGCTCTGTAAGTGCTTGCCTGCTCAATTAATTTATTGCCTCAACACAGGATTTTTACACGTTTATCAAATTTTGAAAAATTATGTTTCAATGGCCTTGTGTTTCTGTAGGGACTATACTTAGCCAATTAATGCAGTGTCTTGAATGTACAGATGTGTGTTTTTTCTTCTGGGCATTAGCAACCAATTCCACTTGACTCCTTCTATTTTATATTCCTCAATCTTTCTAAATAAAATGCATAAATAAAGCAACACCAAGTCTGTGTGCTCCAGTCATTATTTCAAGCTATTGTATCATCTTCGAAAGCCACCAGACACATTGTCATTAATTCATTTAGCTTATGCTCCCCCTCCCTCCCCCCCCCCCCATCTAAACCTTTATTAGCATTTTGTACAATTACCCTTACTCTTCACTCGAACTTCATGTTGAATCAGTGTTCTGCCTACAATTTCACTACTAATGAACCTGGTCCTAAACTTTTGATGTATATGACAGATACACAGACACAAATTAAAATGAGCAAAATAAGACAATGTATTATTACTTTGCAATTTATTATGTGATAGAAAATATACAATAAATGTATACAGTGTGCAGAAAGCAGAAAGGGATAGGTAAAATAAATAAATGCACCTCATAGATAAAAATTTAAAACGTTCCAAATTTTTGTAAAGAATCATGTCCAGCTTGACATACTTACTGAGACAGGACAAGGCCCAGCACTGTTTAAGTCTTTAATAAAGCCAGCAATGATAATTATTAAGCTGAATTAAGATAGCTAATATACAAAAGAAGAATTTTAAATATTGGAAAGTGGCACAGCCTGCATTCTTTAGAGGGTCTGTAAGAATGTTACATGAAGCTAACAAACATTAGAGACATGAGAAGTAAACAAAAAGTCCAGGGCATGGAAAATCCTGCAAAAAAAAGAAATAAAGTTGGTTTAATTTTGATGTACTATTAGATATGTAAAATGAAATTCAATGTAAAAAATAACTATCTATGTTAAGCATGTGGACATTGTCTATACAACAGTAAGACTTACAAAGTTCACTAATAATATAAAGGTAACACTTTGATGATTTTTCTCATCTCCTGTCAGAACCCAAGGATGATATACATATTTCTTACTAAACCAATATATACCAAATAGAAGGTATGCTAATGAAGTCAAATCAATGAAAGGTTAGGAGGTGGACAATGAACCTTTAATTTACATCTAGTGAATAGAGTAAAATACAATAAACAATGATGGAACATGGAAGGTTTTATAGCGAGCCATTACATGTTGCAAACTGAAGACATATGATCATGTAGTAAGCACTGGTACAATACAATTATTGAAATAGTTGAGAACAACCTGTAAGCTTTTACCTGTATGTGTTTCATGTAAGTGAATTAAGAATCGTACACAACGCACAGCGATACATGTGAATATTTCTATGTTTCTATATCTATAGTAATTTTACATTATCATAATCAAGGAACCAGTACAGTTAATATATATATATATATATATATATATATATTAATAATTTGGAATTAACAACTATTATAAAGAGAAGTATAACTCTTATTTGCTTACTGTCAAGAGCGCCTGATGAATCGCCAGATACATCTGTAAAACAAACCGTTTTGTGTAAGTTTATATATGTAAACTCTATTACAAATATTTATTATGCATCACATTTCAGTATTTATTAACCTGTATGTATTTTAATCTACCAATATACATAATTTGCATAATTTGCACAATGAACTAACATATAGAAAGCTTAAGCTTTACATGTTAAACATATGACTATAATATAAACATATGTATGGTTTTCTCTCTTTTTTCTATAGTTAAATCTGCTATTGATGTTAGAAATGCCCCATGTCTTTGATCTTTTTGTTAATTCAAATTTGATATAATTTATTTTTACTCATTACTTCAAAACAGTCTTTTACTGACAGGTGATTTAATACATTTCACTGCATAGCTTGAAGTATTTAGTAACATGTTCTTTCTGAAGTGATGTACAGGTTAGTGACATGACAACCATTGAATATATGCAGCCATTAGTAGGTTTACAAAGGTTTTTGTGGCGTTTCTAATCTTTCAGAGTTATTCACCAAGGGATTGGAAGTTTAAGGGCTAAAAACACACCTCCAGTGCCTGTCTTCCAGTCAGCGACTAGAGGCCCTTCTGCTGCCCTGGCCGAGTAAAACTCTGTCACGTGATGAGACAGCTCTTAGAAAGCATAGCCAGCACATGCGCCTCAGGTCCCCAATGCTTCTCTATGATCAGCATTGGGTTGGCTATCGGCTCTAGACCTGTATGATGTTGTGGGAAGCAGAGCGGCTGGCAATACCAAGGGAATTTGTAATTACATGATTACCTGGTGAATTCCAGCAATTCATGGTTTAGTGAATAACCTATGATATGTTCCAGCTAAACAATTTTTAGACAATCAATTTCTCTGAGGTCCAGTTTGATCACTGCAATCACTGCAACTTTCAGGAAGTCTGTGTTAAAAGTGTTTGGGATCACTGTATCATTTTAACTGTTTCTAGTGTTAAATGCAAACAGTCAACCTCTATGATAACCATGACATCAATGTTACTTACCCTCTGCACTTAATGTCAACGTAACGTCTGCACTATTCTGCGATCTAGCTGATCCAGCTGAAGAATCAGCTCTGACATTACAGTTCTGTAATAAAAAAAATATTTAAAAAAATATATAAATAGTATGCATATGTGTGCATGAATGTGTGAAGATTCCATAAGTAACAACATTGTAACAATGTCAAGATCCCGATTAAAGCAACATTAGAGAGAACGATATATACATTTACAGAGAAATATATAAATAGTGTGCATATGTGATGCGTCTCTCTCTTTTATCCTCCAATGAAGTATAGCTTTTAGTGTCTTACTATACAGTTTCGGAGATATTTTAAATATATTTTTAGAAATGATATGGGGATTCATATATATCGTAGCAAGACTGGAATAGTTTTAGGGTTAAATGCTGACGTTGGGTAAGCTTTCTGATGTAATTGATTAAACTTATGGACTTTATACCAATATTGTGGGAAATGTGACCTTCCTAATTTGATACATTACTACACGCACCAAGGCTCAACCTATGTATACACTTTATATAGTAAAATTTATTTTGTGTATATTTGGTATAAATTATTAATGCAACTATTACTCTACATCATACAAAGTTTTAGTTAAACATTTTATTGGATTTGTTATGTTATAAATAATAAAAACGTAAATAATTTTAACATCGTGGTTAAAATCTTACCGGAACACAGGTGGCATTACAGATTTTTACTACTGCACGAAGATTGACAGTGTTTGAGCCAGTAATTTGAAAGGCTTTCATAATGAAACGTGCTTCAGTAGCATTTCCATTATTTAACACAGACATTAGACCACTAGTAAGATCTCCAGCTGGGCATCTAGTAAGAAATAAAGAAATAAAGGATCAGTACTGGTTATTTGGATATCATGAGGACCCTTGCATGTTTGTCAACACCCTCATTGCTGCACATGTTGTAGCAACAGAAGAAATAAATGGACATGACGTAACAAAATTGAAAGATCCCAGATTAACGAAAGTAAAAACAAACAAACATAACAAACAGTGTTGGAAACAAATTGTATATGATTAAACATTGGGTTTCTCAAAGGGCACCAGTTCTGGAAAACGGAAACATTTAAAGAAACACTGTAAGCACCAAAACCACTATATCTTAATGTAGTGATTTTGGTGCATAGAAACTGTCCCTTTTCTCTCACAAATGTAAGCCATTTCTGAAAAACAAAAATATTTATATTTGTCAGGAAACACATGTCTAGCAGCTGTCAGAGAGACAGTCATTAGTGGCACTTCCTCCTTTAAAATCAATCATGATAATTCTATATGCTGTTAATGTTTATCATATGGAAGTACCACATTTAATGCTTCTCTATGAATCTCATCTGATTGGCAGAGTGTGTTGAGAAGCAATGTAATCTTGGTGACCTCACCAAAGGTGAATTGGTTGCTCCAAAGAGTCTGTGCTGGTGCTGGATTACAGGTAAGTTTTAAGAAACTTTGTATTTATTTATTTAAAACGATGGGAGGGAGGATAATATTAATTTAAAGAGCACGTTTGGTTAATTTGGTTAAAGAAATATGAGATTGCTTGTGTAAGGGCTATGGATTCTGGTATAGTCTAATCATGCCATTAACAGGTGATACAGTATAATACTTCTGATACATACCCATTGGAAAGAAGCTCATATGATGTGGTGTTACTGTTATCTGGATATGCATTTATACTGTCCACTATGAGTGAAAATGCCTTCCCGTCCAAGTCAGGTATGTTCACTGAAATATATACATTGTCTTCCACATACAGTGCATATCCCTCTGTCAATAGTGATGAAAACTGATCATTTACATAAGCCAACATGTTTACTGTGTACACAGCATTTACCTCAGGGACCGTTATCTGTGTGGACCTAAAAACAAAAAGGAAATACATGCATTGTGATTATATACTCTCTGCTCAAAATATGTTTGTTAAATTTGAATGAACATTAGATAAACTTTTGTAACAGTATTTATTTAGATGATGCTGCTTTGATTATCTTGTAACTGTGTTTAACCCATTCAGGATGGAGGCTTTTTAAGTGCCACACACATTATATACTGGTTTTAAAGGACCGAAAGTACTTTTTTAAATTTAATATCTTATATGTATACCTAAAACAACGTTAAAGGAGCACTAAGGGTCAGCAACACAAACATGTATTCCTGACCCTATAGGGTTAAAATCACCATCTAGCCACCTTGAGCCCCTCATGCCTCCCTAAATATAGAAATCTTACTGTATTCAAGTCTGGAGCTGCTGGCTCTGTACCGGTTTCCTTTAGACTTGCCCGCCACTGACTGCTGACATCAGCAGAAGTGGTAGCCTGATCCAATCACAGTGCTTCCCCATAGGATTGGCTGAGACTGACAAAGAGGCAGATCAGGGGCAGAGCCAGCATGATTCAAACACAGCCCTGACCAATCTGCATCTCCTCATAGAGATGAATTGAATCAATGAATCTCTATGAGGAAAGTTCAGTGTCTGCATGCAGAGGGAGGAGACACTGAATGTTTGGATGCATTTTAGGCAGCCATGACCCAGGAAGGATCTCTAACAGCTATCTGAGGAGTGGCCAGTGAAGTTATCACTAGGCTGTAATGTAAACACTGCATTTTATCGGAAAATACAGTGTTTACAGCAAAAAGCCTGAAAGTAATGATTCTACTCACCAGAACAAATACAATAAGCTGCAGTTGTTCTGGTGACAAAAGTGTCCCTTTAAGTGTGGAAAAAAAGGTAAAAAATGTGAAAAAAACATAGTTTTATTATTTATATTTTCAGAATACCAGTGTAACTAAATGAAAAGAGCTCAACATATATTCACATATCAGTCATGATTGTGAAATCCCTCATATGCCAAGGATCTAAATTAACTTTTGGTAGCTAACACCAACTCTGCATTAACCCCACCCAACGCTATACCAACCATACCCCTACTTAATTACATTGCTCTTTATTTTGCAGAAATGGGGCACTAAGTAAGCAAATCCCAAAACCTATTTAGAAAGTAGTAAAACACCTTACATTCTTCTGTCATTGTCATGTAAGATTGCTTTTAGGCTATTGTACAATGCCCCCTAACTGTTCAGCCTTTGGCAGGACAGTCCTGAATTTGGGGTGCTGTCCTGCTTAGGTTTCCTGGTGTCCAACATCTGGGAAAATCCTGGGAACTGTCCCCGGGCAGCATAGTGCAAGCATATCATTAGCGGACACTTAGACCATGCATGGAGTGCTTTTTTGCTTTGCAGAAGTTATTGGGAAACAACGTAGTAAACAGACAACTTTGAGAACATCTCCCATGTAGAAAAACTAAGCCAAGAGTCTGAGACAACAAACAAGCAGAAATACACATTGTTAAAAGAAAGAAATAATAATGGCCAGTTCATCTTTTAGTGGGTCACATTTAGAGTGGTTGGAAATATGGAGAGGTACTGCAATGTAAGACCATTCAGAAACATCAGACCTACACTTAGTAGTGGCGGACATTTATCAAGGCAAACGCGGGTACTATTCGAGAACATAGTGCTAATTAAAGAACAATTGCCATGGAAACCAATAGAATGATCCTCAATGCAGTACTTGGCACTCTGAATAGCACCTGTCTTACTTGATAAACCACCCCTAGAATGCCAGTAAGTGAATGATACCAAACAAATATTGAAATGGCTGTTTATGATAATAATGGCTAACCTTTTGCACACCAACTGTCTTGACCTGTGTTCCCCTGATGCATAATCTATGATTTGTTATTTGATCACACAAGAGAAGGACTAAACCATCACTAATATATGGAATGTATATGGAGCTGAATGTATGGTTGGTACTTACCCTATTATCGGTTTTAAGGTTGTGTTAAGAGCAACTGAAATGTTCAGTGGGAAGGAGCAAGAAAAGCTCACATTGAAATAATTTCTGCTTATTATCGTACTTATCTTGGGACTAATGTACAAAGTATTACTGTAAGTAACGTTACTATTATTTACCTGTGGAAATAAAAAAAATAAAAAAATAAAAAAACAAACAAACATTTGTTAGAGAAGTCTATCATGCCAGCTTTACAAAATACACTAAACAATGAGTTGAGCTAAGTTGTCAACTAACTTTAGAATTCAGGTGTAAACTAGAGGACAGACTCGGACCATTTGGACCTACGTAAGAGAATCTCATATGCTCCTGACTTTTTTCCCCAACTTTCTCATTTTACCCTAAATTTTGCCAGTCATCTTACAAGTAGCCAGAACTCACTGTTTACTGAATAGACTTTCAAAAGACTGTTATTACTGAAATAATGTAATGGACAAAGGCATTTATTTAAAACTTTTGGATAAGATTTTCAAATAAGTACATTTGTTTGATACTTTTAAAATAATTTAAATAAAAAAAAAAGGATTTTAATATTTATTGATATATTGATATATTTTTATACATTATAATTTTTTTGTATTTGGAAAAAAAATTTATAAAAAAATTGTTCATAAATATTAAATAATTAAAAAAGATTATCCATAGGCTGAGGCCTAGATATGTTCGTAGTGAATTCACGGTGAATTTCAAAATCTAGGCCACAATCGCATAAATAGAAATATTTTCTGATATTATTTATAAAAGTGAGGATATAAAGTAAATTGTAAGAGAATTCCAAATTTAGGCCAAAGAAGCCAAAGAGAACACATAGCTCACTTGGAGAATATTTCTAGTTATTTTACCTTGATTTTGAAATGCACATAGAATTCACAGAATTCTCACTTTAGTTTTAAATCAAGGCCTAGTATAGTTTTTAAATAAATGCCTAAATAACTAGGGCCTCTAATCCCCCCCAAAACTGAGCTATATGGTAGAGTTATAACAGGTTATTTTTAAGACATATCAGCCTGATTTGGTTAGATTATAATTTGAAACCTTGAAGAAGCATTATTTTCTATAACGTAATGCTAAAATAACAAGATTGAATACACAATTGACATGGATAATCTTTATATTTCTATTTTGACCTACGTTTTGAAATTCACTTTGAACTCAGTCTGAATACACTACAGTTTCACTTTAGTGAATAAACCTGCATGACTAAGTGGACTAATGTTGAATGAAGAAGATATTTATTATATTATGGGTACATTTGTTTTTGATATAGATAATATATTCTTATGATCCATGTTTTAAACACATATTTGATTAGTTGTGTACTTACTGCTACTACATTACCACAGGAGCCAGTTTTCAGCGGTGATATAAAAACCACTTGGGAAGTACCATTGATAATCTCATATGTTGCTGAGCAGTTGACATCAGTTGAGTTATTTAAATGTAAATTGGAAGAGTTAAATTTACTAATCTCCAGTTGACATTTAGATATGGATATCTTCATGTTTCCACCAGTGCACTGAAGGATTGGTGCTGGTGGAGTCCCTAAAAAATATTTGAGGGGTTAAAGTCAAGATCTGTAATTTGCCTTTCCCAAAACAAGAAAAGTAGGTGGTTTTCATGACAGTTTGATCATTTAGAACACTATTTGCATAGTTATATCAGATTGTTTTGTTCTTAAAGATCTGGTTTAAGAACCATAAGCACATTTTATCCACTATTATTGGTGAGAGTGGGTCATAGTAGCAGTGACTTGTAAAAATCAGTGCCAATATAAAACAGCCCTCTGTGGTTGTCAATAAGGCAGCCTTGAAAATGCTTTCAGGTTGCCAGTGTTAAATGTGTCCCCATTATGTATACGGCACTCTCGCATACAATAGAAGAGACAGCTGAGCCATGGATTGCGTATGTATGGTCTTGTGGCTCAGCGTATGCTAAAACACAGCCATGTTCACTAAACAGTGGTTTAGTCTGTGTATGAATTAATTTCAGATTTTCATCTTCTAGCATATGAATCAAAACTAAATGTCCAACCAATTGTTATTATGAATACTTTAATGGTTTAATGGCCATCGTATGAGGTCACAGAATATTGACATGTACAGTATTCACTGGTTTACTATACCTGATGAGTTGTATTGTGATGGATTACAGTTGCAGGCAGTGTTGGTGCTGTCAGCTATTTCATCATTGGCACAGGTTACATTTACAGAAGAAACTGTATAGAGAGAAAGATTAAGAGAGATCTCACCGTTTATGCAGATCATGCACTATTTAATTAACCTTGTCTGAACTTATGACATTATTTTATTCCATGTCCATGTAGTATGTTCCACTAAGGTTAAAATGAAAAATAGAACAGACTGTAGAACAAACCACAGTATATTCCTCTCTACCACATACAAAATTTCGGTAAAGAATAAAGATTTACTGTGGAACCAGGCCCAATACTTTGGTAAAAGGGACAGAATTAAGGAACTGCTACTATATATTTAAAATTTATTTCATGACCTCACCATACTTACAAAATGATTTTTTGACTTACCGGCATTCTAAATACTCTTTTAAATAATAAAATAACGTCAGCACATTATCAAAAATTACATAAAATGTTGCAGAAAAACCCGGTTTCCATATGTCCTCACCTCTAATTCAAAATTGACCCTCTTTCATAATTTGAGATGTATAAAGGTGTGTTTTTAGCAATCTACCAATGACCTAGGTAGCCAGGTATAGCAATTTTATGCTGCAACTGCACCCAGATTGAATACTTTAGTATTGTACTAGTAATACACATGATATTTGTGACCATTTTGCTGCACTCTGTAACCAGAAATTTAATAACGCAACTTTACTGAAATAAATTGCTGTTTCAGGATGTCAGGATCACTTATTTCACTAACATTAGGTTTCTACAAATGACGACAATATATAGAAAACATTTATATTTGACATTTTTATTCAGCACAGTTTAGTCTAGACAGCAGTGGAATAAAGGTTCATAAAGGGTGCGCAAGGCTTGCTTACGCACCCCATAATGCAGCTCTAGTTTGTCCTCCCTATCTTCATTTAGGTTTCCATTGGCAATTTTTTTTTCATGAAATTGGATTAGCTTGCTATATTTTTGAAGAATAAATCACGAGTACCTATGTAAACAACTGGTTATTATTAGAGCAAAACTTTTTTTACTTAATTTTTTTCATTATTATTTTTAAATGCAGGTTGCATGGTTATTTTCTCTGTTTGCTCATCCTAATGTAGTGTACTCTGCATGCCTATGAGTAGCAGATATGTTCTACTATAGTTTTCTTTATGTTTGATCACCAATATAATGCAAGAATGGTCACTGTATCTTACCTAACCGACCTAAAGCCACTCCAAATAGAGATAAAAGCAGCCAGAGAAATGTCTTCATGGTCACACAGGCACAGATCCTAAGAAAAGAAAGGGCATTTTATTTATATATTAATACAAAAGCAAAAAAAAAAAAAAACGTATTTTCTTTACCTGGTGAATCAATATTTAATATATTATAAATAGTATGCCACATGTATAATTGCCCTAACATCAAGGCCAGGTCAAGACACAAGTTTTCCAGTCTGCCTGAGATTCATGGGTGTTTCATACGTTAAGCCATTTTTATTTTACTTTAACCTGCTCCTGATAATGATATGACAGGAGAGTAGCTGAGGAGACAGAAACATTGTATATCAATCTTCCCAAGCTCTTCATCCTGTACATCACTAATGGAAAAGGACTCGACTGTTTGTCGACAGCTGATTCTCAGGAGTTGAACTCCCACCAGATAATGTGCGACGTATATGTCCCAGTGCTACATTAAATATAAAGGGTACCTCACTCTAATTCTAGCCCTAACACAAACCATTGCCTAAATTCAGACACTAGCCCTTACTTTAACCCTAGTCGTAACCCTCCAACACCAATGTAATATACATGTTACATATTGCTGAAGTGAGCATTAAGAGAAAATAATGCAATTTGGGGAATCATTTGGTTGCACTACTTTACCATAATTCACTATTTCCCATAATGTGCATAATATATAATATGGTGCACCAAGTAACACAATATGTAACACAAGATCACTAAAAAGATGCTATTTCAAAATTAAAATGTATCTCTATGTCTGTCTTTTTTAAATTGTCATTTAACACATTTCCCAAGTTAGTCATAGATATTGAAGTTTCTTCAAAGTAAACAAATAAGTTACAATTAAAATTCTACAAGTCACAATTCTAGTGTCCATGCAATGTATTAACAGTAATGTCCATATTATCACTAGAAATGATTGCCATCTCCTGTCTCCTTGATTTTCTTACCTTGCAGAGTACTGATCAGAATATGAAACTAGTTGATGATGCTTGGTATGATGCTACAAGCTCTTTATATAGACAGGTCATGGAGGATTCTTTCAGGTAATTTAGAGGGTGTGGTAGAATGATGCTGACAGAACGTTTTCTTGATTATAATTATTTAGCCTCTAGATAAAAAGGAGTAAATGTTGTGAATGTTTCAAGAATGATGTAGGTTTAAATGTTAAAGTGCACCTGTCATGAAAAAAAATGATGTGCATGATGAAAAAAGAAGAAAGAATGAAAAAATTGAGGGGGTAACATAATAGATAATCCAAAATTAAAACCAAATAATTGTAATTGATACTTTAAAAAAAAAAAAATCCTGATAGGATAATGAACAAGACACACTGCACACTCTATATAGACTGACTATGTGAAACCTAAAAAAAGACACTTGTGCAAATAAAATCTAAATAAAATAATAAGAGTGATATATACAGGTTGAGCAACTCTTGTCAGCTATCGTATATAGGTAGTTAGGTAACGATAGTTTGATCAGTTATATATATATATATATATATATATATATATATATATATACACACAGATACATAGCTATATTAAGCTTTCAATAAAATAATATCTATATCACTAATTGAATATATTAATCCAAAGGATTAGGGGTTATTGAGGTCAACCATGGTAAACCCTTCCCCGACAGATATAGGTTACAGTGGTATAAATAGGAGGGAGGTAAAATTTAGGTATCTTAACTACCCACCTTCTTCTAAAATCCCAAATCTTAAGATAAATTGGTCTTTATAAAAAGATCACACATCCCCCATCCCTGGACACTGAAAATCAGAGAGATACTTGTTTGGTCAAATAATGAAATTATGTGCACAAATTCTCAGAGAGAATGGTATATATGTTGGTCTATATCAGGACGGGGTTGCTAACAAAATTGGCTACTTCGGTGCTATACTCGCTTTAAAAGTCAAAGTTAACTCACTCACTGCTGTAACTGTTGTTTGTCATTGAGTCACAGATTGTAAAGATTTAGTGCAGATAACTGTTTTTATAAGTAGATACTAAGCAGTGGAAAGGTAGTTACCTCAGCGCTGCAATCTCTTAGTTAATCTGCTTTAAACTCACTCACTGCTGTAGCTCTAGTTTGTCAAAGAGTTGCAGGTTACAAAGGTAACATACAAAATAGTGCTCTTATAAGTCTGCATTAGTTCAGCGTAAGGAGTTTTTAATATCTAAGCTTGTAAGCCCGGGTTCTCTTGGCAGTGTAGGACAATACTGATCTATCTAATTCCTGTAAAAGTTGGTGAATTAGATTACGAAGATTTTTTAGTTCTAAACAAGTATCCTCAATAGGTCTGAAACATTAGTCCGATTAGATAGATCAGTAATGTCCTACACTGCCAAGAAAGCCAGGGCTTACAAGCTTGGATATTAAAAACTCCTTACGCTGAACTAATGCAGACTTATAAGAGCACCGTTTTGTATTTTACCTTTGCAACCTGCAACTCTTTGACAAACTAGAGCTACAGCAGTGAGTGAGTTAAAGCAAATTGACTAAGAGATTGCAGCGATGGGGTAACTTACCTTTCCACTGCTTAGTACCTACTTATAAAAGCAGTTATCTGCACTAAATCTTTACAATCTGTGACTCTCTGACAAACAACAGTTACAGCAGTGAGTGAGTTAACTTTGACTTTTAAAGGGAGTATAGCACCGAAGTAGCCAATTTTTTATTAGCAACCCGTTCTGATATTGACCAACATATATACCATTCTCACTGAGAATTTGTGCACATAATTTCGTTATTTGATCAAAACAAGTATCTTTGGTTTTCAGACCAATTTATCTTAAGATTTGGGATTTTAGAAGAGGGTGGGTAGTTAAGATACCTAAATTTTACCTCCCTCCTATTTATACCACTGTAACCTTTATCTGTCGGTGAAGGGTTTACCATGGGTGACCTCAATAACCCCTAATCCTTTGGATTAATATATTCAATTAGTGATATAGATATTATTTTATTGAAAGCTTAATATAGCTATGTATCTGTGTGTGTATATATATATATATATATATATATATATATATATATAAATAACTGATCAAACTATCGTTATCTAACTACATATATACTATTGCTGACAAGAGCTGCTCAACCTGTATATATCACTCTTATTATTTTTGTTTATATTTTATTTGCACGAGTGTCTTTTTTTAGGTTTCACATAGCCAGTCTATACAGAGTGTGCGGTGTGTCTTATTCATTATCCTATCAAGATTTTTTTTAAAAAGTATTTATTAAAATTATTTGGTTTTAATTTTGGATTATCTATTATGTTACCCCCTCCATTTTTTTTTCTTCTTTTGTTATATTTTTTTTTGTTATAGAAACATAAAAAAAGAGGGAGGAAAGTGCACATTTTCACAAAAATATAATTGTTTAATTTACTTTAATGCCGTATGTCATATTGAAGAGAGTGGATATCCCACACTATAAAATCATAAAACCAAAACTATTTGAATAATTATATGAATACTCATTATGAAATAGATACAATGTGCTAATAAAGCAGTTTGTTCTATTTTCATTACAATCTAAGCTGTCAGCTTCTCATTCCTAGAGTTGGTAGCAAATGGTGAATTACTGCATACTAACACCAGGTGCCTCATAGTTACACAAATCTAGATATATATGAACAGCAATTCTGACTGATATTACCAAGGTTGAAAGAAATTGGTGAGGTTACTCAATAAGGTCTGAACTTTTCATGCAAAAGGACTGAATATGAAGCAGAATTAGCAATTCTCATATTTACTAAATGTAAATCTGAACAAAATCTGGTCATTTAGTCTGAATGAGCATCTTTCAGTTGCAATCATACATTGTCTCATTTACACTCATTGATTTGCATATGGGAATTGCATATAAAATATAGAATTCACAAATTTCTGAAACTCCAAATTTCAACTAGATTCATTCAAAACAAATCTGGTTCAAGGTCAATTTGCAAACATTCTAAATACTTTATTCAAATGTATATCTATGTTTTTAAAGGGACACTGTAGGCTAGGCACCCAGACCACTTAACCTTTTTGAAGTGATCTGGGTGCAGTGCCCCTGTCCTTTTAACTCAGCAAACTAATACATTGAAGTCCAAAGAAGGACTATATCCACATAAAAAAGTTTTGAGATATTGAAACAGAGAGATGATTTTTGGGGAACAAAAAAGAAGAGAAACAACCAGGGGAGTATTTTTATTATGGAGAATGCTTGAGACAGCTGGAAGATGTCACATTTAAACATTTGCAGGGAAACCCCACTAAATAAATGTAAAATGCTTTCCTAGAATATTTAAGTAATGGGTTACTGAATGATATATTAACAAAAGCAGAATACATCCAAAAATACCGGTAAAATTATTTTCTGCCAAAGATTCACAAACATGAAACTAGATTACCAGGAAGACCCATCATCTTAGGGATTGGAGCGAAATCCGCCCCTTTGTCAGAATATATAGATACATTTCTTCAACCTACTGTCAAAAATACTGAAGCTTACTTGCACCTTTTGCAAATTTTTAAGTGAAGAAAGGGAGATATCCTGGTATACTCTATCATCCCACATGATAGGGTTACAGGCAGTTTCATTCTTTTTGGCTTCTTTTGAGTTGACTCCCATTCATCAAAAGTTTATCATGGAGGCCAGAAGAGTTACAAGCTAAAGAGCACTACTCACCACCGGACCACCAGGGCTGGCAGTGTGTCCCCCTCCCTGGATAAGGTAAGAAGAAGGGGAGGGGGCATAAAACTTTTACTCTTGTTTTATTTTTCTTTTTTAATAAAAAATATACGTATGCTTCCTTAATCTTATGCACCCCTCACAAACATACAGCACCCCTCACACACACACACACACACTCTGCACCCCTCAATACACACAGCACCCCTCACACTCTGCACCGCCCCCCACAAACACACATCACTCCCACACACACACACACACACAACACCCCTCACACACTCTGCACCCCTTATACAGACACTCTGCACCTTTTACACACACCCCCCCACACACACACACTCTGCACCCCTCTTACACACAGCACCCACACACACACACTCTGCACCCCTCACACATACACTCTGCACCCCTCAGATATACACTCTGCACCTCTCAAACACAGACAGCACCCCTCACACACTCTGCACCGCCCCCCACAAACACACAGCATCCCCCCCACACACAGCATCCCCCACCCCCACACACATAGCATCCCCCACCCACACACACACACACACACACACTCTGCACCCCTTATACACTTCTGCACCCATTACACACTCTGCACCCCTCACACATACACTTTGCACCTTTTACACACACACACACACACACCAACCCTCACACACTCTGCTCCCCTCTAACACACAGCACCCACACATCACCCCTCACACACTTTGCACACCACACACACACACACACACTCTGCACCCCTCACACACACACAGCACTCCTTACACACAGCCACTCTGCAACCCTCACACAAACAGCACCCCTCACACACGCTGCACTCCTCACACACTCTGTACCACCCCCCACAAACAAACAGCACTCCCGCACACACACACAACACCACTCACACACTTAGCACCCTTTACCCACACTTAGCAACCCTCACACATACACTCTGCACCTTTTACACACAGCACCCACAAACAAACATCACAGCACCCCTCACACCCTTCAAACAGACATCACCCCCCACACACACAATCTGCACCCCTCACAAACACATAGCACCCTCTCACAAAAAAACAGCACTCCTAACACACAGCACCCCACACACACTCTGCACCCCTCACACAAAAAGCCCCCCCCTCACACAAACAGCCTGCACCCCTGTCACACACAGCATGCACATACACTCTGCACCACTCACGCTCTTCACCCCTCCACGCACAGCTGCTCTCACACACTCTGTACCCTTCACACACACAGCACCCCTCACAAATGCACTCTGCACCCCGAACACACACACACACACACACACACAGACACACTGCACTCCGCACATACACACACTGCACTCCTCATACACACATTCTGCACACCTCACACAAACAGCACCCCTCACACAAACACTATACAGCACACACACACTCTGCACTCGCCACACACACTCTCTGCACCCCTCACACACATACTATGCACCCCTCACACACTGCATCCCTTACAAACACACTATGTTCCCCTCACACAACAGCACCACTTACAAACACACACAGCACCCCTCACTACAGTCTGTGTGTGTATATTTAGCAGTCTGTGCATGTGTGTATTCAGCAGTCTGTGCATGTGTGTATTCAGCAGACTGCATCTATCCAGGGCCATCCTTAGGCCTTTAGGCACCCTATGCAAAACATCTTCGCAGCGCCCTCCCATGTCATCCATGTATAGTGTGTATAGAAGTGTAGTGATTGTATAGGGGATTTATTAAATTAATAATGATTTTAAAATAAATATTCATTACACACACATACACACAGAGAGTTACAGGCAGATAGTCTCACACACACACACAGTTACAGGAAGACAATTACAAACACACAGGTACAGATGGACAGTGACGTACATACAGCCACATATACACCGTTACATGCAGACAGCCACACACATCTAGGCAGACAGCCACAGACACAGGACACACACACACACACACACACACAGGCAGACTGCCGCACACACACACACACAAGCAGACATCCACACACACACACACAGGCAGACAGACAGACAGACACACAGGAAGACAGTCACACGCACACAAGCAGACAGTCACACACACATGAATACACACACACATAGAGGCAGACGGTCACACACACACACACACACACACACAGGCAGACAATCACACATAGTTACCTCTATTCATTATGGAAGTGGAAGTAGTGAGTATAAAAAACAGAAATTATTTTTTTAAATAATCTCTATGCCATCTTTAATAAAACAAATGTATAATTCAGAAAGGGTTTCTGTGTAATGCCATTGAGCTGAAGTGTATTTTTCCAATAGGATGTTTTGTGAGTTGTGTGATTTCATCGTTGAAGAGCTTGGTTACATTCTGAGGGTACTCATAATTATGCAACTACTACTGACAGGATGGAAAACCAAAAATTAATTTGTTCAGCAGCAGTTTGCGTGCTGCAATACAGAACAAGGAGAGCCATTAGCTACCACTTTACACCTTTAAGTAGTGGTTGCTGGTAAGTCCCTGTCATCACTAGATAAATCTTGAATTCAGTAAACAGCCACTATTTGCTGACATTAGCAGTTGCCCTGTTAGTGAGTAGTGAATGGCCTGTAAAAGGTAATGACAACAGTGGAAATTGGAACTCAGAGTCAAGATGTCAATGTTTCACCTTTCCATCCAACCTACTCTTCATCCCATGTCTCCATTGTTTATTCAAGCTTTCCCAATTAACCTCATTACTACCTTCTTCACTCTAACATCTCCTCTTCACATGTTCTCCTGTTCTTAATCCAGCATCCACTCAACCCCATTTCACCCTTCTTCATTTCAGAATATTCACTCCATATTTCCATTTTTTTTTACTGTGGCATCCCAAGTCATCAACATTTTGCTCCTTTGCTCCAGCATACACTGCCCTCTCCTCCCAAGACTGACTTCAACATAATACCTAAACGTGTTCACAGTGCCAGTGCTTCCTATAGGCAAACTCAATGATCCTACCCTCCTTCTGGTAGCTATGCTCTTCTGCTCTCTATTGCTCTCTTAACCTTAACCCTGCCCCTCCAGTGGCTAACTCAGCATCTCCCCACCCCCAAACAATTTAACCCTGCCCCCAGCCTGCCTCTGCCCTCTCCTCCCAAGACTGACTTCAACATGATACCTAAACTTGTTCACAGTGCCAGTGCTTCCTATAGGCAAACTAGGCCATGGCCCCCCTAGGGGCTGTAATGCTCATCTGAAGTCCTTTGAAGAGGTGGACTGATCTTCCATGTCCTGATTCTGCTCAGCCTTTGGGAGGAATAATACACAGACTGGAAGCATGGAGGTACTACACTGAGTGACTGGCTGATTCCTGGGCCCCCAGCCCCCACCCGAGTATGTTGTGTGTATGTGTGTGTGTGTTAGGCACTGTGTGTGTATGCGTGTGTCTGCTAGATATTTTGTGTGAGTGTTGCGCAGTGTGTGTCTATTAGACATTGTATGTATTTGTGTGTTGGGCAATGTGTGTGTTTGTGTGTGTTAGGCAGTGTGTGTCTATTAGACATTGTGTGTGTGTGTATTAGGCAGTTTGTGTCCATTCGACATTTGGTGTTTGTGTTTTTGCATTTGGCTGTGTGGTTGTCTGTTGGTGTATGTATGTATACATCATATATTACAATGTATGTATTGTGAATATTAGGGATGTGTAAGTCCTCCCCCCAGCCCCCAGCCCCCACCCCTGAGCGGGGGGTGGGGGCCAGAGGGGGGGGGCAGTAGGTCCCCCCATTATTCTTATTTAGGGCCCCCAACCGCCGTTTAGGGGTGGGGGGCGGGAGGAGGACAGTAGGTTCCCCTCCTCCCCATTATTCTTATAATGGTTTATGGTTATTCATGTATGGTTCAGTGTGTTTGGGTCTAGGTCCACTTTAGTCCCAAGCAGATTTTAAAAAAAATAAAAAAAATCCATAACACTGGTGAGACCTCACTTGGACTATTGTACGCAATACTGGAGACTTTATCTCCAGAAGGATATTGATACTTTAGAGAGAGTTCAGAAAAGGGCTACTAAACTGGTTCATGGATTACAGTATACAACTTACAAGGAAAGGTTAAAGGATCTTAATATGCATAGCTTGGAGAAAAGACGAGACGGGGGATATGATGGAAACATTTAAATACATAAAGGGAATCAACACAGTAAAGGAGGTGATTATTTTTAAAAGAAGAAAAACTACCACAACAAGAGTACATAGTCTTAAATTAGGGGCAAAGGTGTAAAAATAATATTAGGAAGTAGTGATGTCGCGAACCCGAAATTTTCGTTCCGCGAATGGCGAACGGGAACTTCCGCTAACGTTTGCGAACCGGCGAACCGGTTGAACCGCCATTGACTTCAATGGGCAGGCGAATTTTAAAACCCACAGGGACTCTTTCTGGCCACAAAAGTGATGGAAAAGTTGTTTCAAGGGGACTAACACCTTGACTGTGGCATGCCGGAGGGGGATCCATGGCAAAACTCCCATGGAAAATTACCTAACATTCCTAAATCACAATGGATATGGATTGACACCTGACATATGACATGCTGACACCTTGACATATGGATTGACACCTGTCCTCAGAGACCCTGATGCACACGGACACAGAGCAGAATAGGGACTGATCCCCTTACATAGGGTCACTTGGCAGGTATGGATTGACACCGGTCCTCAAAGCCCCTGATACACACTGACACAGAGCAGAATAGAGACTGTTTCCCGTTCTCAGAGACCATGATACACACTGACAAAGAGCAGAATAGAGACCGGGGGTCTAGTAGCGTAGGCACCCAGCACAGGTCATTCTCCTTCAGCCTTTTTATACGAGGGTCCCTCAACAGGCACGACAGCATGAAACACCACATTTGCACAAGGTTGGATGCCGAGCTACTCATTTCCCGTTCCTCCTCCTCACACAGAGTAGAATAGAGACTGTTCCCCGTCCTCAAAGCCCCTGATACACACTGACAAAGAGCAGAATAGAGACTGTTCCCCCTACATAGGGTCACTTGGCAGATATGGATTGACACCTGTCCTCAAAGCCCCTGATACACACTGACACAGAGCAGAATAGGGACTGTTCCCCCTACATAGGGTCACTTGGCAGATCTGGATTGACACCTGTCCTCAGAGACCCTGATACACACTGACACAGAGCAGAATGGGGAATATTCACTAAATGACAAACATTGTTATACAGGGGAATATTCAGTAAATAAGGATAAGGTCCTACTGTCCTCCCCCCCAGCCCCCACCCCTGCGCGGTGGGTGGGGGGCATAAATCACAATGGGGGGGACCTACTGTCCTCCCCCCCACCCCCACCCGAGAGCGGTGGGTGAGGGCCATAAAAATAATGAGGGGGGGACCTACTGTATGATGTTGTATCGATCAGGTAGTGTAAGGGTTACGCCCGCTTCACAGTGACAAACCAAACTCCCCGTTTAACGCACCGCAAACAACCGCAAACAGTCCATTTGCACAAGTTTGGATACCAAGCTAGCCATGTCCCGTTCCTTCTCCTCACTGATGCCATTGAAGGTCTCTTCCTCCACCCAGCCACATACAACACCAAGGGTCCCCGAAAGATGACAACAAGCCCCCTGGGACGCCTGCTGTGTTTGGTCTTCCACCTCCTCAAAGCCACCTTCCTCCTCTGACTCCTCTTCTTCAGACTCCTCTCTCTGCGTTGCCTCTCTCTGCGTTATTATAAGGTGTGTTAACTTAGTAGTACTATTCTTATCAGTTTAATAGCTGTTGCGTCTCCTATCAGTGGACGTGTATATGGCAGCGATTTTTGGAACAGGGAGATGGAAAAAGATGCTTGGTCGGTCCTCCTACTTCAAATTTGGGGCACTGCGCGTGCAATCTAATGTGCCACCAGATAGGAGTGGTGTGTTAAGTACTATTCTTATCAGTTTAATACCTGATAAGTATCCAATGCGTACTTGCGACGTCTACAAAGGACTCTCGCTTTGTGTGGGCACACAAAAAAAATCAGGGTAGCCACTAGCATACTCACCAAACCCCTAGAGCAGGGACAACTAGGACTACCAGAGGTGAGAACCTACTATAGGGCATCGCTGATGACCACCGCCCTGCAGGCACACACAGCCCACAACACACCACAATGGGTGGACATGGAATCAACGTGGGCTTGCCCCAAGGGCCTTAGGTACTTATTCTGGGTCCCACATAGACATCGCCCTAAACTACCAGACACACCGGCCACTTCCGCAATCCTGCTGAAAACCTGGGATACGATTAAACCACAATTAGGTCATACATATAAATGGGCGCTGGCCACAACACTATACTGTATACACATGATGAATCCCACATTTGACCATCGACTATGGATACACACTGACACAGAGCAGAATAGAGACTGTTCCCCGTCCTCAGAGACCATGATACACACTGACAAAGAGCAGAATAGAGACCGGGGGTCTAGTAGCGTGGACGCCCAGCACAGGTCGTTCTCCTTCAGCCTTTTTATACGAGGGTCCCTCAACAGACACGACAGCATGAAAGACCACATTTGCACAAGGTTGGATGCCGAGCTACTCATTTCCCGTTCCTCCTCCTCACACAGAGTAGATAGGGACTGTTCCCCCTACATAGGGTCACTTGGCAGATATGGATTGACACCTGTCCTCAAAGCCCATGATACACACTTATACAGAGCAGCATAGAGACTGTTCCCCCTACATAGGGTCATTTGGCAGATATGGATTGACACCTGTCCTCAAAGCCCATGATACACACTGACACAGAGCATAATAGAGACTGTTCCCCCTACATAGGGTCACTTGGCAGGTATGGATTGACACCTGTCCTAAGGATCCCTGTATTGGGGAACATTGTCGCCCAAACTAATTTATATGCCCATCAATTCCGAGCTACAAATCCGGACTCTTTTTTGGCAAATATACACACTGTGCCAGAATTTAAAAGATTCTGGGCATTGACTATGCTGATGGGCATCATAAAGAAGCCCTCCATCCGCTCCTACTGGAGCAGTAGCCCCATCTGCTCGAACCCCATTTACTCTAAATGTATGTCGAGGAAGAGGTATGAAATGATTCTGCATTTCATGCACTTCAGCGACAACAAAAATATGGGATAACAAAGAAGTTTGGGATATGGCTGCAAATCTACAACAAACAAAACACATACATAGTGTGATACAGTATAAAAAAAACAAATCGCATAAATGTAATGCACTCACAGGATTTTGTGGAAAATTAAGCCTTAGGGTGCCTCCCCGGATAGCAATGGGGGGCCAAATTATCCCTTCTGTAGTTCACCGATGGATACACAATGCAGGACTCCAGAAATGGTGAAAAAATAGCAGCTTTATTGGTAAGGTGGGAAAAATACCACCAAACAATTAATAAAATAAAATATAAAATAAGATATAAAGTATCAAGAGGTCCTACGCGTTTTGTTCACTATATGTGAACTTCCTCAGGGACCATAAAGTAAAATAGTCAGCACAGAATAATGACAAGCATAAAAAGCAGCCTAATTCCCCATCCCCACAGTCCCAAATATATAGGGCTACTCCCTGTGTCCAAATTGGAATCTTGTTTCTTCCACTCCATTGGTCCGGTGGGAACTTCTCCTCAGCTGTTCAAAGGTAATTTCCCCATATTCAATCACGAAAAAACCCGCGTTCGGATCCATGAAACCGGAACCGGAAGTGATGTCCATCACAAACTTCCGCGTTCCACCTTGCGTGTCACCGCTAAAGGTGCTACAGCATCAGGGCAGTGCCCTCTGGTGGTCGCCAAAGGAATAGTCCCATAATACAAAATGTATCCATCTGGAAAAAACAAAAGTATCGGCAGCAACAAAGTATAACCCATAAGTTAAGCTCCCATACTTATAAGGAACTGATAAGACATTATATCAGTTGAGTCATGATAAAAGGAAATAAGTGAACAAATATTAATATTTAAAAAAAAATATTCCCATTTTTTTCCTATTCAAAGCAAAGGACCTTATTTGGAAATTTTCAAACGTATGGTAGATTTGAAATTCCAATCTTTTACACAGAAAAATAAATATAAAAACTCCTCTCATAATCTTACACAAAGAGAGTCAAATGTTTTAAAGAATCTAATGGAGAGGGATGATTTGGTTATGAGGGAAGCCGATAGGGGGGGGGGGGATTGTTTTGATGACTATGAGCTATTATTTAGAGGAATCATCAAATATTTTAAATGACAAGAAAACATATATGGTTTTGGGAACTGATCCAACTCATCAATTCAATGTAGCTTTAGAAAACCTATTAAAGGAGGCCAAAGATCGAGATATTATTTCTCAAAAGAATTTTGACTTTTTATTTCAAAAACACCCTATTATACCCATTTTTTATTTTCTCCCAAAAACACATAAGCGTCTACCCAACCCCCCCAGGTTGCCCAATTATCAGTGGCATGCACTCCATAACTACTAATTTATCTGCTTTTGTGGATTCTTATCTACAAAAATATGTCCAAAGTGCACCATCTTATGTCAGAGATACCAAGTCATTTCTGCAGGAAATGGAGAACATCGAATGGGACCCAGAATACAGTTGGGCAACCCTAGATGTTACATAGTTACATAGTTACATAGCTGAAAAGAGACTTACGTCCATCAAGTTCAGGCTTCCTCACATATGCTTTTGCTGTTGATCCAAAAGAAGGCAAAAAACCCAGTCTGAAGCTCTTCCAATTTTGCAACAAACTAGGAAAAAAATCCTTCTTGACCCCAAAATGAAGAAAGGTTAACAAATTTAAACCTATTTAGTTTAGAAAAATGTCGCCTGAGAGGGGATATGATAACATTATACAAATATATTCGTGGCCAATACAAACCATTGTGTGGAAATCTATTCACAAACCGGACTTTACATAGGACACGAGGCCATGCGTTTAGACTGGAAGAAAGAAGATTTCGTCTAAGGCAAAGGAAAGGTTTTTTTACTGTAAGAACAATCAGGATGTGGAATTCTATGCCTGAAGAAGTGGTTTTATCAGAGTCCATACAGATGTTCAAACAGCTACTAGATGCATACTTGCAAAGACAGAATATTCAAGGATATAATCTTTCAATGTAGGGTAATAACTGCTTGATTCAAGGATAAATCTGACTGCCATTCTGGGGTCAAGAAGGAATTTTTGTCCTAGCTTGTTGCAAAATTGTGCTTCAAACTGGGGTTTTTTTTGGTTTTTTTTGCCTTTTGGATCAACAGCAAAAAACAGGTGTGAGGAAGGCTGAACTTGATGGACGCAAGTCTCTTTTCAGCTATCTAACTATTTAACTATGTAAAATAGCAGTCAGATGTCTCCTTGGATCAAGCAGCTATTATCCCACTAATTAGAAATTGTATCCCTGTATGTTATGTTTTTGCAAGTATTTATCCAATTGCAATTTAAACATCTGTATAGACTCTGACAAAACCACCTCTTCCGGCAATGAGTTCCATATCCTTATTGCTCTTACTGTAAAAAAAACTTTTCTTTGCCTTAGATGAAATCTCCTTTCTTCAAGCCTAAATGTGTGAACTTGTGTCCTATGTATAGCCCTGTTTATGAATAGATTTCCAGATAATGCTTTGTACTGGCCCCGAATATATTTGTATAATGTTATCATAACCCTCTAAGGCGCCGTTTTTCCAAACTGAAGAGATTTACATTTTTTAACCTTTCTTCATAACTAAAATGCTCCATTCCTTTTATCAATTTTGTAGCTCGTCTCTGCACTTTTTCTAGTGCCATGATATCCTTCTTTAGAACAGGTGCCCAAAATTGCACAGCATATTCAAGGTGTGGTCTTACCAGCGATTTATAAAGAGGCAAAATTATATTTTCATCTCGAGAATTTATGCCCCTATTTATACATGACTAAACCTTACTGGCCTTAGCAACAGCAGATTGACATTGCATATTGCTACCTAATTTGTTGTCTATAACAATTCCCAAATCCTTCTCGTGTGTGGTTATCCCTAGTTCACTACCATTTAGGGTGTAAATTGCTTGTGCATTCTTAACCCCGAAGTGCATAACTTTGCATTTTTCTACGTTAAATTTCATCTGCCATTTTAGTGCCCAGTCCCCCAATCTATCCAAATCTCTCTGCAGCAAGGCAATATCCTGCTCACATTGTATTACTTTACATAGTTTTGTGTCATCTGCAAACACTGATACATGGCTTTCAATGCCCATTTCAAGATCATTTATAAATAGAATATAGAAGAAACAAATGTGTGAGTTATAGGCGCTTATTAGTATAGTAATTTTTCAGTAATAGCAGCTTGTACACTTTATGGGTGCTCCAAAAATCACCCACTATTTTGGAAAAGTACAATAAGAGCACACAGAGAAGATAGAGAGTGAAAAGACCCTCTACCACTCTGTGGGACAGTAGTGCAGCGCTGTATAATAAAATAAACTCACCCTGTTCGAGTTAATTGGGTAGTTCGACTGGGTCACATATATTTACATGTAAAAAACAAAATAAAGACTGTATAGTGCAGAGTTGTTTCAACCAGTGGGTAGAATTAAATGCAAAATAACAAACTCACATGCTTATGAGCCTTTTTAGAAAACAGGCTCTAAACTCCTCAGCAAGTATGTTTTAGGGTAACATACACCCCCCTTTTTAGATCTTCTCAGAGGTTGTGCTTACAGTGTGTGTTGTAAGAAAAGGAGAAACAAAAGGACATACACTCTAAGTGAGATCTGTAAATGCAGAGCAAAGTTGTAAAAATTACAGAATATGCTCACCTGGCTCAGAGCCTTCCAAAACTGGCTCTGAGTATATAAGTTTTGTGTCAAATATGGGTGACAACTCCCTTTGGAACCTGGCAACACTGAAGACTGGATCCAGCTGTTTGGTAAAATAATGCACACAAAAGTGCTAATTTAATAAAGTTAAAAAATAAACACATTAAAATTCAAATAAAAAGTGTGTGGATCCTCCGAAACGCGTTTCACCTATCCTGTAGGCTTTTTCAATCGGCATAGTCTTACTTCCTGGTTCCGGTATTTACGTCATCATTCTTACACGCCCCTTTCAATTTTGATCCTATTGGATTGTGTCCGTCCGTCTAGCTCCTCCCCCTCACAGCTATTCCACCTTCAGTTGATTTCCTGGTTTCACATGATCTGCAACACATTAACGATCATGTGAAACCAGGAAATTTTTACAACTTTGCTCTGCATTTACAGATCTCACTTAGAGTGTATGTCCTTTTGTTTCTCCTTTTCTTACAACACACACTGTAAGCACAACATCTGAGAAGATCTAAAAAGGGGGGTGTATGTTACCCTAAAACATACTTGCTGAGGAGTTTAGAGCCTGTTTTCTAAAAATGCTCATAAGCATGTGAGTTTGTTATTTTGCATTTAATTCTACCCACTGGTTGAAACAACTCTGCACTATACAGTCTTTATTTTGTTTTTTACATGTAAATATATGTGACCCAGTCGAACTACCCAATTAACTCGAACAGGGTGAGTTTATTTTATTATACAGCGCTGCACTACTGTCCCACAGAGTGGTAGAGGGTCTTTTCACTCTCTATCTTCTCTGTGTGCTCTTATCATTTATAAATATGTTAAATAGAAGCGGTCCCAAAACAGAACCCTGAGGGACACCACTTACCACTTTTGTCCAGCTTTAAAATTTACCATTTATGACAACTCGCTGTACTCTATCCTTAAGCCACTGTTCTACCCAAGAACAAGAATATTCATCTAGACCAATTTCTTCTAGTTTGAAGACTAATCTATTGTGAGGAACCGTATCAAATGCCTTGGCAAAATCCAAGTAGATCACATCCACTGCAACACCCTAATCTATATTTCTACTTACTTCTTCGTAGAATGCAATTAGGTTAGTTTGACATGACCTATGTTTCATAAAACCATGCTGATTATTGCTAATAACACAGTTCTTCCCAATGAATTCCTGAATATTATCCCTTAATAGCCGTTCAAATAATTTCCCAGTCACAGAAGTTAAGCTCACAGGTCTATAATTTCCAGGCAAGGATTTTGAACCCTTTTTAAATATAAGAACAACATCTGCCTTCCTCCAATCCTCCGGTACAATACCTGAAACAAAAGAATCTTGAAAAATTAAATACAGAGGTTCACTTATTTCCTTAAGTACTCGTGGGTGGATACCGTCAGGCCCCGGAGCTTTATTTACATTAATTTTCTTTAATAGCTGTAGCACCTTGTCTCGAGTTATCCAATCACAAGTTATCTGCAAGTCTCTTTATATACAGTTATCAGTCATCAACTTGGGCTGGAGGCCATTGATCACTTTATGACCAGAGATCCTGATCTCTCAAGTGACCTTAAAACATTCATTTTTTTCTCTGTTCAGTTTATTTTGGAGCACAATTATTTCTTTTTTAATGGAGTTTTTTATTTACAAACCACGGGGATCGCCATGGGCACCAGGTTTGCCCCCAGTTATGCCAATACCTACGTTAGAAGATGGGAAGAACTCTTTGTGTGGTCTGGTCATGACTGGAGGGAAAACCTGGTGCTCTGGCGGCGTTATATTGATGATGTGATTATAATTTGGAGGGGGTCTTCTTGTCTTTTTTTTAAGTTTGTCAATTTTTTAAACTCTAATTCTTACAATTTGGTCTTTACACCTATATGGAACAAACAAGAAATCAATTTCTTGGACTTAACTCTATTTAGTGAGGGAACACATATTCGTACAAAATGTTGCTTCAAACCAACCGATGGCAACGGCTTTGTACATCAAAGAAGTTGCCACCATAAACCTTGGTTGAGGGGAATAGCCAAGAGCCAGTTTACACGTCGACGAAACTGTTCCCATGACCAAGATTTTTTTGTTCAGTCCCAACACATTAAAAAGAAATTGCTGGAGAAGGGTTATGAGAAAAATGCTTTGGAAAAAGAAATCCGTGATTTGTCTCAAACTGAGCGAAATTCACTTTTAGTAGATAAACCAAAACATGATCCATCTGTTAATTTATTTAGGTCTGCCTTTTTGACTCAATATAATACTGACCATCATAAGATCAAAAAAAGTTTGGCACACCATTGGTCGATTTTACTACAGGACCCAGTACTTGGTGTCTATTTATCAAATCATCCTCAGATTATTTACAAAAAGAATAACAATTTAAAAAACATGCTGGCCCCAAGCTATGCTATTAAATTAGATTATAACAAGGGAGACACAGGATCTTTTAGGGGGTGTAATATATGTAAGGTTTGTCGGACGACCTCTGTAAAGAGATCTACCACATTCTCTAGCCACACAACTGGTGATATGCATAACATCAAGTCGGATATAAGTTGCCACACGGACTTTGTTGTATACTTGCTGCAATGCCCGTGTGGCAAACAGTATGTAGGCCGTACTAAACGAACCCTAAAAATCCGACTTTTGAAACACCTGAACAATATTAAAAAAGGGACTCACTACACACTCGGTCCCTGTACACTGCAATACATGTCCTTCTTTTTCGTTTAAGGACTTTAGGTGTACAGGCATCGAGAGGGTTTTCCCACACTGGCGTGGTGGTGATAGAGTCCAGCAACTCTAGGCGTGAAACCTTTTGGATCCATAAATTGAAGACTCTGGAGCCCAATGAGCTAAATGTTGATATTGATTTGGTCTGTTTTTTATAATTACCGTATATACTCGAGTATAAGCCGACCCGAATATAAGCCGAGGCCCCTAATTTTATCCCAAAAAACTGGGAAAACTTATTGACTCGAGTATAAGACTAGGGTGGGAAATGCAGCAGCTACTGGTAAATTTCTAAATAAAATTAGATCCTAAAAAAAATATATTAATTGAATATTTATTTACAGTGTGTGTATAATGAATGCAGTGTGTGCGTATGTGTGTGTGTATGAGTGCAGCGTGTGTGTATGAGTGCAGCGTGTGTGTATGAGTGCAGTGTGTGTGTATGAATGCAGTGTGTGTGTGCATGAATGCAGTGTGTGAATGCAGTGTGTGCAGGGCCGGTGCAAGGATATTTGCCGCCGTAGGCAAAAAACATTTTGCCGCCCCCTCCCCCCCCCATATGTCCTGACTTCCCCTCCTCCTCCCTCAGTGGTCCTTACCTCCCCACCCCCGTGTTCCTTCACCCCCCCCAGTGGTCCTGACTCACCCCTCCCCTAGTGGTCCTTACCCTCCCCTCCCCTAGTGGTCCTTATCCCACCCCCTCCCTCTCATAGTGGTCCTTATCCCCCTTCTCCCTCCCATAGTGTTCCTTATCCCCCCCATCCCTCCCATAGTGGACCATATACCCCCCCTCCCTCCCATAGTGGTCCTTATACCCCCCCTCCCTCCCATAGTGGTCCTTATCCCACCCCCTCCCATAGTGGTCCTTATACCCCCCTCCCTCCCATAGTGGTCCTTATACCCCCCTCCCTCCAATAGTGGTCCTTATCCCCCCCCCTCCCTCCCATAGTGGTCCTTATCCCCCCCCTCCCTCCCATAGTGGTCCTTATACCCCCCTCCCTCCCATAGTGGTCCTTATCCTCCCCCCCTCCCTCCCATAGTGGTCCTTATCCCCCCCTCCCTCCCATAGTGGTCCTTATACCCCCCCTCCCTCCCATAGCGGTCCTTATACCCCCTCCCTCCCATAGCGGTCCTTATACCCCCCCCTCCCATAGTGGTCCTTATACCCCTTTTTTTTGTTATTATTAATTTTTTTTATTATTTTTTTATTATTTCTTATTTTATTTATATATTTTTTTCGTCCCCCCTCCCTGCTTGATATATGGCAGGGAGGGGGGCTCTCCTTCCCTGGTGGTCCAGTGGCAGTTCAGTGGGGGGGAGAGGGGGGCTGGCAGAGCTGTACTTACCTGTTCTGCAGCTCCTGTCAGCTCTTTCCTCCTCTGCGCCGTCCGTTCTGCTCTTCTGTCAGCTTACACTGTAAGTCTCGCGAGAGCCGCGGCTCTCGCGAGATTTACACTGGGAGCTGACCGAGGTGCTGACCGGACGGCGCAGAGGAGGAAAGAGCTGACAGGAGCTGCAGAACAGGTAAGTACAGCTCTGCCAGCCCCCCTCTCCCCCCAGTCTGTATTATGGCAATGCAAATTGCCATAATACAGACCTTGACTCGAGTATAAGCCGAGTTGGGGTTTTTCAGCCCCAAAAATGGGCTGAAAAACTCGGCTTATACTCGAGTATATACGGTATATGTTTTTTATAATTATATGTTATTTTTTATATAATTATATGTTATTTCATTTTTTGGTTGATATTCCTTTAATTTCTATTGAGGCATGATAAAATCAATTGAAATATGGAAATACCAATTTAGTGGTTCCTTATTTCTCTATATAATAATATTTACACTATTTGTGGATAAATTATTATTTTTTCTTTTCCTTTGACATTGCATTACTTCTATAGTTCAAATAAGCACATAAATACAGGTCATATGATCTATTGGTATAATAATATCGCTTTGTGGATAAAATATATAATATCATTAAATATAGACGTGTATATTCTTTAAATTTCACTTATTTAAAAAAAATTCTTCAACAAACACTTATATGTTTATTATTTTATTTATTTATCAATATAACATTTTTAAAAAAATGTAAAATATTAATATTTGTTCACTTATTTCCTTTTATCATGACTCAACTGATATAATGTCTTATTAGTTCCTTATAAGTATGGGAGCTTAACTTATGGGTTATACTTTGTTGCTGCCGATACTTTTGTTTTTTCCAGATGGATACATTTTGTATTATGGGACTATTCCTTTGGCGACCACCAGAGGGCACTGCCCTGATGCTGTAGCACCTTTAGCGGTGACACGCAAGGTGGAACGCGGAAGTTTGTGATGGACATCACTTCCGGTTCCGGTTTCATGGATCCGAACGCGGGTTTTTTCGTGATTGAATATGGGGAAATTACCTTTGAACAGCTGAGGAGAAGTTCCCACCGGACCAATGGAGTGGAAGAAACAAGATTTCAATTTGGACACAGGGAGTAGCCCTATATATTTGGGACTGTGGGGATGGGGAATTAGGCTGCTTTTTATGCTTGTCATTATTCTGTGCTGACTATTTTACTTTATGGTCCCTGAGGAAGTTCACATATAGTGAACGAAACGCGTAGGACCTCTTGATACTTTATATCTTATTTTATATTTTATTTTATTAATTGTTTGGTGGTATTTTTCCCACCTTACCAATAAAGCTGCTATTTTTTCACCATTTCTGGAGTCCTGCATTGTGTATCCATCGGTGAACTACAGAAGGGATAATTTGGCCCCCCATTGCTATCCGGGGAGGCACCCTAAGGCTTAATTTTCCACAAAATCCTGTGAGTGCATTACATGTATGCAATTTGTTTTTTTATACTGTATCACACTATGTATGTGTTTTGTTTGTTGTAGATTTGCAGCCGTATTTGCAGCCGTAACAAAACTTCTTTGTTATCCCATATTTCTGCTGTGTAAGGTCATCTTTTCTGGGTAGTGACCTGGGAGGCTGCCGCATTGTATCTTCTTGAGATAAGTATTCATTTGTATTGTTTCTCTACTTCAGCGACAACAGCCTGTGTCCCCCCTAGGGAGCATCCCCAGTTTGACAGGCTGTATAAAATCCGCCCCCTGATTACCCACTTTGCTGCCAGGTTTGCAGAGGCTTATACACCTGGAAGGAATATATGCGTGGATGAATCCCTGATGAAGTATAAGGGAAGGCTGGGATTCAATCAGTATGTTCCTTCCAAGCACACTAGGTATGGTGTAAAAATGTATAAGCTCTGTGATAGCGAGACTGGGTATACTCAGGCCTTCCGGGTGTACGAGGGAAAGGATAGCCACCTTGACCCTCCAGGTTGCCCAGAACATATGGGAACCAGTGGCAAGATTGTCTGGGACCTGATATTCCCCCTGATGAACAAAGGGTACCACTTGTATACTGACAATTTTTATACAAGTGTCCCTTTGTTCAAGCTACTGTACTGTTTTGATACAGTAGCTTGCGGCACAATTAAAAAGAACAGCACAGGTTTCCCAGGACAACTTGCACGCACCCGGCTACGAAGGGGGGAGACCTCAGCTCTGCGCCAAGAGGAGCTGTTGGCAGTTAAGTACAGAGACAAGAAGAACGTCCTGTAAGCCGGTGTACTTATGCACAAAGCGTTATACGATCAGATCACGGCACATGTGTCAACTTGCCCAACTTCAATGCCGCCAACAAATTTGTTCTGTTGTCACAAACCACTTTGCCGATCTCCAGTTGCTGCGGAGTCAGCCACTTTTCCACCTGTGCGTTCAGGGCGGATAGGAGTGCTTGTCCGGTGTGACTCTCAAACAAGTCAAACACAAGTCAAACACAAACACAAACACAAGTCAAACACAAGACGGCGTGACACTGCCGTATCCGGGATGTGGAATAGTACCTGGGGAGCTGGGGGGGTGCCGTTGATGTGGAGCAAGACGCAGCAGCAGAAGAGGACTCAGCCGAGGAGGTTATGGAAGAGGATGGAGTAGGAGGAGTAGAGGAAGTGGCAGCAGGCCTGCCTGCAAGTCGTGGCGGTGTTACCAACTTCTCTGCAGAGCCATGCATTCCATGCTTGGCAGCCGTCAGCAGGTTTACCCAATGCGCAGTGTAGGTGATATACCTGCCCTCACCATGCTTTGCAGACCAGGTATCAGTGGTCAGATGGACCCTTGCCCCAACACTGTGTGCCAGACATGCCATTACTTCCTTTTGCACAATCGAGTACAGGTTGGGGATTGCCTTTTGTGAAAAGAAATTTCGTCCGGGTAACTTCCACTGCGGTGTCCCAATAGCTACAAACTTTTTGAACGCCTCAGACTCCACCAGCTTGTATGGTAAAAGCTGGCGGGCTAATAGTACAGACAAGCCAGCTGTCAGACGCCGGGCAAGGGGGTGACTTTCTGACATTGGCTTCTTACGCTCACACATGTCCTTGACAGACACCTGACTGTGGGCAGATGAGCAGGCCTGACACACAGACGCTTGGAGACAACTAACTTCTATTCAATCTATAACAGTGAAAAAAGTTTTTGGGTTTTTAAATGCAAGCTATTGGGACACCAGATATGAGTGGCACTGTGAACTGGCAAAGGTTGGCAGAGTACACGTTATAGGCCTGACACACAGACGCTTGGAGACAACTAACTTCTATTCAATCTATAACAGTGAAAAAAAGTTTTTTGGTTTTAAATGCACGCTATTGTGACACCAGATATGAGTGGCAATGTGCAATGGCAGAGGTCTGCAGAGTACACGCTGTAGGCCTGACACACCCGCTTTAAGACAACTAACTGCTATTCAATCTATAACAGTGAACAAAGTTTTTTCTTTGTAAAGGCACGCTATAGAGACACCAGATATGAGTGGCAAAGTACACTTGCTGAGGTTGGCAGAGCACACGCTGAAGGCCTGACACCCAGACGCTTGCAGACAACTAACTGCTATTAGCTTACAGTGAAACACGTTTTTTGTTTTTAAAGGCACGCTATAGTCACACCAGATATGATTGGTGGCACTGGGCAAATGGGCACAGTATCCACTGAGCCTGACACAGAAGCTGGCAGGCAACTAACTGCTATTCAATCTATTACAGTGAAAAGGTTTTCTGGTTTTAAATGCACGCTATAGAGACACCAGATATGAGTGGCAAATTACACTTGCTGAGGTTGGCAGAGCACACGCTGAAGGCCTGACACCCAGACGCTTGCAGACAACTAACTGCTATTAGCTTACAGTGAAACACGTTTTTTGTTTTTAAAGGCACGCTATAGTCACACCAGATATGATTGGTGGCACTGGGCAAATGGGCACAGTATCCACTGAGCCTGACACAGAAGCTGGCAGGCAACTAACTGCTATTCAATCTATTACAGTGAAAATAATTTCTCTCTTTTTAAATGTCAAGCATAAGCTATTGTGAAAACAGATATGAGTGGTGGCACTGGGCAAATGGGCACAGTATCCACTGAGCCTGACACGGAAGCTGGCAGACAACTAACTGCTCTTCTTCAATCTATTACAGTGAAAAACTTGTTTTGGTTTTAAATGCAAGCTTAAGCTATTGTGACACCAGCAGTGAGTGAGTGGTGGCACTGGGCAAATGGGCACAGTATGCACTGTGAGCCTGACACAGAAGCTTGCAGGCAAGCAACTGCAATTACACACACACACACACAAAAAAAAAGTAGACTGAAGTTCTAGCCCTAAAAAGGGCTTTTTGGGGTGCTGTTCTTACAGCAGAGATCAGATGAGTCCTTCACGATTGTAGTGGACACTGAATACCCTAGCCTAGCTATCAATTTCCCTATCTAATCAGCAGCAGCTACACTTTCCCTCCTCTCACTAAGCATGCAGCTTCAGAATGAATCTAAAATGGATGCTGGGAGGGAGGTGGGAGGGTGTGGAAGGGAGGGTCTGCTGCTGATTGGCTGGAATGTGTCTGCTGACCGTGAGGCACAGGGTCAAAGTTTGCTCAATGATGACGAATAGGGGGCGGATCGAACCGCCCATGTGTTCGCCCGCGGCGGCGAACGCGAACACGCTATGTTCGCCGGGAACTATTTGCCAGCGAACAGTTCGGTACATCACTATTAGCAAGTTTTACTTTACTGAGAGGGTAGTGGATGCATGGAATAACCTTCCAGCTGAAGTGGTAGATGTTAACACAGTGAAGGATTTTAAGCATGCGTGGGATAGGTATAAGGCTATCCTAGATATAAGATATGGCCAGTGACTAATGAAAGTATTTAGAAAATTGGGCACACTAGATGGGCCAAATGGTACTTATTTGCCGTCACATTCTACATTTCTATGTTTTTATATGAAACATAGGAAAGCAGTGATGAAGTGTGCATGCGCACAATTGTGGCTCCAGGTCCCGTGTCCCTGCGCTGCTCGCAACGACCTTGCTTAACTTATCACAGCAAGCGGCGTCATCTGGTCCCTGTCTCCAGACTGGCAGTGTGTCTGATGCTGCACGGTCCAGAGCAGCTTCCTTATATGTTTGCTGCACCTGGTCATGTGACCAGGCACACAGTGATGACCTCAGAAACCACAAGGGAGTAAGAAACTCCTCATACGTGTTGTAGCTAACACTAATTGGAGAATAGCCAATCAAACACACCCGGTGTGTATATAAGCTAACCACCTCCCTTGCCTCAGTGCCCTGTTGTGGCCTTTGGTTTACCATTGAACGTTGCACTTGTTATTTGGATTTCCTGGTTACTGATATTTGGCTTTGTTTCTCGTTATTCCGTCTCTCTATTTCCCTTGACCTCGGCTAGTGTTTTGACTATCCCTTTTTGCATAACCCGACCACCAGTGGCGTCTCTAGGATTCATTTTTAGGGGGGGGCACAGGGTGGGCCAGGGACAAAAGTAGGGGGGCACATTCAACCCTGCCCTCGCCCGCATGTTAAGCCCTGCCCCAACACGATGTGTTTTTTTTGGTTTTTTTTTTTAATCCCTGGTGGAGGATTCATTATTTTCCACCAGGGATTATTAAAAAACAAACACATTTCCTTTGATACAGTGCCATAGTTGCCAACATTTGAAAACATTTTCCAAGGACATTTTGCAGCACAGCTATCAATTACTGTCTGTGTATAATATCCCTGGACAGTCAGTGCTCTCTGTATAATACAGGGTTGTGTGTATAATAAATTGGGACAGTCAGTGCTCCCTGTATAGTGCTGCTCTCTGTATAATACAGGTCTGTTTGTGTATAATATCCCAAGACAGAGAGCAGCACTATACAGGAACTCTGACTATCCCAGGATATTATACACACACAGATCTGTATTATACAGAGAACAGCACTATAGTAATATACAGATAGCTGAGCATATACCCCATATCCCAATCTCTAGACTACTAGTACCTGTCAACAGCAGCTCCCAGACGCGTGTAACAGGGCTAAAGTGTGCGGCAGCTGACACAGATGATTCAGCGGTAAAGTGCACTCGCTGGCAGAGCCAAACTGAGAATTCAAAGCAGCCCTGGAAAAAAATTTATGCCATTTCTACAAGTCAATATGTATATATTGTACAGTAAGCACACAAGCTCACTGACATGCACAAATGGGCTTACTGACAGACAAACTCACAAGCTTACTACAGACAAACTCACTTGTATAAACACAAGGCTCACTACAAAGAAGAAGCTCACTGACACACACAAGCAATACCATCTTAACAGCGTAAAGGGCCCCCAGGCAAAGCAGTGCACTGGGGCCCTTCCTACACAACAACTCACACGAATAGAAATTGTAATTATTGATGGACTGCTGAGGCTAATTTATACACGTACACACAGACTGCTGAGTCCATACACACACACAGGCAGATATACAGACTGCTGAGTCCATACACACACGCAGACTGCTGAGTCCATACACACACGCAGACTGCTGAGTCCATACACACACGCAGACTGCTGAGTCCATACACACGCAGACTGCTGAGTCCATACACACACACAGACTGCTGAGTCCATACACACACACAGACTGCTGAGTCCATACACACAGACTGCTGAGCCCATACACACACACAGACACACAGACTGCTGAGTCCATACACACATAGCTGAGTCCATACACACACAAACACACACAGACTGCTGAGTCCTTACACACATACAGACTGCTGTGTTCATACACACACACACACAGACTGCTGAGTCCATACACACACACACAGACTGCTGAGCAGGGCTGCCATCAGACATTTTAGGGCACCTGACACAGCTCAAGATCTGGGCCCCCGAGTTCACCCACAAGGATGAAGTGTGTGTGTATAGTGGATGTAGAATGTGTGTAGTGGATGCAGTATGTGTGTCATGGATGCAGTGTGTATAGTGGATGCACATTTTGTGTAATGTTTGTATGCATGCATTAGAAGCAGAGTGTGTGTAGTGAATGTAGATGTGTATAGTGAATGCAGAGTGTGTGTTTTTGTAGTGAATGTAGTGTGTATACAGCATGTAGTGTGTTTGTAGTGAGTGCAAGGTGTGTATAGTGAATGCAGTGTGTGTGTGTTTGTGTGTAGTGCAAAGTGTGTTTAGTGAATGTAGTGTGTGTGTGTAGTGCAGAGTGTGTTATTGAATGTAGTGTTTGTAGTGAGTGCAGAGAGTGTATAGTGAATGTAGTCTGAGTATGTGTAGTGCAGAGTGTGTATAGTGAATGTAGTGTGTGTGTAGAGCAAAGTGTGTTTAGTGAATGTAGTGTTTGTAGTTAGTTAAGAGTGTGTTTAGTGAATATAGTGTGAGTATGTGTAGTGCAGAGTGTGTTTAGTGAATGTAGTGTGTGTAGTGCAGAGTGGGTTTAGTGAATGTAGTGTGTGTAGTGCAGAGTGGGTTTAGTGAATGTAGTGTGTAGTGCAGAGTGTGTTTAGTGAATGTAGTGTTTGTAGTGAGTGCAGTGAGTGTATAGTGGATGTAGTGCAAAATGTGTTTAGTGAATGTAGTGTGTGTGTAGTGCACAATGTGTTTAGTGAATGTAGTGTGTGTGTAGTGCAGAGTGTGTTTAGTGAATGTAGTGTGTGTGTAGTGCAGAGTGTGTGCTTGAGTAGTGTTCAGTGTGTGTGTAAAATAGGGGGGGGAGGGGAGTATTTTTGTAAAAATGTATTTGTGTATATTTCAATTTTATTCCCCCCTCCCTGGTTCTTACCGTGCCAGGGAGGGGGGAGATCGCATTCCCTGTTGGTCCAGTGGCATGGTGGAGGGAGCCAGCCGTGGTACATTGAAGAGGGGGCCCAGCAGCACACACTGTATTCCTTTCCAGCTCCTCTCTGACTAACTCTCGCGAGACAGGCATGCGTGCTATGCGTAGCGTTGCCATAGTTACCCGTGGCAACGCTCTGGCGGCCGCAGGGCGCAGGAAAGTTAGACAGAGAGCAGCTGGAAAGGAGGACAGAGTGTGCTGCTGGGACCCCCATTCATTGTACAGGTAGCAGGGGGCCCTGCTGTGCACATATATATAGCGACACACACTGCTGAGTCCATACACACACACACACACTGCTGAGTCCATACACACACACACACACTGCTGAGTACATACACACACAGAAACACAGACGTCTGAGTGCATACACACACACACACTGCTGAGTCCATACACACACAGGCTGCTGAGTCCATACACACAGACTGCTGAATCCATACACACACACACACACAGACTGCTGAGTCAATACACATAGACTGCTGAGTCCATACACACACACACAGACTGCTGAGTCCATACACACACACACACACACAGACTGCTGAGTCAATACACACACACACACACACAGACTGCTGAGTCCATACACACACACACGCACACACAGACTGCTGAGTCCATACACACACACACACGCACACAGACTGCTGAATCCATACACACAGACTGCTGAGTCAATACACACAGACACACACAGACTGCTGAGTCAATACACACAGACACACACACACACACACACAGACTGCTGAGTCCATACACACACACACACACACACACACAGACTGCTGAGTCCATACACACACACACACACACACACACACACAGACTGCTGAGTCCACACACACACACACACACACAGACTGCTGAGTCCATACACACACACACACACACACAGACTGCTGAGTCCATACACACACACACTGCTGAGTCAATACACACATACACACACAGACTGCTGAGTCAATACACACAGACTGCTGAGTCCACACACACACAGACTGCTGAGTCCATACACACACACACACACAGCTAAGTCCATACACACACACACACACACACACACAGACTGCTGAGTCCATACACACACACACAGACTGCTGAGTCCACACACACACACACACACACACACACAGACTGCTGAATCCATACACACACAGACTGCTGAGTCAATACACACAGACACACACAGACTGCTGAGTCAATACACACACACACAGACTGCTGAGTCCATACACACACACACAGAGACTGCTGAATCCATACACACACAGACTGCTGAGTCAATACACACAGACACACACAGACTGCTGAGTCAATACACACAGACACACACACACACACACACACACACACACAGACTGCTGAGTCCACACACATACACACACAAACTTCCTCACTAGCAGAGACACACACACCTGAGCACATCAAGCCTACCTGTTGCATGGCCTGCTGCTTAACAGCGGGGGCGGGGCCTGTGCCGGAGAGCCTGTCAGTGCTCCCTCAGCCACAGACAGCCCCCAGCACCGCTCCAGCTCCTCTCTCCTGCATTCCCTCGGGCTGTCACAGACTGTTACAGCCCGAGGGAATATAATTTAGACATATGGGCATGGCCAGCAAGTTGCTGGCATTTGGGGGGGCCATGGCCCCCTCTGCCCCCCCCCCCTACTGATGCCACTGGTTTAACGCCTTGGACGAGGTATAAAAACATTAGATATTTAACGAAAACTTAAGCGTTATCATCGCACTATTAAGAGATTTGTGGCTGGTTCAGAGCACAGGCGAGTTCGTGCAGATAAAGGCACATTGAGGAAGATTTCTGCCAGATCCATGCATCGGATCAAGAGAGCAGCTGCTAAAATACTATTACATAGCAGCAAACAGATATTTGAAGCTGCTGGTGCCTCTGGGGTCCCACAGACATCAAGGTGTAGAGTCCTCCAGAGTCTTGCAACTGTGCATAAACCTTCTATTCGGCCACCACTAATCTCACAAGCAGAAATGGCTGCATTGGGCAGAAAAATACATGAAGACTAATTTTCAAACAGTCCTTTTCACTGATGAGTGCCGTGCAACCCTGGATGGTCCAGATGGATGGAGTAGTGGATGGTTGGTGGACGGCCACCCTGTTCCAACAAGGCTGCGACATCAGCAAGGCGGTGGTGGAGTCATGTTTTGGGCTGGAATCATGGGAAGAGAGCTGGTCGGCCCCTTTAGGGTCCCTGAAGGTGTAAAGATGACCTCTGCAAAGTATGTGGAGTTTCTGACTGATCACTTTCTTCCCTGGTACAGAAGGAAGAACTATGCTTTCCGTAATAAAGTACTCTTCATGCATGACAATGCACCATCACATGCTGCAAAGAATACCTCTGCATCAATGGCTGCTATGGGGATAAAAGGAGAGAAAGTCACGGTGTGGCCTCCATCCTCCCCTGACCTCAATCCTATTGAGAACCTTTGGAGCATCCTCAATTCAAAAGATCTATGAGGGTGGGAGGCAGTTTACATTTAAACAGCAGCTCTGGGAGGCTATTCTGACATCTTGCAAACAAATTCAAGCAGAAACTGTCCAAAAACTCACAAGTTCAATGGATGCAAGACTTGTGAAGCTGCTATTACATAAGGGGTCCTATAAGGGATCCTATGTTAAAACGTGAATTTTAAAATGTTTAAAATGTTTAAAACTGTAAAATGTTGTTATAAGTTTGATTGAAATAGCTTTTGATTTCAGTAAATATGCTTATAAAGTGTTTTGAAACTTACTGTGCGTAATAATTTGGAACAGTGCATTGTAAGGTTTTTATGTTTAAAAAAACTACTGTTATCATTAGGAGATTTGTTCAATACATTTTTAATTGTACTCTTAATAGTTGATAACATGAGAATTATGCTGACTGTTATTTACATCAATTATTTAGGTAAATGAGAAAAATATAATTTGCATAATAATTTGGAACATGGTGTACATATGTTTTTTGGTAAAAATGGCAATTGAATTTAGATTTGGATTTTCATCTTGTATATGTAAGGGATTACATAGAAATGTTTATGATGGTATTTACCGTTCTGACAGGAATAGTTGTGCCCATCTGCAACCATGCACCCGGATACCTGTTAAGCACAGCATGTCTAGGGCCGCCAGCCACTGCGTATATCTATGCCACTTTGTAGCCTGTGGCCGCCCACATTGATGATGGCATCGGCATGCGTGTGACGTCACGCGCACGCACGTTTTGAAGTCAAAGGCCTGTTACAACAAATCGGAATAACAGGAGGGTTATTTAAACTAATTTTTACATTCTCTCATTGCTCTGTCGTTGTTTCTGTCTGATGGTAATCCGACAGTGCGTTCCTGATCTTGATTTTTTTGGTATTTGACTTTGTTCTGACTTCCCTGATTTCTGGTATCCTTGAGTTTTGGCTTTTTCTCATCGCTATGTCTGATTCTCTATCCCTGACCTCGGCAACTATTCTGACTATTCTTGGATACGTTAAGTCCGGACATTCTAAGGTCCGGTTAGACATTATCCTTAGTCCTAGGTCTGATACAATTCTGCGTGCGGGATGAATTAGTAATCCTGACAGCATAAGTATGACTTCTATTAACTACATTTAGTATAACAAAGAAGCAATAAAAGACATTGTGATATTTTTTTTTTTATCAGTCACACCTAACCTTAACCTTTACATAACATTTTAATTCACCATTGAAGCCAAATTTACATAATTTCTGACTAGGTGTTTGTTATGTTGTGAATGCATCTGCAGACGTAGCTGTCCATTCTACCTTCAACGCAATGTTTATGTCAGCAGATAAATAATGCAGTTTCAAAAAATAACCTGTAATTCCTTCAGACATACCGTACATGTTAGTAACTTAAACCCCTCAAGGACACATGACGTGTGTGGCATGTCATGATCCCATTTTATTCCAGAAGTTTGGTCCTTAAGGGGTTAAAATATGACATTTTACTTAATAGGAACCCAACCTGGCCTTCTAACCTAATATTTAGAATTCCATTTCCATGTTGCTAGTCTAGTACTTTTCTCAAGTAAAGTCTAAGAGTACAGTGCTCATCACGGCCAACCACATACAATAGTAAACAACTGTCTGAAAGACTAAACTTTTGACAAGTAGGTGGAATTAAAGTGGTACTGTCATACCAAACTTACCTTTCCCCAATCGCTTTCTCTTCTCTTCCTCCCCCAGGATCTTTTCTTTTCTTCCTATCTAATCTAGTTTTCTTTAAAACATAGGACAAAGTAGGGACTATTTTGTCTTATGTATTTTTCCGATGCTTGCCCAGCTTTGACCCAGGTGAGGAGCTAAGTCCGCTCCATTTCCTGTGGTTAAATTTTTTTCCCACAATTCCCATCTTGCTCCTGCTACTTCATTTGGCATTGAAACCCTAGCGAAACTACCGAATTTTGTCCTAACAGAATGAGAACAGTTTGTCCATTCATATTATGACAAAATTCGTGACTTTTTTGTTTGGAGCGGAATTTCATTAGAATAAATGAAACTCCAATCCTATTCGTGCCGCGGCTGCATCTTGCAGCCGCTTAGTAATTAGCTCCCTAATTCCCACGGTATCAGGGAGCGATCTACTAAGAGGCTGAAAGACTAAATTTACTAATACTAAGTAAAGAATACTTAGTAGTGATGTACCGAACTGTTCACTGGCGAATAGTTCCCGGCGAACTTAGCGTGTTCGCGTTCGCCACGGCGGGCGAACATATGCGATGTTCGGTCCGCCCCCTATTAATTTACTAATACTAAGTAAAAATTACTTAGTATTAGTAAATTGTGCCCCTACTCGCAATACCGCGAGTAGGGGCATGTCTATTAAACTGTCTGTTAAAAAAAAAAAAGGTGGTGGGGGACCTAAAAATCACAATAAGAGGGGGACCTATTGTCCCCCCCGGCCCTCACCCCTGAGCGGCGGGTGGGGGCCCTACAAATAGCAATTAGGGGGGGACCTATTGTCCCCCCTGGCCCCCACCCCTGAGCGGTGGGTCCCCCCCTTATTGTTAATTTTAGGGCCCCCACCCACCGCTCAGGGGTGGGGGCCGGGGGGGGACAATAGGTCCCCCCCTTATTGTTATTTTTAGGGCCCCCACCCACCGCTCAGGGGTGGGGGCCGGGGGGACAATAGGTCCCCCCCTTATTGTTAATTTTAGGGCCACCGCTCAGGGGTGGGGGCCGGGGGGGACAATAGGTCCCCCCCTTATTGTTAATTTTAGGGCCCCCACCCACCGCTCAGGGGTGGGGGCCGGGGGGGGACAATAGGTCCCCCCCTTATTGTTATTTTTAGGGCCCCCACCCACCGCTCAGGGGTGGGGGCCGGGGGGGGACAATAGGTCCCCCTTATTGTTATTTTTAGGACCCCCACCCGCCGCACAGGGGTGGGGGCCGGAGAGGGGGAGGACAGTAGGTCCCCCCCTCATTATCTTTATGGCCCCCACCCGCCGCCCAGGGGTGGGGAACAGTAGGGGGGGGGAGAAAGTAGGTCCCCCCCTCATTATCATTATGGCCCCCACCCGCCGCACAGGGGTGGGGGCCGGGGGGCGGAGGACAGTAGGTCCCCCCCCCTCATTATCATTATGGCCCCCACCCGAACTCAGGGGTGGGGGCCGGGGGGGGGGAGGAGAGTAGGTCTCCTCCCCCCCCCCTTCAACCACTATTGTGGGTTTTAAAATTCGCCTGCCTATTTAAGGCTATGGCGGTTCGCACGGTTCGCCGTTTCGCGAACATTTGCGGACGTTTGCGTCCGCCGTTCGCGAACCGAAAATTTTATGTTCGCGACATCGCTATTACTTAGTATTGGTAATGAATCTGCCCCTACTTGCTATACCGTGAGTAGGGTCATGTCTACTAAACAGTGAGCAGCCAGTGGTTCTCATTCTGTTAGGACGAAATTTGGTAGTTTCGCCGGCGTTCAACCGCCAAATGTAGCAGCAGGAGGAAGGTGAGAATTGGAGGAAATGGAGCAGACTTAGCTCCTCCCCTGGGTCAAAGCTGGGCAAGTGTAGGAAAAATACATAAGACTAAATAGTCCCTACTTTGCCTTATGTTTTAAAGAAAACCTGATTAGATAGGAAGAAAAGAAGAACAGATCCTGAGAGAGGGAGAGAAGAGGAAGTGATTGGGGAATGGTAAGTTCAGCATGACAGTGCCGCTTTAAGCAGCATTTGAGATTGGGAATCAATATAGGGGTTACTAGATAAAATGACTATCCTGATTACAGTCAATTTTCAGGATCACAGTTCCTTTTAGATTTATCATTGGCTCTACACAATTCCTGTCTGCTGTCTTCCTCCTGCACAATTGTGCAAATGCACACTCTGCACACCTAACTTTCTTTAAAGTTTCAGAAGAATTGTTTGAGGCTGCAGCCCTGAAGCCCCCCTTCCCATCACTACCATTTTCACAACCCCATTCAATGTTTCAGAAATTGTTGTATATTTGGAAATCGCAGCTCTTTTAAGACACTGTTCATAGAGCCACAGTGACAAGGGATTCTTTGCCACATAACCCATTATATCAACATTGCTTGTTGTGTGCTTAAAATGACCATTTAAAGTCATGGCACACCCCTAATGTATTAGCTTGTTGAAGTGATTTCTGTATGAAGAGTGTAATGGATCGCCTGGCACCCCGACTTGGTACCTCCGTTAATGGATGCTCCTAGTGCTTCCTGAGGACTCCAAGCACTCTGGCAGACACCATAATCACCAAATCCGAGAAACCTTTAAATTCTCCCAAGCGTATGAATGCTGTAGACCATTGAATAGGAACCATACGAATAGGCTTGTACTCCTAGCAGTCAACTGGAACAGCATACAATAAATCCTTCCCCCAATAATGAGACGACACATCACTTTGAGGGTAAAACAGGAACTCTGGACTGGCTCATCCAGCCTGGCTTTTATTTCCATCTCACACATACAGGCCACACCCAGGGGGAGGCATAAAAGAACCAATGACATAGATGTTACCTCCCACACATCCCCTCCCCTTAGTGTGACACATAATCCCATTATGCATACAGTGTAAAATATACTTTTACACAACTTTCATAACTTTAAAACCATACATCACATTCACATAAAAATACATATCCACAATCAATCCATTCAGGGGAACAACATATTAAAAAATGGCATGAATCAGACCAGGGGTTCAACAGTTAGTAAAACTATCTTTTATTCTTTTATTATGGTTTGCATCTTTCTCAAAAGGGAACAAATGTTCTCAGTGAGCAGTTCAGAGGTTTTGCTAGGATGTATTTAAACTAGGAGGGGGGGGCAAAAGGGTGATAAAACATCAATCCAATTGTCCCCCAAAACAAGGACAGAAGGTGCCTGTAGCAAGTGTGTTAAAAAATGCTAAGCTTAGAGTCATGTCTACAAATGCTCGCAGTTTAGGGAATAAGATCCATGAACTTGTGGCAATAATGGCAACTGATAGTGTAGATTTAGTCGCTGTTACTGAGACATGGTATAATGAGAAAAATGACTGGGACATAGCAATACCAGGGTACTCTTTATATAGAAAAGACAGGGAAGGCAAGAAAGGGGGAGGGGTGGCCCTGTATGTAAAGAATAGCATAAAATCTAGCCTAATAAAGGTTAGTGAGGCGAACATAGAGTCAGTTTGGGTTACGTTAGAATTTGGTAATCACACAGTAACTCGTGTAGGTGTGATTTATAGGCCCCCAGGACAAATTGAAGAGTTAGATAATCTACTAGTTGAAGAAATAGCTAAAATGACAATGAAGGGGGAAGTTATCATCATGGGTGACTTTAATCTTCCTGATGTAAATTGGAAAACAAAAATAGCTACTTGTGCCAGGAGCACACATATTCTAAACTCCCTACTGGGATTGTCTCTAAAACAAGTCGTTGAGGAGCCAACTCGTAAAGAGGCCATACTAGATTTAGTGTTAACAAATGGAGATTTGGTATCAGATATTACTGTAGGTGAAAGTTTAGGATCCAGTGATCATCAGTCAGTGTGGTTTAATATAAGAACAGTGACTGAGTCACACCACACAAAAACAAAAGTTTTAGACTTTAGAAAAACAGACTTTTCCAAAATTAGAATATGTGTAAAGGAGTCATTATCAGACTGGAGCAATTTAAATGGAGTCCAAAAGAAATGGGATTATTTAAAAGTTGCACTACTGAAGGCAACAGAAAATTGCATTAGGCTTGTCAGTAAAAGCAAAAAATTCAAGAAACCACTGTGGTACTCCACAGATGTAGCCAAAATAGTAAAAAAACAAAAAGTTAGCCTTTAGTAATTATAAAAAAACCCAGAGTGAGGAAGACAGAATGACCTATAAAATTAGGCAGAAAGAGGCTAAGCAAGTTATAAGAGCTTCCAAATCACACACAGAAGAGAAAATAGCACAGTCAGTAAAAAAGGGGGACAAAACCTTTTTTAGATACATAAATGAGAAAAGAAAAGTAAAACAAGGATTAGTTAGATTAAAAACAAAAGAAGGAAGGTATGTAGATGAGGATAAAGGTCTAGCTGACTGCCTCAATGAATATTTTTGTTCGGTATTTACAGATGAAAATGAAGGAAAGGGACCTCAGTTAAGAAAAAGGATAAATGAGTCATTTATTACACGTGAGTTTACAGAGGAAGAGGTTCTATTTCATCTGTCAAAAGTAAAGACAAATAAGTCAATGGGACCTGATGGAATACACCCAAAGCTATTAAAAGAGCTTAGTGGTGTACTAGCAAAACCATTAACAGATTTATTTAACCAATCATTGATAACAGGAGTAGTCCCAGAAGATTGGAAGTTAGCGAATGTTGTGCCCATTCACAAGAAAGGTAATAGGGAGGAGTCGGGCAACTATAGGCCAGTAAGCCTAACTTCAGTAGTGGGGAAAGTGATGGAAACCATGTTAAAGGATAGGATTGTTGAACATCTAAAAACACATGGATTTCAAGATCAGAGACAACATGGGTTTACTTCAGGGAGATCATGCCAAACTAATCTTATTGATTTTTTTGATTGGGTAACTAAAATTATAGATCAGGGTGGTGCAGTAGACATTGCTTACCTCGATTTCAGTAAGGCTTTTGACACTGTTGCACATAGAAGGCTTATCAACAAACTACAATCTTTGAGTTTGGATTCCAATATTGTTGAATGGGTAAGGCAGTGGCTGAGTGACAGGCAACAGAGGGTTGTAGTCAATGGAGTATATTCGAAGCTTGGGCTTGTCACCAGTGGGGTACCTCAGGGATCTGTACTTGGACCCATTCTCTTTAATATTTTTATTAGTGATATTGCAGAAGGTCTTGATGGTAAGGTGTGTCTTTTTGCGGATGATACTAAGATATGTAACAGGGTTGATGTTCCAGGAGGGATAAGCCAAATGGAAAATGATTTAGGTAAACTAGAAAAATGGTCAGAGTTGTGGCAACTGACATTTAATGTGGATAAGTGCAAGATAATGCATCTTGGACGTAAAAACCCAAGGGCAGAGTACAGAATATTTGATAGAGTCCTAACCTCAACATCTGAGGAAAGGGATTTAGGGGTGATTATTTCTGATGACTTAAAGGTAGGCAGACAATGTAATAGAGCAGCAGGAAATGCTAGCAGAATGCTTGGTTGTATAGGGAGAGGTATTAGCAGTAGAAAGAGGGAAGTGCTCATGCCATTGTACAGAACACTGGTGAGACCTCACTTGGAGTACTGTACACAGTACTGGAGACCCTATCTTCAGAAGGATATTGATACCTTAGAGAGAGTTCAAAGAAGGGCTACTAAACTGGTTCATGGATTGCAGGATAAAACTTACCAGGAAAGGTTAAAGGATCTTAACATGTATAGCATGGAGGAAAGACGAGACAGGGGGGATATGATAGAAACATTTAAATACATAAAGGGAATCAACACAGTAAAGGAGGAGACTATATTTAAAAGAAGAAAAACTACCACAACAAGAGGACATAGTCTTAAATTAGAGGGACAAAGGTTTAAAAATAATATCAGGAAGTATTACTTTACTGAGAGGGTAGTGGATGCATGGAATAGCCTTCCAGCTGAAGTGGTAGAGGTTAACACAGTAAAGGAGTTTAAGCATGCGTGGGATAGGCATAAGGCTATCCTAACTATAAGATAAGGCCAGGGACTAATGAAAGTATTTAGAAAACTGGGCAGACTAGATGGGCCGAATGGTTCTTATCTGCCGTCACATTCTATGTTTCTATGTTTCTATGTTTCTATGTTTCTATTCCCCCTGGCTCAAACAGTAAAAGTAAAACATCCCCACAATGCATCCTGGCTTCCTCCCTTCTGCCCTGGAGATAATTGGAGAAGAAATCTAATTATCCAGGACTAGAGGCAGACTCCATTAACCACATGGTTGCAAAACAACATAAAACTCTTTAAAATACATAAAGTCACATTTTATACATTAAACACAGACATTTAACATATCCCCAGATAGCTCAGGTCTGCGTGCACATTATTAGGTGAATGGCACGCAGACCACACAAATACAGTTTAATTGCCATGGAGCCAAAGTCTTTCCCATAGTCTTTCACTATATGAATAGGCTCCATGGCATAGCTATCTGGGGGGTATCACATTCCCATAAAGTCTGGTCCATAGTCCAAAGGCAAGAGGCGGGCAATCAGCCCCCTCCAAGGACATGTGGCGAGGTCGGTTTCGCCACACTTCTCCCCTTTACCCCCCAGACTAACAGGGTACTTGACCTCCTGCCGGTCAGTGCCCTTGTTAGTCCAGCAGCCCACCCACAAGACAGAAACAGCAGAGCAGCCCACCCACAATAAACAGTTACTACACCTGGGTGAGGGAGAATCTTGTCCAGGTTCAGGTGCCTCACCACGGCTGTGTGGGGGACTGGTAGGCTGCCTTGGTAGGTTGCTGAGGGGGCAGAGACCAGCGGTACTCTGTCCTGTTGCCAGCACTACCACGGGAGTAGTCTGGTTGGAGCCTGGTTGCTGGAGACCGACTGTCTCCCCTTTAAATACACTGCTCTGCTGCTGGAGACCGACTGTCTCCCCTTGAGTTACACCGCTCTGCTGCTGGAGACCGACTGTCTCCCCTTGAGTTACACAGCTCTGCTGCTGGAGACCGACTGTCTCCCCTTGAGTTACACAGCTCTGCTGCTGGAGACCGACTGTCTCCCCTTGAGTTACACAGCTCTGCTGCTGGAGACAGACTGTCTCCCCTTTGGCTAAACAGCCCTGTTGTGGGGGGGCAGGACCGACCGTCCCTACCCCCTGTGCTGGAAGTGCAGAGACCACGGTCCCATCTGCACAGGTGTGGGGCTTACAGTCTCTCCTCCCACTGGGGTGGGAGGAGTTTCGCTACTGCTGCTGGGGAGTGGAGCTGTGCTTGCCTGCTCTGGGTGTTCCCAGGAACTCTGAGTGTGTTTGTATCCGTTTTTTGAGCTCAATTACTGGGCTAAGGACTACTGCAGCAGGGGGCTCTGCCTGGGCCTAGGCAGCATGGCCCTCGGGCCTTCCTCCCCAGCCTGGGGATGGAAGGTCAGGCTGGACGAGCTGCAGGCTGAGCTGGCCTTTGGGGAAGGTAAGGCAGATACCAGGGGCCTGTCCTGGACTGAACACCAGGCCCTCTCCCGGCAAGTCCGGAACCAGGTCTCCCTGTTGGAGGAACTGGCGGGGGGGATGTCCAGGAAGCTTGGTGCATGGAAAAGGGGAGTGGGGGTCCCCCAGGGAGCCACGGCCCACACCAGGGCCGATATCCAGCTGCTCTCTGGGCTGCTGGCTGAGTGCCGTGAACTTGCCAGCAGTGGCCTCCACTTCCTAGAGCAGCCCCCCCCCGTCCCTGGAGGTGGGAGAGGGTACCGAGGAGAATGTAGTCCCTGAGACCCCCCCTGAGGTGGCTAGTACCAGCAAGGCCCCTCAGGCCTCCCTCACCTATGCTGAGGCTGCAAAAGGTGAGGGGGTTGAGGCTATGGTCTTTTCGGGGCTACCTTCTGACAGGCTCCGGGGTCTGCTTGTGTCCCTGAAGGCCCACCATGCCGAGGCAGACTCGGGCCTAGCTGGGGTCCAGGCGGAGCTAAGGGAGCAGAGGGAAATATCAAACAGGACCTCTAATTACAAAAGAGGTCCTTTGAGGGCCGCTATAGCTGAGAAAAAATTAGTGGAGCAGCATCTATCCTACACCCTGCTCCAGACTGAAAAGAAAATAGCAGACATCCAGGCCATCCTGCAACAGAGAGCCAAGGACGCTGCGAGGTCCAGGAGGCAGAGGGCTATGGAGGGCAGGAGGGACATGTCCCCAGGTGAGGAGTCCAGCAAGGACTTGGATTCCAACTCCCATCACTCACCTGGGGAGCCATGTACCTCTGTCCTTGCTACTCCAGGGGGCGCTGCTGAGACGGAGAGGAGGGCCAGAGAGAAGGACAGTGAAGAGGAGTGGGACGGAGAGAAAGGTGAAGAGTGGCAGATGAAAGTGCAGGACAGAGGTCGAGGGCTGATTAAGGAGTCTCTCCTCAAGTTTGGAAACGAACTTGGGGAGGGCTCCGTAAAGGACAAAAAGAAGAATAAGAAAAACATCGCCCGGCGTCAGCCTGAGACCTCTGTCAGGGGGTCTGGAGATTCCACAGAGGAGGGTGAGTGCTCAAATACTGAGTATATGTACAATGATGATGTTCAGGCCTTGCAGAAGCCTGGGGCCAGGGATACTAACCCTACAGGTGGCAACACCTGTATGCCCCAGAAACCTGCACAACCTGCCTCTGTGGAAGTATCTGGGCCCCCCGCCGCCCTCCATGGTGACAGGGAGACCATCCCCGCCGGTACTATGGCGTGTACCGGTGATCCCATGGAGGGGCCCTTCCCTTACTCCCTTTCCACTCCCTCCCTTACCTGCCTTCCCTCTGACCTTCCTCTCCGTGTGGTTGCGTCCCCTGGGGTGGCTGGTACCTCTGCCTCCTGTCCTCAGGCGGCTGCTGGGCAGGATGGCACTGGATGGAACAGTCTGGAGCAGGGTGTAGATGGCTGCTCCATGAAAGGTGCTGCCGCAGTTCCCGGCGCTATGCGGCCTGTTTGGGGGAAAGACGGTGTCGCTGGACCCTCCATGGTGGTTGCTCCTGAAGCGGGGCGTCCCTGTGGGGGGAATAGCGGCACTGTTGGACCTTCCATGAAGGTTGCTGCAGCTGCTGGGGCTGTGCAGCACCAAACATTTCTGAGTAGTGGCCCTCCTTTTCCCTCTGCTCCTTTGGAGCAAGCTCCACTGCTCTCCCCTGCCAGCAAGTCTCCTCCCCTGTTTGTCTCCCAGTCTGTTTCCCTGGATGTGTCCAAGTTTGTCTTCCAGTCTGTTCCCCCTGCTTCCCTATGTGTTCCCCTTATGTCTGCATGTGTAACTGGTCCCCCTGTTGTTCCTGGTGCCCCTGTTGCCGCGGGTACCGGTGCCGCGGGTGCCACTGGCGCTATGGAAGACAGGACTGCAGGAAACTCCCATCATCCTCAGCCAGCAGTCCATACTGAGGAAACCGCCAGTGGAGGTAAGAAAAGTATGACTAACATTGTGTTTGACTCCACTGGTGGTTTGGGGATGGCTGAGGATGATGGGAGTATGGATGTAACTGTAAATGTAATGATGGGACCCATTGACCTTAGTAAAAAGGTCCACAGCCAGCCTGTTTGTATTAATGATGTTGCCCCTGGTGATGTTGCCCCTGCCCCTGGTGTTGTTGCCCCTGCCCCCAGTACTATTGCCCATGGTGTTGTTGCCCCTGCCCCTGGTGTTGTTGCCCCTGCCCCTGGTGTTGTTGCCCCTGCCCCTGGTGTTGTTGCCCCTGCCCCTGGTGTTGTTGCCCCTGCCCCCGGTACTATTGCCCATGGTGTTGTTGCCCCTGCCCCTGGTGTTGTTGCCCCTGCCCCTGGTGTTGTTGCCCCTGCTCCTGGTGTTGTTGCCCCTGCCCCCGGTACTATTGCCCATGGTGTTGATGCCCCTGCCCCTGGTGTTGTTGCCCCTGCCTCTGGTTATGTTGCCCCCGCCCCCAGTACTATTGCCCCTGGTATTGTTTCCCCTGCCCCTGGTTATGTTGCCCCCGCCTCAGGTTATGTTGCCCCTGCCCCTGGTTCACTGGAGTTAGTTGATACACAGGTGGCGGGCACGAGCACGGGTACAGGCACCCTAACAAAGGGTGCCGCGGTTATAAATAGTTTAGACGCACAAGCAGGTACACGGGTTCCCCTTAGGCACTCCCAGGTTGTCACCCAGGGTTCTGGTGTGACCGAGGCCTCTGGTTCAGCGAGGGGAGTCCGCCCGAATCATTCCCAGACGGCGGGTCCCAGTGCGCCCAATGCTTGGGCATCTGGGCCACCTCGCCTATCTGCGGACGGGCCTGCTACGCGTCCTCAGGTTTCCTTTGGGAACAGGAGGAACGTGGTACGGCTCGTCTGTGGGGGTGAGACCCAGGTGCCTGACAGACGGTGGCTGGTGACCCGGCTAAAGGATATGGGATTTGCGCCCGTGGACCTGTACGCGCTCATCCATGCCTCGGGCACCCGGGAGTTCGACGTCTCCTTTATGACGTCGCAGCTCCTGGATCGCTTCTGGGCTGGGTGGGAAGCGGCCAGGTCTGCACAAGGTACAAAGTGGGCAGGATTCACCGCTGTGGCCATTTCTCGCCAGGGTCTTAAGAAGGTCACCTTCCTGGTGAGAAATGAATCCATCCCCATAGCAGACATCCTTGTTTGGACTAAGAGGTTTGGGGATGTTAAATCCTCACCAGTTAAGATTTTAGATGAGGATGGGATTTGGACAGGCGGATGGACTGTTTCAGTGTTGCTGCGAGAGATTCGAGGTGTCACACAGCATATGCCTAATAGTTTTTTTATCGGGGCTGACCGGGTATCCTGTTTTTACCCTGGTCAGCCCAGGGTATGCCACAAGTGCGGATCGTACAGGCATTACAGCAATGCCTGTACGGTCCTCAAATGCACTATGTGCGGCGCTGTGGGGCACCTCCGGGACAGCTGCAGGGAGATCCGGTGTCATCTATGTTCAGAGATGGGTCACACGTACCGCACCTGCCCCGAAGCCCAGCACAATATCGAGTCCATCTGGAGTCAGGAGCCGGTGGAGATGGACTCTGCTGGGTTAGGGGTTCAGGTAGCGAGTTCGAATACGGTGCCCATCTTTGGCACAGGGGTTTCCCTGCCCCAGCAACAGCCCATCCTCCCCTCGGTCTCTGCACCATCTCAGGACCCTGGGAAGGCAGCAAGTTCACGTCCCCTCACAAAAAGTATACGTAGAGAAAGCACTACCTCCACAGCCATTATGGCTCCCCCTAGGCCCCCTCCCCCTAGGCCCCCCCCTCCTAAACTCTCCACGGTGAAGGTTACCCCCACTGAGAAGTCCCCAGATGCACGTTCCTTAGATGCACAGTCCCTTGAGTGGAGCACGGTGAAAGGTAAGAAACCCCCCCCCCTCCAAGACCTCGACGCTGCCCTCACCCCGGAAGACCGCCATACCCCCTGCGGCGAAACCCCCGAAAGGGGGAGACGCAACTTATAAGGGTGGTGTGGCAAGGGCGTCATCCTCCTCTTCGGGCTTGCAGGAGGCCCCGGTGCCCGTATCTAACAGGTACGAGGCACTGTCCTCCAGCTGGGCCGACTGTGAGTTCGAGGAGGAGATGGCGAACCTCCCCGAGGTGGTGGCAGAGGTTGAGGTGGGACAGGAGGTGCTTCTGAGAGACGACGGGCCACTATATCCCGGAGTCTCAGTGAAGAGGTTCCTCGGTTCTGACACGGAGGAGGAGGGGTATCGCAGAAGGAAGGGAAAGTCTCCTTATACTTAATGCCCTTATGGCGACTTTTCCTGTACTCTCTGTGGCTACGGTGAATGTAAACAGCATTAAGTCCAGCAGGGCCCGCTTTTTGGTTTACGACCACCTCAGCCGGGCTCCGTACAATGTCATCTTGGTACAGGAGACCCGGCTGGAAACCCTTGCGGCCCTGCACGCTGCAAAGCGGGACTGGAGATGGGGGCCCTCCTACTTCTCTCTAGCCACAGAGAGATATGGGGGAATCGCCATCCTATTTAAGGACGTTGATGTTAGCATCAACAGGGTTATTGAGTTGCAAAAAGGAAGGTGTGTGGTTTTAGATGTCTCACTGGGCAGGCAACCTTTCAGGATAATTAACATCTATGGCCCCCAATCTAAGTGGGAGAGGAAGCGCCTGTTTATTGAGATAGAGCCTTACCTTTATACATCCCAGCAAATCCTGTTTGGCGGTGACTTTAACACCATAACTAGGCCTCAAGACAGGAGAGACGCCACTCAGAGGCTGGGGTATGACTCCTATTTTTTAAATAAGATGGTTAGTCAGGCTGGATTGGTCGATGTGTACCTTCATCACACTCCCAATCCCACGGGTGGGTACACTTATCACAGAGGTAGCTGTCAGAGTAGGATAGATAGGTTTTTCTTTAAGGAGAATTTCCTGGTGGCGGCACCCGTGCTTACACCGGTGGAGTTCTCCGATCATCACATTTTGTCTTGCGAGTTGAACGTCCATAGTACCCCACCTAAGGGTAGGGGGATCTGGCGGCTAAATTCAGACCTCCTGGTGGAACAGAGAGTTCAGCAAGCCTTCATGGAATTCTTTCACGATCAGATGACATTGGCCGACTTAGGCCAAACGAAGTCTGAGTGGTGGGAGATGGTGAAGGCCAGAACTCAACGGCTGTTTCGCAATCTCGCCCGAAACATGCAGTCCTCCAGGTACAAGATGTATCTGGGCCTGCTTGGGAGGTTAGACATCCTGATCTCGCAGGGAGGTGACCCCGAGGACATTGCGGCGGTTAAAGACCTGATGAGGAGTTATCAGTATGACAGGTACGCCTCCCTTGTAAAAGAGAGGGATCATGGGCCGTACCGCTCGCCCGATCCTTATCTTAGCTGCAAGCGGAAGGAAGGTACCAAGTCCATCCCTAGTCTGCGGGGCACCGACGGGACCCTCGAGGAGTCTCCTCGCGGGATTCTGAAGGTGGTCCGCGACTACTATATTGAGCTCCTTGGAAAGGGCAGCCCCCAATGTAGCGAGGCGGGAACCTCCCACGGGAGAAGGGTGGATGACTTCTTAAGCGAGCTCACGCTCCCTGAGCATAGCGACCTCTCTTTTGACGAGTTGGTCAGCGAGATCACCATAGAAGAGGTCACAGAGAGTATCCAACAGCAGAACAAGTGTAAGTCGCCAGGTCCTGATGGTCTGACGGCTGAGTTTTACCAACAGTTCTGCGACCTCTTGGCCCCTCATCTGACCGAGGTGTTTAATGAGAGCTTGGCTCAAGGATTATTGCCACCCTCGATGAGGACTTCTGCCCTGATCTTGCTGTCCAAGCCGAACGTGCTCGACACAGCGGATGTGGGGAACTGGCGCCCCATATCCCTGTTAAATGTCGACAGGAAGGTCCTGGCAAAGATTTTGATGAAACGAGTGCAGGGCCTAGCGAGGCGTGTCCTATCCACCTCCCAGTACTGTTCAATCGGGGGCAGAACTGTCTTTGATGCCGTTTTCGAAGTCAGGGAAGCCCTCGAGAAGTGCAGGGCCGGAGAAAGGGGGATATACCTTCTGGCAGTTGATCAGTCCAAAGCTTTTGATCGGGTAGATCACCGTTATCTGTGGTCAGTCTTGCGGAAGTATGGCTTGCCGGGAAAATTCATCAATTGGATAATCACCTTGTACAGAGGGGCCGAAAGCTTCGCTCTTGTGAACGGGTGGAGGGGCAGGACGTTTAGGATCCGATCCGGGGTCCGGCAAGGCTGTCCTCTCAGCCCACTCTTGTACGTGTTTGCAGTCGATCCCTTCATCCGAAGGGTCGAGGCAGGCACGTTACAGGGAGTGGCTAGGGCTCCGGAGAGGCCTTTACGGGTTGTTGCCTACGCTGATGACATCTCCATAGTGGTCTCCGATACTCGGGAGGCCACGGAGGTGGATGATTTAATCCTAGCGTATTCTGCCGCTTCAGCCTCTCGTGTCAACAGGGACAAGAGCGTAGTTTTCTGGTGCGGGAAGGAGGGGGACCAGTTCCCTCTTCCAGACGGTTTCCCGAGGGCCCAGCCTGAAATTAAGATCTTGGGGGTGGTGTTCGGACCAGGGGATCTGGCTCTCAGGAACTGGACCGAACAGCTTGCCATAGCGTCCAGCAAGGTGGAGGAGAGCCACAGGTGGAAACTGACGTTCAGAGAACGGGTGAACTTGATCAAAACCTATGTTCTGACCGTATTCGGCTACGTCAGTAACATCTTCCTTTTGCCCAGGTCCCTCCACGCTCGGATGTTTGCGCTGTTCTTCCGCATGTTGTGGGGGAACAGGCTGAACCTCATCAAAAGAGAGGTCACTTACCTGGCCAGAAAAGACGGGGGTCTGGCCATGGTCAACCCCATCGTCTTTTTAACTAACAACTTCCTGAAAAGGAACTTTGGGGCTCTCCTGAAGGATGAGCAGCCTGGCTGGGTATGTATATTCAGGGAGTGGGTCACACCTTTCCTGGTAGACTGGTTTCAGGGTGGGAGGGTGAAGAGCATGAGAGTTCGACATTCTAGCTATCTTCCGACTTCGGTCATCGAGGGAGTGGGAATTCTGCGCAGGTGGAACGTCACGGTGGAGGAGGTTCGGGACACTCCCAAGAAGCTTCTCGACGGGAGGGTCCTGGCCACCCACTTTGGCATTCAGCTTGCTTTGAAGGACTGCCCGCCAAGTACTCTCGCCTCGGGGTTGAAAAACATCAACTCCAGGCGCCTTCCGGAGAAATACCGAGACGTGGCGTTTCTCTCCTTCCACGGTAGACTTTACGTTCGAGGGAACTTGAAGTACAGGAACATAACGGATCGCGGTTGTCCTCGGGTGGAATGTTCCGGGGAGGTGGAGTCCATGGACCACTTCCTCCTCGAGTGCCCCTTTAACGTACAGGTCTACAAAGAGGTCTCAGCCGCCTTGGGCATCCCCTGCTTATCCCGCTGGACTTACGCGGAGTGGGCGTACGGGACGTCCAACTCACGGAGGAGGGCTTTTGATTTGGGCACTCTTTATGTAGTCAGTTCAGTGGTTAAGTATTTCACTTGGATGGCACGGTGTCAGGTTTCCCTTCAACGTAAAGACCTTTCCTGCCAGGTGGTGGTAGCAGACATTCTGAGGGCGGTTCGTGGGATCTATACCACCGAAAGGGCCTCTATGGATTCGTCCATTTGGCAGCGTTTGTGGCGAAATCTCAAGGTCCACCCGCCTTGAACCGCTCCATGGGCGCCCTTGTCTTGGTAAAGGGAATTCCAAATCTGTTTTCACCTTTCCCCCTTAGATTTTGAACTGTTTTTTCCTTTTCATGGAAGGCTACCACACTTTAGCAGACGAGTACCTTCCTCTGCGTATAGGTAGGGTAGTGTAGGGTAGTTAGGTTATGGTAATGGTTTTGCACGGTTTTTGGTACTGTTTGGGTTAGGGTGGGTTTTGTGTGTGATTTTGTAATATGGACAATTGAACATTCTGCTTTTGGGTGGGGGGTAAAACACTAAGGGTGTCTTATGGACGGAGGGATGGACTCCTTGAGGGTGGTGGGTTTGAACAAAATGGTTTTCATGTGGGTGGTGGGTTTATGGACAAGAATTTTCATGCGAGTGGTGGGTTTTGTGTGTTTTGAACTGAGAAATGGACTCCTTGCGGGTGGTGGGTTTATGGACTTGATTTCATGTGGGTGGTGGGTTATGGGTGATGGGTTTATGGACAAGAATTTTCATGTGGGTGGTGGGTTTATGTGGTTTGAACAGAAAAATGAACTCCTTTTGGGTGGTGGGTTATGGACTTGTTTTCAGGTGGGTGGTGGGTTGTGTGGTTTTGAACTGTTTTGAACTGAGAAATGGACTCCATGTGGGTGGTGGGTTATGGTGATGGACAGAGAAATGGACTCCAAGTGGGTGGTGGGTTTTACTAGGTTTATTATTATGTCTATTATTATTATTATGTGTGGTATGTGGTTATGTTTAGCTGGCTGTGGACTTGAGGTCAATTGGGTCCTGTCCCCCCCTTGTCCCCTTGTTATGTAGACCCCCTTAGAGAAATTTTCAGCCTTTCTCCTCCCCTCCCCAGTGCTCCATGATGTAATGGAGCCCCCCGCCTTTTAAATTTCTCCCCTTATGATTTAGTCCCCCCCCCCTTTATGTTAATCCCTCTCCCTGTTATTTCCCAGTTATTTAATTTTGGTATGGGTTTACTCCCCTAATAGTGCCCCTTCCAGAGTTTATTTCAGTATTTATGTTTAATTTTTGGGTATTTATGTTTCATTTGGTATTATGTTTGAGTTGGTTGCTATTGTTATTTTGTTATTTATTTTGTTATTCTGTTTAATTTTGGAAGCATTTTACAAAACTAAATAAAAATATCTACAGTCTCCCCCTGGTACATTAAGCTGCCGCTGGGGAGAGGTGGTAACCAGCTCCTCTCCCATTAGAACACTCTGCCGCTGGGGAATGGAGACTGGGCTCTCTATTCCCTGTACGTTAATGATCCGCCGCTGGGGAGAGGTGGTAACAATCTCCTCTCCCATGCATACTTCCCGTCTCTGCGGAGGGAGACCGACTGTCTCTCCTCCCAGCACAGAGTCCTGCTGTGGGGGAAAGGGGGCTGGGCTCTCTATTCCCTGCTGGATACTCTGCCGCTGGGGAATGGAGACCGGGCTCCCAATTCCCAACAAATCACACTGCCGCTGGGGAGGGAGGACGGCTCCTTCAGCTCCCTGTAACTTGGGCGCAGAGACCACGGTCCCATCTGCGCTGGTGTGGGGCTTACTGTCTCCCCTTGGTGTGCTAAGCTGCCGCTGGGGAGAGGGAATAACAAACTCCTCTCCCTTACACACTTTCAGCCGCTGGGGAGCAGGGCTGACCCTCTGTACTCCCTGTAGGCAGGGCGCAGAGACCACGGTCCCATCTGCGCTGGTGAGGGGCTTACTGTCTCCCCTTGGTGAGCTGCGCTGCCGCTGGGGAGAGGGAATAACAAACTCCTCTCCCTTACACACCTTCAGCCGCTGGGGAGAGGGGATAACAGGCTCCTCTCCCTGCACCGTAGACTGCCGCTGGGGAGCAAGAACGGCACCTTCAGCTCCCTGTAACGCACACTGCCGCTGGGGATCTGGGCCGACTGCCCAGCATCCCTGTAGGGCCGGTAGAGACACCGCAGTTCCATCTCCACCTGCCATCTGTGGGTCTTCCCAGGCTCCCCTCTGATGAGCTGCAGGCGAAACGTGCACGTCAGGGGCCTTTGATCCAGCTGTATCTCCTACTCTCTTAGCACATCATGGCAACAGGGATACAATGGATCCAGAGTGGACTTCAACTCCCATCAGGCGAAACCCGGAGAGCTGCTTAAGGTTTACTGGGATACTGCAGCAGCCCATTTACCTCGTTATTACTAACGTTTGTGTTGATTTGGCTGCACCCAGTGTCTCCCGGTTATATGCTGAAGTCTCTCTGTAACTTATCAGGAGTGTGTCACTTAGGGCACATTATTGAGTGTGCTACCCGTTCATATATGTGTCAGGCATTTAGGGTTCCCTTATAATTGAGGGGTGTTTATTATATTTTTTATTTGCTATTAGGGCTGCTCTTATTATCTAGGCATACCGCTTACAACCCTTATCCAGAACACGGTATGTTCATGTGACCTGTCTGATACCTCATACACTAGAGGTCTCAGCTGTTCTTATTCACTTATTACGTGCAAAATTATTGCTCTTTTGCACATGGGTATCTAAGAGAGGACACTGAAAACTTCTGAACAGGACCTCTCTCTAGGGCTATTATGTATCAGGGTATTAACCCATGATTGCTAATTAACAATCTGTCACCTTATTTATGGCTTTAGGGATCCTTTGATTGAGGTTTCTGTTCCCATGGCATTATTTGCCAATTTTTGTAAATATTATACCTGCTATTAGTGTTTGTCCTCCCTTTTTCTCCTTTTTTGTTATTTGCAACAGTGTGGAGTGGACTTCAACTCCCATCAGGCGAAACCCGGAGAGCTACTTAAGGTTTACTGGGATACTGCTGCAGCCCATTTTCCTCGTTATTACTAACGTTTGTGTTGATTTGGCTGCACCCAGTGTCTCCCGGGTATTTGCTGAAGTCTCTCTGTAACGTATCAGGAGTTTGTCACTTAGGGCACATTATTGAGTGTGCTACCCGTTCATATATGTGTCAGGCATTTAGGGTTCCCTTATAATTGAGGGGTGTTTATTATATGTTTTATTTGCGATTAGGGCTGCTCTTATTATCTAGGCATACCGCTTACAACCCTTATCCTGAACACGGTATGTTCATGTGACCTGTCTGATACCTCATACACTAGAGGTCTCAGCTGTTCTTATTCACTTATTACGTGCAAAATTACTGCTCTGTTGCACATAGGTATCTAAGAGAGGACACTGTAAACTTCAGAACAGGACCTCTCTCTAGGGCTATTATGTATTGGGGTATTAACCCATGATTGCTAATTAACAATCTGTCACCTTATTTATGGCTTTAGGGATCCTTTGATTGAGGTTTTTGTTCCCATGGCACTATTTGCCAATTTTTGCTAATATTATATCTGCTATTAGTGTTTGTCCTCCCTTTTTCTCCTTTTTGTTATTTGCAGCAGTGTTTTATTTCCAACAGGGTGGGGGTCTACAATATTGGGTTCCTATCCCTCACATGTTGGAACATCTGGCATATTATCCGTATAGACCCATATACTTAGCACCTATCTGGTGTGTGGGATACTGTATTCTATCGGAATTGTACAGATTTTATTTGTCCTTCACTTATTGGTGGTTTTTCACCTTATTTTTTACTATTTACTATTAAAAGTTATATTTTATATTGCAGGGCACTCATCCTATGTATGTTTTTTCTGTAACTACCTTGGTAGTTTTTTGAGGGTTACCCCCTACTGTCAGAGTGCCCGTCCAAGTCTTCCCTGTCCTCCCCTTTTTTTTGTCTTCCCAGGACCAATCCATGAGGCCCCGCAACATTTGTGAGTAAGGGCCCGGTGGAGAGACCTTGGTCCCATCTCTACCTGCCTGTTGTGGTTCCTCACAGGACCAGTCTATGAGGACCCCCACTTCGGGTTCCTCCCGCCGCCTCAGGGAAAGACGGCTAACCTCCTCGGATGCAGCCTCTACTCGGCTGCTGTACCGCTCCTGCTGCTGAGCATACTTCCTCTCTTTTGCCAACCGGAATTCTCGGTCCAGCCTTGTGTTTCGCTCAGCCATGACCTGGTTCCAGATCACCCGGCGTGTCTCCATGGGTATATCATCCCCATACTCGGCCACTCGCTGCCTCACCTCGGCCAGCCAATCATCTCCAGAGCCAGAACCTTCCATACTTGTCTGCTCCCAGGGGCGCTGCACGACTGCTAGCGTTGCCCTCAATTTGTAAATCCAAACAGTGTCTCTGAGCTGCTTTACCTCACACTAGGACGCCATCCCACCGCTTGCCACCAATGTAACGGATCGCCTGGCACCCCGACTTGGTACCTCCGTTAATGGATGCTCCTAGTGCTTCCTGAGGACTCCAAGCACTCTGGCAGACACCATAATCACCGAATCCGAGAAACCTTTAAATTCTCCCAAGCGTATGAATGCTGTAGACCATTGAATAGGAACCATACGAATAGGCTTGTACTCCTAGCAGTCAACTGGAACAGCATACAATAAATCCTTCCCCCAATAATGAGACGACACATCACTTTGAGGGTAAAACAGGAACTCTGGACTGGCTCATCCAGCCTGGCTTTTATTTCCATCTCACACATACAGGCCACACCCAGGGGGAGGCATAAAAGAACCAATGACATAGATGTTACCTCCCACACATCCCCTCCCCTTAGTGTGACACATAATCCCATTATGCATACAGTGTAAAATATACTTTTACACAACTTTCATAACTTTAAAACCATACATCACATTCACATAAAAATACATATCCACAATCAATCCATTCAGGGGAACAACATATTAAAAAATGGCATGAATCAGACCAGGGGTTCAACAGTTAGTAAAACTATCTTTTATTCCCCCTGGCTCAAACAGTAAAAGTAAAACATCCCCACAATGCATCCTGGCTTCCTCCCTTCTGCCCTGGAGATAATTGGAGAAGAAATCTAATTATCCAGGACTAGAGGCAGACTCCATTAACCACATGGTTGCAAAACAACATAAAACTCTTTAAAATACATAAAGTCACATTTTATACATTAAACACAGACATTTAACATATCCCCAGATAGCTCAGGTCTGCGTGCACATTATTAGGTGAATGGCACGCAGACCACACAAATACAGTTTAATTGCCATGGAGCCAAAGTCTTTCCCATAGTCTTTCATTATATGAATAGGCTCCATGGCATAGCTATCTGGGGGGTATCACATTCCCATAAAGTCTGGTCCATAGTCCAAAGGCAAGAGGCGGGCAATCAGCCCCCTCCAAGGACATGTGGCGAGGTCGGTTTCGCCACAAAGAGTGTATCTTTTATCTCAATTTAAAAAATTGCAGATTTCAATAGAAAGTGTCAGTTTTATAAATTAAAGTGTCACTGTCAAACCAAACTTAAATTTGCCAATCGTTTCTCTTCACTTCCTCTTTATGTGCTTCTTTTATTTAATTCTGATCTAGTTTTCTTTAAAACATTAGAAAAAATAGGGACTACTGTTATTTTCCATACGCTTGACTTTCTTTGACATAATGAGGAGCATAAGTAAGCTGCACTTCCGGTGTCAAAGAAAGTTTTCCCACAATACTTACCCTCCTCCATATTCTTGTGTTGCCTCTTTTTGCCATTTCTGAACTTCCTGTCATGTATACTAGAGTGCCTCGGAAATTACCAAATTTTCGTCTGAACAGAATGATGACAGTTTGTCCATTAGTTTTTTTAACAAAATTCAACCACTATTTTCACTATGGAATTTCATATGTGCAGTGGCTGAATCTTGTAGCCATTAAGTAGATAAAATTGGTTTAGTAGAATAAATTGGTACCCTGTGCCAAAGTGCACCCTGAGCACTTTAAGAAAGCCTGTAATCCTTGGCGAAACATATTAGTGTTTATTCCTTTTATTGTTAAAGACTTTAATTTAATTAAAACCAGCGCTGCCTACCGAGTGGTGATCGCGCGGCACTGCCACGGTTGAAAAAGCTGCTCAGCAAGCGGCCAGGGGCCGCGGGGAGCAGGTGGGAAATAAGGGAGAAAGGGTATGGGCAACAGAGCCCAGCAGGGGAACACGGGGAGGGGAAACAGATTACAGGCAGAGCCAAAGCATCAAAGCAGGGACACCCATTCCCCATACAGCAGAGTGATAAAAACTGCATAAAGAAACCCAGAATAACGATAAATCAATGAACAGTATCCATAATCTATCAGATAAATAGCCTAAATACAGCAACAGATGTTAACAAGTGATACAGCAGCTACATAGCATGAAGTGGTATAGGAAATAACACAGGATAAACTGCCCAGCGAACCCAGCAATAGACTGTCTACCTAAACACAGCAAACAAACTGTTAAAATAAATTCAGCAAGAAACCTGCCTAAATAAATCCAGCAACTAAGCTGCATAAACAAACCTAGCAAATAGACTGATTAGATAGACTGTTTAAATAAACAAGCAGCATGTAGGATAAAAAACAACCCAGAGCAGAGACAACTCTGAGTTGGTGAGTGCTCACCTGGAGGCAGCAGCAAAGAAAGAGGAAGTGGAAGAGCCTGCTTAGGGGTTTTATACTACTGTTGCTTTGTTCTGATTGGTTGTTTTGAAAAGTTCTGTTAACTGTTTCTTTGCTGCTGGAGGTTTCAGTAAAGAAGGTAAAGCAAATATGAAGCCTCCAATCCTGCCATAAAACTATATTTTCATCCTGCAAATTTTTTTTTCATGTTTCATTTTTTAAAAAGATAACATAATACATCACAAACATAAAATGTTACAATATTTCACAAGATATTGAGATGCTCAGATATAAGTCTCTGTATATATAACTTGTTACCAAGACTAATTTTGGTCAATACATCTTAATAATTTGCTTGTCAACCATTTAGCTTGTCCAGTTGTAACATAACATACAAAAAATACAATGTTAAGACACAAGTTCCTGCGGTAGAGGTAAGAAGACGGAGGAAGTTTCTCATACCGTTTTAGATCTATGTAGGTCATTTCATAATTCTTTATACCTGGTGTAAGAAGGGTAACTACGTACTTTCACTACATGTATTGATATGTTTTTTAAGTCTGTTGTAACTTACTGATCCATTCTTTCAATAAAGTACTCTCTATAACTGTACCCATTTCCATTTTAATCTGATATATCACTTGTTCTTTAACTGCCTCCCATATTTTAGTAGATTTCCAATTTCTAGCGACCAATATTTTAGCCGCTAGCAAAATGTGTATAATCAGTATGTAATATTGCCCAAAATTTTGGGCTAGATCTAGTTGCAACAGATAGGTACCCGGGTTTGGATCAATCTTAATATTAGTCAACAAATTTATCTTACAAGCAATCATTTCCCAGTAAAGAAAGATTGGTCCACATTCCCACCATAAATGCATCATTCCTGCTGCCTGAACTTCACATTGCCAGCATTTGTCTGAAGCACCTGTATACATTTTAGCTATTTTTTTTTTGGTGTTAAGTACCACTGATTCATTATTTTATACTTAAGGCAATTAAGGCAATGTATATTCTTTGAGACCATATTCAATGTTTTTTTTTTCATTCCTCATAGCTTATATTAATACCAATATCCTCTATCCATTTATTTATTACCAAACAGATAATATTTTCTGGTTCTTTTTTCAAATAGATCAAAGCATTTTGAAACAAGTATTTTTTAACAGTATTTTGATTTTTTTATTATTTGTTCAAGTATTACTTGTTTGTTGAAGCAATCCTTGAATAAATGCTCTTTAAGATAGCCCTTTACTCTTATATATGTAAAGATCTATTTACTCTCCAGATTATATTCCTTGTTTAGATTATTAAAATCTTTAATTTTACAATTTTTTCAAGGTTCTACCCGTTTGTTTTAACAGATTTAACACGTTATAGTCATTCATTCTATTTGGCTCGTTAGTAATACCTATGCCCAAGCATTCTATAACATTTCTATTGCAATCAAATCCAAATTTATCGAATAATTTAGCTTTAATATTTGGTGTCAAATTAAACGGGAGGGCTGCAGACTTGTTTAAATTAAGCTTATATCCTGAGTATATAGAAAACTCTCCTATGATGTCCATAACTTTTTCCATAGATTTCAGAGTGTCAGTCAACGTGAGTATCACGTTATCTGCATACATTGTGAGTTTTAATCACTTGCCCGCTATATTTACTTATTTTATGGACTCATTATCTCTTATTTTGTTTGCTAGGGGTTCTATAGTCCTCAGATATAGCAGGGGAGATAATGGACAGCCCTGCCTTGTACCATTCATAAACTGAAACCAATCGGAGAAGAACCCACTCCCTACTACTCTAGCCGTTGGAAATGTATACAGGGCCATAATGGCCCTGATGATATTACCCTGTAGTCCAAAGCTATACAATGTATTCTCAAGGAAATCCCACCTTACCCTGTCAAACGCCTTTTCGGCATCTAATGACAGGGCAAGGAGGGATAATTTACTTTTTGTTGCCAGATCAGCCACATCTATTATATTAAATACTGGGACCTACTTGGTCTTGATGAATGATTGTAGGTATAATCGTAGCAATTCTAGCTGCTAGAACTGACGAGTATATTTTTATGTCACTATTTAACAACGAGATGGGTCTATAATTTGTTACCAATTCGGAATATTTCCATGTTTCATGAAATAATTGAACAGATCTGTAAGTGGTTCAATGATATTAATGATATTGCTGAATCCATCTTGCCCTGGTGCTTTCTTTGCCTTTAACTTTTTAAAGGCTACTTCAACTTCATTTAACAAAATTGGTTCATTTAAATTTGTCAGTTGTCCCTCTGTTATTTCATCCTGAGAATTTATGCCCATATTTATACATGACAAAACCTTACTGGCCTTAGCAACTGCAGATTGACTTTGCATATTGCTGCCTAATTTGTTGTCTATAACAATTCCCAAATCCTTTTCGTGTGTGGTTATCCCTAATTCACTACCATTTAGGGTGTAAGTTGGCACTTCGACACTTTGGATTTTTGGAATTTCAGAACTTCGGCATTTCGGAATTTCGGGACTTCGGCACTTCGGGACTTCTTTTGCAGCCGCTTAGTAGATAACTCCCTAATTCCCACGGTATTAGGGAGTTATCTACCAAAAGGCTGAAAGACCTAAATTGGTCTTTCAGCCACATTTACTAATACTAAGTAAAAATTAATTAGGGGCATGTCTTTTAAACAGTGAGCAGTCAGTGGCTGTTAAAAAAAAAAAAAATGAACTGCTTGCACTCAAGTACCGCGATAAAAAGGAAGTTTTCATCCTAAGTACCATCCATGGTGAAAGCGCTCGCAGGGTTGCAGTATGTGGCAGAGAGGAATTTAAATGGGTGCCAGTCTGCATACAGCATTACAATCGGCATATGGGGGAGTTGACCTGTCTGATCAACTGATGCTGCACTATTTGATCATGCAAAAGACCAGGGCATGGTATAAAAAAGTGAGCATATATCTAATGCAGACGGCAATCCACAATGCCTTTGTCATATTTAAAAAGGCAAATGCTGAGCTGAAATGCATTTTTCTCTAATTTCAGTTTCAACTCATTTCTGGGCTGCCTGAGTGCCACACAGGGGAGTCATCAGTGGAGCCTTGCAGAAGAATGGAGGCAGGTGACTTCGGCTTCGGAATTCCACCAACCCCCAAAAAGAAAACCCCCCAAAAAAGGTGCAGGGTGTATTACAAGAGGGGCGTAAGAGCTGAGACCAGTTATTACTGCCCTGATTGCCCCTCTTAGCCTGGCCTGTGTATTGGCCACTGTTTTAACATTTTCCACACCCAGGCCGAATAAGTAGACCAGTTTTGGGGTGTGATTTTAGTCGTCTGTCTGATTGGTTACCGAATCTTGGCTTTGTCTCCCGTTTATCCTGTCTTCTCTGATCCTTGACCTCGGCTTGTCCTATCGTTGATCCATTTCTCTTTACTTCTTTGTCCTAGGCTTGTACCTTGTCTATTCTCTGCTTGTATAGCCCGGCCATTCTAAGGACCGGTATTACAAGTTTCTCTCTGTGTTCTCTCTCTTTGTGGTCTCTCTGTGTTTTGGTTTTGGAATCCATGACAGCTTTGCCCAGGACGCAGATGACTGGGTACTACCCCCTGATAGGTTTACGCCAACTATTCCCCCTTTCACAGCAAATAGTATGCACTTGTTCATAATTTGAATTGATGAGCTGCATATATTTAAAAATAGATGTGGCCTTTGAGAGGTAATTTGCAATAATGAGCTACAAAAATGAGACTTGGGTCCAGCATCCACTTTTGAAAAATATGAAAGTGGTTTCTCTCCAATGTGCCCCTTCAACATGCACTTAGCCCTGAAACAGGTACACACGGGGGTATTGTTGTCCTAAGACAACATAGCTGATCAACATATTATGTGTTATACTGCTGTAGCACACATAATGATTGGAAAATATACAGTAACATCTCCAAGTGTGTGTCAAAAAGACAGAAAAAATGCTAATTGCTACTAGACTTGGTACAAACTAGCAAAAAAAAACTGTCAAACTGCTATAATACCCCAAATTGAAGCATAGGCCCATTAAATCCGTCTCTCAAATTTCTACTGTAAATACTGAAATGGACAGGTCTCCTATATGGCACTGTAGCTTCATGAAATAGTGCCAAATACATTCATTGGGGGTATCATTTTACTCAGAAGACTTAGCTGAGCATAATTTTGTGGCTTTGAACTTAGTGGCACATATGAAATATACAAAATGCCCAGCGAAAATGTAATCTGTATGTAAAAAATGCCTCAAGTTATTTTTTACCACATACTTTGGCATATATTGGTGATAAAACGGGGGCATGTTAAGGTACAATGTGCACCATATGAGATACCCTGGAGTGTCTACTTTTACAAATGGTAGGCCTTTGTAGGTTTTTTTTTTGAACAGTCAAACTGCTATATTACCCCAAATTGAAGCATAGGCCCATTAAATCCATCTCTCAAAATTCGACTGTAAATACTGAAACGGACAGGTCTCCTATATAGCACTGTAGCTTTGCGAAATAGCGCCAAAGACATACAATGGGGGTATTGTTGTACTCAGCAGATGTAGCTGAACACAAAATAAAGTTTTGTACAGGAATAGCACCCACCAACTTTGCAAAATACACATGAGAAGTTCTTTGTTATAAGTTTGTGTGTCAAAAAAAACAACACAATTTTATTCCAATATTTAGAGATTGGCGGTGAAATGGCTACGTAGAAAGAGTCAAAATAACCTTAGGTAAATAGCCTGTGATTTCTACTTTATATAAATATATACTTATGTGTGGCAATTTTGTTTTCTTTTATGGCTATTCAGCTTACAAGACAAACATACCAAATTCTAAAATCGCTCCACATTAAAAGTTTATTTTACTCCTTGTGTTTTGTGACCTGGAACTGCCAAACCTTAAAATCCTAGACATTATATATTCTGTAAAATATTATTTTTAATTTATTTTTAATTGTAGATTATGCTAGCTTTAGTGTACCTATAATCTTAATTGTATTAATGACAGGAGGCGAGTATTTGCTCAAGTCTCTCTTTACTAGAACTCCACAGCAGCACAGAAAAACAACCAATCAGAAAAAAGTTAGGTACTATAAAACTCCCCTCCCCATGCATCATTTCCTCTTTCAAGCTGCGACAAAACAGAATAAAAGGCAGAAAACATAATGGGGAAGAAACAAAGTCCTAGATACGATGAATACAACGATGTCCACCATCCGAGAAGAACTGCCAAACCAAATAGTGATGATGGACTGTAAACTGAAACGAGAGAAAAAACAGAATCGAACAGGTTGATTATCCAATGAAAAGTACTCTGAATAAACATGTGTACACCCAAAGTAGCAACCAAAATTACCTTAATATGTAGATATCCCAACCCTACTTATGAAAAAATAGACATAAGAACAGGCGACAGGTAGCAGAGACAACAAGCAGAGTTGCATACGTACCTGATTAAACCAAACTATTAACATAAAACAAGGGATGGATAAGAATGGGTGGGAAATACTCGCCTCCTGTCATTAATAAAATTAAGATTATAGGTACACTAAAGCTAGCATAATCTACAATTTTATAACATGACAGGAGGCTTCGTATTTGCTGTTTTAATCCAACGCTGTTTGTTTCGCTGGTACCTATTCTCGGAGCTACCCGAGCAATCCTAAATGGACTTTCCAACTGCGATAGATGACAATACACCGACCGATGGAGATGTCAGTTGATGAAGTATCCCAAAAACGGAAAAAACATCCTCCGCTGATAGATCCAATGTACGTGGGGTCGCGACCTGTTACCTACCAGCTGGTCCATGAGCTGGCAAGCTGACCTATTAGCCCTTTCCCTGCAGTTATAAAATGTCGAAGGTCATTTGCGGACTTAGGGCCGCGATAAGACACTGCCATCATGTCTCAACTCCTGATGTATAAGGTTGCTCCACCGATCGTGCCAGGGTCACCCGGCAATGTGGCCTTGCAGGCAGATCTTCAATCTCAAGGTAAGCGTCTAAGTCCTACACCAAATCGCAATAGAACCGAGTAGGATCTTTCGTTCCCTCCTGGCCTACCCGGTGAGATGTCTCCTCCGAGAATAAATTTATAATGCAGGCAAGAGTGTGGTCAAACTAGCCGTATCCTAAGTGATTCCAATATTCCAAGTGGACTGTGTAATCCTCGGACGCGGCAGAGGAAAGACTCGAAAAGGACGTCCATTCAGGGTTCCGAACTGAACTTGTGTGGAGGAACGGTGGTCGACTATTCTGGGAGTAGTGAAACCCAGGAATATTCAAAGGGATGGGAAGTGCCAACCGGAGTGCAGATTTCCATCCAGATATGTCCTCGTCTAAGAGTGAAAGATGTCTGTGTAGGAGTCGGGGCACACCAGGTACCCCCATAAAGTCTTGCAGGTCTCCTTGATGGTAGTTGAAAAGTAGGTTAGTGCGAATCCAGAACAAAACGGCTCCCGTGAGGGATAAATAGAGTATAGACGGAGGACCCACCATCTCCTAACCCTGTTCACCAGGTATGCATTCCGAGGAGATGGGGCAGTCCTGCCATCCTATCCCAAGATCGTAATGACCGGGGAACTCAAGAGAACCGGGGTTTCCAGTCTTACCATGTGATCCATGCGAACGGTTTACCTTCAGACCGGGTTCCTTAATCTTGTTACTCGAGCAAGGCAGTGCCCGTTTGCTCCATGAAGGTCTCCGTATATCCTGCCACCTAAATATGGGAGAAACTGTCTGCGCAGTTCTTCGTAATGGTCTGGATATCCAAAACAGAAAGCAATCCTCTGTTTTATATGGTGCAGAATATACCAAAACCTGCACTCACGTAATACCTGAGGTTCATCCGTTAGCCGTACCATCTCCAGGAGTGTGTGTAAATAAGTGGGAGTCTCCCCCCGGTAGACCTCAGTGAGAATGTCTTGCATGTGTTAGAGCGGTCCGGAACCAGTATATCCATTACAGAAGATAGAATATCCAGTCTAAATATGTATATCTTGCATGACCAGGCAGTCCTCTATAACGAAATCAGTAGCACGGACGTCAGATCTAATAGAATGCAGGAGGGACGCCCCTCCATGTAGTCATCGATGTCTTGCACAGGTACAAGCCTGTGTGATGAACAAATGGTCAGCACTGTAGAGCGTCGAGTGTATGAGAGAGCCGCGCTCTCTACTAATGTGATCGAATATCGTGATAGCGGCCGGCTGATAGCCTGAGCGGGCCGCACCCGTAAATAACCAAACAGTAGAGTCTACATCCGTGACCGGTCCTCTCTATGAGAATGTGTCCTCCAAACATGTCCTCTGTATCCAGCTCAGTCTGAGGTTGAGGGAGGGCTGTGCCCTCTAATAACAAATCAGTGTCCGGTTCCGTATCTGAGAGGGGTTCGCTCTCTGTTCCTGAAGATAAAATATTCTCGGATCGAAGTGACGGAGGGCCACACCCTCCTGTGATCCAAACTAGAGTCCCTAGAGACTGAGGGTGACCAACTTCAGGGTACACCAATACTAGTATCAGCATAAGGCTGGAGACATTCTCCACAATCCACGAGCGCCCGGGAGGTTGGAGGAGGTCAAGTCAGGCCTCTCGACGACCCGAGTGAAAGGAAAAGGAAGTCACGAAAACAAAAAAACAACAATAACGTAGATAAGAGTAAAAACGCAAATTCTATCTCAGCTAGAAGGCAAATAGCAGGCCGGAAGGTAAGACAAGTAAGCCCCACTGAACAGGGCCAGGAGCTAACCTTACGCAGGAATAACTACCGATACCTATATGGATACCGGGAGGCAGATAGTTGTTAAAGACAAGGAAAACACTGCGTTCTCCTGTAGGTGTCTGAGCACCGGTCCTTGCCTGTGCGAAATTCTCCTTGGAGATGTATGTCCGGGGTCTTCATAAGAAACCCTGCCCTTCAGGCATGAGGTTTAGGGCCTTCACCCTTCCCACCATATTCAGATGGCCGTATACTGGTGTCCTCTTGGATAGTATGGCAATGGTGCTTGTCTGGACACATGCCTATTTCCATGTCACTGGTGGGCACTGGCTTTTCCTCAGTGATATTCCCCCAGGCCTGTGGCCAAAAGGGGTTCGGCACCAATAGAGCAGGCCCGTCAGAAGGGCACAGGCCCAGCAGGCCAAACGAATGGACACAGAATAGTTGGCCAAGCAAATAGGCACGGACATAGTAGGCCATTCAAATAGGCACCGACATAGTAGGCCAATAAATGGGGCACAGACATAGCAGGCCAATCAATGGGGCACAGACATAGCAGGCCATTTAAATGGGCACAGACATAGCAGGCCGTTTTAATGGGCACAGACATAGCAGGCCGTTCTAATGGGCACAGACATAGCAGGCGTTCTAATGGGCACAGACATAGCAGGCGTTCTAATGGGCACAGACATAGCAGGCTGTTCTAATGGGCACAGACATAGCAGGCCAATCAATGGGGCACAGACATAGCAGGCCAATCAATGGGGCACAGACATAGCAGGCCAATCCTGGGTTGCATATTATTATCATATGATTATATGTTATTTATATAGCGCCATCCAATTCCGCAGCGCTTTACCATGGGCCTTGAATGAGTAATGGGGACCTCTGTGCTTGGGTAGAGTTCTTCCCAAAAAATTGTAGATCCTCAGAGCACCCTGACATAGGGCCCCCAGACATCAACGCTTTTAGACAGCGTAATGCCGTGTGAATAACTTGAACCGGGACTGGCAGTCCCTAAATGCCCAGCAGGCAAATAGCGGTATCCCAGTCGTATTGGGTTTAAGCGGAAGTTGTTTCAGTGATTACCATGTACATGAATGTAAGATACATTGAGCGGTACTCTCCTTAAACTGTGAATTGGTATGCACATGCTCACACAGATCTGTTTGATGTTTCATATCATTAATATAGATTACCATCATCATATCTGAAAAAATTGTATAGTATCAGTATAGACTGGTCTCCCATACCAGTTTGAGCCAGATCCAGGTCTGTTAACTTCATAGATATGCCATGGACAGTGAATTCATACCAGAGTAGTCTCCTCTGAGACCCCATAGCTGGACCCGAAAAAATATATACTGTGAAGCACATTAATCCTAGAGCTAACTAGCGAACTGTCTCTGTATATACCCTGTACAGAGCCTGTATAACTGAGTTCATAACTCTCAGTATCCTGAGATATACACAGTCAGCCAAACTCACAGCAATCTGTGATATACACTGTCAGCAACACTCACAGCAATCTGTGATATACATTGTCAGCAACACTCACAGCAATCTGTGATATACACTGTCAGTAAAACACACAGCAATCTGTGATATACACTGTCAGTAAAACACACATCAATCTGTGATATACAGTCAGTAAAACTCACAGCAATCTGTGATATACACTGTCAGCAAAACTCACAGCAATCTGTGATATACACTGTCAGTAACACTCACAGCAATCTGTGATATACACTGTCAGCAACACTCACAGCAATCTGTGATATGCACTGTCAGCAAAACTCACAGCAATCTGTGATATACACTGTCAGCAACACTCACAGCAATCTGTGATATACACTGTCAGCAACACTCACAGCAATCTGTGATATACACTGTCAGCAACACTCACAGCAAGCTAAATAAAAACTGTCATAGAAACTCAGAAGTCTGACATGTAAAAGAAATCTGATATATAAAATGCCATAAAGCTCACAGCAAGCTGTGAGATATACACTGATAGAAACTATAGTCATATCTGAGAAAACTGTGGTAAACCTGTTGAAATCCGCCGGGGAATCCCAGCAGGGCAACAAAAGCCGAGATCTGACCGTGGAAGAAGGAGGGGCCGCGAGCAGGCGCCCCTTCTCTAGCCAGTCGGATGGACGTGGCTGAAGAAACCGGCCGCGGCGAGGCGGCCATGTGCGTGAGCAGACCCGGTCGCAGGGTACTCGCGTCTGACCGCGAGAAACCCCAGGCGCCGGCAGGCTCACACCAGAGCTCGGGGATTCAGAGGAGGCAGCCAAGCGGCTAGTCTCCTGACACCCCGATCGGAGCGCCCGCTAATAGATTGGCGCCAGGGAGTGGGGTGGGAGGGGGGAGCAAACCGACAGGCATCCCCAGGGACCCCCCAAAAACCTCTACATGACGAAAACATCCCCAAGAACAGGGGACGCAGGATTGAAAAAACGGGTAGTAATCCCGAGATAAACAACAAAAATAAAACAAAATACAGTATACAACTAATAAATAAACAATATGAAGAGAAATCTAATGGATAAACAAATACCAGAAACATAAAATAAAGATGAGAAATATAAAAATGATATCAAATAATATAAATATAATAAATATACATATAATAACATAACTAACATGTAGCTAAATAAATAGTCTGAAGCAAACTAATAGACAGAACTACCGTATATACTCGAGTATAAGCCGAGTTTTTCAGCCCATTTTTTGGGCTGAAAAACCCCAACCCGGCTTATACTCGAGTCAAGGTCTGTATTTGTAAATTGCCATAATACAGACTGGGGGGAGAGGGGGGCTGGCAGAGCTGTAACTTACCTTTCCTGCAGCTCCTGTCAGCTCTCTCCTCCTCTGCGCCGTCCGGTCAGCACCTCGGTCAGCTCCCAGTGTAAATCTCGCGAGAGCCGCGGCTCTCGCGAGATTTACACTGGGAGCTGACAGAAGAGCAGAACGGACGGCGCAGAGAAGGAGAGAGCTGACAGGAGCTGCAGAACAGGTAAGTTACAGCTCTGCCAGCCCCCCTCTCCCCCCCACTGAACTGCCACTGGACCACCAGGGAAGGAGAGCCCCCCTCCCTGCCATATATCAAGCAGGGAGGGGGGACGAAAAAAATATATATTAATAAAATAAGAAATAATAATATAAAAATAATAATAATAATAATAAAAAAATTAATAATAACAAAAAAAGGGGTATAAGGACCACTATGGGAGGGGGGGGGGGTATAAGGACCACTATGGGATGGGGGGGGGGTATAAGGACCACTATGGGAGGGGGGGGGGTATAAGGACCACTATGGGAGGGGGGGGGTATAAGGACCACTATGGGAGGGGGGGTATAAGGACCACTATGGGAGGGGGGGGTATAAGGACCACTATGGGAGGGGGGGTATAAGGACCACTATGGGAGGGAGGGGGTGGGTTAAGGACCACTATGGGAGGGAGGGGGGTATAAGGACCGCTATGGGAGGGAGGGGGGGTATAAGGACCACTATGGGAGGGAGGGGGGGATAAGGACCACTATGGGAGGGAGGGGGGTATAAGGACCACTATGGGAGGGAGGGGGGGATAAGGACCACTATGGGAGGGGGGGGATAAGGACCACTATGGGAGGGAGGGGGGTATAAGGACCACTATGGGAGGGAGGGGGGATAAGGACCACTATGGGAGGGGGTGGGATAAGGACCACTATGGGAGGGAGGGGGGGTATAAGGACCACTATGGGAGGGAGGGGGGATATATGGACCACTATGGGAGGGATGGGGGGGGGGATAAGGAACACTATGGGAGGGAGAAGGGGGATAAGGACCACTATGAGAGGGAGGGGGTGGGATAAGGACCACTATGGGAGGGAGGGGGGATAAGGACCACTATGGGAGGGGGGGGGGATAAGGACCACTATGGGAGGGAGGGGGGTATAAGGACCACTATGGGAGGGAGGGGGGATAAGGACCACTATGGGAGGGGGTGGGATAAGGACCACTATGGGAGGGAGGGGGGGTATAAGGACCACTATGGGAGGGAGGGGGGTATATGGACCACTATGGGAGGGATGGGGGGGGGGGATAAGGAACACTATGGGAGGGAGAAGGGGGATAAGGACCACTATGAGAGGGAGGGGGTGGGATAAGGACCACTATGGGAGGGAGGGGGGATAAGGACCACTATGGGAGGGGGTGGGATAAGGACCACTATGGGAGGGAGGGGGGTATAAGGACCACTATGGGAGGGAGGGGGGGTATATGGACCACTATGGGAGGGATGGGGGGGGATAAGGAACACTATGGGAGGGAGAAGGGGGATAAGGACCACTATGAGAGGGAGGGGGTGGGATAAGGACCACTATGGGAGGGGAGGGGGAAGTAAGGACCACTAGGGGAGGGGAGGGTAAGGACCACTAGGGGAGGGGTGAGTCAGGACCACTGGGGGGGGGAGTGAAGGAACACGGGGGTGGGGAGGTAAGGACCACTGAGGGAGGAGGAGGGGAAGTCAGGACATATGGGGGGGGGAGGGGGCGGCAAAAAATGTTTTGCCTACGGCGGCAAATATCCTTGCACCGGCCCAGCACACACTGCATTCACACACTGCATTCATACACACACACTGCATTCATGCACACACACTGCATTCATGCACACACACACTGCACTCATACACACACTGCACTCATACACACACGCTGCACTCATACACACACACATACGCACACACTGCATTCATTATACACACACTGTAAATAAATATTCAATTAATATATTTTTTTTAGGATCTAATTTTATTTAGAAATTTACCAGTAGCTGCTGCATTTCCCACCCTAGTCTTATACTCGAGTCAATAAGTTTTCCCAGTTTTTTGGGATAAAATTAGGGGCCTCGGCTTATATTTGGGTCGGCTTATACTCGAGTATATACGGTAAATACAAGAAACATAAAATATAATAACAAAGATAATATATAAACAAAAAATATAAATTCTACATAAGTCCAACTAAATCCCAAAGCCCCCAACCAATATTAGCAGGAGGCAGTGGTACTCTGACCTGTACTGTCTGCGGAGCAGCAAAGAAAGAGGAAATGATGCATGGGGGGGGAGTTTTATAGTACCTAACTTTTTTCTGATTGGTTGTTTTTCTGTGCTGCTGTGGAGTTCTAGTAAAGAGAGACTTAAGCAAATACGAAGCCTCCTGTCATTTTATAAAATGACTTTCCTTAACCTGCACTAATTATGCACACATTATTATTATTGCAAAAACTGTAAATAAAATTTGCATTTTTCTGTATTTTTTTGTAATAAATAAAAGTGTGTGTGTGTGTGTATATATATATATATATATATATATATATATATATATATATATATATTACATCAAATTAAAGCCCTTTCTGTCCTTTAAAAAACAGTATATAATATGTGTCGGTGCAATAAATTTGTAAAATGCAAATTGCAGTTGACCGCAAACAACAAACAATGCAAAAAATGCTTTTGTCAATAAGTGCAAGGCAAGCTGAGTCCTTAAGAGGTTAATTTCGATCCAAGGTGAGGTTTTGTGAAGTTTTTTAACTACGGTGGTGGAAAAAGCTCTGATTCAATGGTGGGAGGGAGAGGGAGAGAATTTATATTTTTTATTTATTTTTTACTCACTGTAGGTGGGGAATGCTGCCTTTGCTCCCCTTGCCATCCTTCCCCCTTTTTTCAGGGAAGTGCTGACAGTAAGTATTCAGAGAGAGGGAAATAATGATTGTAGGTGGTGTTTGGCATTTTTACCCTCCCCGCTGGCTGCTTTCACCACTTACGGAAGGGGTTGACGGCTAGTGGAGATGACTGGAAATAGGTAATCAAGGTAATTAATTAGGAGATGAAAAATAAAGAACTTTTGGCATTGATGAAATTAATGACATAATCAGTTATTCAGGATGCTTTTCTTTTTCATATCAAAGTATACATTATTAATGTTCTTGTTTGTTTATATATATAGCGTGTTTTAAGTTTACTGTGTTGTTGAAAATGAAAACATTTGTTGGCCAATTGTAAATTGTGAAAAAATAAAAAAAAATAAAACACTTGCACCTAAAATACATGTTTGATAATCTTTTATTTTTATTGTTATTATATTATATATGTTCTCACTATTATTCCAAACCACCATTGAATCCCAATCATGTACACATCCTGGAAACCCATAATGTATTCTTTTTAGTCAAATAGCTCCATCATCTCCCTACCTCCATTCTCCCATCTAAGGAGAAAAAGAACACGAGAGAGAGGAGAGAGCTGGCAACTGTTATTTGGCGGGTGAAAGGAGGGAAGGGGGTGCAAGTAGTAACAAATAGCCTTTCTTGCACATTAAACGTACAGATTTATAGCATGATGCATTCGATATATGGGTGTTACAGTTGGCCAGTTTGGTTCTGGAGAGAGAAATGCCACACAGCCCTAGGACAAACCCACACAGTACTGGACTTCAAAAAAACCTGCACAATACCTGTATGCTAGTTTACTCTTGCAGAACACTGCCAACAGACACCCACATGTACCCTCGCCCCTCAAACTGCCTTTACAGAGAAATAATGATGCTGTGAATCTGCAGCCAACAAGCCCTACATATTAATGGTAGTATGGGGGCAATTGCCCTGTTCTACTTTTCTAAACCCTCCTTCTGAGAGAAAAACATCAACATGTAGCCTATTCTTTGTCATAGCTCTGCAATTGATACCTATATTTCCTCTACCTGCCTTTTTTAATTGTTGTCAAAGCCTTTATTGTTTTGCATTAAAGACACACAATAGTCACCAAGTTAACTTCATTTCAATGCTGTGGTCTGGGTGAAGTGGTCCTTTAATTATAATCCTTCAATGTATAACTTTCAATATTTTAGAAACTACAATGTTTACATTGCAGGGTTAAATCCACCTCAAGTGGTTGTCTTTTTGACAGTCACCAGAGGTGCTTTCTTCTCCAGATAGAGTAAAACTGCAAAAGGGGTTGACAGAAGGTGGATGGATAGATGGGAACATAAAGTCCCAAAATAATGATTGTTATTTTTGGGACTAAAAGTTTAATATAGCACTAATATGAAACTTGGCAATTCCCTATTCTTCCAAAGCGATCCTACAATTTTCTTGCTTCTTGAAATTAGCATTGGACACTGAACATGTGAGAGATTTGACACATGTTTGCTGGTTGTTACTATTAATGTACAAGGACTCTGCACGTCAGTTAGTTGAAAGAATGACATTAATATTGACAAACAGGCAACCACAGTTGTATGGCCCCATTGTAATGATAAGCATTTGCCTTCAAGGCACATGCCTCAGCTTCAATTCTCTGAAAACTATGTGTGCCTTCATCATGTTTCTCATATTTAGACTGGATCTGTGTCATGTTTACCTGTGTTCAGTAAAAATTGATAATATTGTCATGGGAAAGTTAATATTAGCTAGTGATGTATATTAAGTAGTAGATTCAGTAGTAGTATTATTTGATAAAAAAATAAATAAAAAAATCAAACCTCTGGACTCTCCAGATCTCTGTTGATGATGCTAAAAAAGTTTGGACTATCTGACATTTGGAGATGACTAAGTCCACAAGATAAAGATTCAACACATTTCTCAGGTAGCCATTGCTCTTATGCGAGAATAGACATGATTATGGGTAATTTAATTTCAGTACAAGCTATAAACAAAAACTCAACAAGGTAACCCACCACAAAAAGTGCACTACCCTCTCACAATGACGATAGTCACCAACGTCACATCCACTTGGGGTATCCAGAAAGTTACAGTCCTTTGAAATGCACATGTGCTCCAGTCACTTTATTACCTGCTTCCTCCATGTTTGTGTTAAATTAGTCTTTATTGAATCATATTCCTGAAACATAGTTCACACGCAGGGGATGGATTGCAAACCGTTCATGCAATATGGGTAACCGATACAGTTGTGCAGCATTTCTTCTGTTTTTCCTGCGCAGGGGATAATTTGAAACAAGGTTATATAATATAGGAAGCGGATATAGTCGTGTATTATTTCGTCATGGTTCCCGGGCAAGGGAGGAATCGCAAACAGGTTATACAATATGTGAAGTTGATATTGTGCAACAAATCTTTTATTTTTTTTGTATTACTATTAATTTTTTTGCAGTTCCACTCTCTGTGTAGTGTACTGTAATTCAACATTTAACTTGTTAACATAGTGAATGCTTTCTTTTTTTTTTTTTTAAATTGTCTCGGGGGCAGCAGTTCCATGAATAGTTGCCGTAGGAGGTGCGGCAGTTCCTCGGCAGGTACATCCTCCGTGATGCCCCTTATTTTGATGTTCAGTCTGCGCCTAGTATCTTCTGTAATGGCAAAGCGTTGGTCATAGGTTTTGTGTTGTTGTCGCATCTGAGCGATCTCCGTTGGAGTGAGGCAATTTGTGTTGCATGTTCCCCGGAGGTGCCCTCCAGGGTGCCTAGCCTGCCCAACAGGCCCCTTATTTCCTCGCGGATCTTTGCCGTGTCCGCCAGAATGGTGTTCTGGAGGGTCCTCAGTAATGTCGTGAGGATCTCGGTGGTAACCGGAGAGGAGTCAGGCTCTTTAGGGGCCGGCTTTGCAGGCTGTGCCACTGGGGTTTCGTCCTCTTCCTCCTCCTGATAGAAGTCATCGGAGATATCCGAGAAGTTCTCGGGGTAGGCGGCCATCTTGGGCCTTGCCGCGTTGCTGGCCTGGCGCAGGAGGTCGCCGATATGAAGGCCCTGGCGCGGCTTGTCCGGCTTTAGTTTCTTGGTTTTGCGACCCATTGCTGTGGGTGAGTGTCGAGAGGTATGTTTGTGCAGATGTAGAGGGATTTTGTGTCCCAAATCAGGTAGAAATAGCGTCGGTAGTTAGGAGCTCTCATGAAGCGTGTCTGCTCGGCTCGGTAGCTCGCTGGAGGTCTTGTTTAATCTGTGCCGCCACTGTTGGGTCAGTTAGTAACCAGTAATTTAGTCGCCAGCTGCCTCGACCTTTAGTTGGGAATTGCTCTGTTAGGGACATGATAATAGGAGCATGGTCCGACCATGTGATAAGCCCTATGTGGGTTTTCTCTTTTTGGTAAGCATCACAGATGGGATCAAAAACCTATCTATTCTGGAATAGCAATTGTGCGCTGCAGAGTGGCACGTGAAGTCTCTTTCGCTAGGGTGTTGTATCAGCCATAGGTCTACATAGTTATGTACTGTGAGAGTGTGCCTAATGCGGGTAATTAGTTTCCCTCTAGTTTTTATAGTCTGTTTTTGTAAGGGTTCCTGCTGTGAGGAATCTAAATAGTTATCTAGTAGTGATGTACCGAACTGTTCGCTTGCGAAAAGTTCCTGGCGAACATAGCGTGTTCGCGTTCGCCGCGGGCGAACACATGCGCAGTTCAATCCGCCCCCTATTCGTCATCATTGAGCAAACTTTGACCCTGTGCCTGACAGTCAGCAGACACATTCCAGCAAATTAGCAGCAGACCCTCCCACCTCCCTCCCAGCATCCATTTTAGATTCATTCTGAAGCTGCATTCTTAGTGAGAGGAGGGAAAGTGTAGCTGCTGCTCATTAAATAGGGAAATGTATAGCTAGGCTAGGGTATTCAGTGTCCACTACAGTCCTGAAGGACTCATCTGATCTCTGCTGTAAGGACAGCACCCCAAAAAGTCCTTTTTAGGGCTAGAACATCAGTCTGCTTTTTTTTTTTTTTTTTTTTTTTTTAATAATTGATTTTTTATATTTTATTTCATATTGATCATTTTTAATTTAATAAATTTTGTTTATACCTTCTTTGGAGTTTCCCATTCCTACCCAATTGGTTCAAGGTGGAGGTGATAAGGAGGAGACAAAAAGAGGGTGGTGGATCTCCCCTAGAAGATCCTGAGGCGCTTAACACTAGAGCCAAGGGGGCGGAGCCTAGCATCTGGACGGAGCGGTCGTGCTGTGCCTCAGATCCCGCTACAATCGACAATTTTCGGGGATAATACCCCCAAATATCGGCACGACCACGACTGGACGGCTCCTAGCATGTTGGGGACACTCGGGGGTACCGCCCGGTACCAAACTCTGACCCGTCACCTCTCGGAGTCCGTGCAGAACACTCAAAGGCCTACCGGAGATCGGGCAGCAGGGAGACGGCCGCTCCCCAGTCTGACCGACCCGGACAAAGATCCCTCGAAAAAGTCATCTCCTACCCCCCCCCCCCTCTGGACCAATGGGGGACATCTCAGTCCAAATCCAACGACAGGCTTCACAAGCATATCACGCAATCCTGTACACTGCAACATCAGGCCAGCCTAACACATGGGGAACCCAAAATGGCGGCGGCAAGTGACCTTCGCAGTTCGAACCGCTTGCCTGAAACAGGGGAGCTCTGCGATATTCACCAACGTATAAACGCAGCATTTGCAAGATTCTGGCACAAGCTGGAGCAGAGGCTTCAAGCTCAGAGGGCAAGCAAGCCACCCCAGCCGGCAGCTTACAAGCCGAACCGACCTTGCAGCGTGCAGAAAAAGGCAAAACCGCAACCAAGGCCAGACCGCAAGCTTGAAGTGAGAGACACGGGGAAGAGGCGTCCCACTCCGGGCACAGCATCTACCCACAAGAAACCTGTGCAAACACGCAGCGGGTGCCAGGAGGGAAACACCTCCAAAGCATTGACCACCCTGCAGGAGGAATGCCCGCCGCTGGCGGCGAAAGAGATCCGGCACCAACTGCACCCACAATGGGATCGCCTCGACCTCACAGAGCCATCGAGCCAGTGGTCAGAAGATGCCACCCCCCAAATGGGCCTGGGGCAGGAGGGGGCCCGCGCCCAGTGCTGATCGCTGCAACGCTTGGGACTGTTCAACAGGTGCCTTACCAATGCCGACTGCAGGCATAGGATGACTCCCAGCAACTATCACTGCCGCACTGCGGCCTAGACTGCTGCCACGCCACCACAGCAACGCAGCTATAATGGACCATGTCCTGATAAACTTCAAACCTGACCTCCCTGAGACAGACAACCGATGTTGAAGCACTGTAATGATATGTTTCATAATGATATGTTTTTCATTTAGCATTCTACCTTGTGCAACCCTCGCATGCCATATATCTGATCGTTGACCTAGGTTATCCTCCTAACGCGATTCTACATGCTCATACTTAAAAGTCATTACAGGTGGCCTATCACAATTAATTTGCATGCTGTCAATTATAACCATTTACCCTGTCTCCCAGAGTTGTGCACTTGCGCAGCCAAATAGGCATGGGTAAACGCTACTCGCTCAACCTACCCGGAAGACGCATTTTTTCTTTTTGGTGTTACCAGACATAAGTAACCTATAAATTCTCGCCATGCTCAGCCTCTCTAAGAATAGCTCACCGAACGCATATTTGGGCTAGCGTGGTTAACGTAATCAGTCCAGTAACATATTGTTAAGCCTTTGGGTATGACAATTAGTAGCATTATCATTTTATCACGATATTATTTTGTATGTTCAACCCTGGGAGCCAAGACTGACCAGCAGCTGTGAACATGGGCGCACTTAAACATATTGCTACTGGTTATACAAATGTGCCTACTATACTAACACTGTTACACATCAAGTATCCTCCTTGTATTAACATGACTCACTACTGTTATCAATCCTGTATCCCTTTGTTACCCATATGACGCTATAAAACAAAAAATATGGCAATCTTTCTTTGGAGCGCACTACGTATCTTCTTGTTGTAATTACCTTATGTTACCCCAATGCCTCCTCTTTCTATTCTGTACCCCGTAACGCATGTGCCATAATAAAAGAAAGATTTACAAAAAAAAAAAAAAACACTAGAGCCAAGTGTGTTATTGGCTCTACTCTTGTGAGTTACCCATCTACAACTTGTTTTCACATATTTATAGTTTGTAACAAACCATCTGCACTAAGATTTGCTTGTTCATTATTTACAGAATATTGTAAAAGCATTGTGTCAACTTATACTATACTACTGTTTGTACAGGTAAACCAGAGCTCCACTTATATTTTGTTTTATTTGCATGTTCTGTGTTGTGAAGGTTAAGGAATTCCTTCACTTAAGTGTAAGAGCCTTATTTCAGATTGCTGTTGCTGTGTGCACCTTTTTCTTTGTATACATAGTATTTGTCAATCCATATCTGCCAAGTGACCCTATGTAGGGGTAACAGTCTCTAGTCTGCTCTGTGTCAGTGTGTATCATGGTCTCTGAGGACAGGTGTCAATCCATACCTGCCAAGTGACCCTATGTAGGGGGAACAGTCCCTATTCTGCTCTGTGTTAGTGTGTATCATGGTCTCTGAGAACAGGTGTCAATCCATACCTGCCAAGTGACCCTATGTAGGGGGAACAGTCTCTATTCTGCTCTTTGTCAGTGTGTATCAGGGGCTTTGAGGACAGGTTTCAATCCATATCTGCCAAGTGACCCTATGTAGAGGGAACAGTCCCTATTCTGCTCTGTGTCAGTGTGTATCAGGTGCTTTGAGGACAGGTGTCAATCCATATCTGCCAAGTGTCCCTATGTAGGGGGAACAGTCTCTACTCTGCTCTGTGTGAGGAGGAGGAACGTAAATGAGTAGCTCGGCATCCAACCTTGTGCAAAAGGGGTCTTTCATGCTATCGTGCCTGTTGAGGGACCCTCGTATAAAAAGGCTGAAGGAGAACGACCTGTGTCCACGCTACTAGACCCCCGGTTTAAGCAGACAGTGGCGGAAATGTTACCGAATTACAAGTCGGAAAGGATGCAGCATTTGCAAAATAAATTAAAAAGTATGCTTTACACAGTGTATAAGGGTGATGTCACAGCACAACGGGAATCTAACAGGGGAAGAGGTGAAAGTCATCCTCCTCCTCCCACGACCACGCCATATCTGCCAAGTGACCCTATGTAGGGGGAACAGTCCCTATTCTGCTCTGTGTCAGTGTGTATCAGGGTCTCTGAGGACAGGTGTGAATCCATACCTGCCAAGTGACCATATGTAGGGGGAACAGTCCCTATTCTGCTCTGTGTCAGTGTGTATCAGGGACTTTGAGGACAGGTGTCAATCCATATCTGCCAAGTGACCCTATGTAGGGGGAACAGTCCCTATTCTGCTCTGTGTCAGTGTGTATCAGGGTCCCTGAGGACAGGTGTCAATCCATATCTGCCAAGTGACCCTATGTAGGGGTAACAGTCTCTATTCTGCATTGTGTCAGTGTGTATCAGGGGCTTTGAGGACAGGTGTCAATCCATATCTGCCAAGTGACCCTATGTAGGGGGAACAGTCTCTATTCTGCTCTGTGTCAGTGTGTATCATGGTCTCTGAGGACAGGTGTCAATCCATACCTGCCAAGTGACCCTATGTAGGGGGAACAGTCTCTATTCTGCTCTGTGTCAGTGTGTATCATGGTCTCCGAGGAAAGGTGTCAATCAATACCTGCCAAGTGACCCTATGCAGGGGTAACAGTCTCTATTCTGCTCTGTGTCAGTGTGTATCATGGTCTCTGAGGACAGGTGTGAATCCATACCTGCCAAGTGACCCTATGTAGGGGGAACAGTCCCTATTCTGCTCTGTGTCAGTGTGTATCATGGTCTCTGAGGACAGGTGTCAATCCATATCTGCCAAGTGACCCTATGTAGGGGGAACAGTCTCTATTCTGCTCTTTGTCAGTGTGTATCAGGGACTTTGAGGACAGGTGTCAATCCATATCTGCCAAGTGACCCTATGTAGGGGGAACAGTCTCTATTCTGCTCTGTGTCAGTGTGTATCATGGTCTCCGAGGAAAGGTGTCAATCAATCCCTGCCAAGTGACCCTATGCAGGGGTAACAGTCTCTATTCTGCTCTGTGTCAGTGTGTATCATGGTCTCTGAGGACAGGTGTGAATCCATACCTGCCAAGTGACCCTATGTAGGGGGAACAGTCCCTATTCTGCTCTGTGTCAGTGTGTATCATGGTCTCTGAGGACAGGTGTCAATCCATACCTGCCAAGTGACCCTATGTAGGGGGAACAGTCTCTATTCTGCTCTTTGTCAGTGTGTATCAGGGACTTTGAGGACAGGTGTCAATCCATATCTGCCAAGTGACCCTATGTAGGGGGAACAGTCTCTATTCTGCTCTTTGTCAGTGTGTATCAGGGACTTTGAGGACAGGTGTCAATCCATATCTGCCAAGTGACCCTATGTAGGGGGAACAGTCCCTATTCTGCTCTGTGTCAGTGTGTATGAGGTGCTTTGAGGACAGGTGTCAATCCATATCTGCCAAGTGACCCTATGTAGGGGGAACAGTCTATACTCTGCTCTGTGTGAGGAGGAGGAACGGAAATGAGTAGCTCGGCATCCAACCTTGTGCAAATGGGATCTTTCATGCTATCGTGCCTGTTGAGGGACCCTCGTATAAAAAGGCTGTAGGAGAACGACCTGTGTCCACGCTACTAGACCCCCGGTTTAAGCAGACAGTGGCGGAAATGTTACCGAATTACAAGTCGGAAAGGATGCAGCATTTGCAAAATAAATTAAAAAGTATGCTTTACACAGCGTATAAGGGTGATGTCACAGCACAACGGGAATCTAACAGGGGAAGAGGTGAAAGTCATCCTCCTCCTCCCACGACCACGCCATATCTGCCAAGTGACCCTATGTAGGGGGAACAGTCCCTATTCTGCTCTGTGTCAGTGTGTATCAGGGTCTCTGAGGACAGGTGTGAATCCATACCTGCCAAGTGACCCTATGTAGGGGGAACAGTCCCTATTCTGCTCTGTGTCAGTGTGTATCATGGTCTCTGAGGACAGGTGTCAATCCATACCTGCCAAGTGACCCTATGTAGGGGGAACAGTCTCTATTCTGCTCTTTGTCAGTGTGTATCAGGGACTTTGAGGACAGGTGTCAATCCATATCTGCCAAGTGACCCTATGTAGGGGGAACAGTCTCTATTCTGCTCTGTGTCAGTGTGTATCATGGTCTCCGAGGAAAGGTGTCAATCAATCCCTGCCAAGTGACCCTATGCAGGGGTAACAGTCTCTATTCTGCTCTGTGTCAGTGTGTATCATGGTCTCTGAGGACAGGTGTGAATCCATACCTGCCAAGTGACCCTATGTAGGGGGAACAGTCCCTATTCTGCTCTGTGTCAGTGTGTATCATGGTCTCTGAGGACAGGTGTCAATCCATACCTGCCAAGTGACCCTATGTAGGGGGAACAGTCTCTATTCTGCTCTTTGTCAGTGTGTATCAGGGACTTTGAGGACAGGTGTCAATCCATATCTGCCAAGTGACCCTATGTAGGGGGAACAGTCTCTATTCTGCTCTTTGTCAGTGTGTATCAGGGACTTTGAGGACAGGTGTCAATCCATATCTGCCAAGTGACCCTATGTAGGGGGAACAGTCCCTATTCTGCTCTGTGTCAGTGTGTATGAGGTGCTTTGAGGACAGGTGTCAATCCATATCTGCCAAGTGACCCTATGTAGGGGGAACAGTCTATACTCTGCTCTGTGTGAGGAGGAGGAACGGAAATGAGTAGCTCGGCATCCAACCTTGTGCAAATGGGATCTTTCATGCTATCGTGCCTGTTGAGGGACCCTCGTATAAAAAGGCTGTAGGAGAACGACCTGTGTCCACGCTACTAGACCCCCGGTTTAAGCAGACAGTGGCGGAAATGTTACCGAATTACAAGTCGGAAAGGATGCAGCATTTGCAAAATAAATTAAAAAGTATGCTTTACACAGCGTATAAGGGTGATGTCACAGCACAACGGGAATCTAACAGGGGAAGAGGTGAAAGTCATCCTCCTCCTCCCACGACCACGCCATATCTGCCAAGTGACCCTATGTAGGGGGAACAGTCCCTATTCTGCTCTGTGTCAGTGTGTATCAGGGTCTCTGAGGACAGGTGTGAATCCATACCTGCCAAGTGACCATATGTAGGGGGAACAGTCCCTATTCTGCTCTGTGTCAGTGTGTATCATGGTCTCTGAGGACAGGTGTCAATCCATAAGTGCCAAGTGACCCTATGTAGGGGGAACAGTCTCTATTCTGCTTTTTGTCAGTGTGTATCAGGGACTTTGAGGACAGGTGTCAATCCATATCTGCCAAGTGACCCTATGTAGGGGGAACAGTCTCTATTCTGCTCTGTGTCAGTGTGTATCAGGGCCTTTGAGGACAGGTGTCAATCCATATCTGCCAAGTGACCCTATGTATGGGGAACAGTCTCTATTCTGCTCTTTGTCAGTGTGTATCAGGCTTTGAGGACAGGTGTCAATCCATATCTGCCAAGTGACCCTATGTAGGGGGAACAGTCCCTATTCTGCTCTGTGTCAGTGTGTATCAGGGGCTTTGAGGACAGGTGTCAATCCATATCTGCCAAGTGACCCTATGTAGGGGGAACAGTCCCTATTCTGCTCTTTGTCAGTGTGTATCAGGGGCTTTGAGGACAGGTGTTAATCCATATCTGCCAAGTGACCCTATGTAGGGGGAACAGTCTCTATTATGCTCTGTGTCAGTGTGTATCAAGGTCTCTGAGGACAGGTGTCAATCCATACCTGCCAAGTGACCCTATGCAGGGGTAACAGTCTCTATTCTGCTCTGTGTCAGTGTGTATCATGGTCTCTGAGGACAGGTGTCAATCCATATCTGCCAAGTGACCCTATGTAGGGGGAACAGTCTCTATTCTGCTCTTTGTCAGTGTGTATCAGGGGCTTTGAGGACAGGTGTTAATCCATATCTGCCAAGTGACCCTATGTAGGGGGAACAGTCTCTATTCTGCTCTTTGTCAGTGTGTATCAGGGACTTTGAGGACAGGTGTCAATCCATATCTGCCAAGTGACCCTATGTAGGGGGAACAGTCCCTATTCTGCTCTGTGTCAGTGTGTATGAGGTGCTTTGAGGACAGGTGTCAATCCATATCTGCCAAGTGACCCTATGTAGGGGGAACAGTCTATACTCTGCTCTGTGTGAGGAGGAGGAACGGAAATGAGTAGCTCGGCATCCAACCTTTTGCAAATGGGATCTTTCATGCTATCGTGCCTGTTGAGGGACCCTCGTATAAAAAGGCTGTAGGAGAACGACCTGTGTCCACGCTACTAGACCCCCGGTTTAAGCAGACAGTGGCGGAAATGTTACCGAATTACAAGTCGGAAAGGATGCAGCATTTGCAAAATAAATTAAAAAGTATGCTTTACACAGCGTATAAGGGTGATGTCACAGCACAACGGGAATCTAACAGGGGAAGAGGTGAAAGTCATCCTCCTCCTCCCACGACCACGCCATATCTGCCAAGTGACCCTATGTAGGGGGAACAGTCCCTATTCTGCTCTGTGTCAGTGTGTATCAGGGTCTCTGAGGACAGGTGTGAATCCATACCTGCCAAGTGACCATATGTAGGGGGAACAGTCCCTATTCTGCTCTGTGTCAGTGTGTATCATGGTCTCTGAGGACAGGTGTCAATCCATAAGTGCCAAGTGACCCTATGTAGGGGGAACAGTCTCTATTCTGCTTTTTGTCAGTGTGTATCAGGGACTTTGAGGACAGGTGTCAATCCATATCTGCCAAGTGACCCTATGTAGGGGGAACAGTCTCTATTCTGCTCTGTGTCAGTGTGTATCAGGGCCTTTGAGGACAGGTGTCAATCCATATCTGCCAAGTGACCCTATGAATGGGGAACAGTCTCTATTCTGCTCTTTGTCAGTGTGTATCAGGCTTTGAGGACAGGTGTCAATCCATATCTGCCAAGTGACCCTATGTAGGGGGAACAGTCCCTATTCTGCTCTGTGTCAGTGTGTATCAGGGGCTTTGAGGACAGGTGTCAATCCATATCTGCCAAGTGACCCTATGTAGGGGGAACAGTCCCTATTCTGCTCTTTGTCAGTGTGTATCAGGGGCTTTGAGGACAGGTGTTAATCCATATCTGCCAAGTGACCCTATGTAGGGGGAACAGTCTCTATTATGCTCTGTGTCTGTGTGTATCAGGGGCTTTGAGGACAGGTGTCAATCCATATCTGTCAAGTGACCCTATGTAGGGGGAACAGTCCCTATTCTGCTCTGTGTCAGTGTGTATCATGGTCTCTGAGGACAGGTGTCAATCCATAAGTGCCAAGTGACCCTATGTAGGGGGAACAGTCTCTATTCTGCTTTTTGTCAGTGTGTATCAGGGACTTTGAGGACAGGTGTCAATCCATATCTGCCAAGTGACCCTATGTAGGGGGAACAGTCTCTATTCTGCTTTTTGTCAGTGTGTATCAGGGACTTTGAGGACAGGTGTCAATCCATATCTGCCAAGTGACCCTATGTAGGGGGAACAGTCTCTATTCTGCTCTGTGTCAGTGTGTATCATGGTCTCTGAGGACAGGTGTCAATCCATACCTGCCAAGTGACCCTATGTAGGGGGAACAGTCCCTATTCTGCTCTGTGTCAGTGTGTATAATGGTCTCTGAGGACAGGTGTCAATCCATACATGCCAAGTGACCCTATGTAGGGGGAACAGTCTCTATTCTGCTCTGTGTCAGTGTGTATCAGGGCCTTTGAGGAAAGGTGTCAATCCATATCTGCCAAGTGACCCTATGTATGGGGAACAGTCTCTATTCTGCTCTTTGTCAGTGTGTATCAGGCTTTGAGGACAGGTGTCAATCCATATCTGCCAAGTGACCCTATGTAGGGGGAACAGTCCCTACTCTGCTCTGTGTCAGTGTGTATCAGGGGCTTTGAGGACAGATGTCAATCCATATCTGCCAAGTGACCCTATGTAGGGGGAACAGTCCCTATTCTGCTCTTTGTCAGTGTGTATCAGGGGCTTTGAGGACAGGTGTTAATCCATATCTGCCAAGTGACCCTATGTAGGGGGAACAGTCTCTATTCTGCTCTGTGTCAGTGTGTATCAGGGGCTTTGAGAACAGGTGTCAATCCATATCTGCCAAGTGACCCTATGTAGGGGGAACAGTCTCTATTCTGCTCTGTGTCAGTGTGTATCAAGGTCTCTGAGGACAGGTGTAAATCCATACCTGCCAAGTGACCTTATGTAGGGGGAACAGTCTCTATTCTGCTCTGTGTCAGTGTGTATCATGGTCTCTGAGGACAGGTGTCAATCGATACCTGCCAAGTGACCCTATGTATGGGGAACAGTCTCTATTCTGCTCTTTGTCAGTGTGTATCAGGGGCTTTGAGGACAGGTGTCAATCCATATCTGCCAAGTGACCCTATGTAGGGGGAACAGTCCCTATTCTGCTCTGTGTCAGTGTGTATCAGGGGCTTTGAGGACAGGTGTCAATCCATATCTGCCAAGTGACCCTATGTAGGGGGAACAGTCCCTATTCTGCTCTTTGTCAGTGTGTATCAGGGGCTTTGAGGACAGGTGTTAATCCATATCTGCCAAGTGACCCTATGTAGGGGGAACAGTCTCTATTATGCTCTGTGTCTGTGTGTATCAGGGGCTTTGAGGACAGGTGTCAATCCATATCTGTCAAGTGACCCTATGTAGGGGGAACAGTCCCTATTCTGCTCTGTGTCAGTGTGTATCATGGTCTCTGAGGACAGGTGTCAATCCATAAGTGCCAAGTGACCCTATGTAGGGGGAACAGTCTCTATTCTGCTTTTTGTCAGTGTGTATCAGGGACTTTGAGGACAGGTGTCAATCCATATCTGCCAAGTGACCCTATGTAGGGGGAACAGTCTCTATTCTGCTTTTTGTCAGTGTGTATCAGGGACTTTGAGGACAGGTGTCAATCCATATCTGCCAAGTGACCCTATGTAGGGGGAACAGTCTCTATTCTGCTCTGTGTCAGTGTGTATCATGGTCTCTGAGGACAGGTGTCAATCCATACCTGCCAAGTGACCCTATGTAGGGGGAACAGTCCCTATTCTGCTCTGTGTCAGTGTGTATAATGGTCTCTGAGGACAGGTGTCAATCCATACATGCCAAGTGACCCTATGTAGGGGGAACAGTCTCTATTCTGCTCTGTGTCAGTGTGTATCAGGGCCTTTGAGGAAAGGTGTCAATCCATATCTGCCAAGTGACCCTATGTATGGGGAACAGTCTCTATTCTGCTCTTTGTCAGTGTGTATCAGGCTTTGAGGACAGGTGTCAATCCATATCTGCCAAGTGACCCTATGTAGGGGGAACAGTCCCTACTCTGCTCTGTGTCAGTGTGTATCAGGGGCTTTGAGGACAGATGTCAATCCATATCTGCCAAGTGACCCTATGTAGGGGGAACAGTCCCTATTCTGCTCTTTGTCAGTGTGTATCAGGGGCTTTGAGGACAGGTGTTAATCCATATCTGCCAAGTGACCCTATGTAGGGGGAACAGTCTCTATTCTGCTCTGTGTCAGTGTGTATCAGGGGCTTTGAGAACAGGTGTCAATCCATATCTGCCAAGTGACCCTATGTAGGGGGAACAGTCTCTATTCTGCTCTGTGTCAGTGTGTATCAAGGTCTCTGAGGACAGGTGTAAATCCATACCTGCCAAGTGACCTTATGTAGGGGGAACAGTCTCTATTCTGCTCTGTGTCAGTGTGTATCATGGTCTCTGAGGACAGGTGTCAATCGATACCTGCCAAGTGACCCTATGTATGGGGAACAGTCTCTATTCTGCTCTTTGTCAGTGTGTATCAGGGGCTTTGAGGACAGGTGTCAATCCATATCTGACAAGTGACCCTATGTAGGGGGAACAGTCCCTATTCTGCTCTGTGTCAGTGTGTATCAGGGGCTTTGAGGACAGGTGTCAATCCATATCTGCCAAGTGACCCTATGTAGGGGGAACAGTCCCTATTCTGCTCTTTGTCAGTGTGTATCAGGGGCTTTGAGGACAGGTGTTAATCCATATCTGCCAAGTGACCCTATGTAGGGGGAACAGTCTCTATTATGCTCTGTGTCTGTGTGTATCAGGGGCTTTGAGGACAGGTGTCAATCCATATCTGTCAAGTGACCCTATGTAGGGGGAACAGTCCCTATTCTGCTCTGTGTCAGTGTGTATCATGGTCTCTGAGGACAGGTGTCAATCCATAAGTGCCAAGTGACCCTATGTAGGGGGAACAGTCTCTATTCTGCTTTTTGTCAGTGTGTATCAGGGACTTTGAGGACAGGTGTCAATCCATATCTGCCAAGTGACCCTATGTAGGGGGAACAGTCTCTATTCTGCTTTTTGTCAGTGTGTATCAGGGACTTTGAGGACAGGTGTCAATCCATATCTGCCAAGTGACCCTATGTAGGGGGAACAGTCTCTATTCTGCTCTGTGTCAGTGTGTATCATGGTCTCTGAGGACAGGTGTCAATCCATACCTGCCAAGTGACCCTATGTAGGGGGAACAGTCCCTATTCTGCTCTGTGTCAGTGTGTATAATGGTCTCTGAGGACAGGTGTCAATCCATACATGCCAAGTGACCCTATGTAGGGGGAACAGTCTCTATTCTGCTCTGTGTCAGTGTGTATCAGGGCCTTTGAGGAAAGGTGTCAATCCATATCTGCCAAGTGACCCTATGTATGGGGAACAGTCTCTATTCTGCTCTTTGTCAGTGTGTATCAGGCTTTGAGGACAGGTGTCAATCCATATCTGCCAAGTGACCCTATGTAGGGGGAACAGTCCCTACTCTGCTCTGTGTCAGTGTGTATCAGGGGCTTTGAGGACAGATGTCAATCCATATCTGCCAAGTGACCCTATGTAGGGGGAACAGTCCCTATTCTGCTCTTTGTCAGTGTGTATCAGGGGCTTTGAGGACAGGTGTTAATCCATATCTGCCAAGTGACCCTATGTAGGGGGAACAGTCTCTATTCTGCTCTGTGTCAGTGTGTATCAGGGGCTTTGAGAACAGGTGTCAATCCATATCTGCCAAGTGACCCTATGTAGGGGGAACAGTCTCTATTCTGCTCTGTGTCAGTGTGTATCAAGGTCTCTGAGGACAGGTGTAAATCCATACCTGCCAAGTGACCTTATGTAGGGGGAACAGTCTCTATTCTGCTCTGTGTCAGTGTGTATCATGGTCTCTGAGGACAGGTGTCAATCGATACCTGCCAAGTGACCCTATGTATGGGGAACAGTCTCTATTCTGCTCTTTGTCAGTGTGTATCAGGGGCTTTGAGGACAGGTGTCAATCCATATCTGACAAGTGACCCTATGTAGGGGGAACAGTCCCTATTCTGCTCTTTGTCAGTGTGTATCAGGGGCTTTGAGGACAGGTGTTAATCCATATCTGCCAAGTGACCCTATGTAGAGGGAACAGTCCCTATTCTGCTCTTTGTCAGTGTGTATCAGGGGCTTTGAGGACAGGTGTTATTCCATATCTGCCAAGTGACCCTATGTAGAGGGAACAGTCTCTATTCTGCTCTGTGTCAGTGTGTATCAGGGGCTTTGAGGACAGGTGTCAATCCATACCTGCCAAGTGACCCTATGTAGGGGGAACAGTCCCTATTCTGCTCTGTGTGAGGAGGAGGAACGGGAAATGAGTAGCTCGGCATCCAACCTTGTGCAAATGGGGTCTTTCATGCTGTCGTGCATGTTGAGGTACCCTCGTATAAAAAGGTTGAAGGAGAACGACCTGTGCTGGGTGTCCACGCTACTAGACCCCCATTATAAGCAGACAGTGTTGAAAATGTTACCGAATTACAAGTCAGAAAGGATGCAGCATTTGCAAAATAAATTAAAAAGTATGCTCTACACAGCGTATAAGGGTGATGTCACAGCACAACGGGAATCTAACAGGGGAAGAGGTGAAAGTCATCCTCCGCCTCCCATGACCATGCCATATCTGCCAAGTGACCCTATGTAATGGTAACAGTCTCTAATCTGCTCTGTGTCAGTGTGTATCATGGTCTCTGAGGACAGGTGTCAATCCATACCTGCAAAGTGACCCTATGTAGGGGGAACAGTCCCTATTCTGCTCTGTGTCAGTGTGTATCAGGGTCTCTGAGGACAGGTGTCAATCCATATGTCAAGGTGTCAATCCATATGTCAAGGTGTCAATAAGTCAATGGCGGTTCGCCCGGTTCTCCGGTTCGCGAACATTTGCGGAAGTTCCCGTTCGCCGTTCGCGAACCGAAGATTTTGTGTTCGCGACATCACTAAATAGCAGTTAGTTGCCTTCCAGCTTCTGTGTCAGGCTCAGTGGATACTGTGCCCATTTGCCCAGTGCCACCACTCATATCTGGTGTCACAATAGCTTAAGCTTGACATTTAAAAATAAAACATTTTTTTTCACTGTAATAGATTGAAGAGCAGTTAGTTGCCTGCCAGCTTCTGTGTCAGGCTCAGTGGATACTGTGCCCATTTGCCCAGTGCCACCACTCATATCTGGTGTAACAATAGCTTAAGCTTGACATTTAAAAAGAAAAAAATTTTTTTCACTGTAATAGATTGAATAGCAGTTAGTTGTCTGCAAGCGTCTGGGTGTCAGGCCTTCAGGCCTTCAGTGTGTATCAGGGTCTCTGAGGACAGGTGTCAATCCATTTGTCAAGGTGTCAATCCATATGTCAAGGTGTCAATCCATATGTCAAGGTGTCAATATGTCATGTGTCAATCCATATCCATTGTGATTTAGGAATGTTAGGTGATTTCTGCCCTTTATGTATTAAAACCAGACTCTGCATCAACTGTGTAATTTTCCATGGGAGTTTTGCCATAGATCCCCCTCCGGCATGCCACAGTCCAGGTGTTAGTCCCCTTGAAACAACTTTTCCATCACTTTGGTGGCCAGAAACAGTCCCTGTGGGTTTTAAAATTTGCCTGCCCATTGAAGTCAATGGCGGTTCTCCCGGTTTGCCGGTTCGCGAACGTTTACGGAAGTTCCCGTTCGCCGTTCTCGAACCGAAAATTTTGTGTTCGCGACATCACTAATTAGAAATATATGTAAATCGGGTTCATGCAAAGAGGGTGAAAAGGTATTAAAGAAAAACACACTTATTGCATCAAATTTACAAAGCCAAACTTTTAAAAGCTTTCCTCATTTCTTTCTCGGGATGAGGAATATATCGGTTGTAGACTGAGGATTTCCATCTGCCCAATCTTTTAATAATATTCACTGGAGTGTCAGTGTTGAAGGAGACCGAAGCTGCCCCTATTCTAAATGAAAGACCCGAGACATGGATACAACCCAATCTTAGGAGTAGTGTTCTGATGTAGAAGATGAATTTAGCCGTAGTCAGAGGGATTCAGTGAGAGTAGTGGTGAAATGTGTGTGGCATGACTGAGTGTGGGTAAGTAAGAGTCAAGTATTTTAACTGGGCACTAGTTCTAGGTGGGATAAAGTGGTATAGCGGATGGATGAGTAGTTTGGTTCGTTTTAGAGGTTTGTAGAGAAAGTATATAGTGATCATGATTTTTAGCGATATCCAATATTTTTAAGGTGGTCTCAAACAAACATAAAATGCTATATAAAATTTGTGGGAATATCGAATAGTCGTGTACAGTAAATCAGAGAGGGCTCAGAATATCGAACCATCGATCGGTAACCTGGATGAAGTAGGGGGTCTATCTATTTTATTAAATACGCGGTAATATGCTTTTAATGGGATAGGACGTTAGGAAAGGTGTGTGATTGGGATAAGTGGTTGTGGCTGTATTTACCTTATCCTGGGACCAACCTGGCTTCTAAGATTGAGCCGCGCGTGGCTGGATCACTCCTGCCTCCACACGAGCCGCATGCGGCTTGATCTCCTCTTCTGACTTAGCCGCGTGCACTGAACGCAGTGATCGGTCACGTGGCCCGCCTGGCACTAGGAGCACGGCTCGAGTCACAAACTCGCTCTTAAAGGGGCAGTGGGAGCCAAAAGTTGATTCAGGCTCCCATTGGCCCACGTCATTCCAGCACACACGAACATTTTGGGGGCGTAGGCATGACGTTGGCCAATCAAAGGTAAAGGATATTTAAACTTCCCTAGCCCTATCCACTTTGTCCTATCGTGGTTTCTGTGTCAGTACCCTTTAGTGCGTTACTTGATCTATTTTGTTTATTTTGGTATTGACCATGGCTTTGTTCTTGACTCTGAATTTATCTTTAACCCTTTCCTGTCTTGTTTGCCCGTGTGACTGATTACCATCTACCTGACTCTGGCTTGTTCTCATTTTCGTAGTCTCTCTGTTACCATGACCTCGTCTCGTTTCTGATTACGCTTTATCTCTGTCTGACGTTTAGTCTGGCCATTCGAAGCCCAGGTTATAAGTTATATCCTAGTCTTGTCCCTTGCTATCCTAAACTCTGCGTGTTGGGGTATTACATCATGACATTATGATAGGACCATGGGCTCTGCAGGTTTAGGACAGCAAATGGCCTCCTATGAGGCAAGATTTTAAGAACAGGATCACCGTATGGACCAGATTGCCCAGGCCCATCAGACACTTTTGTCCAGAAATGCTTATTTGGCCCCCGAGACACTGGTATGCGTACCATCTCAACCCGTACCTCCCATTCCAGCGGCATCTATCCTGACTAGAGATGTCCCGAATAGTTCGCCGGCGAACATAGCTTGTTCGCGTTCACCACGGACTGCGAACATATGCGATGTTCAGTCCGCCCCCTATTCGTCATCATTGAGTAAACTTTGACCCTGTACCTCACAGTCAGCAGACACATTCCAGCCAATCAGCAGCAGACCCTCCCTCCCAGACCATCCCACCTCCTGGACAGCATCCATTTTAGATTCATTCGGAAGCTGCATTCTTTTTTTTTATATTATTTCTTTTTTTAGACAGAAGTGTGTTATATTTGAGCATGCTAGGCTGAATGTGCATATATCATGGCTAGTTGCACTGAGGGTATGAGTATATAGCCGTACATTGTTGTGAAAGATGGCTGTCATGTTTAGGGTGTAGCTTGCACGTTATCAACTGTGTATTTATATCAGCAGCTCCACACACTAGTTATAAATCAAGTGTGAGTCGCCCCATGAGATGAGACTAGTGAATAACATAATACATGAATGGTTAAGGTAAAGGCATGTAAGGAACTACGACAATAAACTCTTTAGGAGGTGAAATAATGACATGTTTAAACGCTTGCTACTTTACGATTAGTTAATGTGCAGAGAGCAGTTCATGTGATCAAAGGCATGGTGTGGAGGATCGGCTATAGTGGGACATGCTTGGCAGGCTGCTGTTTACTGCTTGTGCTCATCCGATCCCTTCTGGGCGCCAGGTGCAGACCCTGGGAGTCCCTGATACCTGGAACAACAAAGGCAAGTCTCTGGCTGAGTGCTGGGTTCACGGCTTGAGGTGGTGGAAGCTTGTTTTGTCGTGTGGTCAGATCTGTCCCGGTGGTGCTTCACGTCCGTGCGGGATTGTGGTGGCTTAAGGTGGAGGCGAGTGCTTGACGTGGGGCAGGCTCTGCATTTCTGTTTGTGCCTCCGGTCCTGTCTTCTACGACTTTTGCTTTGGTGGATTTTAATGGGGATTTTAAAGAGTCTGTCCAGCTTAGACTCAATATCCTGCCTTGCTTTGCTGGTACCAGGAGGACACGTGGCTGCCGCCATATTGGGAGAGTCGCAGATGAGTATGTCAGCCTGTGCGGCTGTGCTCTGTGCGTCCATTAGCTCCAGACAGCCTCTCAGGGGTGGACCGGGATAACCCCCACCGGTCCGAGGAGGGGTTACAGAGCTCCTGCCGGGAAGTAGCTGCTCCTGGGCATCCCAGGATCGGGAGATCCCGCCCGGTGAGCACCAGGCCACTTTTGCCACGCGGAGGTAAGTAAGATTCTGTCAAGTTGCTGACCGCTATTAAGCATGTCGGGTCGGTCAGGTAGGAGCAACATTGCTGGGTCATCCCCTTCTGGGGTGAAATTCGCTTGTTGATAGCTGCTTAAAGTGAGATATTGAGGGAGCTCACACAAAGTGCATCTTTCCTCCATGACAGCTAGGCCCCGCCCCCCAGAAGCTGCATTCTTAGTGAGAGGAGGGACAGTGTAGCTGCTGCTGATTTAATAGGGAAATCGATAGCTAGGCTCATCTGATCTCTGCTGTAAGGACAGCACCCCAAAAAGCCCTTTTTAGGGCTAGAACATCAGTCTGCTTTTTTTTTTTTTCCTGTGTAATCTAATTGCAGTTGCCTGCCTGCCAGCATGTGTGTCAGGCTCACAGCGTATACTGTTCCCACTTGCCCAGTGCCACCACTCATATCTGGTGTCACAATAGCTTGCATTTGAAAAAAACAAAAAACTTTTTTGACTGTAATATAATAGCAGTCAGTTTCCTTCACACGTGTGTGTTTCAGGGCCTGCCAGGGCACAGTGTCACACCAGTGCAACTCATATCCGGTGTAACAGTAGTGTACATTAAAAAAAAACCTAGAAATTTGACTGTGAAATAATAGCAGTCAGTTTCCTTCACACGTGTGAGTTTCAGGGCCTGCCAGGGCACAGTGTCTCACCAGTGCAACTCATATCTGGTGTAACAGTAGTGTACATTTAAAAAAAAAGAATACAGCGGGCTTGTTGTCACCTTTCGGGTACCCTTGGTGTTGTACGTGGCTGGGTGGAGGAAGAGACCTTCAATGACATCAGTGAGGACAAGGAACGGGACATTGCTAGCTTGGTATCCAACCTTGTGCAAATGGGGAGTTTGCAGTTGTGCAAATGGACTGTTTGCGGTTGTTTGCGGTGCGTTAAACGGGGAGTTTGGTCTGTCACTGTGAAGCGGGCGTAACCCTTACACTAAGAAAGTAATAGCAAATAAACCGTGCTATATAGGCGCTCAAAATGTAATGTGGTGAAGAACCTGATTCCACTAAGCATCTCAACACACGTGAAGGTACCTCCAAACCTTAACACAATAACATGCAAAAGAGTGGGGTGATGAAAGTGGGGCAGAAAGGTCACAACAAACAAGACCCAGTGGAGCGCTAATAAAATAACTTGACTCACCCTTATATTAAGGGATATCGAGTATGAGAAAATCTAAAGGGAAAGAAATATAATGGAGACAATGGTGTAGTATGTATGGACTTGGTGTTCTTAGAGAGAAGGGTTGTGAATGTAACAAACTCACATGGTTCAGAGCCTGAGAGGGATAGGCTCAAATCATAAATGCACAGGTATTTTAAAGCAAATACCAAGCTTCTTCAGTAGCTGTATGGCAATCCTCAGAGAGGGAGAAAAAGGGACAATGGACCAAAGTCCTAGTGTATTATCCTTAACCCAATGTAATGCCAGAACAGATACAAATGCTTGCTCACCTTTAAGAGAGCCAATCCAAACTGGGCTCTCAGTGTAATATGTAGTGTGCCTTTAAGAGGGCACTACTCTTCTTTGTTTGCAGGAAAATAGATGCAGGTCGTAGGCTCATATAAAGAATAAAAAACTAATTTATTATAAAACTTTTTGTAATTTTATGTAAGTGTTTTATAATATGCCCTTTATGGATTAAAACCAGACTCTGCATCAACTATGTAATTTTCCATGGGAGTTTTGCCATGGATCCCCCTCCGGCATGCCACAGTCCAGGTGTTGGTCCCCTTAAAACAACTTTTCCATCACTATTGTGGCCAGAAAGAGTCCCCGTGGGTTTTAAAATGCGCCTGCCTATTGAAGTCTATGGCGGTTCGCCCAGTTCACCCGTTCGCGAACATTTGCGGAAGTTCGCGTTCGCTGTTCGCGAACGGAAAATTTTATGTTCGCGACATCACTAGTAGGAAACACAACTAAATCCTTCCAAAATTTAAAGCAGGAATTCTTTTTGAATGATAAAGAAATCTTTTCTTATTTTTGTATATAATTGTTATTAAAACATCTTTACTAATAAATCAAATAACAATCTTGACTTTAATAGAATTACTTTTCAGTGGACAAGAACTTAATAAACCTCTCACTAGTGTAGTAAAATGCTACACCAATCAGAGAATCTAATTAATTTACCTGCAATTAAAAAATGGTCTAAAGAATTAAACCTGAATATACCAATTGAGAATTGGCAACAAGCAATTGCCAAAACTAACAAATATATACACTGTATTAACCTCCATGAAAATCAATACAAAATTATGAACAGGTGGTACTGGGTACCCACAAAATTAAAATGTATATATCCATAAAGTTCAAATTTATGTTGGCGCTGTAGGACAGAGAAAGGGAATTATATACATATATGGTGGCAATGCAGTATGATAAAGACATTTTGGAATGAGAATAACTCTATTAAAAAAACAAAATTTATTGCAATATTACACCTATTTGAAGAAAAACTTCGGGAAAGCGAAACACTACTTATAATTCATGCTCTAAATGTTTCAAAAATTAATTTTGCAATATACTGGGCACAATCAAAAACCCCAAGCAATTCAGAATCTAAACAACAATTAGAATATCAATTGTCTCAATATGTTTAATGCATACTTTGTTTTAACTGTTGTGGCACAGCAAGCTTGTTTTGTACTATCTATGCACAACTAAAAATAAAAGTTTCAAGATATAAAAATATATCATGTTTAAAAATGTATCGATATTTAAAAAAAATGTCAAAATATTAGAATAATTTTAAAAGTTCACCCAAATTGTAGTTCTACATTTTCTTATGTTATTATTATTATTATTATTATTATTATTATTATTATTATTATTATTATTATTGTTATTGAAAAATGTATCAATAAAAATCCTTTAAAAAAAAGTTCACCCAAAAATAATAAATAATTTCAAAATCTTGTCCAAACATAATAAATTGAGGCCAAAATCTGAAAATCTGGTGAAACACTTCACAAAGCACCCAGCATTCAGGATTAGGATTTCCTGGCTCCTGCAGCTTAAGAGATTCAAAGGACAACATGGCATTCAAGTGGAAGGTCTTCTTAAAGTTAAACCGAAATAGGGAGAGTCTAACTGTTGTGGGGGGTATTACTGGGCTTCTGTTGCCAATGTCTGTTTACACAAGATCTACTTTTTCCTGGCCATATCAAGCACAATGATGGGTAGCTCCTACCTATCCCTAATTAGACAATAACTAATTAAAATAAATGTGTAAGTACCTCCTCCTATTCCCTCCTCCCTCAGTCTTTTTGTTCCTGTTCTATCCCTGGAGGACATGTGTTTTTTTCCTTGTAACTTTTATTTTTCTTTTATGGCGTACCTGGGGATTTGTTCCCCTGGCCCCTTGGAAGTTCAGCCTATCTATTCCTTGTAAAATCTCCAGTTGCATGGCCCTGCATAAAGGTGATCCCCTGGAGAGTACACCTTTAGTGACCGGAGCTATAGAACTTGCTGTCCCCCAAGGGGAAGCAAGCTGTTCTGCCTGGTTCCCTAATGCTGCAGTGACCCTAGGGGTAGAAGTAAGCAGGTGAATATGGACCTGGATGTGTACCTTGCTGGTCTGGACTTCTCCCTGTTTCCAGCTTCCCTCTGCCTTTTCCGCCGTCCTTCTGAAGGTGTAAGTCCCTGTCCTTTTCACTTGGCGTTCGTTTTTCGCACACACATGCGTTCGCCTGAAATTTGAGCTGTTCGTATGAATTTTAGCCGTTCGCATGAATTCTGGTGAACATTTGTTTGTTCACATGAATGGCTCGTTCGTCTGTTTGTTCGTGTGTTTGTTCGCCTGCTGGTTCGCCTGATTCACACAGGTGAAAGCTCTGTGTGTCACGTCAGGTGCCTATTTAACAGCCCCCTGGTTCTCACACTCGTTCATTCTTAAAGCTGTACTACAAATCAGACCTCCGATTAAGCCATTCGCTCCACCTTGGGACTTGCCTCTGGTTCTCCAAGCTCTAAAGTCTCACCCCTTTGAACATTTGGATTCAGTGCCTTTCCATTTCCTCTCCATTAAAACTGCCTTACCGGTGGCTTTGGCCTCAGGCAGAAGAGTCTCGGAACTTCATGCTCTGTCAGTCAAGGAGCCTCTCACAGTCTTCCAAAAGGACAGGGCCATCCTTCATACAATCCTAGAATTCCGGCCTAAGGTCACTTCCGCTTTTCATATTAAAGAGGAAATTGTTCACCCAGCTTTGCATCCAGTAGATGGTGATGGTAGATGGTGATGTCAGAGATCTTTCCTCTTTGGACTTGGTGAGATGCCTCAGAATCTACATTGACAGAGCCACTCCTTGGTGTTCATCTCCAGGCTTCTTTGTCCTTTATAACAGATGTAGGAAGGGCAATCAGGCTCCTAAATCTACCATTAGTAGATGGATTGTTTCAGCCATCATCCATGCTTATCAGGTCTCAAAAGTTCCAGTCCCGCATGAGCTCAAAGCTCATTCCACGAGATCCCTTTCCTCTTCTTGGGGCTCCTCTGCCAAGGTCTCTCCTGAACTGATTTGTAGAGCTGCCACTTGGTCCTCTGGCTATTTAGTACTTCATCTTTCTGTGCTCCTCTGGATTATTTATTGTCTGAGGGAGTTTGTGAGCTGGTATGGTTGTGTATATAAGTAATTGTAGGGTTAAGAGATTGGTGTTTATGCTTTTATGCAGTTCAAATAGTCTAATAGTCAATTCCCATATAGTCGCACTTTCAGTGGCACAAATCTGACATAGTGCATGCTAACTTGCATGTGCAAGATAAAATTGATGGCATGCAATGATGCTGGGAGAGCGGACACTAGGACCCCCTCCCCATTGTTAATATTGCAGCCCCCACTTGCCAGCATTGTGTGCCACTCTCCCCAGTGAGTTGAATGCCTAAAGTGTATTTCTATAATTCCTTTATATATATTGCTTAGGTATATCACAAGGTGATACTCAGAATGCTAAAGTGAACAAGTTCATATATTGGTGTATTTGTATATCTCTCTCGCTCTCTTTTTTTTTGAACACCATTTATTTCTAACTATAGGGCACAAACCCCTGTTTTAGTTGCTACATTTAACTTTTACACAGTGTATTTACTTTGATTTGTATTATTGTTTGTACATAAAAGATTTATTTTTTGCATGCTAGTTTGCAGCTTAAAGAGATATTTCACCTAATTCAATTCACTATTTTTAACATTGGTTTTATATTTTAAGCACCTTAATTATTCACTTCTGGTTAATTTAATATACTTGTATGGGTAAAGTATCTGCCACTCCCTTAACAAGCAGAATAGAATTATTTGGTTGTATATAGCAACATATCCTTAAAAGAACACTCCCAGTAAAATAACCACTATTGAGCATGTGTCTCTGACAATGAACCATTGCCATTGGCATTTACTTCAACAAACTTGATTTAAGTGCAAGAGAAAAAAAAAGATGTGACTAAGTTCCTAGTCTACAAAATAAGGAAGAAATACATTCCCAGCATCCTGAATGTAAATGTAACTGATATTTAGACTTTGATTGCAAGTGACACAATTTCAAAGTGACAGATGTCTTTGTCAAGTCATGTGGGTGTAAAAAAGGTGTCACTTATCTTTGAAGGTAGAATAAACTAAATTGAAATTAATGGAATGCTGAGGATGTTTTTCTTCCTTGATACAGTGCTGTTGGATCAGCTTTCAAATAAAGCTAAATGTCATCACCATTTTTTTTGTCCAGGGGTAGAAATGTAGCTATTGTTTTTTGTTGGTGTCAATAACAGGCTCGGTAAGTGCTTGCCTGCTCAATTAATTTATTGCCTCAACACAGGATTTTTACACGTTTATCAAATTTTGAAAAATTATGTTTCAATGGCCTTGTGTTTCTGTAGGGACTATACTTAGCCAATTAATGCAATTAATGTACAGATGTTTGTTTTTTCTTCTGGGCATTAGCAACCAATTCCACTTGACTCCTTCTATTTTATATTCCTCAATCTTTCTAAATAAAATGCATAAATAAAGCAACACCAAGTCTGTGTGCTCCAGTCATTATTTCAAGCTATTGTATATCTTCGAAAGCCACCAGACACATTGTCATTAATTCATTTAGCTTATGCTCCCCCTCCCCCCCCCCCCCATCTAAACCTTTATTAGCATTTTGTACAATTACCCTTACTCTTCACTCGAACTTCATGTTGAATCAGTGTTCTGCCTACAATTTCACTACTAATGAACCTGGTCCTAAACTTTTGATGTATATGACAGATACACAGACACAAATTAAAATGAGCAAAATAAGACAATGTATTATTACTTTGCAATTTATTATGTGATAGAAAATATATAATAAATGTATACAGTGTGCAGAAAGCAGAAAGGGATAGGTAAAATAAATAAATGCACCTCATAGATAAAAATTTAAAACGTTCCAAATTTTTGTAAAGAATCATGTCCAGCTTGACATACTTACTGAGACAGGACAAGGCCCAGCACTGTTTAAGTCTTTAATAACGTCAGCAATGATAATTATTAAGCTGAATTAAGATAGCTAATATACAAAAGAAGAATTTTAAATATTGGAAACGTGGCACAGCCTGCATTATTTAGAGGGTCTGTAACAATGTTACATGAAGCTAACAAACATTAGAGACATGAGAAGTAAACAAAAAGTCCAGGGCATGGAAAATCCTGCAAAAAGAAAAATAAAGTTGGTTTAATGTTGATGTACTATTAGATATGTGAAATCAAATTCAATGTAAAAAATAACTATGTTAAGCATGTGGACATTGTCTATACAACAGTAAGACTTACAAAGTTCACTAATATAAACACTTTGATGATTTTTCTCATCTCCTGTCAGAACCCAAGGATGATATACATATTTCTTACTAAACCAATATATACCAAATAGAAGGTATGCTAATGAAGTCAAATCAATGAAAGGTTAGGAGGTGGACAATGAACCTTTAATTTACATCTAGTGAATAGAGTAAAATACAATAAACATTGATGGAACATGGAAGGTTTTATAGCGAGCCATTACATGTTGCAAACTGAAGACATATGATCATGTAGCAAGCACTGGTACAATACAATTATTGAAATAGTTGAGAACAACCTGTAAGCTTTCTCCACCTTTACCTGTATGTGTTTCATGTAAGTGAATTAAGAATTGTACACAACGCACAGCGATACATGTGCATATTTCTATGTTTCTATATCTATAGTAATTTTACATTATCATAATCAAGGAACCAGTACAGTTAATATATAAATATATATATATATATATATATATATATATATATTTTTTAATAATTTGTAATTAACAACTATTATAAAGAGAAGTATAACTCTTATTTGCTTACTGTCAAGAGCGCCTGATGAATCGCCAGATACATCTGTAAAACAAACAGTTTTGTGTAAGTTTATATATGTAAACTCTATTACAAATATTTATTAAGCATCACATTTCAGTATTTATTAATCTGTATGTATTTTAATCTACCAATATACATAATTTGCACAATAAACTAACATATAGAAAGCTTAAGCTTTACATGTTAAACATATGACTATAATATAAACATATGTATGGTTTTCTCTTTTTTCTATAGTTAAATCTGCTATTGATGTTAGAAATGCCCCGTGTCTTTGATCTTTTTGTTAATTCAAATTTGACATAATTTATTTTTACTCATTACTTCAAAACAGTCTTTTACTGACAGGTGATTTAATGCATTTGACTGCATAGCTTGAAGTATTTAGTAACATGTTCTTTCTGAAGTGATGTACAGGTTAGTGACATGACAACCATTGAATATATGCAGCCATTAGTAGGTTTACAAAGGTTTTTGTGGCGTTTCTAATCTTTCAGAATAATTCACCAAGGGATTGGAAGTTTAAGGGCCAAAAACACACCTCCAGTGCCTGTCTTCCAGTCAGCGACTAGAGGCCCTTCTGCTGCCCTGGCCGAGTAAAACTCTGTCACGTGATGAGACAGCTCTTAGAAAGCATAGCCAGCACATGCGCCTCAGGTCCCCAATGCTTCTCTATGATCAGCATTGGGTTGGCCATCGGCTCTAGACCTGTATGATGTTGTGGGAAGCAGAGCGGCTGGCAGTACCAAGGGAATTTGTAATTACATGATAACCTGGTGAATTCCAGCAATTCATGGTTTAGTGAATAACCTATGATATGTTCCAGCTAAAACATTTTTAGAAATCAATTTCTCTGAGGTCCAGTTTGATCACTGCAATCACTGCAACTTTCAGGAAGTCTGTGTTAAAAGTGTTTGGGATCACTGTATCATTTTAACTGTTTCTAGTGTTAAATGCAAACAGTCAACCTCTATGATAACCATGATATCAATGTTACTTACTTTCTGCACTTAATGTCAACGTAACGTCTGCACTATTCTGCGATCTAGCTGATCCAGCTGAAGAATCAGCTCTGACATTACAGTTCTGTAATAAAAAAATATTTAAAAAAATATATAAATAGTATGCATATGTGTGCATGAATGTGTGAAGATTCCATAAGTAACAACATGGTAACAATGTCAAGATCACGATTAAAGCAACATTAGAGAGAACGATATATACATTTACAGAAAAATATATAAATAGTGTGCATATGTGATGCGTCTCTCTCTTTTATCCTCCAATGAAGTATAGCTTTTAGTGTCTTACTATACAGTTTTGGAGATATTTTAAATATATTTTTAGAAATGATATGGGGATTCATATATATCGTAGCAAGACTGGAATAGTTTTAGGGTTAAATGCTGACGTCTGGTAAGCTTTCTGATGTAATTGATTAAACTTATGGACTTTATACCAATATTGGGGGTAATGTGACCTTCCTAATTTGATACATTACTACACGCACCAAGGCTCAACCTATGTATACACTTTATATAGTAAAATATATTTTGTGTATATTTGGTATAAATTATTCATGCAACTATTACTCTACATCATACAAAGTTTTAGTTAAACATTTTATTGGATTTGTTATGTTACAAATAATAAAAAAGTAAATAATTTTAACATCGTGGTTAAAATCTTACCGGAACACAGGTGGCATTACAGATTTTTACTACTGCACGAAGATTGACAGTGTTTGAGCCAGTAATTTGAAAGGCTTTCATAATGACACGTGCTTCAGTACCATTTCCATTATTTATCACAGACATTAGACCACTAGTAAGATCTCCAGCTGGGCATCTAGTAAGAAATAAAGAAATAAAGGATCAGTACTGGTTATTTGGAGATCATGAGGACCCCTGCATGTTTGTCAAAACCCTCATTGCTGCACATTTGTCAGGAAACACATGTCTAGCAGCTGTCAGAGAGACAGTCATTAGTGGCACTTCCTCCTTTAAAATCAATCATGATAATTCTATATGCTGTTAATGTTTATCATATGGAAGTACCAAATTTAATGCTTCTCCATGAATCTCATCTGATTGGCAGAGTGTGTTGAGAAGCAATGCAATCTTGGTGACCTCACCAAAGGTGAATTGGTTGCTCCAAAGAGTCTGTGCTGGTGCTGGATTACAGGTAAGTTTTAAGAAACTTTTTATTTATTTATTTAAAATGAAGGGAGGGAGGATAATATTAATTTAAAGAGCACGTTTGGTTAATTTGGTTAAAGAAATATGAGATTGCTTGTGTAAGGGCTATGGATTCTGGTATAGTCTAATCACGCCATTAACAGGTGATACAGTATAATACTTCTGATACATACCCATTGGAAAGAAGCGCATATGATATGGTGTTACTGTCATCTGGATATGCATATATACTGTCCACTATGAGTGAAAATGCCTTCCCGTCCAAGTCAGGTATGTTCACTGAAATATATACATTGTCTTCCACATACAGTACATATTCCTCTGTCAATAGTGATGAAAACTCCTCATTTACATAAGCCGCCATGTTTACTGTGTACACAGCATTTACCTCAGGGACAGTTATCTGTGTGGACCTAAAAACAAAAAAAGGAAATACATGCATTGTCATTATATACTCTCTGCTCAAAATATGTTTGTTAAATTTGAATGAACATTAGATAAACTTTTGTGACAGTATTAATTTAGATGCTGCTGCTTTTATTATCTTGTAACTGTGTTTAACCCCTTCAGGATGGAGGCTTTTTAAGTGCTACACACACTATATACTGGTTTTAAAGAACCGAAAGTACTTTTTAAAATTTAATATCCTATATGTATACCTAAAACAACGTTAAAGGAGCACTATAGGGTCAGCAACACAAACATGTATTCCTGACCCTATAGGGTTAAAATCACCATCTAGCCACCCTGAGCCCCTCATGCCTCCCTAAATATATAAATCTTACTGTATTCAAGTCTGGAGCTGCTGGCTCTGTTCCGGTTTCCTTTAGACCTGCCCACCACTGCCTGCTGACATGAGCAGAAGTAGTAGCCTGATGCTATTACAATGCTTCCCCATAAGATTGGCTGTGACTGACAAAGAGGCAGATCGGGGCAGAGTCAGCATGATTCAAACACAGCCCTGGCCAATTAGCATCTCCTCATGGAGATAAATTGAATCAATGAATCTCTATGAGGAAAGTTCAGTGTCCGCATGCAGAGGGAGGAGACACTGAATGTTTGGATGCATTTTAGGCAGCCATGACACAGGAAGGATCTCTAACAGCCATCTGAGGAGTGGCCAGTGAAGTTATCACTAGGCTGTAATGTAAACACTGCATTTTCTCTGAAAAGACAGTGTTTACAGCAAAAAGCCTGAAGGTAATGATTCTACTCACCAGAACAAATACAATAAGCTGCAGTTGTTCTGGTGACTAAAGTGTCCCTTTAAGTGTGAAAAAAAGGTAAAAAATTTGAAAAAACAGTTTTATTATTTACATTTTCAGAATACCAGTGTAACTAAATGAAAAGAGCTCAACATAGTTTCACATATCAGTCCTGATTGTGAAATCCCTCGTATGCCAAGGATCTAAATTAACTTTTGGTAGCTAACACCAACTCTGCATTAACCCCACCCAACGCTATACCAACCATACCCCTACTTAATTACATTGCTCTTTATTTTGCAGGAATGGGGCACTAAGTAAACAAATCACAAAACCTATTTAGAAAGTAGTAAAGCCCCTTGCATTCTTCTATGTCATAGTCATGTAGGATTGCTTTTAGGCTATTGAACAATGCCCCCTAACTGTTCAGCCTTTGGCAGGACAGTCCTGAATTTGGGGTGCTGTTCTGCTTAAGTTTCCTGGTGTCCAACATCTGGGAAAAACCTGGGAACTGTCCCCGGGCAGCATAGTGCGAGCATATCATTAGCGGACACTTAGACCATCCATGGAGTGCTTTTTTGCTTTGCAGAAGTTATTGGGAAACAACGTAGTAAACAGACAACTTTGAGAACATCTCTCATGTAGAAAAACTAAGCCAAGAGTCTGAGACAACAAACAAGCAGAAATACACATTGTTAAAAGAAAGAAATAATAATGGCCAGTTCATCTTTTAGTGGGTCACATTTAGAGTGGTTGGAAATATGGACAGGTACTGCAATGTAAGACCATTCAGAAACAGCAGACCTACACTTAGTAGTGGCGGACATTTATCAAGGCAAACGCGGGTACTATTCGAGAACATAGTGCTAATTTAAGAACAATTGCCATGGAAACCAATAGAATGATCCTCAATGCAGCACTTGGCACTCTGAATAGCACCTGTCTTACTTGATAAACCACCCCTAGAATGCCAGTAAGTGAATAATGATACCAAACAAATATTGAAATGGCTGTTTATGATAATAATGGCTAACCTTTTGCACACCAACTGTCTTGACCTGTGTTCCCCTGATGCATAATCTATGATTTGTTATTTGATCACACAAGAGACGGACTTAACCATCACTAATATATGGAATGTATATGGAGCTGAATGTATGGTTGGTACTTACCCTATTATCGGTTTTAAGGTTGTGTTAAGAGCAACTGAAATGTTCAGTGGGAAGGAGCAAGAAAAGCTCACATTGAAATAATTTCTGCTTATTATCGTACTTATCTTGGGACTAATGTACAAAGTATTACTGTAAGTAACGTTACTATTATTTACCTGTGGAAATAAAAAAAATAAAAAAATAAAAAAACAAACAAACATTTGTTAGAGAAGTCTATCATGCCAGCTTTACAAAATACAAACTGAGTTTTTCACTAAACAATGAGTTGAGCTAAGTTGTCAACTAACTTTAGAATTCAGGTGTAAACTAGAGGACAGACTCGGACCATTTGGACCTACGTAAGAGAATCTCATATGCTCCTGACTTTTTTCCCCAACTTTCTCATTTTACCCTAAATTTTGCCAGTCATCTTACAAGTAGCCAGAGCTCACTGTTTACTGAATAGACTTTCAAAAGACTGTTATTACTGAAATAATGTAATGGACAAAGGCATTTATTTAAAACTTTTGGATAAGATTTTCAAATAAGTACATTTGTTTGATACTTTTAAAATAATTTAAATTAAAAAAAAAAGGATTTTAATATTTATTGATATATTGATATCTTTTTATACATTATAATTTTTTTGTATTTGGAAAAAAATGTATAAAAAATTGTTCATAAATATTAAATAATTAAAAAAGATTATCCATAGGCTGAGGCCTAGATATGTTCGTAGTGAATTCACGGTGAATTTCAAAATGTAGGCCACAATCGCATAAATATAAATATTTTCTGATATTATTTATAAAAGTGAGGATATAAAGTAAATTGTAAGAGAATTCCAAATTTAGGCCAAAGAAGCCAAAGAGAACACATAGCTCACTTGGAGAATATTTCTAGTTATTTTACCTTGATTTTGAAATGCACATAGAATTCACAGAATTCTCACTTTAGTTTTAAATCAAGGCCTAGTATAGTTTTTAAATAAATGCCTAAATAACTAGGGCCTCTAATCCCCCCCAAAACTGAGCTATATGGTAGAGTTATAACAGGTTATTTTTAAGACATATCAGCCTGATTTGGTTAGATTATAATTTGAAACCTTGAAGAAGCATTATTTTCTATAACGTAATGCTAAAATAACAAGATTGAATACACAATTGACATGGATAATCTTTATATTTCTATTTTGACCTACGTTTTGAAATTCACTTTGAACTCAGTCTGAATACACTACAGTTTCACTTTAGTGAATAAACCTGCATGACTAAGTGGACTAATGTTGAATGAAGAAGATATTTATTATATTATGGGTACATTTGTTTTTGATATAGATAATATATTCTTATGATCCATGTTTTAAACACATATTTGATTAGTTGTGTACTTACTGCTACTACATTACCACAGGAGCCAGTTTTCAGCGGTGATATAAAAACCACTTGGGAAGTACCATTGATAATCTCATATGTTGCTGCGCAGTTGACATCAGTTGAGTTATTTAAATGTAAATTGGAAGAGTTAAATTTACTAATCTCCAGTTGACATTTAGATATGGATATCTTCATGTTTCCACCAGTGCACTGAAGGATTGGTGCTGGTGGAGTCCCTAAAAAATATTTGAGGGGTTAAAGTCAAGATCTGTAATTTGCCTTTCCCAAAACAAGAAAAGTAGGTGGTTTTCATGAGAGTTTGATCATTTAGAACACTATTTGCATAGTTATATCAGATTGTTTTGTTCTTAAAGATCTGGTTTAAGAACCATAAGCACATTTTATCCACTATTATTGGTGAGAGTGGGTCATAGTAGCAGTGACTTGTAAAAATCAGTGCCAATATAAAACAGCCCTCTGTGGTTGTCAATAAGACAGCCTTGAAAATGCTTTCAGGTTGCCAGTGTTAAATGTGTCCCCATTATGTATACGGCACTCTCACATACAATAGAAGAGACAGCTGAGCCATGGATTGCGTATGTATGGTCTTGTGGCTCAGCGTATGCTAAAACACAGCCATGTTCACTAAACAGTGGTTTAGTCTGTGTATGAATTAATTTCAGATTTTCATCTTCTAGCATATGAATCAAAACTAAATGTCCAACCAATTGTTATTATGAATACTTTAATGGTTTAATGGCCATCGTATGAGGTCACAGAATATTGACATGTACAGTATTCACTGGTTTACTATACCTGATGAGTTGTATTGTGATGGATTACAGTTGCAGGCAGTGTTGGTGCTGTCAGCTATTTCATCATTGGCACAGGTTACATTTACAGAAGAAACTGTATAGAGAGAAAGATTAAGAGAGATCTCACCGTTTATGCAGATCATGCACTATTTAATTAACCTTGTCTGAACTTATGACATTATTTTATTCCATGTCCATGTAGTATGTGCCACTAAGGTTAAAATGAAAAATAGAACAGACTGTAGAACAAACCACAGTATATTCCTCTCTACCACATACGAAATTTCGGTAAAGAATAAAGATTTACTGTGGAACCAGGCCCAATACTTTGGTAAAAGGGACAGAATTAAGGAACTGTTACTATATATTTCAAATTTATTTCATAACCTCACCATACTTACAAAATGATTTTTTGACTTATTCTAAATACTCTTTTAAATAATAAAATAACGTCAGCACATTATCAAAAATTACATAAAATGTTGCAGAAAAACCCGGTTCCCATATGTCCTCACCTCTAATTCAAAATTGCCCCTCTTTCATAATTTGAGATGTATAAAGGTGTCTTTTTTTAGCAATCTACCAATGACCTAGGTAGCCAGGTATAGCAATTTTATGCTGCAACTGCACCCAGATTGAATACTTTAGTATTGTACTAGTAATACACATGATACTTGTGACCATTTTGCTGCACTCTGTAACCAGAAATTTAATACCGCAACTTTACTGAAATAAATTGCTGTTTCAGGATGTCAGGATCACTTATTTCACTAACATTAGGTTTCTACAAATGACGACAATATGTAGAAAACATTTATATTTTACATTTTTATTCAGCACAGTTTAGTCTAGACAGCAGTGGAATAAAGGTTCATAAAGGGTGCGCAAGGCTTGCCTACGCACCCCATAATGCAGCTCTAGTTTGTCCTCCCTACCTTTAGGTTTCCATTGGCAATTTTTTTTCATGAAATTGGATTAGCTTGCTATATTTTTGAAGAATAAATCACGAGTACCTATGTAAACAATAGTGATGTCCCGAACTGTTCGCCGAACTGTTCGCGAACTGTCCGCCGGTGAACAATAGCGTGTTCGCGTTGGGCGAACATATGCGATTTCCGGTCCACCCCCTATTTGTCATCATTGAGTAAACTTTGACCCGGAACCTCACAGTCAGCAGACACATTCTGGGAGGGAGGGTCTGCTGCTGATTGGCTGGAATGTGTCTGCTGACTGAGGTTCCAGGCCAAAGTTTACTCAATGATGACGAATAGGGGGCGGACCGGAAATCGCATATGTTCGCCCAACGCGAACATGCTATTGTTCGCCGGCGGACAGTTCGCGAACAGTTCGGCGAACAGTTCGGGACATCACTAGTAAACAACTGGTTATTATTAGAGCAAAACTTTTTTTACTTAATTTTTTTCATTATTATTTTTAAATGCAGGTTGCATGGTTATTTTCTCTGTTTGCTCATCCTAATGTAGTGTACTCTGCATGCCTATGCGTAGCAGATATGTTCTACTATAGTTTTTTTTTATGTTTGATCACCAATATAATGCAAGAATGGTCACTGTATCTTTCCTATCTTACCTAAAGCCACTCCAAAAAGAGCTAAAAGCAGCCAGAGAAATGTCTTCATGGTCACACAGGCACAGATCCTAAGAAAAGAAAGGGCATTTTATCAGTATATTAATACAAAAGCAAAAAAAAACGTATTTTCTTTACCTGGTGAATCAATATTTAATATATTATAAATAGTATGCCACATGTATAATGGCCCTAACATCAAGGCCAGGTCAAGACACAAGTTTTCCAGTCTGCCTGAGATTCATGGGTGTTTCATACGTTAAGCCATTTTTATTTTACTTTAACCTGCTCCTGATAATGATATGACAGGAGAGTAGCTGAGGAGACAGAAACATTGTATATCAATCTTCCCAAGCTCTTCATCCTGTACATCACTAATGGAAAAGGACTCGACTGTTTGTCGACAGCTGATTCTCAGGAGTTGAACTCCCACCAGATAATGTGGGACGTATATGTCCCAGTGCTACATTAAATATAAAGGGTACCTCATTCTAATTCTAGCCCTAACACAAACCATTGCCTAAATTCAGACACTAGCCCTTACTTTAACCCTAGTCGTAACCCTCCAACACCAATGTAATATACATGTTACATATTGCTGAAGTGAGCATTAAGAGAAAATAATGCAATTTGGGGAATCATTTGGTTGCACTACTTTCCCATAATACACTATTTCCCATTATGTGCATAATATATAATATGGTGCACCAAGTAACACAATATGTAACACAAGATCACTAAAAAGATGCTATTTCAAAATTAAAATGTATCTCTATGTCTGTCTTCTTTTTAAATTGTCATTTAACACATTTCCCAAGTTAGTCATAGATATTGAAGTTTCTTCAAAGTAAATAAATAAGTTACAATTAAAATTCTAGTGTCCATGCAATGCATTAACAGTAATGTCCATATTATCACTAGAAATGATTGCCATCTCCTGTCTCCTTGATTTTCTTACCTTGCAGAGTACTGATCAGAATATCAAACTAGTTGATGATGCTTGGTATGATGCTACGAGCTCTTTATATAGACAGGTCATAGAGGATTCTTTCAGGTAATTTAGAGGGTGTGGTAGAATGATGCTGATAGAACGTTTTCTTGTTTTTAATTATTTAGCCTCTAGATAAAAAGGAGTAAATGTTGTGAATGTTTCAAGAATGATGTAGGTGTAAATGTTAAAGTGCACCTGTCATGAAAAAAAATGATGTGCATGACGAAAAAAGAAGAAAGAATGAAAAAATTGAGGGCGTAACATAATAGATAATCCAAAATGAAAACCAAATAATTTTAATTGATACTTTAAAAAAAACAAAACAAGACACACTGCACACTCTATATAGACTGACTATGTGAAACCTAAAAAAAGACACTTGTGCAAATAAAATCTAAATAAAATAATAAGAGTAATATATACAGGTTGAGCAACTCTTGTCCGCTATAGTATATATGTAGTTAGGTAACTATAGTTTGCTCAGTTATGTATATATATACAGATAAATAGCTATATTAAGCTTTCAATAAAATAATATCTTTATCACTAATTGAATATATTAATCCAAAGGATTAGGGGTTATTGAGGTCACCCATGGTAAAGGCTTCACCGACAGATATAGGTTACAGTGGTATAAATAGGAGGGAGGTAAAATTTAGGTATCTTAACTACCCACCTTCTTCTAAAATCCCAGATGTTAAGATTAATTGGTCTTTATAAAAAGATCAGACATCCCCCATCCCTGGACACTGAAAATCAGAGAGATACTTGTTTGGTCAAATAATGAAATTATGTGCACAAATTCTCAGAGAGAATGGTATATATGTTGGTCAATATCAGGACGGGGTTGCTAAAAAAAATTGGTTACTTCGGTGCGATACTCGCTTTAAAAGTCAAAGTTAACTCACTCACTGCTGTAACTGTTGTTTGTCATTGAGTCACAGATTGTAAAGATTTAGTGCAGATAACTGCTTTTATGAAGCAGAATTAGCAATTCTCATATTTACTAAATGTAAATCTGAACAAAATCTGGTCATTTAGTGTTTCAGTTGCAATCATACATTGTCTCATTTACACTCATTGATTTGCATATGGGAATTTCATATAAAATATAGAATTCACACATTTATGAAACTCCAAATTTCAACTGGATTCATTCAAAACAAACCTGGTTCAAGGTCAATTTGCATACATCTAAATACTTTATTCAAATGTATATCTATGTTTTTAAAGGGACGCTGTAGGCTAGGCATCCAGACCACTTAACCTTTTTGAAGTGATCTGGGTGCAGTGCCCCTGTCCTTTTAACTCAGCAAACTAATACATTGAACTCCAAAGAAGGACTATATCCACATAAAAAAGTTTTGAGATATTGAAACAGAGATGATTTTTGGGGAACAAAAAAAGAAGAGAAACAATCAGGGGAGTATTTTTATTATGGAGAATGATTACTATATAAAAGAATCCTTGAGACAGCTGGAAGATGTCACATTTAAACATTTGCAGGGAAACCCCACTAAATAAATGTAAAATGTTTTCCTAGAATATTTAAGTAATGGGTTACTGAATGATATATTAACAAAAGCAGAATACATCCAAAAATACCGGTAAATTATTTTTTGCCAAAGATTCACAAACATGAAACTAGATTACCAGGAAGACTCATCATCTTAGGGATTGGAGCGAAATCCGCCCCTTTGTCAGAATATATAGATACATTTCTTCAACCTACTGTCAAAAATACTGAAGCTTACTTGCACCTTTTGCGAATTTTTAAGTGGAGGAAGGGAGATATCCTGGTATACTCTATCATCCCACATGATGGGGTTACAGGCAGTTTCATTCTTTTGGCTTCTTTTGAGTTGACTCCCATTCATCAAAAGTTTATCATGGAGGCCAGAAGAGTTACAAGCTAAAGAGCACTACTCACCACCGGACCACCAGGGCTGGCAGTGTGTCCCCCTCCCTTTCTTTTTTAATAATAAATATATGTATGCTTCCTTAATCTTATGCACCCCTCACAAACATACAGCACCCTCACACACACAGCACCCCTCACACACACACACACTCTGCACCCCTCAATACACACAGCACCCCTCACACTCTGCACCGCCCCCCCACAAACACACATCACTCCCACACACACACACACAACACCACTCACACACTCTGCACCCCTTACACAGACACTCTGCACCTTTTACACACACACACCCACACACACACCACCCCTCACACACTCTGCACCCCTCTTACACACAGCACCCACACACACACACACACGTCACCCCTCACACACTTTGTACACCACACACACACTCTACACCACTCACACACACTCAGCAACCCTCACACACTCTGCACCCTTAAGACAGACATCACCACACATACACACTCTGCACCCCTCACACACACACAGCACCCTCACACACACAAACGGCACTCCTTACACATAGCACCACTCACACACACACACACTCTGCACCCCTCACACATACACTATGCACCCCTCAAACACACACAGCACCCCTCACACATTCTGCACTGCCCCCCACAAACACACAGCATCCCCACCCCACACACATAGCATCCCCCACCCACACACACACACACACACACACTCTGCACCCCTTACACACTCTGCACCCCTCAGCCACACTCAGCACCCCTCACACATACACTCTGCACCTTTTACACACACACACCACCCCTCACACACTCTGCTCCCCTCTTACACACAGCACCCACACATCACCCCTCACACACTTTGCACACCACACACACACACACACACACACACACAGTCTGCACCCCTCACACACACACACAGCACCCTCACACACACAAACTGCACTCCTTACACACAGCCACTCTGCACCCCTCACACACACACAACACCACTCACACACTTAGCACCCCTTACCAACACTTAGCACCCCTCACACATACACTCTGCACCTTTTACACACACGCACACACACACACGCACACACCACCCCTCAAACACTCTGCACCCATTTTACACACAGCACCCACAAACAAACATCACAGCACCCCTCACACCCTCTGCACCCTTCAAACAGACATCACCCCCCCACAAACACACACACACTCTGCACTGCCCCCCACAAACACACAGCATCCCCCACCCCCACACACATAGCATCCCCACCCACACACACACACTCTGCACCCCTTACACACTCTGCACCCCTTACACACTCTGAACCCCTCACCCACACTCAGCACCCCTCACACATACACTCTGCACCTTTTACACACACACACCACCCCTCAAACACTCTGCACCCCTTTTACACACAGCACCCACAAACAAACATCACAGCACCCCTCACACCCTCTGCACCCTTCAAACAGACATCACCCCCCACAAACACACACACAATCTGCACCCCTCACAAACACATAGCACCCTCTCACACAAAAACAGCACTCCTAACACACAGCACCCTCACACACACATACTCTGCACCCCTCACACAAAAAGCACCCCTCACACAAACAGCCCGCACCCCTGTCACACACAGCATGCACATACACTCTGCACCACTCACGCTCTTCACCCCTCCACACACAGCAGCTCTTACACACTCTGCACCCTTCACACACACAGCACCCCTCACAAATGCACTCTGCACCCCTCACACACACACACACACACACACAGACAGACACACACACACACACTGCACTCCTCACATACACACACTGCACTCCTCATACACACATTCTGCACACCTCACACAAACAGCACCCCTCACACAAACAGCACCCCTCACACAAACACTATACAGCACACACACTCTGCACTCGCCACACACACTCTCTGCACCCCTCACACCCTGCACCCCTCACACACTGCATCCCTTACAAACACACTATGCTCCCCTCACACAACAGCACCACTTACAAACACACACAGCACCCCTCACACACACACACACACACACACACATCAACCCTCACTACAGTCTGTGTGTGTATATTTAGCAGTCTGTGTGTGTATTCAGCAGTCTGTGCATGTGTGTATTCAGCAGACTGTGTGCATCTATCCAGGGCCATCCTTAGGCCTTTAGGCACCCTATGCAAAACATCTTCGCAGCGCCCTCCCATGTCATCCATGTATAGTGTGTGTATAGAAGTGTAGTGATTGTATAGGGGATTTATTAGATTAATAATGATTTAAAAATAAATATTCATTGCACACACACAAACACAGAGAGTTACAGGCAGATAGTCACACACACACACAGTTAAAGGAAGACAATTACAAACACACACAGGTACAGATGGACAGTGACGTACATACAGCCACATATACACCGTTACATGCAGACAGCCACACACATATAGGCAGACAGCCACAGACACAGAGAGCCACACACAGGCAGACAGACAGACAGCCACACACACACACACACACACACACACAAGCATACATCCACACACACAGAGGCAGACAGTCACACACACACACACACACACACAGGCAGACAGACACACACACACACAGGAAGACAGTCACACGCATACAAGCAGACAGTCACACGCACACACACATACACACATGAATACACACACACACACATATACACATGCAGACAGTCACACATACACACACAACATAGAGGCAGACAGTCACACACACACACACACACACACAAACACACACACACACAGGCAGACAATCACACATAGTTACCTCTATTCATTATGGAGGTGGAAGTAGTGTAGCTCCTGGATTCTGCTTTTGTAAATAAAAAGAGTCTAAAAACCAGAAATTATTTTTTTAAATCTCTATGCCATCTTTAATAAAACAAATTTATAATTCAGAAAGGGTTTATGTGTGTAATGCCATAGAGCTGAAGTGTATTTTTCCAATAGGATGTTTTGTGAGTTGTGTGATTTCACCGTTGAAGTGCTTGGTTACATTCTGAGGGTTCTCATAATTATGCAACTACTACTGACAGGATGGAAAACCAAAAATTAATTTGTTCAGCAGCAGTTTGCGTGCTGCAATACAGAACAAGGAGAGCCATTAGCTACCACTTTACACCTTTAAGTAGTGGTTGCTGGTAAGTCCCTGTCATCACTAGATAAATCTTGAATTCAGTAAACAGCCACTATTTGCTGACATTAGCAGTTGCCCTGTTAGTGAGTAGTGAATGGCCTGTAAAAGGTAATGCCAACAGTAGAAATTGGAACTCAGAGTCAAGATGTCAATGTTTCACCTTTCCATCCAACCTACTCTTCATCCCATGTCTCCATTCTTTATTCAACCTTTCCCAATTAACCTCATTACTACCTTCTTCACTCTAACATCTCCTCTTCACATGTTCTCCTGTTCTTACTCCAGCATCCACTCAACCCCATTTCACCCTTCTTCATTTCAGAATATTCACTCCATATTTCCATTTTTTTTTACTGTGGCATCCCAAGTCACCAACATTTTGCTCCTTTGCTCCAGCATACACTGCCCTCTCCTCCCAAGACTGACTTCAACATAATACCGAAACTTGTTCACAGTGCCAGTGCTTCCTATAGGCAAACTCAATGCTCCTACCCTCCTTCTGGTAGCTATGCTCTTCTGCTCTCTATTGCTCTCTTAACCTTAACCCTGCCCCTCCAGTGGCTAACTCAGCATCTCCCCACCCCCAAACAATTTAACCCTGCCCCCAGCCTGCCTCTGCCCTCTCCTCCCAAGACTGACTTCAACATGATACCTAAACTTGTTCACAGTGCCAGCGCTTCCTATAGGCAAACTAGGCCATGGCCTAGGATGCTCTTCAAAGGGGGGCGCCCCTAGGGGCTGTAATGCTCATCTGAAGTCCTTTGAAGAGGTGGACTGATCTTCCATGTCCTGATCCTGCTCCGCCTGTGGGAGGAATAATACACAGACTGGAAGCATGGAGCAGAGGAGGTTCTACACTGAGTGACTGGCTGATTCCTGGGCCCTCAGCCCCCACCCGAGTATGTTGTGTGTATGTGTGTGTGTGTTAGGCAATGTGTGTGTATGTGTGTGTCTGCTAGACATTTTGTGTGAGTGTGTGTGTTGCGCAGTGTGTGTCTATTAGACATTGTATGTATTTGTGTGTTGGGCAATGTGTGTGTTTGTGTGTCTGCTAGACATTTTGTGTGTGTTAGGCAGTGTGTGTCTATTAGACATTGTGTGTGTGTGTGTGTGTGTGTGTGTGTATTAAGCAGTTTGTGTCCATTAGACATTTGGTGTTTGTGTTTTTGCATTTGGCTGTGTGGTTGTCTGTTGGTATATGTATGTATTACATGTACGTATTCATCATATATTACAATGTATGTATTGTGAATATCAGGGATGTGTAAGTCCTCCCCCCAGCCCCCACCCCTGAGCGGCGGGTGGGGGCCAGAGGGGGGGACAGTAGGTCCCCCCATTATTCTTATTTAGGGCCCCCACCCGCTGTTTAGGGGTGGGGCCCGGGAGGACGACAGTAGGTTCCCCTCCCCCCCATTATTCTTATAATGGTTTATGGTTATTCGTGTATGGTTCAGTGTGTTTGGGTGTAGGTCCACTTTAGTCCCAAGCAGATTTTAAAAAAATCAAAAAATCCATAACACTGGTGAGACCTCACTTGGACTATTGTACGCAATACTGGAGACTTTATCTCCAGAAGGATATTGATACTTTAGAGAGAGTTCAGAGAAGGGCTACTAAACTGGGTCATGGATTGCAGGATAAAACTTACAAGGAAAGGTTAAAGGATCTTAATACGTATAGCTTGGAGAAAAGACGAGACGGGGGATATGATGGAAACATTTAAATACATAAAGGGAATCAACACAGTAAAGGAGGTGATTATTTTTAAAAGAAGAAAAACTACCACAACAAGAGTACATAGTCTTAAATTAGGGGCAAAGGTGTAAAAATAATATTAGGAAGTATTACTTTACTGAGAGGGTAATGGATGCATGGAATAACCTTCCAGCTGAAGTGGTAGATGTTAACACAGTGAAGGATTTTAAGCATGCGTGGGATAGGTATAAGGCTATCCTAGATATAAGACACACACACACACACACAGACTGCTGAGTCCTTACACACACACAGACTGCTGAGCAGGGCTGCCATCAGAAATTTTAGGGCACCTGACACAGCTCAAGATCTGGGACCCCGAGTTTGCCCACAAGGATGAAGTGTGTGTGTGTGTATAGTGGATGTAGAATGTGTGTAGTGGATGCGGTATGTGTGTCATGGATGCAGTGTGTATAGTGGATGCAGTATGTGTGTCATGGATGCAGTGTGTATAGTGGATGCAGATTGTACGTTTTGTGTAATGTATGTAATGTTTGTATGCATGCATTAGAAGCAGAGTGTGTGTGTGGTGAATGTAGGTGTGTATAGTGAATGCAGAGTGTGTGTTTTTGTAGTGAATGTAGTGTGTATAGAGCATGTAGTGTGTTTGTAGTGAGTGCAACGTGTGTATAGGGAATGCAGTGTGTGTGTGTTGGTGTGAAGTGCAAAGTGTGTTTAGTGAATGTAGTGTGTGTGTGTGTGTGTGTAGTGCAGAGCGTGTTTAGTAAATGTAGAGTGTAGTGAGTGAAACATGTGTATAGTGAATGTAGTGTGTATGTGTGTGTGTGTAGTAGATTATTTTATGCAAACCAATAAGTTTGAATGACTATCTGTTCCTGTCCAAATTAAAAATAATAAAGTTGCGTGCACGCTGAAGTAAATTCACACTGAGACACGAGGTTCAGGTTAAATGAAAGAACTTCGAGAAAATGTAATGGCATCTGTTAAAAAGTGGGTGCGCAGACCCTTATAAAGCACAATTACATCATAAGCATTGTCAGAGATAACATTGATTTATGCATTAATAATTGGTTTAGGTGTTAAGTGGTTAGTTAAATGCCCTTGCATCAAGAGGTGGTGACATCCTTGTCACGAGAGTGGACACAAGGTGTAAGTGTCATCCCGTTAGCACGAGGTGTCCCTTGATGGGAGGGTGGCTTTGGCAGCAATTTTGAGTAGTTAGCATTATTAGTTTCAAAGTTAGAATTCAAGGTTCTTTTAGTAAATACACATTTTATGATTCAGCTGACACATGCTTATTAAGACCAACATGTAGCTCAGTTGGAACAATGTTTCATTAAACAGAAACTCATTGTTCCACTGACGCACACTTCCTCCTGACACAGCATTCCTAAAGACAATTTTATGAGGCCTAAAGACAATTTTTATATGAGGCCTAATAATTATACAACAGTCCCCCCTTAAAATGTTAGTTACTAAAAGATAAACTTTATTTGTTAATATCAGAAGACTTGTTAACCCAAAGACACATAAACCCCATGACCGCTAACTTGGTGTTATTGCAAAGTGCAGTCGGATGTAATAAATATAGTACAAAATATCATTAGCAGTGATGGTTGTGGACTCAACCCTCGTCTTTTACTGTGAAATCATCTGGTACCCCCCTTGGTACACCTATGGCATCAATATATATATATACATACAGGTCAACCTGTCTTTTACAGGGGTGCTCCTTTTTGTTCTGAAGCATGAATGTGGTGTGTCAAGAGTACCTTGTCATGTATTATGTGTATGGACATAATAACCTTGGCTAGGGCACATTTACTTATTCATCATAGTATGAAACCTGTCCCATGCTATGTCAGTGTAGGTGGACCTAAATCATTTAGTCAATATTGATATCACCACAAACTCAAGATGGGCAGATAATCCTGAAAAAGCTTGGCGTCTGAATCTCTTTAGCTTCACGAGGTCTCCTTTTTGGGGTCCTCGGCTTTCCATCGATGGCAGGTGGTCAGGCGTTATTATGGCCATCAAAACACCTACTTGTTGATATCTTTTTCTCTTCTAACAAGTAATTTTTCCTTTAGAGTCAAAGGTTTGTCAAAGTCAACAAATGTTACTTCCCATGTTGCAGAGATAGTCTTGAATCTGGAATGGTGAATCCACTGAGTGATCTCTGCAACTTTCATGATGCATTACTGGGTATATGGTCTTGTTTGTCACATTGATGACCGGCTAGGCCTCTGGTCATACTGACAAAATGTCTATTATAACTATTGCATATCTGAACCGGCAACTCTCTGGCACCTGGATATAGTCACTTGGATTCTTGAAAGGGATAGTGAGAGTTAGCTAGATGCTTAGGATTCTCCTCCTCTTCTGCCTGAGCTGTCCTTGGCACAAATGACACAGGATCGGCAGTAACAGTTGATCAGAGGAGTAATTATAGGTGCTTCAGAGTATTTAGAGATCAAAGAGTTCATGAGGGTCTTGGATAGGTATAAAACTCCATGGGCCCACTGGACCACTGCCCAGTACATGTTTTTTGTACATGTAAACAGAACTTGAGAGTGTTGGAGTACAGCCCGTCTTTAAGGGTTGCTCCTTTCTGTTTCCAGCTTCATATTTCTTCAGGGTCAGCAGCTGCTTGTTATTCTTTCAGGATCTTGAGATCTGTGGATAGGATCTACATGGTGAATATAGAAGTTTCTTCAGCAGACACTCTTCTGTCCACTTCCCTTGGTGCACTTGCGGCTTGCTTGACAGCTTGGTTGGCTGAGTAGTGCGTCTTCTGAATTCAGTTTTCCATGGGCCTTCACCTTCAGTATGGCCACTTCTTCTGGAAGGAGTAGGGCATCAACCAACTGCTTAATGCCGTGCTATGCTTAACTGGCGTGCCAGTTGCTGTGTGAAATCTTCTTGTCTTCCAGATTGATCCAAAATCATGTGCCACACCCAGGGAATATCTTGAGTCAGTGTAGATATTAGCATGTCTTCCTTCAGACATCTTGTATGCCACTGAGAAGGCTGTCAATTCAGCGTCTTGAGCAGATGTGGGTGAGGAAAGTAAAGATGCTTGACGTACCTGATCTTCTGTAGCAACAGCAAATCCAGTTTGGTACCTTCCCTCTTCATCCGCAAATCTAAGGCTATCCACAAACAGAATGGAGTCAGGATCTGGCAAAGCTACTGCATGCACTGTTGAGAGGTGTCTTGTTTCCTCTTTCATCTGTTCAAAGCGACCATGAGGAGCAGTAGGAGAGGTATCCTCACCTATTTCTGTGTGATATTGAGGGTATTTGTCTGTTCATTCACAGTTCTCTTGTTGACCCCCCCTCTGTAGAGAGCTGCTATTCAAGTTCCTTTCATGAGATTTCTGGGGACTTAGTGAAGAAAAAAAATGAGGGACAGCCACCTCCCAGTGAGAGTCCCCAAACCAGGTCTGTCATGATGAGGTGTACCTCCACCAGTCTGAATGATTCTTTTTCATAGTGTGGTATTCCCCCCTGGGAAGTGGCAAAAGAGTGTCCGGAGTAACATTTCTTCAAAATATGATGTTGTCAGGTAGAGGCAGAGTTGTCTTAGAGAGGTAAGGTGGTTTGGCTGGATACAATAGAGAATTAATATCAAGAGGAGCAAGAATTATTAAGACCGGCACTAGAGGTGCCACACCACTGGGGGCTACCATATTGGACGTGGGCACGACCTGAGCAGGTTGAGGCAGGGTAGGCGTGATCGGGGTAGGGGGTGTGGTAATGGAAGGTACATGGGAAGTGGCTGAATAGGGCGGAGTTGTGGGGTAAGGGTAGGAGAAGGGCGGAGGAGATGGGTAGGGATTAAGAAGGGAGGAAGCATATAAAGGATATAGATATGGTGGTGGGTAGATGGAGGAATGAGTAGCGGGTGGAGTAGGAGGGACGGGAGGAGTAGGAGGAGGAGAAGGTGGAGTGGGAAGGACAGGAGATGAGGGAGGAGGAGGAGAAGGTGGAGTAGGAAGGACAGGAGATGAGGGAGGAGGAGGAGAAGGTGGAGTAGGAAGGACATGAGATGAGGGAGGAGGAGAAGGTGGAGTAGGAAGGACATGAGATGAGGGAGGAGGAGGAGAAGGTGGAGTAGGAAGGACATGAGATGAGGGAGGAGGAGGAGAAGGTGGAGTAGGAAGGACAGGAGATGAGGGAGGAGGAGGAGAAGGTGGAGTAGGAAGGACAGGAGATGAGGGAGGAGGAGAAGAAGGAGCAGTAGGAGGACAGGAGATGAGAGAGGAGGAGAAGAAGGAGCAGTAGGAGGGGAGACAGACGAAGGGGAGGGATCGGTGGAAGGAGTAAGAAGAGGTGGGTAGGTAAGGGAGCAGATAGGTGATGTAGCAGTGGAGGTGGGCAGGGTGGTGGATGGGCGGAAGGGAGGAAGAGCGGACGGGAGAAATGGATTGGAGGGGGAGGGTGGTAAAGGAGAGGATGAGGGTGAGGAGATCTATAGGACTGATGGGGGGGGGAAATAAGGATCCATCAGCATTCAAGACCAGGTAGAAATGAGGAGGCAGGTAGGATTCTCTTCCGCTATGGAGGCCGTAAATAGCCCAGTTACAACAACTATTAACTATGCTTTCCCTAAAGAAAAATAATAAAAGGCTAACAAGCACATCTGTTTGAACAGGCCTCGAACGCTTCACTCCGTGGGTATCCCGCAGTGGCTAACCCACTACATCTCCCACAACAGACTTTTGCCTGTGGAGACAGACGCTATCCCTGACTCTTTTTTTTTTTTTTATGACATATCTCAAAATATAATTCTTACATACATCACTAATATACATTATCACAATTTTATGTCTCACAAAGGCGATAAAACTTATTTTACTCTTCACTGATAATGTATTAAAACCTACAAAATAGACAAATAACATTGTTTTTCTGCGAGATAAATGAAAAAGATAATGGAGATTTTTGTTAAGCTTTATAAATAGCTATACATTAATTTACCTTTTTTGGTTTCCAGTTTCTGGCTGTTAATGCACTTGCTGCTAGTAACAGATCTGGAATCCATACATTATAATGTCCAAAATCTCAACTTATATGTATATGCAATAATAAAATATCTGGGCTTACATCAAAATTTACGTTAATCAGTTTTTGAATCTTGGAGGCTATCATTTTCCAATAAAGACAGATTGGAGCACACTCCCACCTTTTCCATTCTTCATAGTTTATGCTAGTGCCTAAATCCTTATTCCATTTGTAAAAAGTTAGGTTTATAATGTTTTCTGGTTCCTTTTCAATTAGATCAAAACATTTTGAGACCAATCCTTTAACTGTATTACCATTTGTTCAAGAAATCTTTGTTTATTAGAAATTTATTGAGTAAATATTTTTCCATTAAACTATTGAAACTCTAATTTTTCCCTTTTCCAACATATTATCAATTTTTGTACACAAGGTTAAAACACATTTGTAACTTACACGTGAATCGATATATATATATTCCTCGTCATTAATTATCATTGTCATAGACACATTTCTGATACAGGGAAACAAATAGCAGGAATGTTTTAGTAATTGTAACTTTCCTGTTCATAATATGTGAAGTTCAAGGAAAACAGCATATCTTAAGATAGGATTAGCATGATAGGGGTAGGCCTCATGATGGAGGCAGCCATGACAGGGGCGGGGAAGGAAATGATGGCAAAGGGTGGAAGTGACGACCATGATATGTGTGGGAAAGGAAGAGACAGGAGGAGGGGGCATGGTAAGGGCAGAAGTGAGTGACGGGCTGTGCTCCAACACTCCTCCTTCTGTTCTGTACCAGGCGCCATCTTTTTTTAGGGTGGTGGCTGATGTACTTTCAACATTACACTATATTATAGCTAATAAAATAAGTCAGAGAAGCAACATTCTGTTCAGCAAAATGAAATACTAAACTATGAACAGACTTGGCGGGTTAAATAAGACAGTTGAGAACAATATGCTTTTAACAGCCCATAAAGCTGTCTCTAGAAACATGTACTTTAAAATAACATGATGCAAAATAAACTCACAGAATTCAACTAATTTCCCTTATCATCCACCAGCCATTAATCACTTTCCTCTTCACAATCTAACTTGGCTACTTCGCATATTCCCTCTATCTACATTGCATAGTATTGCAACAAATCACAATTGCTTTTACACTTAACTCGTCCAAATATTCCTCTATTCTTGTATCAGATTCACTTTCCTAACCTTCGTAATCAACACTGAGCTACATCCCCGACTCCCTATCTTATACACCAGTCTTGGAGAAAATACTTTGCACCGCGAAAGGAAATACAGCCTCAGAAAGGTGGAATGCATTCTTGTGAGCTAGTCTCCCCCACGATCCTCACTGCCTTATCACAAAACACAATATATATATATATATAAAGCGCTACGGAATCTGTTGGGGCCACATAAATGGCAACAACAACAATGATAATATCTATACAAACCCTAGAAACCTCTATATGACACATCACTCCTTAACCATCCTATCAACTTCTATGTAAATAACAAAATACACAATTAGAATATTTTCTAGCAAAAATCCCATTTCTAACTCTTATCAGTAGCTCTGACTAACTTCACTGATACAGACCTGCCACATTCTCCACTGAATGCAGGCATGTCACTCCTCCCCCCCAAACCCGTACCTCATAGAACGCAAGAGATGGAGGGGTGGGGGGAGAGAGAGAGAGAAACAAGAGAAACTGCAGGCATGAAATTTAACTATGTCAGCGCTGGAAGGACAGTTACGTTATAATTATTGCGAGCAAAGAGACACAAAAACACAACATTTAGACAATACACCCCCACAGCATTTAAGATTGGGGTAGGGTGGGGACCAGGGATGGTGACCGTGGTCAGCTACATTTCGGTCATTACTGACGGGATGTTGGGTGTGGTCACCTCCTGGAAGCCATAATAGGGCGCTGGCTGGGAGAACTTCCCAGTAACACAATTATTATAATAAACATACAATCTTAAACCTTTGTGATCAATCTCCTCCTCAACCCATCCTTCTTGCTGAATAGCTCTTGCTACTCTGTACCAGGCTTCTGCTGTACGGATCAAATCATGGTCTGCCAGCTTGCCTTTCTTTTCTGTCAGTAACTTACGCCAGCTCTCTGGCTGCAATCTGCCGCACGGAGGTACGGTAATTCCACATACTTTGGCAATCTTACTCACTTTCTTAACCATCTCTTCACCTGCTCTATTTTCAACCAAATCACATGCTAACCAACCCTTATTGGGTTAATCTAACTTCTGTCCCATCCTCCCTATATAAGGCGTCCCAGATATAGAGAAAGAAAACGGAAAAGAAGGTCTACAGTGCTTGACTGCTACGTAAGAGTGGGTTCCTACGTACGTCTTCCCAAAACATAGACTAGTCACTAATTCCGCCAACCCGAGGTAGCCACGGATTGGAGCGTAGCGAGAAGTGTGTGACCAACCACTTCCCTCAACAAAGAGAAATAGGAGGGGAAAGAGTATAAATAACACAGAGAGTAAGATAAGAGTAAGAGTAAGCACAGGAATCTGTGCGACAGACAATTAAGACAACATTTCAGATAAAATACAATGCATGCATCACAGTTCAAATAAAATCAACAGTAATCCCTTTCCTTTACTCGTGTGGCAAAAGCCACCTCCCTCAACCTCGTAGTGTCCCCGCTCGGTGAATGACTGCAGTTTAGCCGCACTACCTGGCGGCAACGGAAAACAGCAACCAACTCCGACCCGAGTCCCGTATAGCCTCCCTAGTTACAGTGGTTCGTAACCACCTCTTCCCTCACTCCCGTAGTGCCCCTGCAGACCCACCCGCAAGTATCACTACCACGTGGTGATGGAGACAGCAATGCCTGCCCGAATCCACACGCCACAAAAATAAAAAACTGGAATTACTACCAACCTCAGCGCTCGAGGCTGAAGTGTACCACCTCTCTGTAAGCAGAGTAAAGAAGTGTCCAATGAGGCTAGCTAAGCTGTCAAAGCGACACTATGGGGAACCCCCAGGAAGCAGTGAGTCTACACCGACCTCCACAGATCCCCCCTCCTCTTTTTCCTTACTGCCGTAGCCACTCGGCACCTAAAAGAGGTAAACAGGTAATAGAGGACCCCCAGGAAACTTCCACAGATCCACCCCCCTCTTTCCTTACAGCCACAGCCACGTGGCTCCTAAAAGGGGTAAACAGGCAATCACTCAACCCGGGTACTAAGCTAAAGACAAACCAATTCAAACACACCCAGGTAACAGATAGCCAACAGTTGCAGGTAAAGTAAGTATCAAATTAAAAATACAAGGTCTCTGGGCAAGTAATTACCTGACTTTGATGTCCCCTCGGAAGCAGTCTCAGACACTGGGACAGGTAAATCACAGGGGGCAGGAACATACCGGCTAGGTGCTGCAGCAATCTCTACCGTGTATTTCAGAGGTGATCAGGCTCCTTCCGTCCCCCAGGATTAACCCCCCCAGGGTCTTCTTGGACAGCTGTCCGATAGGTCATAACCCAGAGCCCCACGTTGATGCGCCAAATTGTAGTAGATTATTTTATGCAAACCAATAAGTTTGAATGACTATCTGTTCCTGTCCAAATTAAAAATAATAAAGTTGCGTGCACGCTGAAGTAAATTCACACTGAGACACGAGGTTCAGGTTAAATGAAAGAACTTCGAGAAAATGTAATGGCATCTGTTAAAAGGTGGGTGCGCAGACCCTTATAAAGCACAATTACATCATAAGCATTGTCAGAGATAACATTGATTTATGCATTAATAATTGGTTTAGGTGTTAAGTGGTTAGTTAAATGCCCTCCTATCAAGAGGTGGTGACATCCTTGTCACGAGAGTGGACACAAGGTGTAAGTGTCATCCCGTTAGCACGAGGTGTCCCTTGATGGGAGGGTGGCTTTGGCAGCAATTTTGAGTAGTTAGCATTATTAGCATTCTTTAAGACAATTTTTATGAGGCCTAATAATTCTACAACATGTGTGTAGTGCAAAGTGTGTTTAGTGAATGTAGTGTGTGTGTGTGTAGTGCAGAGCGTGTTTAGTAAATGTAGTGTGTAGTGAGTGAAACGTGTGTATAGTGAATGTAGTGTGTGTGTATAGTGCAGAGTGTGTTTATTGAATGTAGTGTTTGTAGTGAGTGCAGAGAGTGTATAGTGAATGTAGTGTGAGTATGTGTAGTGCAGAGTGTGTTTAGTGAATGTAGTGTGTGTGTGTGTGTAGTGCAAAGTGTGTATAGTGAATGTAGTGTGTGTAGAGCAAAGTGTGTTTAGTGAATGTAGTGTGTGTGTAGTGCAGTGTGTTTAGTGAATGTAGTGTGTGTGTAGTGCAGAGTGTGTTTAGTGAATGTAGTGTGTGTGTAGTGCAGAGTGTGTTTAGTGAATGTAGTGTGTGTGTAGTGCAGAGTGTGTTTAGTGAATGTAGTGTGTGTAGTGCAGTGTGTTTAGTGAATGTAGTGTTTGTAGTGAGTGTAGTGAGTGTATAGTGGATGTAGTGCAAAGTGTGTTTAGTGAATGTAGTGTGTGTGTGTAGTGCAAAATGTGTATAGTGAATGTAGAGCAAAGTGTGTTTAGTGAATGTAGTGTGTGTGTAGTGCAGAGTGTGTTTAGTGAATGTAGTGTATGTGTAGTGCAGAGTGTGTTTAGTGAATGTAGTATGTGTGTGTAGTGCAAAGTGTGTTTAGTGAATGTAGTGTGTGTGTAGTGTAAAATAGGGGGGAGGGGAGTATTTTTGTAAAAATGTGTGTATATTTCAATTTTATTCCCCCCTCCCTGGTTCTTACCGTGCCAGGGAGGGGGGAGATCACATTCCCTGTTGGTCCAGTGGCATGGTGGAGGGAGCCAGCTGCGGTACATTGAAGAGGGGGCACAGCAGCACACACTGTCTTCCTTTCCAGCTCCTCTCTGACTAATTCTCACGAGACAGGCATGCGTGCTATGCGGAGCGTTGCCATAGTTACCCGTGGCAACGCTCTGGCAGCCGCAGGGAAAGTTAGACAGAGAGCAGCTGGAAAGGAGGACAGAGTGTGCTGCTGGGCCCCCCATTCATTGTACAGGTAGCAGGGGGCCCTCAGTGCACATATATATAGCGAAAAAAATAATATATATATATATATATAGCAATTTTCACTATATATATGTGCACAGAGGGCCCCCTGCTACCTGTACAATATATATATATATATATATATATATATATATATATATATATATATATGTGTGCACATAATGAATGTGGGGCTCGGGCTCCCCAGGACTGCCGGGCCCATGACAACCGTTATGGTTATCATGCCCTGATGGCGGCCCTGCTGCTGAGTCCATACACACACACACAGACTGCTGAGTCCATACACACACACACACTGCGGAGTACACACACACACACACAGACTGCTGAATCCATACACAAACAGACTGCTGAATACATACACACATATACACACACACACACACTGCTGAGTCCAGACACACACACACACACTGCTGAGTCCATACACACACACACACACACTGCTGAATCCATACACAAACAGACTGCTGAATCCATCCACACACACACAGACTGCTGAATCCATACACACACACACACAGCTGAGTCCATACACACACACTGCTGAGTCCATACACACACACACACACACACACACACACCCACAGGCTGCTGAGTACATACACACACAGACACACACACAGACTGCTGAGTCCATACACACACACACACACACACACACACAGACTGCTGAGTCCATACACACACACACACACACACGCACACACACACACACACACACACACACACACACACACACACACACACACACACACAGGCTGCTGAGTCCATACACACAGACTGCTGAGTCCATACACACACACACACACACACACACAGACTGCTGAGTCCATACACACACACACAGACTGCTGAGTCCATACACACACAGACTGCTGAGTCCATACACACACACACATACACACAGACTGCTGAGTCCATACACACACACACACACACACACACAGACTGCTGAATCCATACACACACACACACACAGACTGCTGAGTCAATACACACAGACTGCTGAGTCCATACACACACGCACACACACAGACTGCTGAGTCCATACACATACACACACACACACACACACACACAGACTGCTTAGTCCATACACACACACACACAGACTGCTGAGTCCATACACACACAAATTTCCTCACTAGCAGACACACACACACACACCTGAGCACATCAAGCCTACCTGTTGCTGGGGGTCAGCCATCTTCTGGCCTTTGCAGCAGCAGCATGGCCTGCTGCTTAACGGCGGGGGCGGGGCTTATGTGCGGGAGGTGGGGCTTTGTTTGGGGGCGGGGCCTGTGCCGGGGAGCCTGTCAGTGCTCCCTCGGCCACAGACAGCCCCCAGCACCGCTCCAACTCCTCTCTCCTGCATTCCCTCGGGCTGTCACAGACTGTTACAGCCCGAGGGAATATCATTTAGACACATGGGCATGGCCAGCAAGTTGCTGGCATTTAGGGGGGCCCAAGGGGGGGCACAGCATGATGTAGGGGGGGGCCATGGCCCCCTCTGCCCCCCCTAGCGACGCCACTGGTTTAAAGCCTTGGACGAGGTATGAAAACATTAGATATTTAACGAAAACTTAAGCATTATTATCGCACTATTAAGAGATTTGTGGCTGATTCAGAGCACAGGCGAGTTCGTGCAGATAAAGGCACATTGAGGAATCCATACACAAACAGACTGCTGAATACATACACACATATACACACACACACACACACTGCTGAGTCCATACACACACACACACTGCTGAATCCATACACAAACAGACTGCTGAATCCATCCACACACACACAGACTGCTGAATCCATACACACACACACACACACACACAGCTGAGTCCATACACACACACACTGCTGAGTCCATACACATACACACACCCACAGGCTGCTGAGTACAAACACACACAGACACACAGACTGCTGAGTCCATACACACACACACAGACTGGTGAGTCCATACACACACACACACACACAGGCTGCTGAGTCCATACACACAGACTGCTGAGTCCATACACACACACACACACAGACTGCTGAATCCATACACACACACACACACAGACTGCTGAGTCAATACACACAGACTGCAGTCCATGCACACACACACACACAGACTGCTGAGTCCACACACACACACACACACACAGACTGCTTAGTCCATACACACACACACACAGACTGCTGAGTCCATACACACACACACATACACACAGACTGCTGAATCCATACACACACACACACACACACAGACTGCTGAGTCAATACACACAGACTGCTGAGTCCATACACACACACACACACACACACACAGACTGCTGAGTCCATACACATACACACACACACACACACACACACAGACTGCTGACTCCATACACATACACACACACACACACACAGACTGCTGAGTCCATACACACACACACACACACACACACACAAAGACTGCTGAGTCCATACACACACAAACTTCCTCACTAGCAGAGACACACACACACACCTGAGCACATCAAGCCTACCTTCTTCTGGCCATCTTCTGGCCTTTTCAGCAGCAGCATGGCCTGCTGCTTAACGGCGGGGGCTGGGCTTATGTGCGGGAGGTGGGGCTTCGTTTGGGGGCGGGGCCTGTGCCGGGGAGCCTGTCAGTGCTCCCTCGGCCACAGACAGCCCCCAGCACCGCTCCAGCTCCTCTCTCCTGCATTCCCTCGGGCTGTCACAGACTGTTACAGCCCGAGGGAATATCATTTAGACACATGGGCATGGCCAGCAAGTTGCTGGCATTTAGGGGGGCCCAAGGGGGGGCACAGCATGATGTAGGGGGGGCCATGGCCCCTCTGTCCCCCGCCTAGCGACGCCACTGGTTTAAAGCCTTGGACGAGGTATGAAAACATTAGATATTTCACGAAAACTTAAGCATTATTATCACACTATTAAGAGATTTGTGGCTGATTCAGAGCACAGGCGAGTTCGTGAAGATAAAGGCACATTGAGGAAGATTTCTGCCAGATCCATGCATCGGATCAAGAGAGCAGCTGCTAAAATACTATTACATAGCAGCAAACAGATATTTGAAGCTGCTGGTGCCTCTGGAGTCCCACAGACATCAAGGTGTAGAGTCCTCCAGAGTCTTGCAACTGTGCATAAACCTTCTATTCGGCCACCACTAACCTCACAAGCAGAAATGGCTGCATTATGCAGAAAAATACATGAAGACTAATTTTCAAACAGTCCTGTTCACTGATGAGTGCCGTGCAACCCTGGATGGTCCAGATGGATGGAGTAGTGGATGGTTGGTGGACGGCCACCCTGTTCCAACAAGGCTGCGACATCAGCAAGGCGGTGGTGGAGTCATGTTTTGGGCTGGAATCATGGGAAGAGAGCTGGTCGGACCCTTTAGGGTCCCTGAAGGTGTAAAGATGACCTCTGCAAAGTATGTGGAGTTTCTGACTGACCACTTTCTTCCCTGGTACAGAAGGAAGAACTATGCTTTCCGTAATAAAGTACTCTTCATGCATGACAATGCACCATCTCATGCTGCAATGAATACCTCTGCATCAATGGCTGCTATGGGGATAAAAGGAGAGAAAGTAATGGTGTTGCCTCCATCCTCCCCTGACCTCAATCCTATTGAGAACCTTTGGAGCATCCTCAAGCAAAAGATCTATGAGGGTGGGAGGCAGTTTACATTCAAACAGCAGCTCTGGGAGGCTATTCTGACATCTTGCAAACAAATTCAAGCAGAAACTGTCCAAAAACTCACAAGTTCAATGGATGCAAGACTTGTGAAGCTGCTATTACATAAGGGGTCCTATAAGGGGTCCTATGTTAAAACGTGACCTGTTAAAATGTTTAAAACTGTAAAATGTTGTTGTAAGTTTGATTGAAATAGCTTTTGATTTCAGTAAATATGCTGCAAACACAACAAATGACAATTTTCAGTTCATTGCAACTTATAAAGTGTTTTGAAACTTACTGTGCGTAATAATTTGGAACAGTGCATTGCAAGGTTTTTATGTTTAAAAAAAACTACTGTTATCATTAGGAGGTTTGTTCAATAAAATTTTAATTGTACTCTTAATAGTTGATAACATGAGAATTATGCTGACTGTTATTTACATCAATTATTTAGGTAAATGAGAAAAATATAATTTGCATAAGAATTTGGAACATGGTGTACATATGTTTTTTGGTAAAAAATGGCAATTTAATTTAGATTTGGATTTTCATCTTGTATATGTAAGGGATTCATCCACACATAGAAATGTTTATGATGGTATTTACCATTCTGACAGGAATAGTTGTGCCCATCTGCAACCATGCACCCGGATACCTGTTAAGCACAGCATATCTAGGGCCGCCAGCCACTGCGTATATCTATGCCACTTTGTAGCCCGTGGCCGCCCACATTGATGATGGCATCGGCATGCGTGTGACGTCACGCGCACGCACGTTTTGAAGTCAAAGGCCTGTTACAACAAATCGGAATAACAGGAGGGTTATTTAAACTAATTTTTACATTCTCTCATTGCTCTGTCGTTGTTTCTGTCTGATGGTAATCCGACAGTGCGTTCCTGATCTTGATTTTTTCATATTTGACTTTGGCTTTGTTCTGACTTCCCTGATTTCTGGTATCTTGAGTTTTGGCTTTTTCTCATCGCTGTGTCTGATTCTCTATCCCTGACCTCGGCAACTATTCTGCCTATTCTTCAACGGATGCAACGGATTCATCCGCACATAAAAATGTTTATGATGGTATTTACCGTCCTGACAGGAATAGTTCTGCCCATCAGCAACCAACATGCCCTGATACCTGTTAAGCCCAGTATGTCTAGGGACGCCGGCCGCTGCAGATCTATGCCACTTTGTAGCCCCGTAGCCGCCCATGTTGATGATGATGTCGGTGTGTGTGACGTCACACGTTAGCACATTTTGGGATCAAAGGTGGTTACAACCAATCTGTATAACAGGAGGGTTACCGTATATACTCGAGTATAAGTCAACCCGAATATAAGTCAAGACCCCTAATTTTACCCCCAAAAAACTGGGAAAACTTATTGACTTGAGTATAAGACTAGGGTGGGAAATGCAGCAGCTACTGGTAAATTTCTAAATAAAATTAGATCCCTCAAAAATTAGATTAATTGAATATTTATTTACAGTGTGTGTATATGTCAGACCTTCCGGCATTCGCTAACCGTGGACTTCCGGGTTCTCGGAGCGCGGCCACTCCCCCTCCTATGACGTGGTCGTTCCCAGGGTTCATAGAGAGTCCGCGTCAACACCACAGTGCTGGATCAACTCGAAAGCTCCCGCGAACTTCAAACTGAATATTTACTTCTACTGTGTATCGGACCCGGACTGTTTAATCATTACCCTCCTTCTCCTCTCCTACGACCTCGGACTGTTTTTTGGATATTCTCTTGCCTGCTGCAACCTCGATTCTCTGTGGAATCTCCATCACCAATTTGGATTATCACTCCTTCATAAGTTAAGTAAACCAGATTGGCTCAACCTTAAAATATAACCATCCTAAATCTAAGTGGTTCGCTATCTGCTCCACATCAACTCATAATCTTGTTTCCAACACCTACTTCTTAATTATCTGCATCCTAATTTGGAACTTCTCGCTGGTTGTGTTAAATTTACCTTATCCTAAAACAACTTCAAACACCGCTGCTGGTTATAACCTGCCAGGAATTAAAGAGACAGTTCAATTTGATTATCTTTTTTATTTAAAGTAATAAACATTATCAACCTCAGAAATCTGCAGTTGTTTCCATCTTATCACCAATTGAGCGTTACAGATTGATCCAGCCTAATTAATGGATACAGCAGATCTCACTTCTGAAATCACCAGATTAAACCAAAGGGTGGATACTCTCACTCAAGGCATGCAAGATCTACAGATCACCAATGAAAGAATCCTTACTTATGTAAGGGACTTGCAAACCCATACTCCTCACACAGTTACACACTCGGCTAGTGACCCTGCTGTCTCCAACCCCGAAAAATTCTCTGGAGACAGGTCCCAATACCGAGAGTTCATCAATTCCTGCAAGTTGTTGATTGCATTAAAACCCCGATCATATCCCACAGAAAGATCTAAAGTTTGTTCTGTTATTTCATTTTTGAGAGGTGAACCCATGGCCTGGGCTCATTCCTTTCTTGAGAATGATGATCCCATATTGGATTCTCTGGATGAATTCTTTGAAGCCATGTCTCTCCTTTACGAAGACCCAAACAAACAAGCGACTGCCGATTTAACCATTAGAACACTGCAGCAAAGAAACCGGCCTGTTGAAGATTACATTGCTGAATTCAAACGATGGGCACCTGAAACTCAGTGGAATGACATAACTCTACGTAACCAGTTCCGTATTGGGTTATCTGAAGCTGTCAAGGATGAGCTCTCCAGAACTGAACTACCTACTACACTAAATACACTTATTCAACTGTCAATCAGTATCGACAGAAGACTTAGGGAAAGAAAAGCTGAGAAATCACTCACTAGCTCTCTATGGAAAAAACCCTTCACCTCTTCAAAGGCACCGGAGAAACCTATAACTCCCGCTGAACCTATGGAAATAGGGGTTGTGAGAAGTCCTCTTACTCCAGAAGAGAGAACCAGAAGAAGACAACTGAACCTCTGCATGTACTGTGCTTCGCAAGAACATGTGGTCCCAGACTGTCCCCTATTGAAACGCCCAAGAGGCGGTAAGCATGGTTCTACCACGACTATAATGAGTGTACTTCCTTCTAAACCAACCTCTCATTTCTCCTCTGTCTCTCTCATATTACAGTGGGACAAAGAAAGAATTACGACTAAGGCCATTATTGATTCCGGTGCTAATGGGGTGTTCCTGGACTCATCCTTTGTTACAAAAAATAAAATTCCTTGTGTTCAAAAACGTAATTCCGTCTCTGTCAGAGTTATTGATGGCTCCTTAATCTCCTCGGGGCCCATTCGCCTTGAAACTGTCCCTTTAAGGACTACTACTAATTATGTCCATTCTGAATTTCTTGTTTTTGATGTCATAAATTCTCCTCTTTATCCTATAATATTAGGGATAGACTGGTTACGGACTCACAACCCACTTATTACCTGGGCTCCTTTCTCTCTCACGTTTAACTCTGCATACTGCCAGAAAACATGTCTACAACACATCCCCATTTTGCATGTTACTAGGGAATCCACTATACCTTCCAGCTATTCGGAGTTCGCTGATGTGTTCAGTAAAAAGGAAGCAGAGACACTTCCTCCTCATCGACCCTATGATTGTCCGATTGACCTTGTTCCTGGTGCTCCTATCCCTTTTGGACATATTTATCCCCTCTCTGAATCAGAGCTAAAAACCCTCAAGGAATACCTAGATGAAAACCTCCGGAAGGGGTTCATTAGACCTTCCTGTTCACCAGCCGCTTCCAGCATGTTTTTTGTGAGAAACAAGGACCAGACTATACGCCCCATCATCGATTACAGGTCTTTAAATAAAATAACTATTAAGAATCGTTACCCTCTTCCCCTGATCAATGAGTTGATTGAAAGATTAAGAACAGCTACCATCTACACTAAACTTGACCTTCGTGGGGCATATAACCTTGTTAGAATCAAGGCCAATGATGAATGGAAAACGGCGTTCAGAACCCGATATGGTCTTTACGAATATCTTGTCATGCCCTTCGGGCTATGTAACGCCCCTGCAACCTTTCAGCATTTCATCAACGATATCTTCCGAGATCTCCTAGACGTTTGTGTCATCATTTACTTAGATGATATTCTCATCTACTCCAACAACCTTGAAGAACACAGAAAACACGTGAGATGGGTATTATCCAGATTAAGAACACACAAATTATACGCAAAACCAGAAAAATGTATATTTGAAGTCAATGAAATCACTTTTTTGGGATATGTTATCTCCCCTCATTCAATAAGTATGGATACCTCCAAAATAGATTGCATTGTCAACTGGTCTACTCCTACTAATACTAAAGACTTACAACGTTTTTTGGGATTTGCCAACTTCTATAGGAAGTTCATTAAAAATTACTCTAAGGTTGCTCATCCCCTCAACCTGCTCAATAGCAGTAAACGGTCCTTTGCTTGGAACGAAGAGGCTCAAGCAGCCTTTGATGAATTAAAACGGAGATTCACAAGTGCTCCCATTCTTCAACTACCTAATCCTGCTTTTCTCTACGTCATGGAAACGGATGCTTCTGATACAGCTATCGGGGCTGTCCTCTCTCAACACCAAACGCCTCAAGATCCTCTCCATCCAGTAGCTTTTTTTTCACGATCTTTGTCTCCTGCTGAACGAAATTATCCTGTAGGAGAAAAAGAATTATTAAGTATTAAAGCTGCATTCGAAAACTGGCGTCACATACTTGAAGACACACGCACTCCTGTAATTGTTTATACCGACCACAGGAACCTTGAATATCTTCATTCCAACAAAACACTCTCTGCCAGACAAGTACGCTGGAATCTTTTCTTTTCCCGTTTCAATTTTCAAATCATCTACAGACCTGGATCCAGAAATAAAAAGGCAGATGCGCTGTCCAGAATTCACCAAGATCTTCCTGTAAACGAAACTCAACCTCCTAAAATCATAGGTATTATTTCGTCATTAACTGATGATATTAAACATCTTAAAGAAGAAGATCTTGAACTTCCCAAACAAGACAATCTATCAAAAAAGGACGGGTTGTACTACTTCAAAGACAGGTTATACATTCCTCCCTTGCTTAGGAATAAAATACTCTCCTTGATTCATGATTCCCCTCTGGCTGGTCATCCTGGTACAAGAAAAACACTGGAGCTGTCTAAAAGATATTACTGGTGGCCTCGCCAGGACAGAACCATAGAATCTTATGTCAAAAACTGCCCAACCTGTCTGAGATCAAAATCTGACCATCATCCACCATTCGGTCAATTACTGAGCCTACCTGTTCCAGAAAGACCTTGGCAGTCCATCTCAATGGATTTCTTGGTAGAACTCCCTCCTTCGCAACATCATACCACCATTCTGGTGGTGGTAGACCGTTTCACCAAGATGTCCCATTTTATTCCTTTAAAGAAATTACCCTCTTCATCTGAACTTGCAAAAGTATTCATCAACAACATCGTGAAACTCCATGGTCTTCCTGAAGAAATCATATCAGACAGAGGAACACAGTTCACCTCCAAATTCTGGAATGAGATGTGTTCCTCCCTCAACATTCAACGTAAATTATCTTCAGCCTATCATCCTCAAACCAACGGACAAACAGAGAGAGTTAACCAATGTCTTGAACAATACTTGCGGTGTTATTGCTCTCATTTACAAGATGATTGGATCACGTGGTTACCAATGGCAGAGTTCTCATACAACAACTCGGTACACACTAGTAGCAAAATGACTCCATTTTTCTCAAATTTTGGATTCCATCCTTCTTCATTCCCCGATCAAGGACTTCCTTCTTCTAATCCATACGTCTCCAACCATAACTCGTTCATGTCTGCCCTCTTCCTCAGGTTACGTGATAACCTTAAAAATGCATCATCTGCTCAGAAAAAGTTTTTCGATACTGGTAGACGACCTTCCCCTACTTACAAGGTTGGTGATCTAGTATGGCTCTCTTCAAAAAACATTGTTACCAACCGTCCCTCAAAGAAACTAAGTTCACTCTTCCGTGGCCCTTTTCGTATATTGTCACTCATCAACGAAAACGTGGTTAGATTGAAACTTCCACCTACCATGAAACTGCATCCAGTCTTCCATGTGTCGTTGCTTAAACCACACCACTCCGACCCTTTCATGAGGGATGTTCATACCACTCCTGATCCCATTCTGGTACAAGGTGAAGAGGAATACGAGGTTCAGAGGATTCTCGACTCACGAATCCATCGTGGTTCCTTACAATATCTTGTCCGGTGGAAGGGCTACGGAGTTGACGAAGACTCATGGGTGTCGTCCTCCGCGGTGCATGCTCGTCGACTTATCAACGCGTACCATGCTCACTACCCATCCAGACCTCGTTGACAGCATCCGGTGGCTGCTTCTTATGAGGGGGGTTCTGTCAGACCTTCCGGCATTCGCTAACCGTGGACTTCCGGGTTCTCGGAGCGCGGCCACTCCCCCTCCTATGACGTGGTCGTTCCCAGGGTTCATAGAGAGTCCGCGTCAACACCACAGTGCTGGATCAACTCGAAAGCTCCCGCGAACTTCAAACTGAATATTTACTTCTACTGTGTATCGGACCCGGACTGTTTAATCATTACCCTCCTTCTCCTCTCCTACGACCTCGGACTGTTTTTTGGATATTCTCTTGCCTGCTGCAACCTCGATTCTCTGTGGAATCTCCATCACCAATTTGGATTATCACTCCTTCATAAGTTAAGTAAACCAGATTGGCTCAACCTTAAAATATAACCATCCTAAATCTAAGTGGTTCGCTATCTGCTCCACATCAACTCATAATCTTGTTTCCAACACCTACTTCTTAATTATCTGCATCCTAATTTGGAACTTCTCGCTGGTTGTGTTAAATTTACCTTATCCTAAAACAACTTCAAACACCGCTGCTGGTTATAACCTGCCAGGAATTAAAGAGACAGTTCAATTTGATTATCTTTTTTATTTAAAGTAATAAACATTATCAACCTCAGAAATCTGCAGTTGTTTCCATCTTATCACCAATTGAGCGTTACAGTATATAATGAAGGCAGTATGTGTAATGTGGGTATATAATGCAGTGTGTTTGTATGAATGCAGTGTGTGTATGAATGCAGTGTATGTATGAATGAGGTGTGTGTGTGTGTATGAATACAGTGTATGTGTGTGTATGAATGCAGTATGTGTGTGTGTATGAATGCAGTGTGTGTGTGTGTATGAATGCAGTGTGTGTGTATGAATGCTGTGTGTGTGTGTATGAATGCTGTGTGTGTGTGTATGAATGAAGTGTGTGTGTGTATGAATGAAGTGTGTGTATGTGATGCAGAGCCTTGGAGGGGGGTGGGCTTTTTTTATTATTATTATTATTTTTTTAAATATATTATTAATTTTTTTATTTTATATTTATATTTTTATTTTATTTTAATATTATTTTAATTTTTATTTATATTTTTTTGTCCCCCCATCCTGCTTGTTAGCTGGCCAGGAAGGGGGGCTCTCATTCCCTGGTGGTCCAGTGGATGGGCTGTGTAGTAGGGGGGCTGGCAGCAAGCTTACCTTTCCTGCAGCTCCTGTCAGCTCCCTTCTCTCTCCTGCGATCTGGTCAGCTCCCTTCTCCTCCACTGTAAGTCTCGCGGTGTGACTGCTGCGCGGAGCGTTGCCACGGTAACCCGTGCCAACGCTCTGACCTCGCGGCTCTTGCACAATTTACAGTGGGAGCTGACAGGGGAGCTGACCGGAACGCAGGAGAGGGGAGCTGACAGTAGCTGCTGTAAAGGTAAGTTACAGCTCGCTGCCAGCCCCTAACAGGACCGCCGGGCTTGTAATGAGCCCAGCTGTCCTTGTCTGTATATGGCAATGTAAGTTGCCATAATACAGACATTGACTCGAGTATAAGTCGAGTGGGGGGTTTTCAGCACAAAAAATGTGCTGAAAAACTCGACTTATACTCGAGTATATACGGTATTTAAACTCATTTTTACATTCTCTCATTGCCCTGTCATGGTTTCTGCCTGATGCGTTCCTGATCTTGATTTTTTTGGTGTTTGACTTTGGCTTTGTTCTGACTTCCCTGGTTTCTGGTATCCTTGACTTTTGGCTTTTTCCCATCGGTATGTCTGATTCTCTATCCCTGAGCTCGGCAACTATTCTGACTATTCTTGGGTACGTTAAGTCCAGACATTCTAAGGTCCGGTTAGACATTATCCTTAGTCCTAGGTCTGATACAATTCTGCATGCGGGATGAATTAGTAATCCTGACAGCATAAGTATGACTTCTATTAACTACATTTAGTATAACAACAAAGAAGCAATAAAAGACATTGTGATATTTTTTTTTTTATCAGTCACACCTAACCTTAACCTTCACATAACATTTTAATTCACCATTGAAGCCAAATTTACTTAATTTCTGACTAGGTGTTTGTTATGTTGTGAATGCATCTGCAGACGTAGCTGTCCATTCTACCTTCAACGCAATGTTTATGTCAGCAGATAAATAATGCAGTTTAAAAAAATAACCTGTAATTCCTTCAGACATACCGTACATGTTAGTAACTTAAAATATGACATTTTACTTAATAGGAACCCAACCTGGCCTTCTAACCTAATATTTAGAATTCCATTTCCATGTTGCTAGTCTAGTACTTTTCTCAAGTAAAGTCTAAGAGTACAGTGCTCATCACGGCCAACCACATACAATATTAAACAACTGTCTGAAAGACTAAACTTTTGACAAGTAGGTGGAATTAAAGCGGTACTGTCATACCAAACTTACCTTTCCCCAATCGCTTTCTCTTCTCTTCCACTCCCAGGATCTTTTCTTTTTTTCCTATCTAATCTAGTTTTCTTTAAAACATAGGACAAAGTAGGGACTATTTTGTCTTATGTATTTTTCCGATGCTTGCCCAGCTTTGACCCAGGTGAATAGCTAGGTCCGCTCCATTTCCTGTGGTTAAATTTTTTTCCCACAATTCGCATCTTCCTCCTGCTGCTTCATTTGGCATTGAAACTCTAGCAAAACTACCGAATTTTGTCCTAACAGAATGAGAACAGTTTGTCCATTCATATTATGACGAAATTCGTGACTTTTTTGTTTGGAGTGGAATTTCATTAGAATAAATTAAACTCCAATCCTATTCGTGCCGCGGCTGCATCTTGCAGCCGCTTAGTAAATAGCTCCCTAATTCCCACGGTATCAGGGAGCGATCTACTAAGAGGCTGAAAGACTAAATTTACTAATACTAAGTAAAGATTACTTAGTATTGGTAATTAATCTGCCCCTACTTGCTATACCGTGAGTAGGGTCATGTCTACTAAACAGTGAGCAGCCAGTGGTTCTCATTCTGTTAGGACGAAATTTGGTAGTTTCGCCGGCGTTCAACCGCCGAATGAAGCAGCAGGAGGAAGGTGAGAATTGGAGGAAATGGAGCAGACTTAGCTCCTCCCCTGGGTCAAAGCTGGGCAAGTGTAGGAAAAATACATAAGACTAAATAGTCCCTACTTTGCCTTATGTTTTAAAGAAAACCTGATTAGATAGGAAGAAAAGAAGAACAGATCCTGAGAGAGGGAGAGAAGAGGAAGTGATTGGGGAATGGTAAGTTTAGCATGACAGTGGCGCTTTAAGCAGCATTTGAGATTGGGAATCAATATAGGGGTTACTAGATAAAATGACTATCCTGATTGCAGTCAATTTTCAGGATCACAGTTCCTTTTAGATTTATCATTGGCTCTACACAATTCCTGTCTGCTGTCTTCCTCCTGCACAATTGTGCAAATGCACACTCTGCACACCTAACTTTCTTTAAAGTTTCAGAAGAATTGTTTGAGGCTGCAGCCCTGTAGCCCCCCTTCCCATCACTACCATTTTCACAACCCCATTCAATGTTTCAGAAATTGTTGTATATTTGGAAATCGCAGCTCTTTTAAGATATTGTTCATAGAGCCACAGTGACAAGGGATTCTTTGCCACATAACCCATGACATGCGCACAGTCGATTATTCGGCAGGTGCGCTGTTTACCCCAACCCCCCAATAACTTACAGACACCGTATTTCTGTTGGAATATAAAAGTCCACAGCTTTATTTATTATTATAAACAAGGTAACAAATTGGGGTCATTGCCACAAAAGTAAATATACCTCCACCCCCCACCGTACATAAATTACCCCCGGCAATGACCCCGCCCAATAACAATAAATAACATTATAAATAACAAATAACACATAACACATGGCCTACCAAAGAGGCCCCATATCCATAACTTTTTTAACTGTAGGGGTGTACCGAGACCCCCCTACACCACCTGGTTCGGAGCCACCGATGAGCTCGAACCCACAAACCATTTCACACTCCAGTCTAATCCAGCCTAACCAATTTATACTCCTCCTACCTTCCAATTACCCAAGCCCTATCCCGCCGCTGTGACCAAACGGGAACTCCAAAACAACAGGGAGGGTGGGAGGGACAATTACCAGGTAAGTGTCAGTTTAGTTAAAATGTCCCTTAGTCATAAAATGGCCGCTTAATATACTCCTATTGTCCAACCCCCATTTACCACTAACCATGCCCTTTTAACTGGTTACTCCCCTGCCTACTCCTGGCTCTGTCAAGGCCCACTCCCCTGACTGCGCTGTTCCATGGGCTACATGACATGCGCACAGTCGATTATTCGGCAGGTGCGCTGTTTACCCCAACCCCCCAATAACTTACAGACACCGTATTTCTGTTGGAATATAAAAGTCCACAGCTTTATTTATTATTATAAACAAGGTAACAAATTGGGGTCATTGCCACAAAAGTAAATATACCTCCACCCCCCACCGTACATAAATTACCCCCGGCAATGACCCCGCCCAATAACAATAAATAACATTATAAATAACAAATAACACATAACACATGGCCTACCAAAGAGGCCCCATATCCATAACTTTTTTAACTGTAGGGGTGTACCGAGACCCCCCTACACCACCTGGTTCGGAGCCACCGATGAGCTCGAACCCACAAACCATTTCACACTCCAGTCTAACCCAGCCTAACCAATTTATACTCCTCCTACCTTCCAATTACCCAAGCCCTATCCCGCCATAGCAAGAGACTTGAACCCTTAATGTCTCGAGCGACCCCCACCACACATAAATAGGGCTTTGGAAATACCTTCCTGGAAACCTAAATTTAATAGATCACACCCCACCTCAGACAGGTGCACACCATCCCGCCTAAAATAACCGGGCAACCCGCCCTCCAATTCAAAGTGCCTCACTGGGACCCCCCCTATCCTCCTAATAAAGACAGACATGGCCTTGTTTACTTTACCTCGGCAACGCGCCACAGCCGCCGGGTCCCTGGCATGCCTCCAGTTCAACCGCGGCACCATTTCAGACCACACTATTGTAACTCCAGGGACCAGTACCCTCACCCTATCCAGGTCCCTCTTCATTCTCCTGACCAACACCTTCTGGGGGACCAAACCTAAGTCATTGCCCCCACCGTGAATCAAAAGTATATCCGGGGCAAACCCCCTTGACAACATCCCAAAAATTTCACCACTTATACTCTGCCAGCTGCAACCTTGAAAACCAAACCACCGAAGGTCCACTGTGTCCAGAAGAAAACCCAGTTGTGTGCCTTGTCTCCGAACTGCGGCCCTCTTCTCCGCCCAGTAGACAAACGAGTGACCCACCAGCCAAGCGACCAAGCCTGAAAGGAAATAAATTCAGTTAACCGGCAGAGCACCCTTTACCCACATCCACAACATTCCATTCACACCAACCATTCCGGCCTTACATATGCACGGAACCTGATGGATTCCCATCTCCCAATCTGCTTTATCCGCTCCTCCCCTAGCCCGAGACGCGCCGCCTCAGTCGCAGCCCCGATACGGAAGGAGTGCGTACCAAATTGTCCGGGCTGCAAGCCCAATCTCGTCAACCCCATGCGGAAGACTCGCAAGAACTGAAAGCGCGACAGCGCCTTCCCATCCTCGTGAATCAGGAAGCAACCACCAACCTTCGGGCGAACCCTTAAAAACATGTCCCCACACACTACCGGGCACACCGGGGACCCTGGTAGCGAGGACAGGACAATTTTCTTACCCTTTCCGAAGACGTCCGTCTTCGAGCGCCGGAGCCAAATCACGACCTTGTCCTGTTCGATAACCACATCCTCATACCGGAGGCCCGATGCCCCCGACCTATTGGCGCTCACCAATTCGCCAATACGAAAAGCCCCAAAGAAAGCCCATACGAAAGCCACAGAGAACAAAGTTACCTCAAATGCCGAACTACACACTTCGTTCAACAACCCCACCAACCCTTGAAGGGTGGCAAAGGACACCGGCCTCCTCGCATCCACGGACCTCCTGCCCTTCTTGAAACCCTTCAAAGTTTGCTTCACCAAGAAATGTTTCGTCAAATCTTCCCACCCGTTAAACTTGAACAGGAAAGCTAACGCAGACATGTAGCGCTCCACCCTAGAAGGGGACGACCCACCTGCCACCAACCTGCAAAGAAGCCACAACAGCGTATCCAACCTACCGGCTGCAGAATCGCCTGCTCCCGCCTGGGACAACATTTCCTCCCATTCACTCCAAACCTTTGTATAAGCGGTCCAAGTCCCCGGCGCCAGCGAGCTCCTTATGTATCGCCCAAGCACAACGTCCCGAGCCGCCACATCTCCTCCGGGCACGCCTGCCCTGTCGCTTGCGCGTCCGGTGCTGCTTCCCGGAACCGCACCCACTGTGAACGAGACAGAGCGTCAGCGACCACATTCAGCAGACCCGGCACGTGCCGTGCCCGGAAGACAATATTCCAAGACATACACAAGAGCACTAGCTGCCGCAACAACCTAACCACTGGCAGGGACGAAGCCGATAGACTGTTAATCACCTGTACCACTGCCATATTATCAGAGTGGAAGATAACTTTCTTGTCCCTGAGCTCCTCACCCCATAGTGATACCGCTACCACAACTGGAAAAAGCTCCAAAAAGGTGAGGTTCCGAATCAAGGGGCTCTCGGACCAAGCCGCAGGCCAAACCTCGGCACACCACTTGCCCCCAAGGTAAGCCCCAAAGCCAACGCTCCCCGAGGCGTCCGTAAACAGCCCGGCGTCGCCAGATGCCTTCATCGCATCCCTGAAAAACACCCGTCCATTAAACTTGGTGAGGAAGCGGTCCCATATGTCCAAGTCCTCTCTCATGCCTACCGACACCCTGATGTAATGACTCGGCAGACGAGCACCACAGGTAGCCCTAGCCAGCAGTCTACAAAAAACTCTACCCACAGGCGAAATTAAGGCTGCCGAGCAAGGACTGCAGTCCCCGAAGCGTAACTTTCCTAGCGCCCTTTATCGCGTTCACCTGCTGGCGGAGCACCCTCAACTTCTCCTCCGGCAGCCTACATTCCCCCACGACCGAGTCGATTTCCAGCCCTAAAAAACTCAGGCACTCGGTCGGGCCCACTGTCTTGTCCTCAGCTAGAGGAATCCCAAACTGTTGAGCTATCCTCTGAAACACCCGCAGTATTTGGGCACATCTGTCGGACCCAGCCGGGCCCACACACAGAAAGTCGTCCAGGTAATGGACCACCGTACCCCCGCCCGTTTCCCTGCGCACTACCCACTCCAAGAACGTGCTAAACTTTTCGAAATACGCACACGAAATGGAGCAACCCATGGGTAGGCACAGGTCCACGAAAAACTGACCCCCGAAAAGGCACCCTAACAAATGGTGACAGTCTGGGTGGATAGGAAGGAGCCGGAATGCTGCCTCCACATCCACCTTCGCCATCAAGGCCCCTCGCCCTGCCCTCCGAACCAACTCGACAGCATGGTCGAATGATGCATACGATACGGAGCACAGGGCCTCATCGATGTCATCATTTACTGACGCCCCTTTTGGGAACGATAAATGATGAATCAACCTAAACTTACCCACCTCCTTCTTGGGGACTACCCCTAGCGGGGATACCCTCAAGTCAGGCAACGGCGGAGCCTCGAACGGCCCAGCCATCCTACCCAGTTGCACCTCCTTCAGCAACTTATCCCGCACAACTCCCGGGTGTTCACCCACCGACTTGAGGTTACTGCATAACCTCCCCACATCCCTACTCTGAAACGGTATTGAAAAACCCTCCGTAAAGCCTTGCCATAAGAATTCGGCGTCCTGACGGTTACCGTACTGTTTTAGCCACAGCAGCATCTCGCCTACTTTCACCGGGGTTGCCCCCCGTGGCAGCGGAGGGGGCCGACGCTCCATTGGCTCCCACTCCTGGCGCAGACTTACCTCGCTTAAAACACCGACTGGCTCCATGTGCGCCCCCACAACCTGAGCACTCGTGCTTAAACCGGCACGACGTACCCCACTTGCATTGGCCCTCGTTAAAGAGCCAACAGAAGCCTTTCTTTTGCCCGGCCGATGCAGGTCCCCCAGGGGCCGCACCGGCCGTCCCGTGAAAGGGCGCAGCCTTTTGCGCCATCATGAGCCGCATCCAGAGGGGAAGGTCCATTTGATCCCACCGCATGCTGGGATTCGCCGCTAACCTCTGGCGAAACTGTTCATCGTACCTCCACCAGGCGACTCCGCCATAAGTCCGGTACGCTTCCCCAATCCCATCTAGGTAGCAAAACAATTGGGAGCATTTTTCCGGCGACTTTTCCCCTATCACGCTGGCCAGGATGCAAAAGGCCCTTAGCCAGTTCCCAAATGTTTTAGGAATCTTCCGATACCTACGCTTTTTCTCCTCCTCCTCCTTCTTCGCGTCTTTCTTGTCCTCCTCTTTCATGTCTAAGAACTCCTCCAGCGGGAGTAAGGAAAAAACTTCAACAAACTCACCCTTCCAAATTTTCACCTTGATGTCCATTTTTAGATGACAACCTAATGGGCCCGAGAAAGACACGTGCACGTTTTGCCGCGCAGCGTCGGTAATTTCGCCCCCAATACCAACCTTCTCCCCCGACCCCTTACTAGTTTCGGACTCAGATAACCCCACTTCGCTATCTTGCGTTGGGCCCACGTCCCTACCTTGTAACCCTTGGCCCTTCTCACACGTCCACACTCTCCCAAACTGAGGTGAAGCCAGTTCCCCACCCGCCCATGAATCTAAGAAAGATTTTAAACAAGTCAATAGTGTTCCTGCGTGTGGTGTAACATTTGACTCACCGCCTGAGCCCGAAGCCGCAGAAGGCCGTGGGTTCGTTTCCCTTCCGTCCGCCATGCTTGGCTCCGGAGCATCCAATTGGCGCCGACTCCCGTCAGCCTGGCCCTGCCTCAGGACCGCGGGTGTATTGCTGCGAGACCTGCAAGGAGAACGACACCTGGGTAGTGTGTCCACATGATCACATACCCGCCCAACCTCCTTATGCTCCTGCCTGTAGTTCCGCACCATATCCCGTTTCCCTGCCTGGCCCTCCCGGCCGTAAGCGCTGCGCCGCTGACCTGGCGAGCTCCTGCCTGATGACCCAGACGCACTGCGCCGCTGCCTCCACCTCCGTTCCCTTGAGGCCGATCTCCTCCTGCTAAGTCTGCTTGCTGACCTGCTCCTCTCTCTACCCCTCCACCCGTCAGCCTGCCTCCTGTCATGCCTGGCACTGACGCCGCGCTGCTCCCTGCTGCGATGCGGCCTAGGGCTCCGCGAGAGACCCCTCGGTCCCCGGGAGCCGCCCTTGCGGCCCTCCCGTTCTCTCCCAGCCCGTCCTGTCTCCACGCCCTGGGCTGATTCCTGGGAGCTATCCCGACCCGCTGAACCTGGCCCCTTTTGGGCCGCCTTGCGAACTGGGGATTCCGCCTGACTGTCCTGGCGCCTCCGGTCTGCTAAAGCCGCGGGCCCTGCCGGCCCCCATGTACCTGGCTGAGCGGACCCGCCGTCTGAGTCCCTTGTGCTGCACCTGGCCCCACTAGAGCCCGCCCCCGATGTGTCTCCTTGCCATCAGGGGGACCGCCTGATCACTAGAGGCCTCCGCTCTGCCCCCCGCCCGCTGCCCAGCCCCAGCGCCATTCCCTGACTCACCGGGCCGCATCCGTTCACTGCTTCCACCATCCGATCTGCTCTGGGTCCTGGCTCCAGCCGCAAACGTCCCGCCTGCCGCCTCCCGGCGGGGCGCACACCGCGTGGTAGGCCTCGGCCTAGCTGCTGCCCGCGCCCGGCCAGCAACGCGTCGGACCGACGGTGCCGGCCGCGGTACATCCACTCCGCTGGGGCCCGCTACCTCATCCAGGGCCCCAGCAGACTCCGCTGACGGGCTCCTCCGTCTGCCGACTTCGGGCTCCATGCCCGGGCTCAGCCGCTGGGGCGGTCTCGCCCTCCTCATGGAACGCCGTGCAGCCGCCGCAGGGGTTGTAGGGGGGGGACCCTGAGCCCCCAGTTGCTCGTGAAGCCAGGCCAGTCCTCTATCCCGCACAGCAGCTCTCACTCCCTCCAGGATTGCTTCCATTGTTGCCATGATCTGCAAGACAAAAGAAAAAACCAACACAGACCTGCCAAAAACAATTACCAGGTAAGTGTCAGTTTAGTTAAAATGTCCCTTAGTCATAAAATGGCCGCTTAATATACTCCTATTGTCCAACCCCCATTTACCACTAACCATGCCCTTTTAACTGGTTACTCCCCTGCCTACTCCTGGCTCTGTCAAGGCCCACTCCCCTGACTGCGCTGTTCCATGGGCTACATTATATCAACATTGCTTGTTGTGTGCTTAAAATGACCATTTAAAGTCATGGCACACCCCTAATGTATTAGCTTGTTGAAGTGATTTCTGTGTGAAGAGTGTATCTTTTTTCTCAATTTAAAAAATTGCAGATTTCAATAGAAAGTGTCACTTTTATAAATTAAAGTGTTACTGTCAAGCCAAACTTAAATTTGCCAATCATTTCTCTTCACTTCCTCTTTTTGTGCTTCTTTTATTTAATTCTGATCTAGTTTTCTTTAAAACATTAGAAAAAATAGGGACTACTGTTATTTTCCATACGCTTGACTTTCTTTGACATAATGAGGAGCATAAGTAAGCTGCACTTCCTGTGTCAAAGAAAGTTTTCCCACAATACTTACCCTCCTCCATATTCTTGTGTTGCCTCCTTTTGCCATTTCTGAACTTTCTGTCATGTATACTAGAGTGCCTTGGAAATTACCAAATTTTCGTCTGAACAGAATGATGACAGTTTGTCCATTAGTTTTTTTAACAAAATTCAACCACTATTTTCACTATGGAATTTCATATGTGCAGTGGCTGAATCTTGTAGCCATTAAGTAGATAAAATTGGGGTATTTGGATTATATAGCCTGGTAAAATACTCTAAAATGGGACATGGGCACAGCGTAAAAATTTAAAGTTTGAAAAAAAATGGAATGGCTGTGTCCCAAATGTGCCCCTCCGATATCCACATATACCTGGCAAAGGTACATACGGGGGTATTTTTGTACTCAGCCGACATAGCTGAGCAACATATAAAGTATTATAGAGTGGTGGTACACATAAGGTTTGCAAAATATACTGTGCAAACTCACTTTGTGTGTCAAAAAGGCAGAAAAAACGCTTATTACCACTACATCTGGTACAAGCTAGCGGAAAAATGATCCCACGCTAAGGTTCAAAATATGCCTTTTGAAATACCCTGGGATGTCTTCTTTAAGAAATGGTATGCCTTTGTGGGGTAGTTTGACTTATATAGCCTGGTAAAATACTCTAAAATGGGACATTGGCACAGCGTCAAAATTCAAAGTTCTGTAAAAACTGATATGGCGTGGTCTCCAATATGGCACTGTAGCTTCACAAAATAGTGCCAAAGACATTCATAGGGGATGTATTTTTACTCAGAAGACTTAGCTGAGCATAATTTGGAGGTTTTGAACTTAGTGGCACATATGAAATATACAAAATGCCCAGCAAAAATGCAATCCTTATGTAAAAAAATGCCCCAAATTATTTTTTACCACATACTTTGGCATATATTGGTGAAAAAATGGGGGCATGCTAAGGCACAATATGCACCTTATGATATACCCTGGAGTGTCTACTTTTACAAATGGTAGTCTTTTGTGGAGTTTTTTTGAACAGTCAAACTGTTATAATACCCCAAATGGAAGCATAGGCTCATTAAATCCGTCTCTCAAAATTCTACTGTGAATACTGAAAAGGACAGGTCTCCTGTATGGCACTGTAGCTTCACGAAATAGTGCCATAGACATACAATGGGGGTGTCCTTTTACTCAGAAGACTTAGCTGAGCATAATTTGGGGGGTTTGAACTTAGTGGCACATATGAAATATACAAAATGCCCAGCAAAAATGCAATCCGTATATAAAAAATGCACAAAATTATTTTTTACCACATACTTTGGCATGTAATGGTAAAAAAATGGGGGCATGCTAAGGCACAATATGCACCTTATGAGATACCCTGGAGTGTCTACTTTTACAAATGGTATGCCTTTGTGGTTTTTTTTTTTTAACAGTCAAACTGTTATAATACCCCAAATGGAAGCATAGGCTCATTAAATCCGTCTCTCAAAATTCTACTGTGAATACTGAAAAGGACAGGTCTCCTATATGGCACTGTAGCTTCACAAAATAGTGCCAAAGACATACAATGGGGGTACCGTTGTACTCAGCAGAAGTAACTGAACACATAATAAAACTTTGTACAGGAATAGCACACACCAACTTTGCAAAATACACATGAGAAGTTCTTTGTTATAAGTTTGTGTGCGAAAACCCCCAAAAAACACAATTTTACTCCAATATTTAGCAGAGGTTGGCGGTAAAATGGCTACGTAGAAAGTTTCAAAACAACCTTAGGTAAATAGCCTGAGGTGTCTACTTTATATAAATATATACTTTTGTGTGGCAATTTTGTTTTCTTTTATGGCTATTAAGCTTACAAGACAAACATACCAAATTCTAAAATCGCTCCACATTAAAAGTTTATTTTACTCCTTGTGCTTTGTGACCTGTAACTACCAAAAAAAACTTAAAATCCCAGACACATTATATATTCTGTAAATCAGAACAACTAAGTGAATTTATTTTTAATTACTTTCCTTAACCTGCACTAATTGTGCACACATTATTATTGCAAAAACTGTAAAAAAAAGATTTTTCATTTTTTTTGCATTTTTCTGTATTTCTTAATAATAAATAAGCATTTGTGTAAATATATGTTACATCAAATTAAAGCCCTTTCTGTCCTTTAAAAAACGGTATATAATATGCGTCGGTGCAATAAATTATTAAAATGCAAATTGCAGTTGAACGCAAACAGAAGAAAATGCAAAAAATGCTTGTGTCATTAAGTGAAAGACAAGCTTCTGAAGCTGTGTCCTTAAGGGGTTAAGGCAATGTTTATGTCAGCAGATAAACAATGCAATTTCCAAAGAAATACCTGTAATTCCTTCACAGACATACTGTGCATGTTGGTAACTTCAAAAGATGTCATTTTGCTTAATAGGAATATATTTACCCAACCTGGCCTTCTAACCACAATATTTAGAATTCCATTTTCCCACACCCATTTCTTAACGTATGAGCAAAATATAGATGAGTGTTCTACATTTAGTGCTTAAATTGACATGTGTAGATTCTCTGATAGTGATGTCGCGAACATAACATTTTCCGTTAGCAAACGGCGAACACGAATTTCCGCAAATGTTCGCGAACGGGCGAACCCGGCGAACCCCCATAGACTTCAAAAGGCAGGCGAATTTTTAAACCCACAGGGACTCTTTCTGGCCACAATAGTGATGGAAAATTTGTTTCAAGGGGACTAACACCTGGACTAACACCTGGACTGTGGCATGCCGGAGGGGGAGCCATAGCAAAACTCCCATGGAAAATTACATAGTTGATGCAGTGTCTGGTTTTAATCCATAAAGGGCATAAATCACCTAACATTCCTAAATTGTTTGGAATAACGTGCTTTAAAACATCAGGTATGATGTTGTATCGATCAGGTAGTGTAAGGGTTACGCCTGCTTCACAGTGACAGACCAAACTCCACGTTTAACGCACCGCAAACAACCGCAAACAGTCCATTTGCACAACCGCAAACTCCCCATTTGCACAAGGTTGGATACCAAGCTAGCCATGTCCCGTTCCTTGTCCTCACTGATATCATTGAAGGTCTCTTCCTCCACCCAGCCACGTACAACACCAAGGGTCCCCGAAAGGTGACAACAAGCCTCCTGTATTTTTTTTTTAAATGTACACTACTGTTACACCAGATTTGAGTTGCACTGGTGTGACACTGTGCCCTGGCAGGCCCTGAAACGCACACGTGTGAAGGAAACCGACTGCTATTTTTTCACAGTCAAATTTCTAGTTTTTTTTTTATGTACACTACTGTTACACCATATATGAGTTGCACTGGTGTGCCACTGTGCGCTGGCAGGCCCTGAAACGCACACGTTTGAAGGAAACTGACTGCTATTATATTACAGTCAAAAAGTTTTTTTTTTTTTTTAAATGCAAGCTATTGTGACACCAGATATGAGTGGTGGCAGTGGGACCACCTTAAAAATATTGGATATCGCTAAAAATCATGATCACTGTAACGGACCGTTTCAGCAGACAAGGGGTTAAAATCCGTTTAGGCGATATTCCCCTTTCAGATATAAAGGCAGCTTCAGTAAAACATCAAACTCCCGAATTGAATACAAGTGAATGCACCAAACTCCTGAACTGCATACAAGGGAATAAGGTAGCACTCCAAACTCCCGAACCGGAACCTTACGAATAGCTGCTAGTAGACAAACAGGGAAAGCTCCCAAGCGGCTTACACTCCTGGCAATCAGTCTCTATCAGCATACAGTGAATCCCTCCAAAGACGAGACAAGGCTCCGTGTTGAGGGTCAAGCAGTGGTCTGGTTTACTATGGGCTACCCGCCCAGTATTTATGCAGGTCTCCCACTTGGTGGACACTCCCCTAGGGGACCAAATGGGAGACTGTAACAAAAGACAGACAGGTATCAATTTAGGACATACAGTCACAATACTTTCCCACAATGCATCCTGGCTTCCTCTCCTCTGCCCTGGAGATAATTGAGAAGTAATTCAATTATCTCCCAGGACAAAGGCAAATCGCCATTATGCACAGGGTGAGCACAAAAACATAAAAACACTTTAAAATACACAAAGTCATATTTTAGCAGGAAAAGGGGCCATGAGACACAACACCACAATACCGAAGAATAGATACAAGAAGCCAGACACACACTCATGACAGAGCACCCCTATCTCACTATGAACACCTGACAGACCCTACACATGCATTACTGTGCGGAACTACCCCATATATCCTGCAACTTTACAGCCCGCATACCAGCACTACAAGCCAGGTCCCTCGGATCACTACTCACCCGTACGACTATACAACTCACGTAAGCTACACCCCGACTGACCTTGATAGACTACTCTCGGATAACACCACACATAAAATGTGCGGACAAACTACCTAAAACCGCAAGAACAGTAGTTACAAAATATTGTATGATACCGATATTTGATGCAGACAACTGTTTTTGTCAATTATACATGCACTGCAAAAATAAAGAATTTAAAACAAAAAACAAAAAAAACTACCGAATAGTGCTCAGATCCTATTCACACAGTTCAATTGCCATGGAGCCAAAGTCTTTAATTACACGAATAGGCTCCATGGCATAGCTATCTGGGTTAACACATTCACATAACAAAAGTACCGGATGAACATGTATTCGTTAGATCTGTACGAATAAGAACCAGGTGGCGGACAGCTCAGCGGTGTTCGTGCAAATAAGTGTCCGTTTTTAGATCCATGGTGTAAGCGCTGAACACCGCTGGCCGCTCGGGACTTTTAAAATGGGCGCTGTCATGTGTTTGGTAAACGAACAAAGACCACCCTGTATTCGTCAATTAAGCTGCGGTTAACCGCAGCTTCAGGGAGGTAAATTGGCGGCACACTCCAGCTCCCAGGTGGTCGCTCCTTTGGCAGTTTGTTCGGTAGATAAAATCTACCGAACACCCCGCCAGAAAGGCACGAATAAGCCTTTCTGCAGGGAAAATAAAGTCTTTTAAAGTCTGGTCCATAGTCCAAAGGCAGCAGGCGGGCAACCAGGCTTCTCCAATGCAATGTGGCAAGATTACTCCCGTCACAATCACTATATACTTTCTCTACAAACCTCTAAAACGTACCAAACTACTCATCCAACCACTATACCGCTTTATCCCACCTAGAACTAGTGCCCAGTTAAAATACTTGACTCTTACTTACCCACACTCAGTCATGCCACACACATTTCACCACTACTCTCACTGAATCCCTCTGACTACGGCTAAATTCATCTTCTACATCAGAACACTACTCCTAAGATTGGGTTGTCTCGGGTCTTTCATTTAGAATAGGGGCAGCTTTGGTCTCCTTCAACACTGACACTCCAGTGCATATTATTAAAAGATTGGGCAGATGGAAATCCTCAGTCTACAACCGATATATTCCTCATCCCGAGAAAGAAATGAGGAAAGCTTTTAAAAGTTTGGCTTTGTAAATTTGATGCAATAAGTGTGTTTTTCTTTTATACCTTTTCACCCTCTTTGCATGAACCCGATTTACATATATTACTAATATGTTTCTGAACATATATATTATATATTATATTATATTATTCACTCACTCACTCACTCTCTGGGCCAGCCTAAGACATCATGCTGCCTAGGTCCAACCAGGGCCGGTGCTTGGATTTTTAGGTACATAGGCAAAGATGCATTTTTCCGCCCCCCACCTCCCCCCAAAAAAAATCTTCACCAGCCCCTCTCCCCTCCCCTCCCTTCCCCTAGTGGTCCCTTCCCTGTCCCTTAGTGTTCTTCTCCCCTCCCCCCTCTTTTCCCTGTCTCTTGGAGTTTCTCTCCCATTCCCTCCCTGTCCCTTGGTGCACCCCACACCCCTTTAGTGGTCACACTCCCCTTCTGGTGTGCCTCCTACCTCTATTGTTGCATTGCCGAGCGGAGCAGATCCCCTAAAGGAGCTTCAGTTTTCTGTACCCGGCCGGACTGACAGGGAGTGCTCTCTCTGTGAGCACCTCCTGGCAGTCTGGCCAGGTACAGGAAACAGAAGCTCCTGTACAGCGCTCCACTCCGCTACACTCTGTACACACTGACAGTCACACATTCAATGACAAACACACAGACGTCACTGACAGACACAGACTCATTGATCTGACACACACTCATTCATTGACACTGACAGACCCACACTGATTGACACTCATTGACAGAAACACTGATAGTCACACACAGACTCAATGACAAACATACTGTAGCGGACTGGACCCTGCACCAAAGTCTGCCCCAGTTTCCTGGAGGGGACTGCTTGCTCGCCTCCTGCCCAGTGATTATGGCCCCTGGGAGACATTGCCCTTTAAGTGACTGACTTGGGGCTTATGGACTGCTATTATATAGTACTGACCCTTTAAGAACTGTATTTGGGCATAATGGATTGTATAATACTGTTCCTAGCCCTTTAAATACTTTGGGGAAAGATTGGTACTTTTTATATGGCACTTCGGACACAGTCGAAGCAGTCTAAGCTGTCGAAGCAGTCGAAGTTGCCGAAGTCATCGAAGTGGCCGCCATTTCAGGACTTCGACACGTGTTCGCGGCCATTTTATTCCCGAACAGCGGTGTTTTGCCGTCGAGTGTCTGGAACTAAAATCGGACACTCGAGTAGGCAAACACTGCTGAGACCTCCAGACCTCAACAATTTCGTACCAAAACTACCGAACGCCCCGCCGTTTGGTAGAAAGACTCAGTTAACTATGGGGATTCATCCGAACCTCGGTATAACCATGGATGGCAAGCTGTTCGGGACTTTTAACGCACGAACAGAGACCGACCGCAAGGCCAAAACCTATGGAACTATATTCGGCTATTTTGCCTGTGCGGTCGGTCAAAACTTTAAAGTCCCATTACTCCCGAACCCTTTATCCGAATGGGCTAATTTTTACATATGTTGTTCCCCCAGACTAGGGCTATCTGGGGATACTGGATCCAAAACTCAGGTAAAAATATGTACGTGGTAATTATGTGAACTGGTTATCTGAGGGGAGGGAATCTGTGGGTTGCAACTGTTATGTTATTGGCTATTTTATACCTCCCCTGTGGGCAGTCTTATGTGTGCAAGACCTTAATAAAAACCAGGCTGGGTGTGCCAGCACTTGAGTTCCTGCTTAACCCTCAAAGTGAAGTGTCGTCTCATTATTGGGGGAGGATTTATTGTATGCTGTTCCAGTTTGACTGCTAGGAGTGCAAACCTATTCGTAAGGTTCCTATTCAACTGTCTACAGCATTCAGAAGCTTGAGAGGATTCATATGATTCTCCGATACAGTGATTGTGGTGTCTGCCAGAGTGCTTGGAGTCCTCAGGAAACGCTAGGAGCATCCTTTAACGGAGGTACCCAGTCGGGGTGCCAGGCGATCCATTACATTGGTGGCAAGCGGTGGGATGGCATCCTGGTGTGAGAGGAACGACACCCTAGAGACACAGGAATCAATATGGAGCGACATAGAGCCAGCGAGTCCCTGGACAATGCTCGAGGTAACAGAGGAGTTTAACCGGTAACAGAGGCAGCCAGGATGGCATGCAGAGAGCAAGCCCGACAAGAGATGTGGGAAGAAACTCTGGAGGGTGTCCAGCATTGGCGAGGTGAGCGCCTCCCCAGCGAGGAGCAATGACTATAAGCGCGAGTGGCCCTACGGATGCCTATGCTGGGAGACCAGCCCCGGGAAGAGTTGGTGATACAGCTTGATACACTGGTATGGAGGGAACTGGTTCTCGATGATGCGTACCAAGCGATACGTTGGTACGCGGTTCAGCGGGTTCACGGAATGGCCAAGTTCGACAAACCGGAGGGCCAGGAGTCACTCACAGACACACACGCTGTCACTCACAGACAGACGCTGTCACTCACAGACACACACGCTGTCACGCACAGACACACACGCTGTCACTCACAGACACACGCTGTCAGTCACAGACACACACGCTGTCACTCACAGACAGACACTCACACACAGACACACGCTGTCACTCACAGACACACACGCTGTCACTCACCGACAAACGCTGTCACTCACAAACACACACACTCTCACTCAAAGACACACACACTGTCACTCACAGACACAGACACTCACACACAGACACATGACATACATTCACTAATTATTTTAATAAATAAAAAATTTCCACCCAGCCTCCCTACCTGGAGATCTGGTGTGGATGATGGATCATTCCCTCTGGTCCAGTGGGGCTGCTGGACGGCGTGCGGCAGTGCTGTGATCAGGCACGGCGAGGGAGCTCTAATCTCACCACTCTGCTCCCTCGCGGGCTGTCTGCTGATACCGCGGGAACCGGAATATGATGTCATATTCCGGCTCCCGCGGCATCAGCAGACAGCGCGCAAGGGAGCAGAGCGGTGAGATTAGAGCTCCCTCGCAGCGCCTTATCACATCATAGCACTGTCGCGCCGGGGTCCAGATGGTGGCCGGCAGGAGGGAGAGCTTCCCTCCTGCCAGCCACTGAAATATTCCTACCTCTATTGTTGCATTGTTCCCCCTCTATTCTCCCCTCCCCCCTCTTTTCCCTGTCTCTTGGAGTTTCTCTCCCATTCCCTCCCTGTCCCTTGGTGCACCCCACACCCCTTTAGTGGTCACACTCCCCTTCTGGTGTGCCTCCTACCTCTATTGTTGCATTGCCGAGTGGAGCAGATCCCCTAAAGGAGCTTCAGTTTTCTGTACCCGGCTGGACTGACAGGGAGTGCTCTCTCTGTGAGCACCTCCTGTCAGTCTGGCCAGGTACAGGAAACAGAAGCTCCTGTACTGCGCTCCGTTCCGCTACACTCTGTACACACTGACAGTCACACACTCAATGACAAACACACAGACATCACTGACAGACACAGACTCATTGATCTGACACACACTCATTCATTGACACTGACAGACCAACACTGATTTACACTCATTGACAGACACACTGATAGACACACACAGACTCAATGACAAACATACTCTCACTGATTTGACAGACACACACTCATCATACACTGACAGACACACTCATACACTCACATGCACACACACTCATACAATCACTCACAGACATACACAGACGCACTCACTCACACACACTCAGTCACTCACAGACACACGCTGTCACTCACAGACACACGCTGTCACTCACAGACAGACGCTGTCACTCACAGACACACACGCTGTCACTTACATACAGACTCTGTCACTCACAGACACACACGCTGTCACTCACAGACACACACTGTCACTCACAGACACACATTCTGTCACTCACAGACACACACACTGTCACTCACAGACAGACACTCACACACAGACACACGCTGTCACTCACAGACACACACGCTGTCACTCACAGACACACGCTGTGAGTGACAGAGTGTGTGTCTGTGAGTGACAGTGTGTGTCTGTGAGTGACAGCGTGTGTGTCTGTGAGTGACAGAGTCTGTCTGTAAGTGACAGCGTGTGTGTCTGTGAGTGACAGCGTCTGTCTGTGAGTGACAGCGTGTGTCTGTGAGTGACAGCGTGTGTCTGTGAGTGACTGAGTGTGTGTGAGTGAGTGCGTCTGTGTCCTGGGGAGTGGGGGCAACCGGCCTCCCCCTCCAACAGCAGCCGGAGATACCGGGAGAGGTGGAAGACAACGCTAACCACACTGGCTCAGATGGGACCGTGGTCTTGTGGTGGAAGCTCGTTAGAAATTAAATTTAGTAGGCCGAGATCTCCACGTGGCATATGTGTATGTTGGTGTATCAGTTAGTCAGTTACACGTAGCTAAGATACAATTAACAGTGTACTGAGCAAGTGTAGGAATACAGGATATACGAGTATTTCCCCTCCTCCATTGTGCTGGGCAAGCCATGTGGTCAAACAGGAATTTAGTCTCTATTCGGTTGATGGATAAGAGTATGTGTAGGTTGAACTGATTATGGGAGGAGCTACATGCCTATATAAGGGAACTACACTGTATGATCAGGGCTCAGACTTTGCTGTTTTTTGGTGACATTAGTCCCTCTGAGTCCCGGTCGGTGAATCGAATAAAGATCTCTTCCTTCCTGAAGAAACCTGTGTCCACTTCTCTGTGCTTGGCTTCCGTCAGTTTCTCCGGTATCATTTGGTGCATTGGCCGGGAAGCTCATCGTTCAACGGTAGCTGAGAAGCAGAGGCGTGAGACGGTCTATCTTTGCCCACGCTCCCTACGGCTGCACCCCTGAACTTCTGCATGGACCTCCCTTCGTCTCGGCGCCACTGGTCTGTTGTCCAGGAGATCATCGGCCTCTATGTAGTAAGTGCTGGGGTGTCCCCGTCGATGAGTGTGAACTCAGGTCCAGGAACGAGGAGGTAAGACGACCACTTTTTTAGACGGTGGACCCACTAGGGGTATTGGATACAGATTGTGCGGTAGGCCCATAAGGGGTTATTTGTGTATGGAATCTGCCCCCTCCAGTGGAGGGAAGGAGCAAAGGCACACCCTTTTAATTTTGGTTTGGAGTCAGGCTGGGTTCTGTGTAAATAGCCTGTTACAAATCGCTATTTGTAACTGGCCCTTTAAATGGAAAATTGCCCTGCTTCCCTGGATTGTGGAGAAGCCTATTTGCCAGCCTCCTTCCTCATGACTATGGCCCCTGGAAGATTGTGCCCCTGAAAACTTATTAACTTTTATTGGGTGTGGGGACATAAGAACCGTCTGGGGACATATTGTGACTTTGCTGAACAATACCCCTTTAAGACTATGTCCCCAGACCTGTAAAATAACTTGCCCCTGGCTCTCTCCCACTTGGTTCAGTAAATAGGGCTTACTGAACCAAGTACCACACAGGCGGACCACCCAGAAGTTAAAGTGTGCAGGCAATTTACCTCCCAGGCTGTGAGGTTACTGCAGGTTAATTGCACGTGGCGGCGGCCATCTTTGTTCATTCGAATGCGGTCAGCGGTGTATGCTAAAGATTCTGTGGAACTGAAATCGGCTACACATTTTACCGAACACCGCTGACCCTTACCTTCTCCTACACTTCGTTTTTCAGCTCCAGAGACTAAGTCCCGTTCTTAGTCGTTTTTCGGCATGAAATTGACCGACCGCACAGCCCAAATCTATGGAACTGTTTTGGGCAGGAAATTGTGCTTGCGGTCGGTCATAAAGGGACCTCCAGCTAACTTTTGATCCACTGTAGGGATTTGGCTGATTTTTGGAAGTGTTGATGTTTGATGTATGCTGAGTTCAAATATGTAATTGTTATGGAGATTGAATGTATAGTTTTAAAGCTACAGTGTATGTGTGAAAACTGTATTTTTACTGTATGCTATAATTATGTTATGTGTTTATCTGAGGGGAGGAGACATGGGGGTGGTACCATGTATGTGATTGGTTAATTTCATCCTCCCCCTGGGAGTGTCCTGTATGTACCTTTTTGTAATAAAAAGCAGGCTGGGTGTCCCAGTCCTCAGTTCTTCTTGACCCTTCAAAACGTAGCCTCGTCTCGTTATTGGAGGGAATTGCTGTATCACACTGGGGATTGCTATGCTCTGCATATTCCCCTGAGCTTAATCACTTAGCTCTTTTAAGAGCTTGTTCCGGATACGCTCTCCTGGAGGAGAGGTCTTCCCCACACGGTCCTGAATGCTGGAGGTTCATTCCAGGGTGGAAGGAAGACGGCGCGGCTCCAGTTAAGCTCCGGCAGTTGTGGAGCCTGCGGTGGTTGTGGTGTCGTCTGCAGTGCTTGGAGTCCTCTGAGAGCGCTAGGAGCATCCATCGGAGGGTACTCGGTCGGAGTACACAGAGCTCTGTTACATAGCCCAAGCCGGACATCGGTGTCTTGTCTAGACTAGCGTTCTAGGGTGTATATTACGTTCGCTAGGTCGGAGGGACCGGGAGACTAAGCGGCGTCTGTGTAAATTCGGTCCGCTAGATCTCAACCTATCTTGGCTAAGTGGGAAGGTGTGTAAATTTGGAAGCCACTAGATTTTTGATAGAGTATATAGACTAAGAGGGTGCTGTTGTAAATTCCGCCCTCTAGTTCGCTATATGTGGTGCTTGGGCAGCGTGGCTAACCAAAACGGATGTAAATAGTTTTAGGTAGTCCATCGAGGTACTGGCCAATAGATTAGTTGGGAATTGTAAATGTGTTAAAGATTGTTGTAGTAGCGTGTATATCTTGCTAGATAGTGTGAGCTCTGCCGTCTAGCGAGAGTGTGAATAGTGTGTAACTGTATTATAGCGCACGGTACCATAAACATGTATAATTACTGATACTGTAAATAACTACTAATAACTGTTGTCTATGTTGTATGTTTAACACCATAACCACTACTAATTGAACTGTGACTTTAAATTGTACTCTATCCAATGCTAACCGTACTATAACTACTGTTTGTAAAGACAATGTTACTGGGGTATGTTATAGACGGGTAATTCAGATATAGGGAATTATAGCGTGGGTGACTGTATAGTTTCGCCAAGAGGCACAGTAAAATAGTTATTTAGTGACTGGTGTAAAAGCTGTGTGTGTACGGGAATTCCCTGAGTGTTTTGTTGTGTGCGTTTCGCTTAGTAACTGTACCACGTGGTGCTGTTGCCGAGGGAACGGGTGTGACCGTTGGAAGTGTGTTTGTTTAGTTTCTGTTGGAGACGACGCTTCATTGTTAGTATGGGTGTGTCAGATTCAACGATTATGGATCCCTTAGGATGTATGTTGAAAAACTTTAAAAAGCGATACACTGTGTATGATTTTGGGGTAAAAATGTCTCCAACACGCCTGACTACTTTATGTAGTAGGGAATGGCCTACTTTGGTGGCTGCATGGCCACCACGTGGCAGTTTGGATCCTAATCTTGTACAGCGTGTACACGTGGCTGTATCAGGTAGGCCTGAACTTTACGGCCAGTTTCCGTATATTGACTGTTGGAAGCAGGCCGTAAATGACTTGCCAAAATGGATCCGGGTATGCCACGAGGAACAATGTCGCCTCATGGTGGCCAGAACTCGCTTGTCCACTAAGGCCGTAATTATGCCCATTTTGGACACGCCACCTGAATCCGAGATCCCCATGCCGCCCCCTTACTCCTCCTCCACAGGAAGAGGAAGAGGAGGTCCCCTTGCCCCGTTGTCCCCACCTACCCCCTCCTCTAGTTCAGAGCCCAGCCCTCTTGTTTTAAACCCTCCCCTTCCGGTACCTACCTCCGTTAACCCCACCTATCCAGATTTGACGTCATATCTAGTTCCTGGTCAGGCTCCTCCTAGCCCGGCCCGGAATATTTTACTCACTGATCTCCCCCTCAGTAAAGCGTCCCCTTCCCCTCATCTTACTACCCCTCGACCGAAACCCCTAACTGACGTTTCTAAACGAAGCCCCATACTAACCCGACAACTGACCGGTACCCTCCAACCCCGACATTATCAAATGCCTCTCCGACTGACACCAGGCCCGACACACATTAACGGTGACGGCCAGTTACAACACGCTGATCCTGTATTCGTCTATGTTCCCTTCACTACTACTGATCTATTTAACTAGAAGACCCATAACTCCTCATACACCGATAAACCTCAAGCCATGACGGATTTGTTTACCTCCATAGTCCAGACACATAATCCCACTTGGGCTGATTGCCAGCAACTGCTTATGACATTGTTTAACAACGAGGAAAGGACACGGATAAATCAAGCGGCAATTAAAGCGCTGGAAGAAGTGGCCCGTACACAAAATCAGGCCAACCCAGCAGCATATGGGCCACAGCACATTATACAAATACTGATCCGGAGTGGAATGTCAATGGCGCACATATGGCCCATTTAAAAGCATACAGGGACGCTATTATTGTTGGCATGAAAGCCGGAGGAAAAAAGGCGATTAATATGTCTAAGACGGCTGAGGTATTGCAGAAATGTGATGAATTGCCCAGTGCCTTTTATGACCGATTATTGGAGGCATACCGGTTGTATACCCCCTTTAATCCAGAGGCTCCTGAGAATTCCCGAATGGTTAACTCTGCCTTTGTCAGCCAAGCCTACGGAGATATAAAGCGCAAGCTACAGAAGTTAGAAGGGTTTGTAGGGATGTCCATAACCCAACTAACGGAAATAGCAAATAAGGTCTATATGAATAGGGAGACAGAGACGAAGAAGGAGGAAGAGCGAAAGATGCGAAGGAAAGCGGATATGCTAGCGGTAGCTATCGCAGGCGTAGATAGAAGGGAAAAGGAAGCGTATAGGGAAATGGATAAAGGCGAGAATAAGTGGAATGGGGAGCCTTTGAGTAGGAACCAATGCGCGTACTGTAGGGAAGAAGGGCATTGGAGAAGTGAGTGTCCACGGAGGGAACAATATGAGAGAGACAGACCTAGGGCAGGGTATAGTAATAATTATAGAGGCAGAGCGAGAGGAAGATGAGGCACTGGAGGAAATAGTGGGAATAATAGAGGAAGTGTTAGTGGAGATAGATATTACCCAGCAACGCAGAGACCCCGAGAGAGAGAGGATAGGGACTTTGTGGGTTTGGCTGACACAGTCATGGAAGACTATTGATACCGACCGGGCTCCATCCCCCTTGGCCGAGCGGAGCCTATGGTCGATGTAGCAATAAGGGGAAAAAGGAGTTATTTCATGATTGACACTGGTGCTGAACATTCGGTGGTGACTGACCTAGTCGCTCCTCCTTCAGGAAGAACTATCACCGTAATAGGAGCAACTGGAAGGAGTGCTGCTAAACCGGTTCTTAAAAGTCGACTCTGTACATTGGGAGGCCACATAGTGAAACACCAGTTCCTTTATATGCCTGAATGTCCAGTCCAACTGTTAGGACTTGATTTGTTGTCGAAATTACAAGCACAGATAACATTTCTACCTAACGGAACAACATCTTTGAAGTTCAATGGACCCTCAGGTATAATGACAATATCTGTACCAAAGGAAGAAGAGTGGCGACTTTATACAGTGTTGACTAGCCAAAACCCTAAGAGTGATGAATCCTTGTTCAATATACCAGGAGTGTGGGCAGAGAATAACCCACCAGGACTTGCTCGTAATATCCCACCAATTCGTATCGAACTAAAGCTTGGGGTTTATCCAGTAAGCCTGAGACAATATCACATTCCACAAAAGGCCAAGAAGAACATACAATCTTATTTGGATAAGTTCATAAGGTATGGTATCCTAAAATTCTGTACTTCCCCCTGGAACACCCCATTGTTGCCTGTTCAAAAGCCCGGTACAGATGAGTATCACCCTGTGCAGGACTTCAGAGCAGTCAATGATGCGGTAGTAAGTATACATCCAGTTGTGCCCAATCCATATAACCTGCTTGCTTTAATTCCGGGCGGGGCTACCTACTTCACAGTTTTGGATCTCAAAGATGCCTTCTTTTGCCTACGAATTGCTGCGGAAAGCCAGTGTATCTTTGCATTCCAATGGGAAAATGCTGTAACGGGCTTGAAACGCCAGATGACTTGGACAAGGCTGCCCCAAGGGTTTAAAAATTCCCCTACCCTATTTGGATCAGCTTTAAGTCAAGACTTACTGGATTTCAAGTCCATCCCAGGAGAGTGTGTACTATTACAATACGTAGATGATTTGTTGATAGCGGCAGTTACAAGAGAAATATGTCAGCAAGCAACACATGATTTACTACACATTCTTTGGAAGGCAGGATACAAGGTGTCCAGGAAGAAAGCCCAGTTGTGTCAGCCAACTGTCAAGTATCTGGGATTCCATATCTCTGAAGGTCAAAGGATAATGGGGCCAGAGAGAAAAGAAGCTGTATGCCAAATACCAATACCCAAGAATAGAAGACAAGTGCGAGAGTTCTTGGGGGCAGCAGGCTTCTGTAGGATATGGATTCCCAGTTATGCGATATTGGCGAAACCTCTTTATGTGGCTATAAAAGGTACATAACACGATCCCTTCCTGTGGACCCCCGAACAGCAAAAGGCATTTGAAGATGTGAAGAAGGCATTGATGAGCGCCCCAGCATTAGGTCTACCTGATCATACACGCCCATTCTACTAATATGTACACGAGCAAAGAAGAATGGCTGTGGGAGTATTGACACAGTACTTGGGATCATGGCAACGACCTGTTGCATATATGTCCAAACAACTGGATGCAGTGGCCAGTGGTCTTCCACCTTGTCGAAGAGCCGTAGCTGCCACCGCCCTGCTGGTAGCCGAAGCTGATAAGCTCACTCTGGGTCAGGAACTCTACGCAGTACAGATGTTGCTAGACTATAAAGGCAATCATTGGTTTAGTAATAGCCGCATGACTAAGTATCAAGCTATGTTGTGTGAAAACCCGAGCGTCCATCTAGAGACTGTTAATACCTTGAATCCAGCTACCCTTTTGCCACAACCTACTGAGAGTCAACATGATTGCCTGGAGGTGATGGATGAAGTGTTTTCAAGTAGACCGGACCTTCGTGATTTTCCCATCCAGAACCCTGATGTCCAGTACTATACGGACGGCAGTAGTTATGTGAAAGAAGGGATTCCCTATGCAGGATATGCAGTGACAACCATAGACAAGGTGATAGAAGCTAGGCCATTGTCAAAAGGAACATCGGCACAGAAGGCAGAACTAATCGCACTCACACAAGCGTTACAATTGGCTGAAGGTTTGAGGGTGAACATCTACACGGACTCCAAGTATGCGTTTTTAACCACTCATGCCCATGGAGCTTTGTATAAAGAAAGAGGACTACTGAACTCAGAGGGTAAAGAAATCAAGTACGCAGCTGAGATATTACAACTACTGGAAGCCATGTGGGAACCGAAATAAGTTGGTATCATACATTGTCGAGCGCATCTGAAAGGTGATGGTGATGTAATAAAAGGAAATCGGATGGCAGATAATGCAACCAAGCGTGCCGCTGAATCAGGAAAACAGGAGTATGTGGAACGTATAGCTGCTCTCATACCAACCCCTCTGTCTCAATGGACTCCAATTTATACAGCTCAAGAAGAAGAGTGGTTAAAGACTGAAACTGGGAAGTACCTGGAGAATAAGTGGTATCAGTTAGAAGATGGAAGGATAGTTATTCCAGCATCGCTAGCCGTAGAAATTGTCCAGAATTATCACAATGGGACACATTCCGGAAGAGATAGTATGGAAGAATCTCTTAGGAAGCATTTCTACATACCAAGATTGCAGAACTTGACTCAAGCCATTGTACGAAGATGTGTGATATGTGCCAAGAACAACGCAAGGCACAGTCCAGTAAAACCACCGGGAGTCCAGTATATGGGAGGACTTCCTATGTCCGATCTCCAAATGGACTATACGGTAATGCCTAAATCCGGCGGACATCGCTACCTACTAGTAGTTGTGTGTACCTACTCAGGTTGGGTAGAAGCATGTCCTACTCGTACAGAGAAAGCAGGAGAAGTTGTGCGATTTCTGTTACGGGAAATAATACCCCGATATGGACTACCATGTTCTATAGGATCGGATAATGGTCCAGCCTTTGTTCACCAGTGTCTACAACAACTGACTCATATGCTCGGTATTCAGTGGAAACTTCATACGGCATATAGGCCTCAGAGTTCTGGAAAAGTGGAAAGAATGAACAGAACTATTAAGAACAATTGGCAAAGATGTGTCAAGAAACTCAACTTAAATGGAATGTTCTTTTGCCAATAGCTCTGTTACGCATTCGTAGTACACCTACCAGAAGGATGGGTCTCTCACCTTTTGAAATTATGTATGGGCGTCCACCTCCTGTACTTGGTAACTTAAGGGGGGATTTGAGTCAGTTGGGAGAAGGAATTACCCGGCAGCAGGTTGTAGAGTTGGGTAAAACTGTGGAGGAGGTACAGAAATGGGTACAAGATAGATTACCTGTGAATATTTATCCACCTGTCCATTCTTATCATCCAGGAGATCAAGTTTGGATAAAGGAGTGGAACAGTGGGGCCAAAGTGGAGGGGTCCTTATGTTGTTCTTTTGTCTACCCCTACAGCTATAAAGGTGGCTGAAGTGACTCCGTGGATTCATCACTCCAGGGTTAAACCAGCAGCAGTAGATTCTTGGCAAGCTACACCAGATCCAGAGAATCCCTGCAAGATCCGGTTAAAGCGTGTAACTCAGTCGGAGTGACGAGGAGATATTGGGACTTCAATAGTAAACAAAGAGATCAGCAAGTAGGTGTTTTGACGGTCATAATAAAGCCTGACCACCTACCCACGTTACATAGCCAGAGTGTCTTGAAGGGACCTCTGTGAAGGGAAGAGAGGACTTGAAGGACTCCATTCCTTGCAGCCCTTACAGCCTGGAAGCTGAGGTGCCATCGCACGGACGAAGAATTAGGATAAAGATGTCAGGAGAAATGCATTTGATAATGTGTATATTTGTGTTTTTAATTATTCAGGAAGGTAGAGGTACCGACACACCTGGCTGTGAGGTTTGCATTAAGACTACAAAAACAGGTAATCATATTTCTCAGACCCTTATTTGGCATTCACAATATGAGTGTAAAGGATATGTATCTAAGTGTAGATACTTAGGTATAGATTATAGTGTATGCCATTTAGGAGTAGGAGAACCTAAGTGTTTTAGTCCAGAGTATCAACCCCGTACAATTTGGTTGACCCTTCGGAATGGAGACTCACAGGGGACCCTAATAAATAAGACAATACTAGAAACCGTACATTCTTCGGGTGTTCTGCTATTTGATGCATGTAAGGCGATATCAAGTGGTAGAAAACCGTGGAATGTATGTGGGGATCTTAAATGGGAAAGAACGTATGGGTCTAATGATAAGTATATTTGCCCCAGTAGTAAGAACAAGTATATAGATCCAAAATGCCCAAATAAGAATTATAATTATTGTCCATATTGGTCTTGTGTAGGGTGGGCAACTTGGGGACAGACAGTAGATAAGGATATGATTGTTACAAAGTTGCCTACCAAACTATATTGTAAGTCTATGGAGTGTAACCCAGTCCATATACTTATTAATAATCCTGAACAGTTTATAGATAGGTTCGGAAACTTATTTGGGTTCCAGATATATGGGACAGGGTTGGATCCTGGGACAATATTATTTATAGGGATAGAGACCGATACTGTGGCAGCCCGGACTCATCAGGTTTTCCATTCTTTCTACGAGGAGATGAGTGTAGAGAATAAGATCCCCCATAATGCTAAGAACTTGTTTATTGATCTAGCCGAGAGTATTGCTGGTAGTCTTAATGTAACCAACTGCTATGTGTGGGGAGGTACTTATATGGGAGACCAATGGCCCTGGGAAGCAAAGGAGGTAATGTAGTCTGGTTCTGAGACAATTGAACAGATAACATCTTCTCAAGCTGATTATCAAATGAGTGTTAGAGGCAGGGCCGGCGCTACCATAAGGCGGCCCAGGCGGCCGCCTTAGGGCGCACCGGCCCTGGGGGCGCAAAATCAGGCTGACCGGAAGGAGGGAAGCGCACTGCGCTCCCCTCCAACCGACGACCTGTTGTAGCGTGGCCGAGCGCCCGGTTCTGCAGGCACGCAAGGGAGCACTCTCCCATGTGTGCTTCCTCTTCAGCTCCCTCGTGCGCCGCATACTGATACCGGAGCCGGAAGATGACGTCATCTTCCGGCGCCGGCATCCCTACGCGGTGCGCGAGGGAGCTGAAGAGGAAGCACACATGGGAGAGTGCTCCCTCGCGCCCGCCCGGGAGCCAGCCAGCCAGCCAGCCAGGGAGGGAGGGAGCCAGCCAGCCAGGGAGGGAGCCAGCCAGCCAAGGAGCCCAGGAGCCCAGCAGCACCACTGGACCCCAGGGAATCCCTTCAGCACTCCAAAAAGGTAAGGAGGCTGAGGGATTAAATAAAAAAAAAAAACATGTGTTAGTGTGAGTGTTAGTGTGTGTGTGTGTCTGCTAGTGAGTGTCAGTGTGTGTGTCTGCTAGTGAGTGTCAGTGAGTGACAGTGTGTGTGTCTGCTAGTGAGTGTCAGTGTGTGTGTCTGCTAGTGAGTGTCAGTGGGTGTGTTTGCTAGTGAGTGTCAGTGAGTGTGTCTGCTAGTGTCAGTGAGTGTGTCTGCTAGTGTCAGTGTGTGTGTCTGCTAGTGTCAGTGAGTGTGTCTGCTAGTGTCTGTTAGTGTCAGTGAGTGTGTCTGCTATTGTCAGTGTGTGTGTCTGCTAGTGTCAGTGAGTGTGTCTGCTAGTGTCAGTGAGTGTGTCTGCTAGTGTCAGTGAGTGTGTCTGCTAGTGTCAGTGTGTGTGTTTGCTAGTGAGTGTCAGTGAGTGTGTCTGCTAGTGAGTGTCAGTGAGTGTGTCTGCTAGTGAGTGTCAGTAAGTGTGTTACTGTGTGTCTCTTACTGAGTGTTTGTGTGTGTATTAGTGAGTCTGTTTGATGTCTGTTAGTGAGTGTGTGTTTGTCAGTGAGAGTGTATGTTTTGTAAGTGAGTGTGTATGTATGTCTGTCGCTGAGTGTGTCTGTCAGTAAATGTGTGTGTCTGTTAGCTGGTGTGTATGCATCTGTTCGTGAGAGTGTGTGTGTCTTCAGCACTTACCTTTCTCTAGCGCCGGACTCCCTTGGCGCTGGGGATCCCTCCGCCTCTCAGCTCCGAATGCTCTTGCCGCGCACGCATTCAAACCGCCCATAGGAAAGCATTACTCAATGCTTTCCTATGGACGTTCAGTGTTTTAGAATAGCGGAAGCTCCTCTAGCCGCTGTCAGTGAGACATCCACTAGAGGCTGGATTAACCCTCGGTGAAACATAGCAGTTTCTCTGAAACTGCTATGTTTTCAGCTGCAGGGTTAAAACTAGAAGGACCTGACACCCAGACCACTTCATTGAGCTGATGTGATCTGGGTGTCTGTAGTGGTCCTTTAATTGTGTGTGCATCTGCATGCACTGGCGTACATACCGCGGTCGCAGGGGTCACAGCCCTGCAACCCCTGCGACCAGGTGCCCGCCGCCATGTGTTGGAGGGGGCGAGGATATGAATGACATCATATCCCTGCTCCCTGTGTACCACACAGCGCGGCTGGCGCCCTGTGATGGGGCTGGGCTGCAGGACAGGACTCCAAGGAGCCAGACAGCATGCATCCAGGGGACAAGATTGAACTAGTATGTAATTGTGTATGTCTCTGTATGTGTGTATGTCTCTGTATGTATGTATGTATGTATGTAGGTCTCTGTATGCCTGTATGTCTTTGTATGTATGTTTCTGTATGCATGTATGTGTCTGTATGTTTCTGTATGCCTGTATGTCTCTGTATGTACAAATGTATGTGTCCGTATGCCTGTATGTCTCTGTATGTACAAATGTATGTGTCTGTATGCCTGTATGTCTTTGTACGTATGTGTCTGTATGCCTGTATGTCTCTGTATACCTGTATATATGTATGTGTCTGTATGACGGTATGTCTCTGTATGCGTGTATGTCTTTGTATGCCTGTATGTATGTATGTATCTGTATGCCTGGATGTCTCTGTATGTATGTTTCTGTATGTCTGTCTATGTATGTATGTATGTATGTGTCTGTATGACGGTATGCCTCTGTATGTATGTCTATATGCCTGCATGTATGTCTCTGTCTGTGTCTGTATGTCTCTGTTTGATTATTTATGTGTTTGTATGAACCTTATTTTAAACGAGGGTGGGGGGCACCAAAATGCATCTTCGCCTGTGTAACTAAAAATCCTAGCACCGGTCCTGGTTAGAGGTAAATCTGAGTGGCGATTAAAGACCTCCATTATAGGTTATGTTTGCATAGCAAGGGAAGGAATAATGTTTAATACATCTGTAGGAGAATTGACTTGTCTAGGGCAAAAAGCTTATGATGATGATACAAAGAATACAACTTGGTGGTCAGCTTCAAATGTCTCAGAACCACCTAACCCGTTTGCAAGTTATACCAATTTAAAGGATGTGTGGTTTGACCTATCTGCTACATCTAGTTGGAAAGCCCCAGCAAATTTGTACTGGATCTGTGGTAAGAAAGCCTATTCGGAGATACCACAGGACTGGGAAGGGGCATGTGTGTTAGGTATGCTCAAACCATCCTTCTTCTTGTTGCCTATTGAAACAGGAGAGACGTTGGGAGTTAAGGTATATGATGTGAATCATAGAAAGAAAAGGGGACCCCTAGAGATAGGTACCTGGGAAGATAATGAGTGGCCTCCCCAGCGTATTATAGATTATTATGGGCCAGCTACGTGGGCAGAGGATGGTACTTTTGGATATAGAACCCCAATATATATGCTTAACCGTATTATAAGGTTACAGGCAGTGGTTGAGATAATTACCAATGAAACATCGCAAGCGCTCAATCTCCTAGCGAAACATAATACTAGGATGAGGACAGCCGTTTACCAAAATAGATTAGCCTTGGATTACCTATTGGCAGTAGAGGGAGGTGTATGTGGGAAGTTTAACCTAAGCAATTGTTGTCTTCAAATAGATGATGAAGGGCAAGCAATGGCTGAGCTTACTAGCCATATGGTTAAACTAGCGCATGTGCCTATCCAAGTGTGACGAACCCTGCTGCATAGACCTGTATTGCTGGTTCGTCTATTTTCATTGGATTCGTGGATTTCCTGTCCGTATGCTGTTGTTCGTACGTTTTCTAAAGTACCGATTGAAACTACCGAACATCGGCCACCCAGGAGAGGAGTGTGCGGCTCATTAACACCTTGACCACAAATTAGAACGTTGTGGTTAACCGCAAACACCTCTCCATTCCATTCGTACGGGTGGTCGTCGTTCGTATGCCGAACACGAGGCGGCGGCCATTTTGGACACGAGGCGAATCAGCGGTGTTCGGTGCAAAACCCATGGATCTAAAAACGGACTCTTTATCTACCGAACACCGCTGGAGACGGCCGTCTCCCCTTCTATTCCCTTGGAGGCATACGAACACTGTTCCGTTCGGGAGTTTCTTTCATCCGTATGAACTTACCCAGATAGCCGTCCCATGGAGTCATTCGTATACCGAAGGACTTATGAGAGACTTTGACTCCATGGCGATTGGACTGTGTACATCGGACCTGAGCGCTATTCGGTAGGAATATGCCCTCAGATCCAGGCTATCTGGGGATACGTTGCACGAACACTATATATTCGGTACTTCTGATTTTATGTATTTTATTGCATTTTTTTGTGTTTGGTTTTAAAATGGCGATGGTTCCTATCCTCGGAGTTAATTAGGTTTCTCCCTAATTATCTCCAGGATAGGAAAAGATGTATTATGGGTAAAATGGGAAGGGCTTGTGTTATAGCCACTGTGATTGGCTACTGTTTAATATATTTTACAGTCTTCCACCAGGTCCCCTAGGGGAGTGTCTACCTGGTGGAGACCTGCATAAATACTGGGCAGGTAGCCCCCATTAAACACATTCTGCTTGACCTTCAAAACGGAGCTTTGTCTCGTTTGTGGAGGGATTGACTATTGGGACAGCGTTTTCGTTTATTTCTAGCTGTGGACGGATTTCGGATGGATTGCTGATCGGGAGTTACCGCATTCGTATGCTTCGTTCGGGAGTTTTATGATCGGTTATACTGGAATTGCATTTCTGGAGAAAGGGGATTATCAACTAAACGGCGGCTTCACTCTTGAGGCGGTGAGTGTCTTAACAATTGGTGGCAAGCGACGGGATGAATCCCACCGCCCTGAAGGCCAGCTACACACCCCGGATTGGAAATGCAATATGAGGAATTAAGGCGTGCTACCCTTAAAGACATTTTGGAGCGCAGAGGACGATCAGCGAGCAATCTCAAGAAAAGAGAGATTATTGCTATATTGGTAGAGATGGATACAGCACAGGGAAGGGAGATAGCTAATGTGCCTGGCCTGCTGGATTTAACACCCGAGGAGATAGCGTTTAACCGGGCAGTTCAGATAAGGCTGGCACACTTTGGCCCCAACCCTGCAGCGGATATTGTGGTGCAAGTACAAGCCGCAGTGGCAGCACAACAAGCGCTCCAGAGAAGCGGAGCTGCAGCAGCAGAGGTACCCCATAATAATAATGGGAAGAAAAAGGTACCATTTGCTGCTTTTAAAAATTTTATTGAGACTGAAGGAGAGATAGACGGGTTCCTGGCGGACTTTGAACGACAGTGTGCTTTACACCAGGTGCCCGCAGAAGAATGGGTTCCTATCCTCTCTGGGAAATTATCCGGCCGGGCCAGTGAAGCTTTTCGGGCCATCCCAGAGGAGGAACTCACTAGCTACCGGGCAGTAAAAGATGCCCTTTTGACCCGGTACGCTGTTACCCCTGAGGCGTACCGGAGGCGATTCCGGGACAATAATAAACAGGCTGGTGATTCCTATGTGGAATGGGCATGCCGGGTACACCGCACGGCAGCCCACTGGATGACCGGGTGTCGAGCGGTAACTGGGGAAGAGGTGCTGCAAGTGTTCCTGCTAGAACACTGCTTTGACAAGTTACCTGCAGGAGTTCGTGAGTGGGTCAGGGACCGTAAACCCGCTACCTTCCATGAAGCTGCTCGTCTGGCTGACGAATACACTGATGCCCGTAAGCTCGATCAGACAGCAGCCAAGGTCCCTGCCTGAGTGGAATACAAACCGGCAGCACCTCCAACCACCAACCTATATCACCCCCCAGCACAACGTACCCCCGCTATGCCGCCAGCAACCAACCATGGGCAGTCAGCCCGATTCAACAAACGGGGTTACTCCAACCAGGTCCAGTGCTATGGATGCAAGCAGATGGGACATAAAAGACCAGAATGCCCTTTAAACCATGCCAACCAAGCACCGTCCTGGAGAGACCCAGTCGGCGGAGCCCAGCAGCCACCTCAGCCTTCTGCTCACTGCCTTGAGCAGGAGGAGTTTTGGGGTTTCCTTCACGAAGCAGACCCAGTACAAGCAGCTCAGCAGGACAACCGCCAACACCACAGGCAGACCGTTAAGTTGAATGGGAAAGAGGTCACTGGTCTAAGAGACACCGGAGCTACTATGACCTTGCTCCAAAAGAACCTGGTTTCGGAACACCAACACACCGGGAATACTGTGGCAGTAAGGGTGGCAGGAGGCGCCGTGTTCCGCCTGCCTGTTGCCCGGGTTCATTTGGACTGGGGAGTGGGAGCTGGACATGTGAATGTGGGGGTTATGAAGGACTTGCCTGCCGATGTTTTGCTGGGAAATGATTTGGCCCCTCTGATTTCTGCTTATGCTACTATGGGACCTGGCGAAGCCAATCCTGTGACTACCCGTGCTCAGACCCGTGCTGCTGGAACCGGCCCACCTGCTGCTGAGACCCAGGTAAGAACCGATTCCCCGACTGACACCCCAGGGCAGACGTTAGCTAGTTGGGATTCCCCAGAGGAGTTCGGGAGGGAAACCCAGACAGACCCATCTCTCCAGAGGTATAGGGGCAGAGCAGACACTGGAGAAGAAGGAGCAGAGGGGGAGCGGTATGAGTGGGTGGGGGACAGGTTATATCGGATCTCTAAGCCGTCCCAGAAAAGTGTTGCCCCTCCGCCGAATCGACAGCTGGTAGTGCCCGCGAAATACCGGCGGGAGATTCTGCGGATAGGGCATGATGTTCCGCTAGCCGGACATCTAGGGTCCGCCGCACAGGCCATAGGATTATGCAGAATTTTTTGGGGCCAGGAATTAACCAGGCTGTGCGGATATATTGTAGCACTTGTGACACTTGTCAACGGGTAGGGAAGCGGGGGGACCACCCAAAAGGTAGGTTTATGTCAATGCCTATAAATTGGGGAGCCCTTTGCCCGCATAGCCGTTGATATTGTGGGTCCACTGGCCAGGGCTAGCCCATCTGGTAAGAAATACATTCTCACCGTGGTGGACTATGCCACTCGCTATCCAGAGGCAGTAGCGCTGTCTAACATAGAGGCAGAGACAGTTGCTGATGCCCTGGTTAGGATTTTTACCAGGGTCGGGTTCCCTCAAGAGATCCTCTCTGACCAGGGAACCCAATTTACCGCTGTGCTCACCCAGCAGCTGTGGAGGGTATGCGGCATCAAACCGATACTTAGTTCCCCATACCATCCACAGACTAACGGTCTCTGCGAGCGATTTAATGGCACCCTCAAACAGATGCTGAGGACCTTTTCTGACACTTGCCGGGACTGGGAGCGATTCCTGCCTCATCTGTTGTTTGCCTACAGAGAGGTGCCCCAGGAATCTACGGGGTTCTCCCCCTTTGAGCTGCTTTATGGGAGAAGGGTCCGCGGACCCCTAGATCTCATTAGAGGCCACTGGGAGGGGGAGACGGAGCAGGAAGGGACCCCCATAGTGCCATATGTTCTGGAACTTCGGGACCGCATGGAGAAACTGTCTCTGATGGTAAGAGAGAACCTCCAGGTGGCCCAGGGGAGACAGAAGGAATGGTACGATCGGGGTGCCCGACAGCGAGTATTCCAGGTTGGGCAGAAGGTACTAGTGCTCAAACCTGTGAAAGCGAACAAGATGCAGGCATCTTGGCAGGGCCCGTATAAAGTGTTAGCTCAGGTGTGTGATACTACTTACCTTATAGCCAGCTGTTCAGATGACAGGATCCAGCGATCCTTTCATGTGAACATGCTAAAGGAGTATCAGGAACGACCTGAGGATGTAGCTGCAGTATGTGCCCCCGCTGCAGACGATACCGAAAGCTTACCCTTACCCGACCTATTAGCAAGAGGTGCCCAGACGGATCTGACTGATCTCGTACAGCTAGGGGACAGGTTAAGCCCCGCAGAGAAGGGACAGGCGAAACAGCTTCTGTGGGAGAAGCAGGCGACGTTCTCCCAAGAACCCGGCTACACTACCCTAGCTGTACATAAGGTAGAGACTCCTGGACAGAACCCCTTACGACAGCCCCCTTACCGTATCCCTGAAGCAGTCCGAGAAGGAATGCGGAAGGAGATAGAGGAGATGACCCAGCTTGGGGTCATCGAGCACTCCGATAGCCCTTGGGCCTCCCCTGTAGTCCTGGTGCCTAAGAAAGATGGGACCACCCGGTTCTGTGTGGACTACAGGAGGCTCAACGAGCGGACCACCACTGACGCCTACCCGATGCCACGGGTAGACGAATTATTAGACCGCATTGCGGTGAGTGTCTTAACACCAAGTAGTTGGTTTGGTAATTGGTATGAGCAGTTTGGAGGACTTAAGGCATTGGTAGGTGGAGTCATGCTAATTTTGATGCTGTGCCTTCTCCTACCATGTCTGATTCCTTTGGTAGTTAGGTCTGTGCAGAGCATTATAGAGAATATAGCAGAGAGAAAGGCTGCTGCACAGATAATGGCTATATATAGGTATGAGGCTCTAAATCAGGGAGAATTAGTACAGGAAGAGGAATGTTGAGGGATTCGTATCTTTAGGGTGTCGCAAGGTCTGTTCTGATTCATGGCAACTTGAGGTGTAAGTAAGCGATGATTAGGTGATGCATCTGGAATTATTATATATATCAGAAGCATCAAAGGGGGGAATGTGGTGGAAGCTCGGTAGAAATTAAATTTAGTAGGCCGAGATCTCCACGTGGCATATGTGTATGTTGGTGTATCAGTTAGTCAGTTACACGTAGCTAAGATACAATTAACAGTGTACTGAGCAAGCGTAGGAATACAGGATATACGAGTATTTCCCCTCCTCCATTGTGCTGGGCAAGCCATGTGGTCAAACAGGAATTTAGTCTCTATTCGGTGGATTAGATAAGAGTATGTGTAGGTTGAACTGATTATGGGAGGAGCTACATGCCTATATAAGGGACCTACACTGTATGATCAGGGCTCAGACTTTGCTGTTTTTTGGTGACATTAGTCCCTCTGAGTCCCGGTCGGTGAATCGAATAAAGATCCTGTGTCCACTTCTCTGTGCTTGGCTTCCGTCAGTTTCTCCGGTATCAGTCTCTTTGCCAGTCCTACAGGGATGCTGGACAGGCGGTCCAGATCCCCAAACAACCCCACAAGGATGCCAGGAGGAGGAGGTAAGCAAAACTTCCCCTCCCCAGCTACATCCCAACCGGGTCCTGGGGACAGTGGATGAGCCTGCGATACCCACTGACCCCCTCCCAGCAGCAGAGCTGGCATCTGGGCAGAGCACTGTTAACCTCCCCCCTTTTCCCCTGGTCCAGAGCCTGACTTACCACGGGTTACCCCAGCAGAAGAGCTGGCAGCAGGGCAGAGCGCCGCTGGCCTCTGCCCCCCAAGCAACACCAGCAGTTTGCCTAGCTGCACCAGAGAGACTGAGAGTGCTGCGCTGTCCCACTACAAACTTGAACCTACAGGCCAGTACCATTCATTGTGTGTGTGGGGGGGGGGGTTACTCTGCTTATTTTTCTTTGTGGGTGGGCTGCCCGACTAACCTAGGTACTGACCGGCAAAAGGTCAGGTACCTGTTTAGACTTCCCCCCAAAGGGAAGATGTGTGAAGAAGTGCCCTTCGCCACTTGTGCCTGGAGGGGACTACTGGCTAGCCTCATGCCTTCCGACTATGGCCCCTGTGCTGATATCTGTATTTTCCCCTGCAGAAAGGTTTATTTGTGTATTTCTGCATATTTCTGACTTTCAGTATGTGAGTAGTGCTACCCCAGATAGCTATGCCATGGAGCCTATTCGTGTAACAAAAGACTATGGAAAAGACTTTGGCTCCATGGCAATTGAATTGTATGTATGTGATCTGAGCGCCATTCAATAATAATGTGCACTCAGATCTAAGCTATCTGGGGATATGTTGCATGTATATGTTTTATGTAGTAATTGTAACATTGTGTAATTTTATGTATTTTTGTAACATGTGATTAATGGAGTCTTGCCTCTGTCCTGGGAGATAATTTGATTACTTCCCAATTATCTCCAGGATAGAGAGGAGGGATCGTGATGTCACTGTGGGAGGGTTTTGTTTGTGTTGTCTGTGATTGGTTGTACTGTGTCCCACCCTGTGGGATGTCCCCTTGCATGGGACTTGCATAAAAGCCAGTGTGTGGTCATTAAAATCAGATCATCTTGTACCTTTCTTGAAGCCTTGGCTCATGTTTGGGGGAAGGGATACCTACACTCTGGGGATTGCTATAATCACTTACTCCCCAGAGTAAGCTCTTGTAATAGCTTGATTTGTTCCTGCTACGCTCTCTGGATTTAGGAGAGGTTCACGCACTGGGAGCTGGATCCTGGTCGTGGATCCAGGGTGGGTGGAGACGGCGAGACCCCGGCGCAGCTGTATCGCTGGAAGTGGGGTCTGCAGTGCTGATGGTGTCGGTTGGAGTGCTTGGAGTCCTCAGCGAGCACTAGCCTCAGCGAGTGCCAGTGAGTGCCAGCGTTCCGTCACACATGGAATTCAGTATGTAGTAGAAACTTCCAATACATTAAAGATACATATATGTGACCTCTGTTCCTGTGTGTCCAACTCATCTGGTTACACATACTTGTCTGTTAGTCCACCCATTTTACAGCGCTACAGAACTTGTTGGTGCTGTATAAATAATAATAATAATGAACAAAACAATAGCAAATCACCAGTAAATTGTAATTTTTAGAATTAACAGAAGGTATACTACATTACTTTGCTTTCCAGGGTATAAAAAAAATGTAGGTTGCCACAAAGAGGAAGGAATCAACATCAGAAGCTTTGCTAATTCAAGGCATTTTGGATATTTAACTCAAAAACAAAAGTGAATTTATTTAGAAAGATAGAATGGGACTTAGATGTTATTATCCAATATTAAGCAAATTAAATATATAGGTAATCCATAGTGACCTGAAAGAGGTTCCTCTACATCTCCATTTGCTTTGCTCTTGATTGCCCCTGATCAGGGGTTTTCCTTTTTTATTTTGTACTTCTTGTATGTACAGTGTTTAACCTCTCTTTTCTTTTGGTATATATATATATATATATATATATATATATGTTGGAAGGCCAATTGGCCTGAATTTGTGGGAGGAGTTATGACCCTATATAAACCCTACCCCCCTACTTACCTTTGCCGTTCAAGCTGTATTGACTGTCACCATAGTTACCTGCATTTCCTGTCAGCCGTTCCCGCCAAAATTCTGCAGCAAGCAAGCAGTCTCCCTCCAGCAGCACCTACCGCAGACTTCAGGGCTCGTCCACCGGCTGCCCTGCGGCTTTCCCGACTCACTACCCGGCTGCCGAGCTTCCGGTCACGAGACCGACATGCAAACGTAAGCTTCAACGTGGGGAATAGCATTCAGCTATTTCCCACGTTCGGGCCTAAAAACGCGCGGATAGGCTCCCTAGATATATTAATTACCCGTTCGTTTCATCCGCCGTTCATGTACTTCTGCGTTCGGGCAATTTTTAGCCGACCGCATAGTACACACGAATTTTGTTCATTCTTACGTACGCTTATACTCACCTTACATTCGGCTGTTTCTCACTTTCGTTAGTCGAAACACATACGAATGGCTTGGTCACAAAACATTTATTTTTTCATTCACACGTTTGGTAGACGGATGCATAAGGTTCTATGCATTTTATGAAAATTTATATCAAAGTATGTTCCTCTATGTATGATTTTATTTATGTTCACGACACTACCTACATTTTTTCCCTTATTCTAAATGTCATTATTTCACCACACTGTCACATTTAAATTATGTATATATCACAGGCTTTTTTCTCTTTAAGGAACAGTTTCCCCTTTACGGTTGCAGGGCCTAGCCCCTCAAAAAAACCTCTAAAAAATTATCAAACTCCACGCTCACTTTTCCAGTAGTTTTATTTGTAAATCCCTGTTAACTGTAATACTGTACTCAGGTTCCTTAATTTTAATAAATGTTTTAGGTTGTACTACTTATTCTGTCAAGAAGACTCCAGGAGGTGGCTCCAGTATCCAGTACCATGGTATCAGGTAAATAAGGTTAAAACATTTACGTTTCTCCTGAGGCCTCATTTCAGCCTCCACGGCCATTTTACAAATACACTCCCACCTCCCAAAGTTGGCTCAAAAACTTTAAACACATCAGGTTAAAAGATGCCTCACTCTCCAGTGTACTATTATATTAAATGTTAAATTCTGTTTTAATTTCTACATATCTTTACGTAGACCTGCACCATTGCGCAGATTCACTATGCCTTCTACGTCCATCTGTCTACCTGGTTCCCGACGTTCCAGTAGTAGGTATCCCTAGTCTTACTCACTACTAATACGTCCTTCCACGGCCTCACTTCGCCTGCATATCTGTCAAATAATATTGCTCAGTTCTGGGATCCCAGGGGCTTGTCTCAAAAAATTCTTGGACCTACGTTCAGGTCTCTCTCATTACACGAGCGTTTATGATACAGTGTTTCTGTTACACACCATTCCATATGTTCTACATTTTTACACTTGGATTACCAATTGCACTCCTCTGGCCTACTAGCATCTTTCTTACCCCTAGGTTCCAAGACTGGACCTGATTATACAAAGTATATATAGACCTATATAATAAAGTCGCCTGAGCAATTTCCTATATACAGAACTAACACTCAAGGTCAGTATCTACATGCGTTACATACTTCCTGCAAGAGACAAGCCCCCGTCAGGGTAGAGAACTGGCTTTCAGGGTCAGGTGCTGGCCCTAGCTTCCCCCAATAATACTACGGTCCGCGAGATCTACACCCCTACCTCATACACGGAGGTTCACGGAGCCCCACGACCAAATCATAGCTAGCCACCTCGCTCGCTCTTCTTTAGGGCTACAGTCAGGGTTCCCATGTCACGGCCACACGTTTTGAATCTTTTACAGTCACCGAGAGGCCGACATCCTGCCACCTCCTTCTGGTGGCCACAAAATCCCCTCGGCCCAAATCATAGATAGAGCCTCTCACCGCCACTTGGAAATAGCAGGGCCTCATCTGTCACTTGGTTCTAAAAAAAATTAATTCTTCGCTTCGGCATTAGCTAGCAGGCCAGTTCTCCGGAGGTTTCATCCCACCTCCACTATACTCTACTTATCCATATCATTATTCCTTTCACAAGAACCAATCATCAATCCCCCATCAGCATGCCAGCCAGGCCTGGGTCTCCGGTGGAATCCCTCACTCCTTCTACTCCCAGATCCCTAAGATATTGGACCATTCCTAAAATAGTGGCTGAACTTAGGCTCAGGGGAATCCCCTTTTCAGCCACCGCCAGGAAAGCAGAACTTTATAAACTGCTGACAACTCAGGCCAACGAACCAAGACCCGGCACCAGTTCACAAAGTTGGCTTTTCTGATTCCACCCTGGAAACTCTGGCAGCTATACTGGCCAACCTACAATCCATTAACAGCAGGTTGCTGAAGGTGGAATCAGCTGTAGCCACTCTAGGTGATTTAACAGCCCCAGCAGTCCCTACACTGGTAACCTCGACCGCTCTGACCCCACCTTCCCCACCAGCCACTACCCACACCTCACCAGCCCACTCTGTTCTGTCTTCCATCAAGTAAGATATTCTTGATGGAAATGACGTCAATTTAATGTCCCTTCTCATTGCCTCCCAAGACGTCTTAGAGAATAGAGCTTACAACTACGGGGACATTTCCGTAGTCTTAAGACCCACGTTTGAATAAAAAAACTCACCATCCCACAGTTTGTTATCGCGGCCGGCACTTATCGCGATGTCATCTGCACGGTGTACCCTCATAGGAGAGAAGAGCTTGATTTATATGTGCACAAGGTGGTTGATTTGGGCATAAAGTATGTAGGGTCCTCATTTTACGATTACCACAAATCCGTTTCGGGCAAGGCAGCTACTCATCTGACCCAATTCAATATTAGAATCGATTGGTGTCAGATAGATACTGAGTTATTCTGCCATCATTTTGCTGGTCTTAGGCCCCCATCTTGTGCCTCTTGTGGTTCCACTTCACACTCCACCGATCTATGCCCTGGGGATGCAGACCTTTCCACGTCCACTTTTCCACCCCACCCCACCACTCCCTCACCCCACTCCCTAAACAGGAAGGTGTCCAGAGAAACAAGCTGGGCAGACCCATTACCTTCTTGGGCAAGGTGCAGGTGTGCAATAACTTTAACACTGGCATATGCAGCTACAGCGCATGCAGGTTGTTGCACATCTGCTCCATATGCTTCAGAGCACACACCAAGTCCATGTGCCCAACCCGTCTGACACTGAACAAATAAGCTGGTTCAGCACACATTTAATTATATGACGACACCACGTCCAGTTAATGGCACTTTCTCTTCGCAATTTGCCTACATTCTTCTATTTCAGCATGTAGGGATACATGCTTAAGCAATATAGATATATCTTAGACCTTTTCTACACCTCCTCTACTCAGCTGCTAACACTCTTTTATGCTCTTTAATTGCAGGTCTCCAGCCGGGCTCTTCCTCCGGCACACCTTCAATCAGCCAGGATGCCATCGTTCCTACGGCTAACCCTGGTTTAAACAAACTATTACTCCACGCACAAACACTCACGCACAAAGCCCTGTCTCCCAACACCACTATCTCTTACGCTAGGGCACTGACTATCTTTAACAAATTCACAGCCGAGTTTTGCTTACAAGGTGACCTTTCCATCAAAACTATGGTGGCTTTTGCCTCCTTTTGCCATTTACACCTTAAACTCTCTTATAATACCATCAAACTCTACCTCACCGGAGTACAACACCACATCCCTAACCACGCTCCTTTTCTGTCTTCCTACCCCATTAAGAAAATCCTCAAAGGTATTTTTAAGGTCTCAGTCTCTCCTAGTACGACTAGGCTACCAATAGACCCCGTTTGACCACAATACCAATTTAGTCATGAAATCTGAATTTTTTTTGGCCTTTTATGGGTTCCTCAGACCTAGAGAGTTCACAGTGGTACATCAAGGAGACACAGTACGATGCCTCAAACTTTCTTACTTAAAGAGAGTAGACGACCATTTGTCTCTATGCCTTCTACCAAGACTAAGCGCTCAGCCTATCCCACTATCATTCCCCTCTTTCCTACTGAGAATTTATGGTGCCCTGTACATGTTCTGGATATGCTCCTGGTTTCTCACCTCACGCACTCACCAGATACTCCACTATTTCTACTCCAAGGACACCCACTCACCACAGCTAAATTTATGTCACACATCAGAATTCTATTGTCTAGGTTAGGCTACAACCCAGCCTCCTTCTCTGGTCACTCTTTTCGCACCGGCGCAGCATCATCAGCCTCTAGCACTAACACCCCGGTACACATCATTAAGAGGCTGGGACGCTGGAAATCCTCAATATACAACTCCTACATCCCTCGACCAGAAAGGGAGCTCAGGCAGGCTTTCAGAAATCTCGCAATTTAAACTTGCAATAAAGTGTGTTTACTTTGAATTCCTTTTTGCCCTCTTTTTTACAGGCCTACTCGTATGTTGGTTTCGGCACACCTCAACCAACTTTGCTCCTACTCTACATTTCATTAACATAATAGAGATTCAGAGCACAAGTTGGAAGGCCAGTTTGCCTGAATTTGTGGGAGGAGTTAGGACCCTATTAAAACCCTACCCCCCTACTTACCTTTGCCGTTCAAGCTGTGTTGACCCCACCCACCTACACCCTCCTTTACACATTTCTCTTTGTGGGCCCTCTTTTTTACAGGCCTACTCGTACGTTGGTTTCGGCACACCTCAACCAACTTTGCTCCTACTCTACATTCCATTAACATAATAGAGATTCCGAGCACAAGTTGGAAGGCCAATTGGCCTGAATTTGTGGGAGGGGTTATGACCCTATATAAACCCTACCCCCTACTTACCTTTGCCATTCAAGCTGTGTTACCCCCACCCACCTACACCCTCCTTTACACATTTCTCTTTGTGGGCCCTCTTTTTTACAGGCCTACTCGTACGTTGGTTTCGGCACACCTCAACCAACTTTGTTCTTTCTCTACATTCCATTAACATAATAGAGATTCCGAGCACAAATATATATATACACACACATATATATATATCCCCACACTCACTTATCCAGTAAATAGCAACTTCAATGGTGACAGATTTTTTTACCTCCGCCATACCAAGGTGACACTTGTCTGGCTTCAAGGTCAAACCGGCCCCCCTAATCCTATCTAGTACTGACCCTATGTGTGCTAGGTATCGCTATACCTAGCACACGCATTATGCACACGCATAATCCTGGAGACCGTATAGAAAGCGATCCACGATCCTTTGGAAGGTGGCAGGGGCGTTCTTCACTTTCAACTGCATAACCCAGAATTGGTATAAGCCAAACGGGGTGATGAAGGCTGACTTGGGGGCCGCGTCCTCTGCTAAAGGGATCTGCCAGTATCCCTTGCAGAGGTCTATCGTGGTCAGGTACTTCCCCTTAGATATCTGGTCAAGCAGCTCATCCATCCGAGGCATCGGATAGGCGTCAGTTACCGTATGTAGGTGACACAGAAGCGGTACCTGTAGTCTTTGGTACCAAGACTACAGGTGAGGCCCAAGGGCTTTCGGAGTGTTCTATTACTCCTAGCCATAGCATCTCATCTATTTCCTTTGACATCCCTGTAGCGGAGTGCAATATTAGAATCCACGATCTCCGCTGGTATAACAGGTAAATCCACAGTCAGCGCTGAAAAGTAAGGCAATATCCCAATCCTCCCAATAACCGGACGAAACACAGTTTGGGAGTCAACTAACTCGCTTTATTCACAGGCTTGTATATTTATACAGTTCCCCATGCAAGGGGTTTCCTCACAGATGTTTCAGGGGATTTATCCCATCATTCAGTATAATTCTCCCAGCTGGCATTGCTGCACGAGAAGGATACTCCCACTAAAATGGACGGTTAAGTGGATTATCCCCTCATGCAGCAAAACCGACAATTTACATTAAAATAAATTTTCTGGGTTTTATTCGGTACATTGGCATAACCAAACGTTCGGTAGATAGCTGGGGTCTGAGCACATCTTTTGTGAGAATACCGCTCAGCTCCCAGCTGAAATGACCGAACGCCGCAACAAATAAGGTTCTGAATTGAAGTTCCCATCAATCTGTCGATTGTACTTAGGGGAACAATCTAACCGAACACCGGGCTCCCAAACGGTCTGGAAGTACAGCGGTGTTCGTGTCGCCGAGTAGCCGTTTTCGGTTCCAGGCGCTCGACGACCAAACACCGCTGAAGAATAGAGGATCCAAGATGGCCGACCGCCGCATGGTCGGTAGTCGAACGACGGCCACCCAGGATAGTCCCTGTAACGGATCGCCTGGCACCCCGACTGGGTACCTCTGTTAATGGATGCTCCTAGTGCTTCCTGAGGACTCCAAGCACTCTGGCAGACACCATAATCACGAATCCGAGAAACCTTTAAATTCTCCCAAGCGTATGAATGCTGTAGACCATTGAATAGGAACCATACGAATAGGCTTGTACTCCTAGCAGTCAACTGGAACAGCATACAATAAATCCTTCCCCCAATAATGAGACGACACATCACTTTGAGGTTAAAACAGGAACTCTGGACTGGCTCATCCAGCCTGGCTTTTATTTCCATCTCACACATACAGGCCACACCCAGGGGGAGGCATAAAATAACCAATCCGAGATATGGTACAACCCACACATCCCCTCCCCTTAGCCTGAGAGATAATCCACTTATTATACAGTTTAAAACATAACTTTTACACAATATCTGTAACTTCAAAACCATACATCACATTCACATAAAAATACATATCCACAATCAATCCATTCAGGGGAACAACATATTAAAAAATGGCATGGATCAGACCAGGGGTTCAAAAGTTAGTAAAGTATCTTTTAAAACCCCTAGCTTTCCAGGTTTACAGGGCCTTCTCTGTGCTGGAGAAGTAATTCAATTATCTCCCAGCACAGAAAGACTCCATTAAGCACATGGGGACACAAAGACAGTCAAACACTTTAAAATACATAAATTCACCTTTTACACATAACACACAGACATTTCACCTATCCCCAGATAGCTGGGATCTGCGCGCACAAAACTACCGAATAGCACGCAGATCCTACTCACACAGTACAATTGCCATGGAGCTAAAGTCTTTCCCATAGTCTTTCATTATATGAATAGGCTCCATGGTATAGCTATCTGGGGTATCACGTTCCCATAAAGTCTGGTCCATAGTCCAAAGGCAAGAGGCGGGCAATCAGCCCCCTCCAAGGACACGTGGCGAGGTCGGTTTCGCCACAATCCCAAAAAGTCCCAATATGTCCATCGATGATTTTTAAAAGGGCCAGTAGCAGCAATATAAAGTACAATATGCCCCAAATAACCCAGGGGCCATAGTCAGCAGGTAGGAGGCTAGCAAACAGGCTTCTCCAGGGCCCAGTGGCGAGGTTGGTTTCGCCACATTTCTCCCCTTTTCCAAACAGACTAACAGGGTACCTGACCTCTTGCCGGTCAGTGCCCTTGTTAGTCCAGCAGCCCACCCACAAGACAGAAACAGCAGTACAGCCCACCCGCAATAAATGGTTACTACACCTGGGTAAGGGAGAATCTTGTCCATGTCCAGGTGCCTTACCACGGCTGTGTGGGGGACTGGTAGGCTGCCTTGGTGGGTTGCTGAGGGGGCAGAGACCAGCGGTACTCTGTCCTGGTGCCAGCACTACCACGGGAGTAGTCTGGTTGGAGCCTGGTTGCTGGAGACCGACTGTCTCCTCTTTAGCTGCACAGCTCTGCTGCTGGAGACCGACTGTCTCCCCTTTGGATACATAGCTCCGCTGTTGGAGGGGGAGACCGTCTGTCCCCCCTTTGGCTAAGCAGCCTTGTTGCTGGGGGACAGGACTGACTGTCCCTACACCCTGTGCTGTAGGTGCAGAGACCACAGTCCCATCTGCACAGTTGTGGGGCTTACAGTCTCCCCCTGGTACATTAAGCTGCCGCTGGGGAGAGGTGGTAACCAGCTCCTCTCCCATTAGAACACTCTGCCGCTGGGGAGAGGTGGTAACAATCTCCTCTCCCACGCATCCTTTCAGTCTTTGTGGAGGGAGACCGACTGTCTCTCCTCCCAATGCAGTGTCCTGCTGCTGGGGAAAGGAGACTGGGCTCTCTATTCCCAAAAAATCACGCTGCTGCTGGGGGGTAGGACCAACTACCTCTGCCCCCTGTAACTCAGCCTGCCGCTGGGGAATGGAGACTGGGCTCCCAATTCCCAATAAATCACGCTGCTGCTGGGGGGTAGGACCAACTACCTCTGCCCCCTGTAACTCAGCCTGCCGCTGGGGAGGGAGGACGCTGCTCTCCTCTCCCTGCACTTTACTGATCCGCCGCTGGGGAGAGGTGGTAGCAAGCTCCTCTCCCCTACATACTTCTATACTCTGTGGAGGGAGACCGACTGTCTCTACTCCCAATACAGTGTCCTGCTGCTGGGGAAAGGAGACTGGGCTCTCTCTTCCCTGCTGGACACTCTGCTGCTGGGGAATGGAGACTGGGCTCCCAATTCCCAGTACATTAATAATCTGCCGCTGGGGAGAGGTGGTAACAATCTCCTCTCCCATACATACTTCCAGTCTCTGCGGAGGGAGACCGACTGTCTCTCCTCCCAGCACAGAGTCCTGCTGTTGGGGAAAGGGGGCTGGGCTCTCCATTCCCTGCTGGATACTCTGCCGCTGGGGAATGGGGACTGGGCTCCCAATTCCCAACAAATCACACTGCCGCTGGGGAGCAAGGATGGCCCCTTCAGCTCCCTGTAACTTGGGCACAGAGACCACGGTCCCATCTGCGCTGGTGTGGGGCTTACGGTCTCCCCTTGGTGTGCTAAGCTGCCGCTGGGGAGAGGGGATAACAGGCTCCTCTCCCTGAACCGTAGACTGCCGCTGGGGAGCAAGGACGGCCCCTTCAGCTCCCTGTAGCTTGGCCGCAGAGACCACGGTCCCATCTGCGCTGGTGAGGGGCTTACTATCTCCCCTTGGTGTGCTAAGCTGCCGCTGGGGAGGAAGGACGACACCTTCAGCTGCTTTTTTGTCTGCTAGACCCTGCAGATACGCTGCCGCTACTTTCCTTGTGCTCTGTATGTATTTCTCCTCCGGGGGTTCTGGTCCAAAGAAAGCCAGCAGCATTTTCATCATAGCGTCAAACTCCTGTTGACTGTAACTGGGCGCCATGCTTGCCCTGCCGACGTTGCTTCTTTTGTAGATAGGGGCGCTGTACAGGTACTAGCGTTGCCCTCCCTTTGTAATCCAAACGAACTGTGTCTCCGAGCTGCTTTACCTCACACTAGGACGCCATCCCACCGCTTGCCACCAATGTAACGGATCGCCTGGCACCCCGACTGGGTACCTCCGTTAATGGATGCTCCTAGTGCTTCCTGAGGACTCCAAGCACTCTGGCAGACACCATAATCACCGAATCCGAGAAACCTTTAAATTCTCCCAAGCGTATGAATGCTGTAGACCATTGAATAGGAACCATACGAATAGGCTTGTACTCCTAGCAGTCAACTGGAACAGCATACAATAAATCCTTCCCCCAATAATGAGACGACACATCACTTTGAGGTTAAAACAGGAACTCTGGACTGGCTCATCCAGCCTGGCTTTTATTTCCATCTCACACATACAGGCCACACCCAGGGGGAGGCATAAAATAACCAATCCGAGATATGGTACAACCCACACATCCCCTCCCCTTAGCCTGAGAGATAATCCACCTATTATACAGTTTAAAACATAACTTTTACACAATATCTGTAACTTCAAAACCATACATCACATTCACATAAAAATACATATCCACAATCAATCCATTCAGGGGAACAACATATTAAAAAATGGCATGGATCAGACCAGGGGTTCAAAAGTTAGTAAAGTATCTTTTAAAACCCCTAGCTTTCCAGGTTTACAGGGCCTTCTCTGTGCTGGAGAAGTAATTCAATTATCTCCCAGCACAGAAAGACTCCATTAAGCACATGGGGACACAAAGACAGTCAAACACTTTAAAATACATAAATTCACCTTTTACACATAACACACAGACATTTCACCTATCCCCAGATAGCTGGGATCTGCGCGCACAAAACTACCGAATAGCGCGCAGATCCTACTCACACAGTACAATTGCCATGGAGCTAAAGTCTTTCCCATAGTCTTTCATTATATGAATAGGCTCCATGGTATAGCTATCTGGGGTATCACGTTCCCATAAAGTCTGGTCCATAGTCCAAAGGCAAGAGGCGGGCAATCAGCCCCCTCCAAGGACACGTGGCGAGGTCGGTTTCGCCACAATCCCAAAAAGTCCCAATATGTCCATCGATGATTTTTAAAAGGGCCAGTAGCAGCAATATAAAGTACAATATGCCCCAAATAACCCAGGGGCCATAGTCAGCAGGTAGGAGGCTAGCAAACAGGCTTCTCCAGGGCCCAGTGGCGAGGTTGGTTTCGCCACATTTCTCCCCTTTTCCAAACAGACTAACAGGGTACCTGACCTCTTGCCGGTCAGTGCCCTTGTTAGTCCAGCAGCCCACCCACAAGACAGAAACAGCAGTACAGCCCACCCGCAATAAATGGTTACTACACCTGGGTAAGGGAGAATCTTGTCCATGTCCAGGTGCCTTACCACGGCTGTGTGGGGGACTGGTAGGCTGCCTTGGTGGGTTGCTGAGGGGGCAGAGACCAGCGGTACTCTGTCCTGGTGCCAGCACTACCACGGGAGTAGTCTGGTTGGAGCCTGGTTGCTGGAGACCGACTGTCTCCTCTTTAGCTGCACAGCTCTGCTGCTGGAGACCGACTGTCTCCCCTTTGGATACATAGCTCCGCTGTTGGAGGGGGAGACCGTCTGTCCCCCCTTTGGCTAAGCAGCCTTGTTGCTGGGGGACAGGACTGACTGTCCCTACACCCTGTGCTGTAGGTGCAGAGACCACAGTCCCATCTGCACAGTTGTGGGGCTTACAGTCTCCCCCTGGTACATTAAGCTGCCGCTGGGGAGAGGTGGTAACCAGCTCCTCTCCCATTAGAACACTCTGCCGCTGGGGAGAGGTGGTAACAATCTCCTCTCCCACGCATCCTTTCAGTCTTTGTGGAGGGAGACCGACTGTCTCTCCTCCCAATGCAGTGTCCTGCTGCTGGGGAAAGGAGACTGGGCTCTCTATTCCCAAAAAATCACGCTGCTGCTGGGGGGTAGGACCAACTACCTCTGCCCCCTGTAACTCAGCCTGCCGCTGGGGAATGGAGACTGGGCTCCCAATTCCCAATAAATCACGCTGCTGCTGGGGGGTAGGACCAACTACCTCTGCCCCCTGTAACTCAGCCTGCCGCTGGGGAGGGAGGACGCTGCTCTCCTCTCCCTGCACTTTACTGATCCGCCGCTGGGGAGAGGTGGTAGCAAGCTCCTCTCCCCTACATACTTCTATACTCTGTGGAGGGAGACCGACTGTCTCTACTCCCAATACAGTGTCCTGCTGCTGGGGAAAGGAGACTGGGCTCTCTCTTCCCTGCTGGACACTCTGCTGCTGGGGAATGGAGACTGGGCTCCCAATTCCCAGTACATTAATAATCTGCCGCTGGGGAGAGGTGGTAACAATCTCCTCTCCCATACATACTTCCAGTCTCTGCGGAGGGAGACCGACTGTCTCTCCTCCCAGCACAGAGTCCTGCTGTTGGGGAAAGGGGGCTGGGCTCTCCATTCCCTGCTGGATACTCTGCCGCTGGGGAATGGGGACTGGGCTCCCAATTCCCAACAAATCACACTGCCGCTGGGGAGCAAGGATGGCCCCTTCAGCTCCCTGTAACTTGGGCACAGAGACCACGGTCCCATCTGCGCTGGTGTGGGGCTTACGGTCTCCCCTTGGTGTGCTAAGCTGCCGCTGGGGAGAGGGGATAACAGGCTCCTCTCCCTGAACCGTAGACTGCCGCTGGGGAGCAAGGACGGCCCCTTCAGCTCCCTGTAGCTTGGCCGCAGAGACCACGGTCCCATCTGCGCTGGTGAGGGGCTTACTATCTCCCCTTGGTGTGCTAAGCTGCCGCTGGGGAGGAAGGACGACACCTTCAGCTGCTTTTTTGTCTGCTAGACCCTGCAGATACGCTGCCGCTACTTTCCTTGTGCTCTGTATGTATTTCTCCTCCGGGGGTTCTGGTCCAAAGAAAGCCAGCAGCATTTTCATCATAGCGTCAAACTCCTGTTGACTGTAACTGGGCGCCATGCTTGCCCTGCCGACGTTGCTTCTTTTGTAGATAGGGGCGCTGTACAGGTACTAGCGTTGCCCTCCCTTTGTAATCCAAACGAACTGTGTCTCCGAGCTGCTTTACCTCACACTAGGACGCCATCCCACCGCTTGCCACCAATGTAACGGATCGCCTGGCACCCCGACTGGGTACCTCCGTTAATGGATGCTCCTAGTGCTTCCTGAGGACTCCAAGCACTCTGGCAGACACCATAATCACCGAATCCGAGAAACCTTTAAATTCTCCCAAGCGTATGAATGCTGTAGACCATTGAATAGGAACCATACGAATAGGCTTGTACTCCTAGCAGTCAACTGGAACAGCATACAATAAATCCTTCCCCCAATAATGAGACGACACATCACTTTGAGGTTAAAACAGGAACTCTGGACTGGCTCATCCAGCCTGGCTTTTATTTCCATCTCACACATACAGGCCACACCCAGGGGGAGGCATAAAATAACCAATCCGAGATATGGTACAACCCACACATCCCCTCCCCTTAGCCTGAGAGATAATCCACCTATTATACAGTTTAAAACATAACTTTTACACAATATCTGTAACTTCAAAACCATACATCACATTCACATAAAAATACATATCCACAATCAATCCATTCAGGGGAACAACATATTAAAAAATGGCATGGATCAGACCAGGGGTTCAAAAGTTAGTAAAGTATCTTTTAAAACCCCTAGCTTTCCAGGTTTACAGGGCCTTCTCTGTGCTGGAGAAGTAATTCAATTATCTCCCAGCACAGAAAGACTCCATTAAGCACATGGGGACACAAAGACAGTCAAACACTTTAAAATACATAAATTCACCTTTTACACATAACACACAGACATTTCACCTATCCCCAGATAGCTGGGATCTGCGCGCACAAAACTACCGAATAGCGCGCAGATCCTACTCACACAGTACAATTGCCATGGAGCTAAAGTCTTTCCCATAGTCTTTCATTATATGAATAGGCTCCATGGTATAGCTATCTGGGGTATCACGTTCCCATAAAGTCTGGTCCATAGTCCAAAGGCAAGAGGCGGGCAATCAGCCCCCTCCAAGGACACGTGGCGAGGTCGGTTTCGCCACAATCCCAAAAAGTCCCAATATGTCCATCGATGATTTTTAAAAGGGCCAGTAGCAGCAATATAAAGTACAATATGCCCCAAATAACCCAGGGGCCATAGTCAGCAGGTAGGAGGCTAGCAAACAGGCTTCTCCAGGGCCCAGTGGCGAGGTTGGTTTCGCCACAGTCCCTAATTACCGATTGCAACATTGTTGCAATCGGTTAACAAGCGCCAGACAACCCTAATTGTGTGGTCTATCAGGGGAGCCCGTATTCATTTGACGAACAGCCCGGATAGCCGCTGTTCGTCGAACAAAGTACTTGCATGCTGGTAGCTTACGGCTGCCAGCATGTGTGCATTACTATAACCCAATACACACAGCAAAATATACATAGCACACAGTACAACCTACAGACAACCTTCTTACATTATATTATAGTCCAGAAGTGGCTAGGTTTGCCACAATGCTCCCCCAGAACCAAGCCGGCATACACAGTCTGATCCCAACGGATCGGCTTGGGGATGTCCGGGGGAGTACTCACAGATCACTTTTCAAGTTCAGTTTGTCTAGATAACCCGTCGGCGTTACCGTTTTGTTTCCCTGGGCGGTAATGTATTGTAAAGTCGAAGGGCTGCAGCGCCAAACTCCAGCGCAGCAGCCTGGCATTGTCCCCAGCCACACGGTTCAGCCACACCAACGGGTTGTGATCTGTGAGTAAGGAAAAAGGTTGTCCATACAAGTACGGCTGTAACTTTTTGAGGGCCCACACCACGGCCAGACATTCTTTTTCAATGGCGGCGTAGCTTACTTCACGGGGTAACAACTTTCGGCTCAAGTAAGCTACGGGATGTTCTCCGCCATCTGCTCCAACTTGGCTCAGCACTGCCCCCAATCCAAACATCGAAGCGTCTGTGTGAACAAGAAATCTTTTAGTTGGATCGGGTGCAGCGAGTACGGGAGCATTAGTTAGAGCAGTCTTTAGTTGTTGGAATGCCTGATCACACTCCGGGGCCCAGGTAACCTGTCTGGGAAGATTCTTACGTGTCAAGTCAGTCAGAGGTTTGGCTAGGGCACTATAATTGGGCACGAATTTTCTGTAGTACCTAGAAATGCCAGTACTTGGGTCTTGGTCCTAGGAGTGGGCCACTTGGCAACACCAATTTTGGCCGGTTCGGGTTTCTGGTGTCCGCTCCCCACCCGGTGCCCTAAATACTGCACCTCTGCCATCTCGATATGGCACTTACTAGGTTTCAGGGTCAGCCCTGCCTCCCCTATACGGTCAATAACTGCTCCTATATGTCGTAGGTGTTCTGCCCAGCTCTGGCTAAATATGCACATGCATACTCCTGGAACCCGTCCAGTAGCCGATCTACCATCCTTTGAAAGGTCGCCGGAGCGTTTTTCATCCCAAAAGGCATGACCCGAAATTGGTACAGGCCAAACGGGGTGACAAACGCCGACTTGTGGATGGCATCATCGGCTAGCGGAATTTGCCAGTATCCCTTACACAAGTCTATGGTCCTGAGATACTGCCCCCTAGCCATTTTATCTAGCAACTCGTCTATCCGGGGCATCGGATAGGCATCAGACACCGTTTTGTCATTTATCCTCCGGTAGTCGACACAGAAGCGTGTGGTGCCGTCCTTCTTGGGTACCAACACTACCGGCGATGCCCAGGGGCTGTCTGAAGGTTCGATAACCCCTAGTTGCAACATCTCATCAATTTCTGCTTTCATATGTGCCTTGACTGCTTCAGGGACACGATATGGGGTCTGCCGCATAGGTAGCTGTCCTGGGGTTTCAACTCGGTGAGTGGCCAGCGGAGTGTATCCAGGTAAATTGGAGAAGATAGCCCCTTTAGCTATAATCAACTCTTGTACCTGGGCACGCTCCGAAGGGCTTAGCCGCTCCCCCAGCTGAACGCCCTTGGAGGGCTCTATCTGTTCCTCTGATTCTAATAGGTCAGGTAGAGGCAGATTCTCCTGATCCTCTGCCGCGGAGGCGCATATTGCCGCCACGTCCTCTATCCTCTCATGGTAGGGTTTGAGCATGTTCACATGAAGCATGCGTCTCTTCCCTACCCCTGAGCAGGAGCCAATCACATAGGTAGTGTCGCATCGCTGCTCTACTACCTGGTATGGGCCTTGCCAGATGGCCTGCAGCTTGTCTGTGCGGACAGGTTTTAAAATTAAAACTTTATGTCCCACTTGAAAGCTGCGGTCTCTGGCTCCCCTGTCATACCAGCGGCGTTGGCGTTGTTGAGCCGCCTGGAGGTTGATGCGTACAGCATGGGTCAACGCCTCCAGTCGGTCCCTGAACTCCAGCACGTAAGACGCAATGGGTTTACCATTGGGGTTACTCTCTCCCTCCCAATGTTCCCTAATAAGGTTTAATGGTCCCCGCACCCTTCTCCCAAATAGCAACTCGAAGGGGGAAAAACGTGTCGACTCTTGGGGTACCTCTCTATATGCGAAAAGCAGATGGGGTAGGTAGCGCTCCCAGTCTGTATGAGTCTCGCCAAACGTACGGAGCATATGCTTTAGCGTCCCATTAAATCTCTCACATAACCCATTGGACTGGGGGTGGTAGGCAGAGTTGACTATGGGTTTAATACCACATACCCTCCAAAGTTGTTGGGTAATCTCTGCGGTGAACTGGGTGCCCCTATCAGATATTATCTCCTGGGGAAACCCTACCCGGGAAAATATTTTTATTAAGGCTTCGGCTACTGTCTCCGCATGGATGTTGGAGAGAGCAATGGCCTCTGGGTACCGAGTGGCGTAGTCCACCACGGTTAAGATGTATCTCTTCCCGGAGGGACTGGGCTTGGGAAGAGGCCCTACAATATCTACGGCTACCCTGCTAAAGGGTTCTTCAATAATGGGTAGCGGGCATAATTTAGCTTTGTGGCGGTCACCTCGTTTGCCCACCCGTTGGCACACGTCACAGGAGGTGCAATATTGCCGTACATCTTTAGAGATCCCAGGCCAGAAAAAGGCGTGGGTCAATCTGTATCGGGTGCGTGTCATGCCCAGGTGGCCAGACAGAGGGATGTCATGAGCTATCCTAAGTAGCTCTTGCCTATACTTTTCGGGTACTACCAGCTGTTTGGTGGTCACTGTGACTGAACTTCCTACCCCTCTTTCTGCTATGCGATATAATAGCCTTTTCTCCCAGGTATACCTCTCCCCCTTTAACCCGGCCTGATCTGTGTTCACTTTTTTCCCGGTATACCTGCAGCGAGGGGTCAGACAGGTGTCAATCCATACCTGCCAAGTGACCCTATGTGTGAGGAGGAGGAACGGGAAATGAGTAGCTCGGCATCCAACCTTGTGCAAATGTGGTCTTTCATGCTGTCGTGCCTGTTGAGGGACCCTCGTATAAAAAGGCTGAAGGAGAACGACCTGTGCTGGGTGTCCATGCTACTAGACCCCTGGTCTCTATTCTGCTCTGTGTCAGTGTGTATCATGGTCTCTGAGGACGGGGAACAGTCTCTATTCTGCTCTGTGTCAGTGTGTATCAGGGGCTTTGAGGACAGGTGTCAATCCATATCTGCCAAATAACCCTATGTAGGGGGAACAGTCTCTATTCTGCTCTGTGTCAGTGTGTTTCAGGGATCCTTAGGATAGGTGTCAATCCACATCTGCCAAGTGACCCTATGTAGGGGGAACAGTCTCTATTCTGCTCTGTGTCAGTGTGTATCATGGTCTCTGAGGACAGGGAACAGTCTCTATTCTGCTCTGTGTCATTGTGTATCATGGTCTCTGAGGATGGGGAACAGTCTCTATTCTGCTCTGTGTCAGTGTGTATCATGGGCTTTGAGGACAGGTGTCAATCCATACCTGCCAAGTCACCCTATGTAGAGGGAACAGTCTATATTCTGCTCTGTGTCATTGTGTATCATGGTCTCTGAGGACGGGAAACAGTCTCTATTCTGCTCTGTGTCAGTGTGTATCAGGGGCTTTGAGGACAGGTGTCAATCCATATCTGCCAAATGACCCTATGTAGGGGAACCGTCTCTATTCTGCTCTGTGTCAGTGTGTTTCAGGGATCCTTAGGATAGGTGTCAATCCATATCTGCCAAGTGACCATATGTAGGGGGAACAGTCTCTATTCTGCTCTGTGTCAGTGTGTATCATGGTCTCTGAGGACGGGGAACAGTCTCTATTCTGCTCTGTGTCAGTGTGTATCAGGGGCTTGGAGGACAGGTGTCAATCCATATCTGCCAAATGACCCTATGTAGGGGGAACAGTCTCTATTCTTCTCTGTGTCAGTGTGTATCATGGTCTCTGAGGACGGGGAACAGTCTCTATTCTGCTCTGTGTCAGTGTGTTTCAGGGATCCTTAGGATAGGTGTCAATCCATATCTGCCAAGTGACCCTATGTAGGGGGAACAGTCTCTATTCTGCTCTGTGTCATTGTGTATCATGGTCTCTGAGGATGGGGAACAGTCTCTATTCTGCTCTGTGTCAGTGTGTATCAGGGGCTTTGAGGACAGGTGTCAATCAATACCTGCCAAGTGACCCTATGAAGGGGGAACAGTCACTAATCTGCTCTGTGTGAGGAGGAGGAAATGGAAATGAGTAGCTCGGCATCCAACCTTGTGCAAATGTGGTCTTTCATGCTGTCGTGCTTGTTGAGGGACCCTCGTATAAAAAGGTTGAAGGAGAACAACCTGTGCTGGGTGTCCATGCTACTAGACCCCCAGTCTCTATTCTGCTCTGTGTCAGTGTGTATCATGGTCTCTGAGGACGGGGAACAGTCTCTATTCTGCTCTGCGTCAGTTTGTATCAGGGGCTTTGAGGACAGGTGTCAATCCATATCTGCCAAGTGACCCTATGTAGGGGGAACAGTCTCTATTCTGCTCTGTGTCATTGTGTATCATGGTCTCTGAGGACGGGGAACAGTCTCTATTCTGCTCTGTGTCAGTGTGTATCATGGGCTTTGAGGACAGGTGTCAATCCATATCTGCCAAGTGACCCTATGTAGGGGGAACAGTCTCTATTCTGCTCTGTGTCATTGTGTATCATGGTCTCTGAGGACGGGGAGCAGTCTCTATTCTGCTCTGTGTCAGTGTGTATCATGGGCTTTGAGGACAGGTGTCAATCCATATCTGCCAAGTCACCCTATGTAGGGGGAACAGTCTATATTCTGCTCTGCGTCAGTGTGTATCAGGGGCTTTGAGGACAGGTGTCAATCCATATCTGCCAAGTGACCCTATGTAGGGGGAACAGTCACTATTCTGCTCTGTGTCATTGTGTATCATGGTCTCTGAGGACGGGGAACAGTCTCTATTCTGCTCTGTGTCAGTGTGTATCATGGGCTTTGAGGACAGGTGTCAATCCATATCTGCCAAGTGACCCTATGTAGGGGGAACAGTCTCTATTCTGCTCTGTGTCAGTGTGTATCATGGTCTCTGAGGACGGGGAACAGTCTCTATTCTGCTCTGTGTCAGTGTGTATCAGGGGCTTTGAGGACTGGTGTAAATCCATATCTGCCAAGTGACCCTATGTAGGGGGAACAGTCTCTTTTCTGCTCTGTGTCAGTGTGTATCATGGTCTCTGAGGACGGGGAACAGTCTCTATTCTGCTCTGCGTCAGTGTGTATCAGGGGCTTTGAGGACAGGTGTCAATCCATATCTGCCAAGTGACCCTATGTAGGGGGAACAGTCTCTATTCTGCTCTGTGTCATTGTGTATCATGGTCTCTGAGGACGGGGAACAGTCTCTGTTCTGCTCTGTGTCAGTGTGTATCAGGGGCTTTGAGGACAGGTGTCAATCCATACCTGCCAAGTGACCCTATGCAGGGGGAACAGTTCCTATTCTGCTCTGTGTGAGGAGGAGGAACGGGAAATGAGTAGTTCGGCATCCAACCTTGTGCAAATGGGGTCTTTTATGCTGTCATGCCTGTTGAGGGACCCTCGTATAAAAAGGCTGAAGGAGAACGACCTGTGCTGGGTGTCCACGCTACTAGACCCCCGATCTCTTTTCTGCTCTGTGTCAGTGTGTATCATGGTCTCTGAGGACGGGGAACAGTCTCTATTCTGCTCTGTGTCAGTGTGTATCAGGGGCTTTGAGGACAGGTGTCAATCCACATCTGCCAAGTGACCCTATGTAGGGGGAACAGTCTCTATTCTGCTCTGTGTCATTGTGTATCATGGTCTCTGAGGACAGGGAACAGTCTCTATTCTGCTCTGTGTCAGTGTGTATCAGGGGTTTTGAGGACAGGTGTCAATCCATATCTGCCAAGTGACCCTATGTAGGGGGAAAAGTCTCTATTCTGCTCTGTGTCAGTGTGTATCATGGTCTCTGAGGACGGGGAACAGTCTCTATTCTGCTCTGTGTCAGTGTGTATCAGGGGATTTGAGGACAGGTGTCAATCCATATCTGCCAAATGACCCTATGTAGGGGGAACAGTCTCTATTCTGCTCTGTGTCAGTGTGTATCATGGTCTCTGAGGACGGGGAACAGTCTCTATTCTGCTCGGTGTCAGTGTGTTTCAGGGATCCTTAGGATAGGTGTCAATCCATATCTGCCAAGTGACCCTATGTAGAGGGAACAGTCTCTATTCTGCTCTGTGTCATTGTGTATCATGGTCTCTGAGGATGGGGAACAGTCTCTATTCTGCTCTGTGTCAGTGTGTATCAGGGGCTTTGAGGACAGGTGTCAATCAATACCTGCCAAGTGACCCTATGAAGGGGGAACAGTCTCTATTCTGCTCTGTGTCATTGTGTATCATGGTCTCTGAGGATGGGGAACAGTCTCTATTCTGCTCTGTGTCAGTGTGTATCAGGGGCTTTGAGGACAGGTGTCAATCAATACCTGCCAAGTGACCCTATGAAGGGGGAACAGTCCCTAATCTGCTCTGTATGAGGAGGAGGAAATGGAAATGAGTAGCTCGGCATCCAACCATGTGCATATGTGGTCTTCCATGCTGTCGTGCTTATTGAGGGACCCTCGTATAAAAAGGTTGAAGGAGAACAACCTGTGCTGGGTGTCCATGCTACTAGACCCCCAGTCTCTATTCTGCTCTGTGTCAGTGTGTATCATGGTCTCTGAGGACGGGGAACAGTCTCTATTCTGCTCTGCGTCAGTGTGTATCAGGGGCTTTGAGGACAGGTGTCAGTCCATATCTGCCAAGTGACCCTATGTAGGTGGAACAGTCTCTATTCTGCTCTGTGTCATTGTGTATCATGGTCTCTGAGGACGGGGAACAGTCTCTATTCTGCTCTGTGTCAGTGTGTATCATGGGCTTTGAGGACAGGTGTCAATCCATATCTGCCAAGTGACCCTATGTAGGGGGAACAGTCTCTATTCTGCTCTGTGTCATTGTGTATCATGGTCTCTGAGGACGGGGAACAGTCTCTATTCTGCTCTGTGTCAGTGTGTATCATGGGCTTTGAGGACAGGTGTCAATCCATATCTGCCAAGTCACCCTATGTAGGGGGAACAGTCTATATTCTGCTCTGCGTCAGTGTGTATCAGGGGCTTTGAGGACATGTGTCAATCCATATCTGCCAAGTGACCCTATGTAGGGGGAACAGTCTCTATTCTGCTCTGTGTCATTGTGTATCATGGTCTCTGAGGACGGGGAACAGTCTCTTTTCTGCTCTGTGTCAGTGTGTATCATGGGCTTTGAGGACAGGTGTCAATCCATATCTGCCAAGTGACCCTATGTAGGGGGAACAGTCTCTATTCTGCTCTGTGTCAGTGTGTATCATGGTCTTTGAGGACAGGGAACAGTCTCTATTCTGCTCTGTGTCAGTGTGTATCAGGGGCTTTGAGGACTGGTGTAAATCCATATCTGCCAAGTGACCCTATGTAGGGGGAACAGTCTCTTTTCTGCTCTGTGTCAGTGTGTATCATGGTCTCTGAGGACGGGGAACAGTCTCTATTCTGCTCTGCGTCAGTGTGTATCAGGGGCTTTGAGGACAGGTGTCAATCCATATCTGCCAAGTGACCCTATGTAGGGGGAACAGTCTCTATTCTGCTCTGTGTCATTGTGTATCATGGTCTCTGAGGACGGGGAACAGTCTCTGTTCTGCTCTGTGTCAGTGTGTATCAGGGGCTTTGAGGACAGGTGTCAATCCATACCTGCCAAGTGACCCTATGTAGGGGGAACAGTTCCTATTCTGCTCTGTGTGAGGAGGAGGAACGGGAAATGAGTAGTTCGGCATCCAACCTTGTGCAAATGGGGTCTTTTATGCTGTCATGCCTGTTGAGGGACCCTCGTATAAAAAGGCTGAAGGAGAACGACCTGTGCTGGGTGTCCACGCTACTAGACCCCCGATCTCTTTTCTGCTCTGTGTCAGTGTGTATCATGGTCTCTGAGGACGGGGAACAGTCTCTATTCTGCTCTGTGTCAGTGTGTATCAGGGGCTCTGAGGACAGGTGTCAATCCACATCTGCCAAGTGACCCTATGAAGGGGGAACAGTCTCTATTCTGCTCTGTGTCATTGTGTATCATGGTCTCTGAGGACAGGGAACAGTCTCTATTCTGCTCTGTGTCAGTGTGTATCAGGGGTTTTGAGGACAGGTGTCAATCCATATCTGCCAAGTGACCCTATGTAGGGGGAACAGTCTCTATTCTGCTCTGTGTCAGTGTGTATCATGGTCTCTGAGGACGGGGAACAGTCTCTATTCTGCTCTGTGTCAGTGTGTATCAGGGGCTTTGAGGACAGGTGTCAATCCATATCTGCCAAGTGACCCTATGTAGGGGGAACAGTCTCTATTCTGTTCTGTGTCATTGTGTATCATGGTCTCTGAGGATGGGGAACAGTCTCTATTCTGCTCTGTGTCAGTGTGTATCAGGGGCTTTGAGGACAGGTGTCAATCAATACCTGCCAAGTGACCCTATGAAGGGGGAACAGTCTCTATTCTGCTCTGTGTCATTGTGTATCATGGTCACTGAGGATGGGGAACAGTCTCTATTCTGCTCTGTGTCAGTGTGTATCAGGGGCTTTGAGGACAGGTGTCAATCAATACCTGCCAAGTGACCCTATGAAGGGGGAACAGTCCCTAATCTGCTCTGTATGAGGAGGAGGAAATGGAAATGAGTAGCTCGGCATCCAACCTTGTGCAAATGTGGTCTTTCATGCTGTCGTGCTTGTTGAGGGACCCTCGTATAAAAAGGTTGAAGGAGAACAACCTGTGCTGGGTGTCCATGCTACTAGACCCCCAGTCTCTATTCTGCTCTGTGTCAGTGTGTATCATGGTCTCTGAGGACGGGGAACAGTCTCTATTCTGCTCTGCGTCAGTGTGTATCAGGGGCTTTGAGGACAGGTGTCAGTCCATATCTGCCAAGTGACCCTATGTAGGGGGAACAGTCTCTATTCTGCTCTGTGTCATTGTGTATCATGGTCTCTGAGGACGGGGAACAGTCTCTATTCTGCTCTGTGTCAGTGTGTATCATGGGCTTTGAGGACAGGTGTCAATCCATATCTGCCAAGTGACCCTATGTAGGGGGAACAGTCTCTATTCTGCTCTGTGTCATTGTGTATCATGGTCTCTGAGGACGGGGAACAGTCTCTATTCTGCTCTGTGTCAGTGTGTATCATGGGCTTTGAGGACAGGTGTCAATCCATATCTGCCAAGTCACCCTATGTAGGGGGAACAGTCTATATTCTGCTCTGCGTCAGTGTGTATCAGGGGCTTTGAGGACATGTGTCAATCCATATCTGCCAAGTGACCCTATGTAGGGGGAACAGTCTCTATTCTGCTCTGTGTCATTGTGTATCATGGTCTCTGAGGACGGGGAACAGTCTCTTTTCTGCTCTGTGTCAGTGTGTATCATGGGCTTTGAGGACAGGTGTCAATCCATATCTGCCAAGTGACCCTATGTAGGGGGAACAGTCTCTATTCTGCTCTGTGTCAGTGTGTATCATGGTCTTTGAGGACGGGGAACAGTCTCTATTCTGCTCTGTGTCAGTGTGTATCAGGGGCTTTGAGGACTGGTGTAAATACATATCTGCCAAGTGACCCTATGTAGGGGGAACAGTTCCTATTCTGCTCTGTGTGAGGAGGAGGAACGGGAAATGAGTAGTTCGGCATCCAACCTTGTGCAAATGGGGTCTTTTATGCTGTCATGCCTGTTGAGGGACCCTCGTATAAAAAGGCTGAAGGAGAACGACCTGTGCTGGGTGTCCACGCTACTAGACCCCCGATCTCTTTTCTGCTCTGTGTCAGTGTGTATCATGGTCTCTGAGGACGGGGAACAGTCTCTATTCTGCTCTGTGTCAGTGTGTATCAGGGGCTCTGAGGACAGGTGTCAATCCACATCTGCCAAGTGACCCTATGTAGGGGGAACAGTCTCTATTCTGCTCTGTGTCATTGTGTATCATGGTCTCTGAGGACAGGGAACAGTCTCTATTCTGCTCTGTGTCAGTGTGTATCAGGGGTTTTGAGGACAGGTGTCAATCCATATCTGCCAAGTGACCCTATGTAGGGGGAACAGTCTCTATTCTGCTCTGTGTCAGTGTGTATCATGGTCTCTGAGGACGGGGAACAGTCTCTATTCTGCTCTGTGTCAGTGTGTATCAGGGGCTTTGAGGACAGGTGTCAATCCATATCTGCCAAGTGACCCTATGTAGGGGGAACAGTCTCTATTCTGTTCTGTGTCATTGTGTATCATGGTCTCTGAGGATGGGGAACAGTCTCTATTCTGCTCTGTGTCAGTGTGTATCAGGGGCTTTGAGGACAGGTGTCAATCAATACCTGCCAAGTGACCCTATGAAGGGGGAACAGTCTCTATTCTGCTCTGTGTCATTGTGTATCATGGTCTCTGAGGATGGGGAACAGTCTCTATTCTGCTCTGTGTCAGTGTGTATCAGGGGCTTTGAGGACAGGTGTCAATCAATACCTGCCAAGTGACCCTATGAAGGGGGAACAGTCCCTAATCTGCTCTGTATGAGGAGGAGGAAATGGAAATGAGTAGCTCGGCATCCAACCTTGTGCAAATGTGGTCTTTCATGCTGTCGTGCTTGTTGAGGGACCCTCGTATAAAAAGGTTGAAGGAGAACAACCTGTGCTGGGTGTCCATGCTACTAGACCCCCAGTCTCTATTCTGCTCTGTGTCAGTGTGTATCATGGTCTCTGAGGACGGGGAACAGTCTCTATTCTGCTCTGCGTCAGTGTGTATCAGGGGCTTTGAGGACAGGTGTCAGTCCATATCTGCCAAGTGACCCTATGTAGGGGGAACAGTCTCTATTCTGCTCTGTGTCATTGTGTATCATGGTCTCTGAGGACGGGGAACAGTCTCTATTCTGCTCTGTGTCAGTGTGTATCATGGGCTTTGAGGACAGGTGTCAATCCATATCTGCCAAGTGACCCTATGTAGGGGGAACAGTCTCTATTCTGCTCTGTGTCATTGTGTATCATGGTCTCTGAGGACGGGGAACAGTCTCTATTCTGCTCTGTGTCAGTGTGTATCATGGGCTTTGAGGACAGGTGTCAATCCATATCTGCCAAGTCACCCTATGTAGGGGGAACAGTCTATATTCTGCTCTGCGTCAGTGTGTATCAGGGGCTTTGAGGACAGGTGTCAATCCATATCTGCCAAGTGACCCTATGTAGGGGGAACAGTCTCTATTCTGCTCTGTGTCATTGTGTATCATGGTCTCTGAGGACGGGGAACAGTCTCTTTTCTGCTCTGTGTCAGTGTGTATCATGGGCTTTGAGGACAGGTGTCAATCCATATCTGCCAAGTGACCCTATGTAGGGGGAACAGTCTCTATTCTGCTCTGTGTCAGTGTGTATCATGGTCTTTGAGGACGGGGAACAGTCTCTATTCTGCTCTGTGTCAGTGTGTATCAGGGGCTTTGAGGACTGGTGTAAATCCATATCTGCCAAGTGACCCTATGTAGGGGGAACAGTCTCTTTTCTGCTCTGTGTCAGTGTGTATCATGGTCTCTGAGGACGGGGAACAGTCTCTATTCTGCTCTGCGTCAGTGTGTATCAGGGGCTTTGAGGACAGGTGTCAATCCATATCTGCCAAGTGACCCTATGTAGGGGGAACAGTCTCTATTCTGCTCTGTGTCATTGTGTATCATGGTCTCTGAGGACGGGGAACCGTCTCTGTTCTGCTCTGTGTCAGTGTGTATCAGGGGCTTTGAGGACAGGTGTCAATCCATACCTGCCAAGTGACCCTATGTAGGGGGAACAGTTCCTATTCTGCTCTGTGTGAGGAGGAGGAACGGGAAATGAGTAGTTCGGCATCCAACCTTGTGCAAATGGGGTCTTTTATGCTGTCATGACTGTTGAGGGACCCTCGTATAAAAAGGCTGAAGGAGAACGACCTGTGCTGGGTGTCCACGCTACTAGACCCCCGATCTCTTTTCTGCTCTGTGTCAGTGTGTATCATGGTCTCTGAGGACGGGGAACAGTCTCTATTCTGCTCTGTGTCAGTGTGTATCAGGGGCTCTGAGGACAGGTGTCAATCCACATCTGCCAAGTGACCCTATGTAGGGGGAACAGTCTCTATTCTGCTCTGTGTCATTGTGTATCATGGTCTCTGAGGACAGGGAACAGTCTCTATTCTGCTCTGTGTCAGTGTGTATCAGGGGTTTTGAGGACAGGTGTCAATCCATATCTGCCAAGTGACCCTATGTAGGGGGAACAGTCTCTATTCTGCTCTGTGTCAGTGTGTATCATGGTCTCTGAGGATGGGGAACAGTCTCTATTCTGCTCTGTGTCAGTGTTTTTCAGGGATCCTTAGGATAGGTGTCAATCCATATCTGCCAAGTGACCCTATGTAGGGGGAAAAGTCTCTATTCTGCTCTGTGTCATTGTGTATCATGGTCTCTGAGGACGGGGAACAGTCTCTATTCTGCTCTGTGTCAGTGTGTATCATGGGCTTTGAGGACAGGTGTCAATCCATATCTGCCAAGTCACCCTATGTAAGGGGAACAGTCTATATTCTGCTCTGCGTCAGTGTGTATCAGGGGCTTTGAGGACAGGTGTCAATCCATATCTGCCAAGTGACCCTATGTAGGGGGAACAGTCTCTATTCTGCTCTGTGTCAGTGTGTATCATGGTCTCTGAGGACGGGGAACAGTCTCTATTCTGCTCTGTGTCAGTGTGTATCAGGGGCTTTGAGGACAGGTGTCAATCCACATCTGCCAAGTGACCCTATGTAGGGGGAAAAGTCTCTATTCTGCTCTGTGTCATTGTGTATCATGGTCTCTGAGGACGGGGAACAGTCTCTATTCTGCTCTGTGTCAGTGTGTATCAGGGGATTTGAGGACAGGTGTCAATCCATATCTGCCAAGTGACCCTATGTAGGGGGAACAGTCTCTATTCTGCTCTGTGTCATTGTGTATCATGGTCTCTGAGGACGGGGAACAGTCTCTGTTCTGCTCTGTGTCAGTGTGTATCAGGGGCTTTGAGGACAGGTGTCAATCCATACCTGCCAAGTGACCCTATGTAGGGGTAACAGTTCCTATTCTGCTCTGTGTGAGGAGGAGGAACGGGAAATGAGTAGTTCGGCATCCAACCTTGTGCAAATGGGGTCTTTTATGCTGTCATGCCTGTTGAGGGACCCTCGTATAAAAAGGCTGAAGGAGAACGACCTGTGCTGGGTGTCCACGCTACTAGACCCCCAATCTCTTTTCTGCTCTGTGTCAGTGTGTATCATGGTCTCTGAGGACGGGGAACAGTCTCTATTCTGCTCTGTGTCAGTGTGTATCAGGGGCTCTGAGGACAGGTGTCAATCCACATCTGCCAAGTGACCCTATGTAGGGGGAACAGTCTCTATTCTGCTCTGTGTCATTGTGTATCATGGTCTCTGAGGACAGGGAACAGTCTCTATTCTGCTCTGTGTCAGTGTGTATCAGGGGTTTTGAGGACAGGTGTCAATCCATATCTGCCAAGTGACCCTATGTAGGGGGAACAGTCTCTATTCTGCTCTGTGTCAGTGTGTATCATGGTCTCTGAGGACGGGGAACAGTCTCTATTCTGCTCTGTGTCAGTGTTTTTCAGGGATCCTTAGGATAGGTGTCAATCCATATCTGCCAAGTGACCCTATGTAGGGGGAACAGTCTCTATTCTGTTCTGTGTCATTGTGTATCATGGTCTCTGAGGACGGGGAACAGTCTCTATTCTGCTCTGTGTCAGTGTGTATCAGGGGCTTTGAGGACAGGTGTCAATCCATACCTGCCAAGTGACCCTATGTAGGGGGAACAGTTCCTATTCTGCTCTGTGTGAGGAGGAGGAACGGGAAATGAGTAGTTTGGCATCCAACCTTGTGCAAATGGGGTATTTTATGCTGTCATGCCTGTTGAGGGACCCTCGTATAAAAAGGCTGAAGGAGAACGACCTGTGCTGGGTGTCCACGCTACTAGACCCCCGTTCTCTATTCTGCTCTGTGTCAGTGTGTATCAGGGGCTTTGAGGACTGGTGTGAATCCATATCTGCCAAGTGACCCTATGTAGGGGGAACAGTCTCTTTTCTGCTCTGTGTCAGTTTGTATCATGGTCTATGAGGACGGGGAACAGTCTCTATTCTGCTCTGTGTCAGTGTTTTTCAGGGATCCTTAGGATAGGTGTCAATCCATATCTGCCAAGTGACCCTATGTAGGGGGAACAGTCTCTATTCTGCTCTGTGTCATTGTGTATCATGGTCTCTGTGGACGGGGAACAGTCTCTATTCTGCTCTGTGTCAGTGTGTATCAGGGGCTTTGAGGATAGGTGTCAATCCATACCTGCCAAGTGACCCTATGTAGGGGGAACAGTTCCTATTCTGCTCTGTGTGAGGAGGAGGAACGGGAAATGAGTAGTTCGGCATCCAACCTTGTGCAAATGGGGTTTTTTATGCTGCCATGCCTGTTGAGGGACCCTCGTATAAAAAGGCTGAAGGAGAACGACCTGTGCTGGGTGTCCACGCTACTAGACCCCCGATCTCTTTTCTGCTCTGTGTCAGTGTGTATCATGGTCTCTGAGGACGGGGAACAGTCTCTATTCTGCTCTGTGTCAGTGTGTATCAGGGGCTCTGAGGACAGGTGTCAATCCACATCTGCCAAGTGACCCTATGTAGGGGGAACAGTCTCTATTCTGCTCTGTGTCATTGTGTATCATGGTCTCTGAGGACAGGGAACAGTCTCTATTCTGCTCTGTGTCAGTGTGTATCAGGGGTTTTGAGGACAGGTGTCAATCCATATCTGCCAAGTGACCCTATGTAGGGGGAACAGTCTCTATTCTGCTCTGTGTCAGTGTGTATCATGGTCTCTGAGGACGGGGAACAGTCTCTATTCTGCTCTGTGTCAGTGTTTTTCAGGGATCCTTAGGATAGGTGTCAATCCATATCTGCCAAGTGACCCTATTGCGGGGGAACAGTCTCTATTATGTTCTGTGTCATTTTGTATCATGGTCTCTGAGGACGGGGAACAGTCTCTATTCTGCTCTGTGTCAGTGTGTATCAGGGGCTTTGAGGACAGGTGTCAATCCATACCTGCCAAGTGACCCTATGTAGGGGGAACAGTTCCTATTCTGCTCTGTGTGAGGAGGAGGAACGGGAAATGAGTAGTTTGGCATCCAACCTTGTGCAAATGGGGTATTTTATGCTGTCATGCCTGTTGAGGGACCCTCGTATAAAAAGGCTGAAGGAGAACGACCTGTGCTGGGTGTCCACGCTACTAGACCCCCGTTCTCTATTCTGCTCTCTGTCAGTGTGTATCAGGGGCTTTGAGGACTGGTGTAAATCCATATCTGCCAAGTGACCCTATGTAGGGGGAACAGTCTCTTTTCTGCTCTGTGTCAGTGTGTATCATGGTCTCTGAGGACGGGGAACAGTCTCTATTCTGCTCTGTGTCAGTGTTTTTCAGGGATCCTTAGGATAGGTGTCAATCCATATCTGCCAAGTGACCCTATGTAGGGGGAACAGTCTCTATTCTGCTCTGTGTCAGTGTGTATCATGGTCTCTGAGGACGGGGAACAGTCTCTATTCTGCTCTGTGTCAGTGTGTATCATGGGCTTTGAGGACAGGTGTCAATCCATATCTGACAAGTGACCCTATGTAGGGGGAACAGTCTCTATTCTGCTCTGTGTCAGTGTGTATCATGGTCTCTGAGGACGGGAAACAGTCTCTATTCTGCTCTGTGTCAGTGTGTATCAGGGGCTTTGAGGACTGGTGTAAATCCATATCTGCCAAGTGACCCTATGTAGGGGGAACAGTCTCTTTTCTGCTCTGTGTCAGTGTGTATCATGGTCTCTGAGGACGGGGAACAGTCTCTATTCTGCTCTGTTTCAGTGTGTATCAGGGGCTTTGAGGACAGGTGTCAATCCATACCTGCCAAGTGACCCTATGTAGGGGGAACAGTTCCTTTTCTGCTCTGTGTGAGGAGGAGGAACGGGAAATGAGTAGTTCGGCATCCAACCTTGTGCAAATGGGGTCTTTTATGCTGTCATGCCTGTTGAGGGACCCTCGTATAAAAAGGCTGAAGGAGAACGACCTGTGCTGGGTGTCCACGCTACTAGACCCCCGATATCTTTTCTGCTCTGTGTCAGTGTGTATCATGGTCTCTGAGGACGGGGAACAGTCTCTATTCTGCTCTGTGTCAGTGTGTATCAGGGGCTTTGAGGACAGGTGTCAATCCACATCTGCCAAGTGACCCTATGTAGGGGGAACAGTCTCTATTCTGCTCTGTGTCATTGTGTATCATGGTCTCTGAGGACGGGGAACAGTCTCTATTCTGCTCTGTGTCAGTGTGTATCAGGGGATTTGAGGACAGGTGTCAATCCATATCTGCCAAGTGACCCTATGTAGGGGGAACAGTCTCTATTATGCTCTGTGTCAGTGTGTATCAGGGGTTTTGAGGACAGGTGTCAATCCATATCTGCCAAGTGACCCTATGTAGGGGGAACAGTCTATATTCTGCTCTGTGTCAGTGTGTATCATGGTCTTTGAGGACGGGGAACAGTCTCTATTCTGCTCTGTGTCAGTGTGTATCAGGGGCTTTGAGGACTGGTGTAAATCCATATCTGCCAAGTGACCCTATGTAGGGGGAACAGTCTCTTTTCTGCTCTGTGTCAGTGTGTATCATGGTCTCTGAGGACGGGGAACAGTCTCTATTCTGCTCTGCATCAGTGTGTATCAGGGGCTTTGAGGACAGGTGTCAATCCATATCTGCCAAGTGACCCTATGTAGGGGGAACAGTCTCTATTCTGCTCTGTGTCATTGTGTATCATGGTCTCTGGGGACGGGGAACAGTCTCTGTTCTGCTCTGTGTCAGTGTGTATCAGGGGCTTTGAGGACAGGTGTCAATCCATACCTGCCAAGTGACCCTATGTAGGGGTAACAGTTCCTATTCTGCTCTGTGTGAGGAGCAGGAACGGGAAATGAGTAGTTCGGCATCCAACCTTGTGCAAATGGGGTCTTTTATGCTGTCATGCCTGTTGAGGGACCCTCGTATAAAAAGGCTGAAGGAGAACGACCTGTGCTGGGTGTCCACGCTACTAGACCCCCGATCTCTTTTCTGCTCTGTGTCAGTGTGTATCATGGTCTCTGAGGACGGGGAACAGTCTCTATTCTGCTCTGTGTCAGTGTGTATCAGGGGCTCTGAGGACAGGTGTCAATCCACATCTGCCAAGTGACCCTATGTAGGGGGAACAGTCTCTATTCTGCTCTGTGTCATTGTGTATCATGGTCTCTGAGGACAGGGAACAGTCTCTATTCTGCTCTGTGTCAGTGTGTATCAGGGGTTTTGAGGACAGGTGTCAATCCATATCTGCCAAGTGACCCTATGTAGGGGGAACAGTCTCTATTCTGCTCTATGTCATTGTGTATCATGGTCTCTGAGGTTGGGGAACAGTCTCTATTCTGCTCTGTGTCAGTGTGTATCAGGGGTTTTGAGGACAGGTGTCAATCCATATCTGCCAAGTGACCCTATGTAGGGGGAACAGTCTCTATTCTGCTCTGTGTCAGTGTGTATCATGGTCTCTGAGGACGGGGAACAGTCTCTATTCTGCTCTGTGTCAGTGTTTTTCAGGGATCCTTAGGATAGGTGTCAATCCATATCTGCCAAGTGACCCTATGTAGGGGGAAAAGTCTCTATTCTGCTCTGTGTCATTGTGTATCATGGTCTCTGAGGACGGGGAACAGTCTCTATTCTGCTCTGTGTCAGTGTGTATCATGGGCTTTGAGGACAGGTGTCAATCCATATCTGCCAAGTCACCCTATGTAAGGGGAACAGTCTATATTCTGCTCTGCGTCAGTGTGTATCAGAGGCTTTGAGGACAGGTGTCAATCCATTTCTGCCAAGTGACCCTATGTAGGGGGAACAGTCTCTATTCTGCTCTGTGTCATTGTGTATCATGGTCTCTGAGGACGGGGAACAGTCTCTATTCTGCTCTGTGTCAGTGTGTATCATGGGCTTTGAGGACAGGTGTAAATCCATATCTGCCAAGTGACCCTATGTAGGGGGAACAGTCTCTTTTCTGCTCTGTGTCAGTGTGTATCATGGTCTCTGAGGACAGGGAACTGTCTCTATTCTGCTCTGCGTCAGTGTGTATCAGGGGCTTTGAGGACAGGTGTCAATCCATATCTGCCAAGTGACCCTATGTAGGGGAACAGTCTCTATTCTGCTCTGTGTCATTGTGTATCATGGTCTCTGAGGACGGGGAACAGTCTCTATTCTGCTCTGTGTCAGTGTGTATCAGGGGCTTTGAGGACAGGTGTCAATCCATACCTGCCAAGTGACCCTATGTAGGGGGAACAGTTCCTATTCTGCTCTGTGTGAGGAGGAGGAACGGGAAATGAGTAGTTCGGCATCCAACCTTGTGCAAATGGGGTCTTTTATGCTGTCATGCCTGTTGAGGGACCCTCGTATAAAAAGGCTGAAGGAGAACGACCTGTGCTGGGTGTCCACGCTACTAGACCCCCGATCTCTTTTCTGCTCTGTGTCAGTGTGTATCATGGTCTCTGAGGACGGGGAACAGTCTCTATTCTGATCTGTGTCAGTGTGTATCAGGGGCTTTGAGGACAGGTGTCAATCCACATCTGCCAAGTGACCCTATGTAGGGGGAACAGTCTCTATTCTGCTCTGTGTCATTGTGTATCATGGGCTTTGAGGACAGGTGTCAATCCATATCTGCCAAGTGACCCTATGTAGGGGGAACAGTCTCTATTCTGCTCTGTGTCAGTGTGTATCATGGTCTCTGAGGACGGGGAACAGTCTCTATTCTGCTCTGTGTCAGTGTGTATCATGGGCTTTGAGGACAGGTGTCAATCCATATCTGACAAGTGACCCTATGTAGGGGGAACAGTCTCTATTCTGCTCTGTGTCAGTGTGTATCATGGTCTCTGAGGACGGGAAAAAGTCTCTATTCTGCTCTGTGTCAGTGTGTATCAGGGGCTTTGAGGACTGGTGTAAATCCATATCTGCCAAGTGACCCTATGTAGGGGGAACAGTCTCTTTTCTGCTCTGTGTCAGTGTGTATCATGGTCTCTGAGGACGGGGAACAGTCTCTATTCTGCTCTGCGTCAGTGTGTATCAGGGGCTTTGAGGACAGGTGTCAATCCATATCTGCCAAGTGACCCTATGTAGGGGGAACAGTCTCTATTCTGCTCTGTGTCATTGTGTATCATGGTCTCTGAGGACGGGGAACAGTCTCTATTCTGCTCTGTGTCAGTGTGTATCAGGGGCTTTGAGGACAGGTGTCAATCCATACCTGCCAAGTGACCCTATGTAGGGGGAACAGTTCCTATTCTGCTCTGTGTGAGGAGGAGGAACGGGAAATGAGTAGTTCGGCATCCAACCTTGTGCAAATGGGGTCTTTTATGCTGTCATGCCTGTTGAGGGACCCTCGTATAAAAAGGCTGAAGGAGAACGACCTGTGCTGGGTGTCCACGCTACTAGACCCCCGATATCTTTTCTGCTCTGTGTCAGTGTGTATCATGGTCTCTGAGGACGGGGAACAGTCTCTATTCTGCTCTGTGTCAGTGTGTATCAGGGGCTTTGAGGACAGGTGTCAATCCACATCTGCCAAGTGACCCTATGTAGGGGGAACAGTCTCTATTCTGCTCTGTGTCATTGTGTATCATGGTCTCTGAGGACGGGGAACAGTCTCTATTCTGCTCTGTGTCAGTGTGTATCAGGGGTTTTGAGGACAGGTGTCAATCCATATCTGCCAAGTGACCCTATGTAGGGGGAACAGTCTCTATTATGCTCTGTGTCAGTTTGTATCAGGGGTTTTGAGGACAGGTGTCAATCCATATCTGCCAAGTGACCCTATGTAGGGGGAACAGTCTCTATTATGCTCTGTGTCAGTGTGTATCATGGTCTCTGAGGACGGGGAACAGTCTCTATTCTGCTCTGTGTCAGTGTTTTTCAGGGATCCTTAGGATAGGTGTCAATCCATATCTGCCAAGTGACCCTATGTAGGGGGAACAGTCTCTATTCTGCTCTGTGTCATTGTGTATCATGGTCTCTGAGGACGGGGAACAGTCTCTATTCTGCTCTGTGTCAGTGTGTATCAGGGGCTTTGAGGACAGGTGTCAATCCATACCTGCCAAGTGACCCTATGTAGGGGGAACAGTTCCTATTCTGCTCTGTGTGAGGAGGAGGAACGGGAAATGAGTAGTTTGGCATCCAACTTTGTGCAAATGGGGTATTTTATGCTGTCATGCCTGTTGAGGGACCCTCGTATAAAAAGGCTGAAGGAGGACACCTGTGCTGGGTGTCCACGCTACTATACCCCCGGTCTCTATTCTGCTCTGTGTCAGTGTGTATCAGGGGCTTTGAGGAATGGTGTAAATCCATATCTGCCAAGTGACCCTATGTAGGGGGAACAGTCTCTTTTCTGCTCTGTGTCAGTGTGTATCATGGTCTCTGAGGACGGGGAACAGTCTCTATTCTGCTCTGCGTCAGTGTGTATCAGGGGCTTTGAGGACAGGTGTCAATCCAAATCTGCCAAGTGACCCTATGTAGGGGGAACAGTCTCTATTCTGCTCTGTGTCATTGTGTATCATGGTCTCTGAGGACGGGGAACAGTCTCTATTCTGCTCTGTGTCAGTGTGTATCAGGGGCTTTGAGGACAGGTGTCAATCCATACCAGCCAAGTGACCCTATGTAGGGGGAACAGTTCCTATTCTGCTCTGTGTGAGGAGGAGGAACGGGAAATGAGTAGTTCGGCATCCAACCTTGTGCAAATGGGGTTTTTTATGCTGTCATGCCTGTTGAGGGACCCTCGTATAAAAAGGCTGAAGGAGAACGACCTGTGCTGGGTATCCACGCTACTAGACCCCCGATCTCTTTTCTGCTCTGTGTCAGTGTGTATCATGGCCTCTGAGGACGGGGAACAGTCTCTATTCTGCTCTGTGTCAGTGTGTATCAGGGGCTTTGAGGACAGGTGTCAATCCATATCTGCCAAGTGACCCTATGTAGGGGGAACAGTCTCTATTCTGCTCTGTGTCATTGTGTATCATGGTCTCTGAGGACGGGGAACAGTCTCTATTCTGCTCTGTGTCAGTGTGTATCAGGGGTTTTGAGGACAGGTGTCAATCCATATCTGCCAAGTGACCCTATGTAGGGGGAACAGTCTCTATTCTGCTCTCTGTCAGTGTGTATCAGGGGCTTTGAGGACTGGTGTAAATCCATATCTGCCAAGTGACCCTATGTAGGGGGAACAGTCTCTTTTCTGCTCTGTGTCAGTGTGTATCATGGTCTCTGAGGACGGGGAACAGTCTCTATTCTGCTCTGTGTCAGTGTTTTTCAGGGATCCTTAGGATAGGTGTCAATCCATATCTGCCAAGTGACCCTATGTAGGGGGAACAGTCTCTATTCTGCTCTGTGTCAGTGTGTATCATGGTCTCTGAGGACGGGGAACAGTCTCTATTCTGCTCTGTGTCAGTGTGTATCATGGGCTTTGAGGACAGGTGTCAATCCATATCTGACAAGTGACCCTATGTAGGGGGAACAGTCTCTATTCTGCTCTGTGTCAGTGTGTATCATGGTCTCTGAGGACGGGAAACAGTCTCTATTCTGCTCTGTGTCAGTGTGTATCAGGGGCTTTGAGGACTGGTGTAAATCCATATCTGCCAAGTGACCCTATGTAGGGGGAACAGTCTCTTTTCTGCTCTGTGTCAGTGTGTATCATGGTCTCTGAGGACGGGGAACAGTCTCTATTCTGCTCTGTGTCAGTGTGTATCAGGGGCTTTGAGGACAGGTGTCAATCCATACCTGCCAAGTGACCCTATGTAGGGGGAACAGTTCCTTTTCTGCTCTGTGTGAGGAGGAGGAACGGGAAATGAGTAGTTCGGCATCCAACCTTGTGCAAATGGGGTCTTTTATGCTGTCATGCCTGTTGAGGGACCCTCGTATAAAAAGGCTGAAGGAGAACGACCTGTGCTGGGTGTCCACGCTACTAGACCCCCGATATCTTTTCTGCTCTGTGTCAGTGTGTATCATGGTCTCTGAGGACGGGGAACAGTCTCTATTCTGCTCTGTGTCAGTGTGTATCAGGGGCTTTGAGGACAGGTGTCAATCCACATCTGCCAAGTGACCCTATGTAGGGGGAACAGTCTCTATTCTGCTCTGTGTCATTGTGTATCATGGTCTCTGAGGACGGGGAACAGTCTCTATTCTGCTCTGTGTCAGTGTGTATCAGGGGATTTGAGGACAGGTGTCAATCCATATCTGCCAAGTGACCCTATGTAGGGGGAACAGTCTCTATTATGCTCTGTGTCAGTGTGTATCAGGGGTTTTGAGGACAGGTGTCAATCCATATCTGCCAAGTGACCCTATGTAGGGGGAACAGTCTATATTCTGCTCTGTGTCAGTGTGTATCATGGTCTTTGAGGACGGGGAACAGTCTCTATTCTGCTCTGTGTCAGTGTGTATCAGGGGCTTTGAGGACTGGTGTAAATCCATATCTGCCAAGTGACCCTATGTAGGGGGAACAGTCTCTTTTCTGCTCTGTGTCAGTGTGTATCATGGTCTCTGAGGACGGGGAACAGTCTCTATTCTGCTCTGCATCAGTGTGTATCAGGGGCTTTGAGGACAGGTGTCAATCCATATCTGCCAAGTGACCCTATGTAGGGGGAACAGTCTCTATTCTGCTCTGTGTCATTGTGTATCATGGTCTCTGAGGACGGGGAACAGTCTCTGTTCTGCTCTGTGTCAGTGTGTATCAGGGGCTTTGAGGACAGGTGTCAATCCATACCTGCCAAGTGACCCTATGTAGGGGTAACAGTTCCTATTCTGCTCTGTGTGAGGAGCAGGAACGGGAAATGAGTAGTTCGGCATCCAACCTTGTGCAAATGGGGTCTTTTATGCTGTCATGCCTGTTGAGGGACCCTCGTATAAAAAGGCTGAAGGAGAACGACCTGTGCTGGGTGTCCACGCTACTAGACCCCCGATCTCTTTTCTGCTCTGTGTCAGTGTGTATCATGGTCTCTGAGGACGGGGAACAGTCTCTATTCTGCTCTGTGTCAGTGTGTATCAGGGGCTCTGAGGACAGGTGTCAATCCACATCTGCCAAGTGACCCTATGTAGGGGGAACAGTCTCTATTCTGCTCTGTGTCATTGTGTATCATGGTCTCTGAGGACAGGGAACAGTCTCTATTCTGCTCTGTGTCAGTGTGTATCAGGGGTTTTGAGGACAGGTGTCAATCCATATCTGCCAAGTGACCCTATGTAGGGGGAACAGTCTCTATTCTGCTCTGTGTCATTGTGTATCATGGTCTCTGAGGATGGGGAACAGTCTCTATTCTGCTCTGTGTCAGTGTGTATCAGGGGTTTTGAGGACAGGTGTCAATCCATATCTGCCAAGTGACCCTATGTAGGGGGAACAGTCTCTATTCTGCTCTGTGTCAGTGTGTATCATGGTCTCTGAGGACGGGGAACAGTCTCTATTCTGCTCTGTGTCAGTGTTTTTCAGGGATCCTTAGGATAGGTGTCAATCCATATCTGCCAAGTGACCCTATGTAGGGGGAAAAGTCTCTATTCTGCTCTGTGTCATTGTGTATCATGGTCTCTGAGGACGGGGAACAGTCTCTATTCTGCTCTGTGTCAGTGTGTATCATGGGCTTTGAGGACAGGTGTCAATCCATATCTGCCAAGTCACCCTATGTAAGGGGAACAGTCTATATTCTGCTCTGCGTCAGTGTGTATCAGAGGCTTTGAGGACAGGTGTCAATCCATTTCTGCCAAGTGACCCTATGTAGGGGGAACAGTCTCTATTCTGCTCTGTGTCATTGTGTATCATGGTCTCTGAGGACGGGGAACAGTCTCTATTCTGCTCTGTGTCAGTGTGTATCATGGGCTTTGAGGACAGGTGTAAATCCATATCTGCCAAGTGACCCTATGTAGGGGGAACAGTCTCTTTTCTGCTCTGTGTCAGTGTGTATCATGGTCTCTGAGGACAGGGAACTGTCTCTATTCTGCTCTGCGTCAGTGTGTATCAGGGGCTTTGAGGACAGGTGTCAATCCATATCTGCCAAGTGACCCTATGTAGGGGAACAGTCTCTATTCTGCTCTGTGTCATTGTGTATCATGGTCTCTGAGGACGGGGAACAGTCTCTATTCTGCTCTGTGTCAGTGTGTATCAGGGGCTTTGAGGACAGGTGTCAATCCATACCTGCCAAGTGACCCTATGTAGGGGGAACAGTTCCTATTCTGCTCTGTGTGAGGAGGAGGAACGGGAAATGAGTAGTTCGGCATCCAACCTTGTGCAAATGGGGTCTTTTATGCTGTCATGCCTGTTGAGGGACCCTCGTATAAAAAGGCTGAAGGAGAACGACCTGTGCTGGGTGTCCACGCTACTAGACCCCCGATCTCTTTTCTGCTCTGTGTCAGTGTGTATCATGGTCTCTGAGGACGGGGAACAGTCTCTATTCTGATCTGTGTCAGTGTGTATCAGGGGCTTTGAGGACAGGTGTCAATCCACATCTGCCAAGTGACCCTATGTAGGGGGAACAGTCTCTATTCTGCTCTGTGTCATTGTGTATCATGGGCTTTGAGGACAGGTGTCAATCCATATCTGCCAAGTGACCCTATGTAGGGGGAACAGTCTCTATTCTGCTCTGTGTCAGTGTGTATCATGGTCTCTGAGGACGGGGAACAGTCTCTATTCTGCTCTGTGTCAGTGTGTATCATGGGCTTTGAGGACAGGTGTCAATCCATATCTGACAAGTGACCCTATGTAGGGGGAACAGTCTCTATTCTGCTCTGTGTCAGTGTGTATCATGGTCTCTGAGGACGGGAAAAAGTCTCTATTCTGCTCTGTGTCAGTGTGTATCAGGGGCTTTGAGGACTGGTGTAAATCCATATCTGCCAAGTGACCCTATGTAGGGGGAACAGTCTCTTTTCTGCTCTGTGTCAGTGTGTATCATGGTCTCTGAGGACGGGGAACAGTCTCTATTCTGCTCTGCGTCAGTGTGTATCAGGGGCTTTGAGGACAGGTGTCAATCCATATCTGCCAAGTGACCCTATGTAGGGGGAACAGTCTCTATTCTGCTCTGTGTCATTGTGTATCATGGTCTCTGAGGACGGGGAACAGTCTCTATTCTGCTCTGTGTCAGTGTGTATCAGGGGCTTTGAGGACAGGTGTCAATCCATACCTGCCAAGTGACCCTATGTAGGGGGAACAGTTCCTATTCTGCTCTGTGTGAGGAGGAGGAACGGGAAATGAGTAGTTCGGCATCCAACCTTGTGCAAATGGGGTCTTTTATGCTGTCATGCCTGTTGAGGGACCCTCGTATAAAAAGGCTGAAGGAGAACGACCTGTGCTGGGTGTCCACGCTACTAGACCCCCGATATCTTTTCTGCTCTGTGTCAGTGTGTATCATGGTCTCTGAGGACGGGGAACAGTCTCTATTCTGCTCTGTGTCAGTGTGTATCAGGGGCTTTGAGGACAGGTGTCAATCCACATCTGCCAAGTGACCCTATGTAGGGGGAACAGTCTCTATTCTGCTCTGTGTCATTGTGTATCATGGTCTCTGAGGACGGGGAACAGTCTCTATTCTGCTCTGTGTCAGTGTGTATCAGGGGTTTTGAGGACAGGTGTCAATCCATATCTGCCAAGTGACCCTATGTAGGGGGAACAGTCTCTATTATGCTCTGTGTCAGTTTGTATCAGGGGTTTTGAGGACAGGTGTCAATCCATATCTGCCAAGTGACCCTATGTAGGGGGAACAGTCTCTATTATGCTCTGTGTCAGTGTGTATCATGGTCTCTGAGGACGGGGAACAGTCTCTATTCTGCTCTGTGTCAGTGTTTTTCAGGGATCCTTAGGATAGGTGTCAATCCATATCTGCCAAGTGACCCTATGTAGGGGGAACAGTCTCTATTCTGCTCTGTGTCATTGTGTATCATGGTCTCTGAGGACGGGGAACAGTCTCTATTCTGCTCTGTGTCAGTGTGTATCAGGGGCTTTGAGGACAGGTGTCAATCCATACCTGCCAAGTGACCCTATGTAGGGGGAACAGTTCATATTCTGCTCTGTGTGAGGAGGAGGAACGGGAAATGAGTAGTTTGGCATCCAACTTTGTGCAAATGGGGTATTTTATGCTGTCATGCCTGTTGAGGGACCCTCGTATAAAAAGGCTGAAGGAGGACACCTGTGCTGGGTGTCCACGCTACTATACCCCCGGTCTCTATTCTGCTCTGTGTCAGTGTGTATCAGGGGCTTTGAGGAATGGTGTAAATCCATATCTGCCAAGTGACCCTATGTAGGGGGAACAGTCTCTTTTCTGCTCTGTGTCAGTGTGTATCATGGTCTCTGAGGACGGGGAACAGTCTCTATTCTGCTCTGCGTCAGTGTGTATCAGGGGCTTTGAGGACAGGTGTCAATCCAAATCTGCCAAGTGACCCTATGTAGGGGGAACAGTCTCTATTCTGCTCTGTGTCATTGTGTATCATGGTCTCTGAGGACGGGGAACAGTCTCTATTCTGCTCTGTGTCAGTGTGTATCAGGGGCTTTGAGGACAGGTGTCAATCCATACCAGCCAAGTGACCCTATGTAGGGGGAACAGTTCCTATTCTGCTCTGTGTGAGGAGGAGGAACGGGAAATGAGTAGTTCGGCATCCAACCTTGTGCAAATGGGGTTTTTTATGCTGTCATGCCTGTTGAGGGACCCTCGTATAAAAAGGCTGAAGGAGAACGACCTGTGCTGGGTGTCCACGCTACTAGACCCCCGATCTCTTTTCTGCTCTGTGTCAGTGTGTATCATGGTCTCTGAGGACGGGGAACAGTCTCTATTCTGCTCTGTGTCAGTGTGTATCAGGGGCTTTGAGGACAGGTGTCAATCCATATCTGCCAAGTGACCCTATGTAGGGGGAACAGTCTCTATTCTGCTCTGTGTCATTGTGTATCATGGTCTCTGAGGACGGGGAACAGTCTCTATTCTGCTCTGTGTCAGTGTGTATCAGGGGTTTTGAGGACAGGTGTCAATCCATATCTGCCAAGTGACCCTATGTAGGGGGAACAGTCTCTATTCTGCTCTGTGTCAGTGTGTATCATGGTCTCTGAGGACGGGGAACAGTCTCTATTCTGCTCTGTGTTAGTGTGTATCAGGGGCTTTGAGCACAGGTGTCAATCCATACCTGCCAAGTTACCCTATGTAGGGGGAACAGTCTCTATTCTGCTCTGTTTCAGTGTGTATCATGGTCTCTGAGGACGGGGAACAGTCTCTATTCTGCTCTGTGTCAGTGTTTTTCAGGGATCCTTAGGATAGGTGTCAATCCATATATGCCAAGTGACCCTATGTAGGGGGAACAGTCTCTATTCTGCTCTGTGTCATTGTGTATCATGGTCTCTGAGGACGGGGAACAGTCTCTATTTTGCTCTGTGTCAGTGTGTATCAGGGGCTTTGAGGACAGGTGTCAATCCATACCTACCAAGTGACCCTATGTAGGGGGAACAGTTCCTATTCTGCTCTGTGTGAGGAGGAGGAACGGGAAATGAGTAGTTCGGCATCCAACCTTGTGCAAATGGGGTATTTTATGCTGTCATGCCTGTTGAGGGACCCTTGTATAAAAAGGCTGAAGGAGAACGACCTGTGCTGGGTGTCCACGCTACTAGACCCCCGGTCTCTATTCTGCTCTGTGTCAGTGTGTATCATGGTGTCTGATGACGGGGAACAGTCTATATTCTGCTCTGTGTCAGTGTGTATCAGGTGCTTTGAGGACAGGTGTCAATCCATATCTGCCAAGTGACCCTATGTAGGGGGAACAGTCTCTATTCTGCTCTGTGTCATTGGGTATCATGGTCTCTGAGGAAGGGGAACAGTCTCTATTCTGCTCTGTGTCAGTGTGTATCAGGGGCTTTGAGGACAGGTGTCAATCCATATCTGCCAAGTGACCCTATGTAGGGGGAACAGTCTCTATTCTGCTCTGTGTCAGTGTGTATCATGGTCTCTGAGGACGGGGAACAGTCTCTATTCTGCTCTGTGTTAGTGTGTATCAGGGGCTTTGAGGACAGGTGTCAATCCATACCTGCCAAGTGACCCTATGTAGGGGGAACAGTCTCTATTCTGCTCTGTGTCATTGTGTATCATGGTCTCTGAGGACGGGGAACAGTCTCTATTCTGCTCTTTGTCAGTGTGTATCAGGGGCTTTGAGGACAGGTGTCAATCCATATCTGCCAAGTGACCCTTTGTAGGGGGAACAGTCCCTATTCTGCTCTGTGTGAGGAGGAGGAACGAGAATTGAGTAGCTCAGAATCCAACCTTGTGCAAATGGGGTCTTTTATGCTGTCATACCTGTTGAGGGACCCTCGTATAAAAAGGCTGAAGGAGAACGACCTGTGCTGGGTGTCCACGCTACTAGACCCCCGGTATAAGCAGACAGTGGCGGAAATGTTACCGAATTACAAATCGGAAAGGATGCAGCATTTGCAAAATAAATTAAAAAGTATGCTTTACACAGCGTATAAGGGTGATGTCACAGCACAACGGGAATCTAACAGGGGAAGAGGTGAAAGTCATCCTCCTCCTCCCACGACCACGCCATATCTGCCAAGTGACCCTATGTAGGGGTAACAGTCTCTATTCTGCTCTGTGTCAGTGTGTATCATGGTCTCTGAGGACGGGGAACAGTCTCTATTCTGCTCTGTGTCAGTTTGTATCAGGGGCTTTGAGGACAGGTGTCAATCCATATCTGCCAAGTGACCCTATGTAGGGGGAACAGTCTCTATTCTGCTCTGTGTCAGTGTGTATCATGGTCTCTGAGGACGGGGAACAGTCTCTATTCTGCTCTGTGTCAGTTTGTATCAGGGGCTTTGAGGACAGGTGTCAATCCATACCTGCCAAGTGACCCTATGTAGGGGGAACAGTCTCTATTCTGCTCTGTGTCAGTGTGTATCATGGTCTCTGAGGACGGGGAACAGTCTCTATTCTGCTCTGTGTTAGTGTGTATCAGGGGCTTTGAGGACAGGTGTCAATCCATATCTGCCAAGTGACCCTATGTAGGGGGAACAGTCTCTATTCTGCTCTGTGTCAGTGTGTATCATGGTCTCTGAGGACGGGGAACAGTCTCTATTCTGCTCTGTGTTAGTGTGTATCAGGGGCTTTGAGGACAGGTGTCAATCCATACCTGCCAAGTGACCCTATGTAGGGGGAACAGTCTCTATTCTGCTCTGTGTCATTGTGTATCATGGTCTCTGAGGACGGGGAACAGTCTCTATTCTGCTCTTTGTCAGTGTGTATCAGGGGCTTTGAGGACAGGTGTCAATCCATATCTGCCAAGTGACCCTTTGTAGGGGGAACAGTCCCTATTCTGCTCTGTGTGAGGAGGAGGAACGAGAATTGAGTAGCTCAGAATCCAACCTTGTGCAAATGGGGTCTTTTATGCTGTCATACCTGTTGAGGGACCCTCGTATAAAAAGGCTGAAGGAGAACGACCTGTGCTGGGTGTCCACGCTACTAGACCCCCGGTATAAGCAGACAGTGGCGGAAATGTTACCGAATTACAAATCGGAAAGGATGCAGCATTTGCAAAATAAATTAAAAAGTATGCTTTACACAGCGTATAAGGGTGATGTCACAGCACAACGGGAATCTAACAGGGGAAGAGGTGAAAGTCATCCTCCTCCTCCCACGACCACGCCATATCTGCCAAGTGACCCTATGTAGGGGTAACAGTCTCTATTCTGCTCTGTGTCAGTGTGTATCATGGTCTCTGAGGACGGGGAACAGTCTCTATTCTGCTCTGTGTCAGTTTGTATCAGGGGCTTTGAGGACAGGTGTCAATCCATACCTGCCAAGTGACCCTATGTAAGGGGAACAGTGCCTATTCTGCTCTGTGTCAGTGTGTATCATGGTCTCTGAGGACGGGGAACAGTCTCTATTCTGCTCTGTGTCAGTGTGTATCAGGGGCTTTGAGGACAGGTCTCAATCCATATGTGACGAAGTGCCCTTCGCCACTTTGTCCTGGAGAGGCCTGCTTGCCTGCCTCCTCCCCTGTGACTATGGCCCCAGGACATATTGCGCGTTAAAAACTATATTTTGGCTTAATGAATTTTCATTAGGCTGTCTGTGGCTCTTTAAATGGGCTGTACAGAGACTATGGACACATAGAAGATGTTTAAATGCCCTGTTGGGATTCGGTAGTAAAACCGTTCGTATGATTCTATACGAATCCTTTGTGTGCCGAATAGATGGCCGCCATTTCGGGACTTACACGTGTTCGCGGCCATCTTGCGCACGAACAGCGGTGTTTGCCTGTGAACGCATGGAACTAAAAGCGGATACGCAAACAGGCGAACACCGCTGAGACCTCCATGCACCCAGAACTTCGTACGGAAACTACCGAACAACCGGCCGTTCGGTAGTTATACCTAACTTGGTATGGGGATTCTAGCGATCACGGAGATGCACATGGATGGCAAGAATTTCGTATCTTTTGTTCATACGAACGGAGACCGACCGCAAGGCCAAAACTCATGGAACTATTTTCGGCTAGTTGGTCTGTGCGGTCGGTCAAAACTTTGGAACTCTGTATCTCCCGAACCATTCATCCGAATTGACTGATTTTAGGTATGTTGGTCCCCTGAACAAGGGCTATCTGGGGATACCAGATTTAAAGCTGCACCCCCTGTTTTTGGGGTACATCCAGAACTTGGGGAAAATATTGTATGTTATAATTATGTTATGTGTTTATCTGAGGGGAGGAGACGTGGGGGTGTTACCATGCATATGATTGGTTATGTTCATCCTCCCACTGGGAGTGTCCTGTGTGTACCTTTTCCTAATAAAAAGCAGGCTGGGTGTTCCAGTCCTCAGTTCTTCTTGACCGTTCAAAACGTAGCCTTGTCTCGTTATTGGAGGGAATTGCTGTATCACACTGGGGATTGTTATGCTCTGCATATTCCCCTGAGCTTTCAATCACTTAGCTCTTTTAAGAGCTTGTTCCTGTCACGCTCTCCTGGAGGAGAGGTCTTCCCCACACGGTCCTGGAGGACAGAAGCCGATCCAGGGTGGAAGGAAGACGGCGCGGCTCCAGTTAAGCTACGGCGGTTGTGGAGCCTGCGGTGGTTGTGGTGTCGTCTGCAGTGCTTGGAGTCCTCTGAGAGCGCTAGGAGCATCCATCAACAGAGGGTACTCGGTCAGAGTACACGGAGCTCCGTTACACCATACCTGCAAAGTGACTCTATGTAGGGGGAACAGTCTCTATTCTGCTCTGTGTCATTGTGTATCATGGTCTCTGAGGATGGGGAACAGTCTCTATTCTGCTCTGTGTCAGTGTGTATCATGGGCTTTGAGGACAGGTGTAAATCCATATCTGCCAAGTGACCCTATGTAGGGGGAACAGTCTCTTTTCTGCTCTGTGTCAGTGTGTATCATGGTCTCTGAGGACAGGGAACTGTCTCTATTCTGCTCTGCGTCAGTGTGTATCAGGGGCTTTGAGGACAGGTGTCAATCCATATCTGCCAAGTGACCCTATGTAGGGGAACAGTCTCTATTCTGCTCTGTGTCATTGTGTATCATGGTCTCTGAGGACGGGGAACAGTCTCTATTCTGCTCTGTGTCAGTGTGTATCAGGGGCTTTGAGGACAGGTGTCAATCCATACCTGCCAAGTGACCCTATGTAGGGGGAACAGTTCATATTCTGCTCTGTGTGAGGAGGAGGAACGGGAAATGAGTAGTTCGGCATCCAACCTTGTGCAAATGGGGTCTTTTATGCTGTCATGCCTGTTGAGGGACCCTCGTATAAAAAGGCTGAAGGAGAACGACCTGTGCTGGGTGTCCACGCTACTAGACCCCCGATCTCTTTTCTGCTCTGTGTCAGTGTGTATCATGGTCTCTGAGGACGGGGAACAGTCTCTATTCTGATCTGTGTCAGTGTGTATCAGGGGCTTTGAGGACAGGTGTCAATCGACATCTGCCAAGTGACCCTATGTAGGGGGAACAGTCTCTATTCTGCTCTGTGTCATTGTGTATCATGGGCTTTGAGGACAGGTGTCAATCCATATCTGCCAAGTGACCCTATGTAGGGGGAACAGTCTCTATTCTGCTCTGTGTCAGTGTGTATCATGGTCTCTGAGGACGGGGAACAGTCTCTATTCTGCTCTGTGTCAGTGTGTATCATGGGCTTTGAGGACAGGTGTCAATCCATATCTGACAAGTGACCCTATGTAGGGGGAACAGTCTCTATTCTGCTCTGTGTCAGTGTGTATCATGGTCTCTGAGGACGGGAAAAAGTCTCTATTCTGCTCTGTGTCAGTGTGTATCAGGGGCTTTGAGGACTGGTGTAAATCCATATCTGCCAAGTGACCCTATGTAGGGGGAACAGTCTCTTTTCTGCTCTGTGTCAGTGTGTATCATGGTCTCTGAGGACGGGGAACAGTCTCTATTCTGCTCTGCGTCAGTGTGTATCAGGGGCTTTGAGGACAGGTGTCAATCCATATCTGCCAAGTGACCCTATGTAGGGGGAACAGTCTCTATTCTGCTCTGTGTCATTGTGTATCATGGTCTCTGAGGACGGGGAACAGTCTCTATTCTGCTCTGTGTCAGTGTGTATCAGGGGCTTTGAGGACAGGTGTCAATCCATACCTGCCAAGTGACCCTATGTAGGGGGAACAGTTCCTATTCTGCTCTGTGTGAGGAGGAGGAACGGGAAATGAGTAGTTCGGCATCCAACCTTGTGCAAATGGGGTCTTTTATGCTGTCATGCCTGTTGAGGGACCCTCGTATAAAAAGGCTGAAGGAGAACGACCTGTGCTGGGTGTCCACGCTACTAGACCCCCGATATCTTTTCTGCTCTGTGTCAGTGTGTATCATGGTCTCTGAGGACGGGGAACAGTCTCTATTCTGCTCTGTGTCAGTGTGTATCAGGGGCTTTGAGGACAGGTGTCAATCCACATCTGCCAAGTGACCCTATGTAGGGGGAATAGTCTCTATTCTGCTCTGTGTCATTGTGTATCATGGTCTCTGAGGACGGGTAACAGTCTCTATTCTGCTCTGTGTCAGTGTGTATCAGGGGTTTTGAGGACAGGTGTCAATCCATATCTGCCAAGTGACCCTATGTAGGGGGAACAGTCTCTATTATGCTCTGTGTCAGTGTGTATCATGGTCTCTGAGGACGGGTAACAGTCTCTATTCTGCTCTGTGTCAGTGTGTATCAGGGGTTTTGAGGACAGGTGTCAATCCACATCTGCCAAGTGACCCTATGTAGGGGGAACAGTCTCTATTATGCTCTGTGTCAGTGTGTATCAGGGGTTTTGAGGACAGGTGTCAATCCATATCTGCCAAGTGACCCTATGTAGGGGGAACAGTCTCTATTATGCTCTGTGTCAGTGTGTATCATGGTCTCTGAGGACGGGGAACAGTCTCTATTCTGCTCTGTGTCAGTGTTTTTCAGGGATCCTTAGGATAGGTGTCAATCCATATCTGCCAAGTGACCCTATGTAGGGGGAACAGTCTCTATTCTGCTCTGTGTCATTGTGTATCATGGTCTCTGAGGACGGGGAACAGTCTCTATTCTGCTCTGTGTCAGTGTGTATCAGGGGCTTTGAGGACAGGTGTCAATCCATACCTGCCAAGTGACCCTATGTAGGGGGAACAGTTCCTATTCTGCTCTGTGTGAGGAGGAGGAACGGGAAATGAGTAGTTTGGCATCCAACTTTGTGCAAATGGGGTATTTTATGCTGTCATGCCTGTTGAGGGACCCTCGTATAAAAAGGCTGAAGGAGGACACCTGTGCTGGGTGTCCACGCTACTAGACCCCCGGTCTCTATTCTGCTCTGTGTCAGTGTGTATCAGGGGCTTTGAGGACTGGTGTAAATCCATATCTGCCAAGTGACCCTATGTAGGGGGAACAGTCTCTTTTCTGCTCTGTGTCAGTGTGTATCATGGTCTCTGAGGACGGGGAACAGTCTCTATTCTGCTCTGCGTCAGTGTGTATCAGGGGCTTTGAGGACAGGTGTCAATCCAAATCTGCCAAGTGACCCTATGTAGGGGGAACAGTCTCTATTCTGCTCTGTGTCATTGTGTATCATGGTCTCTGAGGACGGGGAACAGTCTCTATTCTGCTCTGTGTCAGTGTGTATCAGGGGCTTTGAGGACAGGTGTCAATCCATACCAGCCAAGTGACCCTATGTAGGGGGAACAGTTCCTATTCTGCTCTGTGTGAGGAGGAGGAACGGGAAATGAGTAGCTCGGCATCCAACCTTGTGCAAATGGGGTTTTTTATGCTGTCATGCCTGTTGAGGGACCCTCGTATAAAAAGGCTGAAGGAGAACGACCTGTGCTGGGTGTCCACGCTACTAGACCCCCGATCTCTTTTCTGCTCTGTGTCAGTGTGTATCATGGTCTCTGAGGACGGGGAACAGTCTCTATTCTGCTCTGTGTCAGTGTGTATCAGGGGCTCTGAGGACAGGTGTCAATCCACATCTGCCAAGTTACCCTATGTAGGGGGAACAGTCTCTATTCTGCTCTGTTTCAGTGTGTATCATGGTCTCTGAGGACGGGGAACAGTCTCTATTCTGCTCTGTGTCAGTGTTTTTCAGGGATCCTTAGGATAGGTGTCAATCCATATATGCCAAGTGACCCTATGTAGGGGGAACAGTCTCTATTCTGCTCTGTGTCATTGTGTATCATGGTCTCTGAGGACGGGGAACAGTCTCTATTTTGCTCTGTGTCAGTGTGTATCAGGGGCTTTGAGGACAGGTGTCAATCCATACCTACCAAGTGACCCTATGTAGGGGGAACAGTTCCTATTCTGCTCTGTGTGAGGAGGAGGAACGGGAAATGAGTAGTTCGGCATCCAACCTTGTGCAAATGGGGTATTTTATGCTGTCATGCCTGTTGAGGGACCCTTGTATAAAAAGGCTGAAGGAGAACGACCTGTGCTGGGTGTCCACGCTACTAGACCCCCGGTCTCTATTCTGCTCTGTGTCAGTGTGTATCATGGTCTCTGAGGACGGGGAACAGTCTCTATTCTGCTCTGTGTCAGTGTGTATCAGTGGATCTGAGGACAGGTGTCAATCCATACCTGTCAAGTGACCCTATGTAGGGGGAACAGTCCCTATTCTGCTCTGTGTGAGGAGGAGGAACGGGAAATGAGTAGCTCGGCATCCAACCTTGTGCAAATGTGGTCTTTCATGCTGTCGTGCCTGTTGAGGGACCCTCGTATAAAAAGGCTGAAGGAGAACGACCTGTGCTTGGTGTTCACGCTAATAGACCCCCGATCTCTTTTCTGCTCTGTGTCAGTGTGTATCATGGTGTCTGAGGACGGGGAACAGTCTATATTCTGCTCTGTGTCAGTGTGTATCAGGTGCTTTGAGGACAGGTGTCAATCCATATCTGCCAAGTGACCCTATGTAGGGGGAACAGTCTCTATTCTGCTCTGTGTCATTGGGTATCATGGTCTCTGAGGAAGGGGAACAGTCTCTATTCTGCTCTGTGTCAGTGTGTATCAGGGGCTTTGAGGACAGGTGCCAATCCATATCTGCCAAGTGACCCTATGTAGGGGGAACAGTCTCTATTCTGCTCTGTGTCAGTGTGTATCATGGTCTCTGAGGACGGGGAACAGTCTCTATTCTGCTCTGTGTTAGTGTGTATCAGGGGCTTTGAGGACAGGTGTCAATCCATACCTGCCAAGTGACCCTATGTAGGGGGAACAGTCTCTATTCTGCTCTGTGTCATTGTGTATCATGGTCTCTGAGGACGGGGAACAGTCTCTATTCTGCTCTTTGTCAGTGTGTATCAGGGGCTTTGAGGACAGGTGTCAATCCATATCTGCCAAGTGACCCTTTGTAGGGGGAACAGTCCCTATTCTGCTCTGTGTGAGGAGGAGGAACGAGAATTGAGAGCTCAGAATCCAACCTTGTGCAAATGGGGTCTTTTATGCTGTCATACCTGTTGAGGGACCCTAGTATAAAAAGGCGGAAGGAGAACGACCTGTGCTGGGTGTCCACGCTACTAGACCCCCGGTATAAGCAGACAGTGGCGGAAATGTTACCGAATTACAAATCGGAAAGGATGCAGCATTTGCAAAATAAATTAAAAAGTATGCTTTACACAGCGTATAAGGGTGATGTCACAGCACAACGGGAATCTAACAGGGGAAGAGGTGAAAGTCATCCTCCTCCTCCCACGACCACGCCATATCTGCCAAGTGACCCTATGTAGGGGTAACAGTCTCTATTCTGCTCTGTGTCAGTGTGTATCATGGTCTCTGAGGACGGGGAACAGTCTCTATTCTGCTCTGTGTCAGTTTGTATCAGGGGCTTTGAGGACAGGTGTCAATCCATACCTGCCAAGTGACCCTATGTAAGGGGAGCAGTGCCTATTCTGCTCTGTGTCAGTGTGTATCATGGTCTCTGAGGACGGGGAACAGTCTCTATTCTGCTCTGTGTCAGTGTGTATCAGGGGCTTTGAGGACAGGTCTCAATCCATATGTGACGAAGTGCCCTTCGCCACTTTGTCCTGGAGAGGCCTGCTTGCCTGCCTCCTCCCCTGTGACTATGGCCCCAGTACATATTGCGCGTTAAAAACTATATTTTGGCTTAATGAATTTTAATTAGGCTGTCTGTGGCTCTTTAAATGGGCTGTACAGAGACTATGGACACATAGAAGATGTTTAAATGCCTTGTTGGGATTCGGTAGTAAAACCGTTCGTATGATTCTATACGAATCCTTTGTGTGCCGAATAGATGGCCGCCATTTCGGGACTTACACGTGTTCGCGGCCATCTTGCGCACGAACAGCGGTGTTTGCCTGTGAACGCATGGAACTAAAAGCGGATACGCAAACAGGCGAACACCGCTGAGACCTCCATGCACCCAGAACTTCGTACGGAAACTACCGAACAACCGGCCGTTCGGTAGTTATACCTAACTTGGTATGGGGATTCTAGCGATCACGGAGATGCACATGGATGGCAAGAATTTCGTATCTTTTGTTCATACGAACGGAGACCGACCGCAAGGCCAAAACTCATGGAACTATTTTCGGCTAGTTGGTCTGTGCGGTCGGTCAAAACTTTGGAACTCTGTATCTCCCGAACCATTCATCCGAATTGACTGATTTTAGGTATGTTGGTCCCCTGAACAAGGGCTATCTGGGGATACCAGATTTAAAGCTGCACCCCCTGTTTTTGGGGTACATCCAGAACTTGGGGAAAATATTGTATGTTATAATTATGTTATGTGTTTATCTGAGGGGAGGAGACGTGGGGGTGTTACCATGCATATGATTGGTTATGTTCATCCTCCCACTGGGAGTGTCCTGTGTGTACCTTTTCCTAATAAAAAGCAGGCTGGGTGTTCCAGTCCTCAGTTCTTCTTGACCGTTCAAAACGTAGCCTTGTCTCGTTATTGGAGGGAATTGCTGTATCACACTGGGGATTGTTATGCTCTGCATATTCCCCTGAGCTTTCAATCACTTAGCTCTTTTAAGAGCTTGTTCCTGTCACGCTCTCCTGGAGGAGAGGTCTTCCCCACACGGTCCTGGAGGACAGAAGCCGATCCAGGGTGGAAGGAAGACGGCGCGGCTCCAGTTAAGCTACGGCGGTTGTGGAGCCTGCGGTGGTTGTGGTGTCGTCTGCAGTGCTTGGAGTCCTCTGAGAGCGCTAGGAGCATCCATCAACAGAGGGTACTCGGTCAGAGTACACGGAGCTCCGTTACACCATACCTGCAAAGTGACTCTATGTAGGGGGAACAGTCTCTATTCTGCTCTGTGTCATTGTGTATCATGGTCTCTGAGGATGGGGAACAGTCTCTATTCTGCTCTGTGTCAGTGTGTATCATGGGCTTTGAGGACAGGTGTCAATCCATAACTGCCAAGTCACCCTATGTAGGGGGAACAGTCTATATTCTGCTCTGTGTCATTGGGTATCATGGTCTCTGAGGACGGGGAACAGTCTCTATTCTGCTCTGTGTCAGTGTGTATCAGGGGCTTTGAGGACAGGTGTCAATCCATATCTGCCAAATGACCCTATGTAGGGGGAACAGTCTATATTCTGCTCTGTGTCAGTGTGTTTCAGGGATCCTTAGGATAGGTGTCAATCCATATCTGCCAAGTGACCCTATGTAGGGGTAACAGTCTCTATTCTGCTCTGTGTCATTGTGTATCATGGTCTCTGAGGACGGGGAACAGTCTCTATTCTGCTCTGTGTCAGTGTGTATCAGGGGCTTTGAGGACAGGTGTCAATCCATATCTGCCAAGTGACCCTATGTAGGGGGAACAGTCTCTATTCTGCTCTGTGTCAGTGTGTATCAGGGGCTTTGAGGACAGGTGTCAATCCGTATCTGCCAAATGACCCTATGTAGGGGGAACAGTCTATATTCTGCTTTGTGTCAGTGTGTTTCAGGGATCCTTAGGATAGGTGTCAATCCATATCTGCCAAGTGACCCTATGTAGGGGTAACAGTCTCTATTCTGCTCTGTGTCATTGTGTATCATGGTCTCTGAGGACGGGGAACAGTCTCTATTCTGCTCTGTGTCAGTGTGTATCAGGGGCTTTGAGGACATGTGTCAATCCATATCTGCCAAGTGACCCTATGTAGGGGGAACAGTCTCTATTCTGCTCTGTGTCAGTGTGTATCAGGGGCTTTGAGGACAGGTGTCAATCCATATCTGCCAAATGACCCTATGTAGGGGGAACAGTCTATATTCTGCTCTGTGTCAGTGTGTTTCAGGGATCCTTAGGATAGGTGTCAATCCATATCTGCCAAGTGACCCTATGTAGGGGTAACAGTCTCTATTCTGCTCTGTGTCATTGTGTATCATGGTCTCTGAGGACGGGGAACAGTCTCTATTCTGCTCTGTGTCAGTGTGTATCAGGGGCTTTGAGGACAGGTGTCAATCCATATCTGCCAAGTGACCCTATGTAGGGGGAACAGTCTCTATTCTGCTCTGTGTCAGTGTGTATCAGGGGCTTGAGTACAGGTGTCAATCCATATCTGCCAAATGACCCTATGTAGGGTGAACAGTCTATATTCTGCTCTGTGTCAGTGTGTTTCAGGGATCCTTAGGATAGGTGTCAATCCATATCTGCCAAGTGACCCTATGTAGGGGTAACAGTCTGTATTCTGCTCTGTGTCATTGTGTATCATGGTCTCTGAGGACGGGGAACAGTCTCTATTCTGCTCTGTGTCAGTGTGTATCAGGGGCTTTGAGGACAGGTGTCAATCCATATCTGCCAAGTGACCCTATGTAGGGGGAACAGTCTCTATTCTGCTCTGTGTCAGTGTGTATCATGGTCTCTGAGGACGGGGAACAGTCTCTATTCTGCTCTGTGTTAGTGTGTATCAGGGGCTTTGAGGACAGGTGTCAATCCATATCTGCCAAGTGACCCTATGTAGGGGGAACAGTCTCTTTTCTGCTCTGTGTCAGTGTGTATCATGGTCTCTGAGGACGGGGAACAGTCTCTATTCTGCTCTGTGTCAGTGTGTATCATGGGCTTTGAGGACAGGTGTCAATCCATATCTGCCAAGTGACCCTATGTAGGGGGAACAGTCCCTATTCTGCTCTGTGTGAGGAGGAGGAACGGGAATTGAGTAGCTCGGCATCCAACCTTGTGCAAATGGGGTCTTTCATGCTGTCATGCCTGTTGAGGGACCCTCGTATAAAAAGGCTGAAGGAGAACGACCTGTGCTGGGTGTCCACGCTACTAGACCCCCGGTATAAGCAGACAGTGGCGGAAATGTTACTGAATTACAAGTCGGAAAGGATGCAGCATTTGCAAAATAAATTAAAAAGTATGCTTTACACAGCGTATAAGAGTGATGTCACAGCACAACGGGAATCTAACAGGGGAAGAGGTGAAAGAAATCCTCCTCCTCCCACGACCACGCCATATCTGCCAAGTGACCCTATGTAGGGGTAACGGTCTCTATTCTGCTCTGTGTCAGTGTGTATCATGGTCTCTGAGGACGGGGAACAGTCTCTATTCTGCTCTGTGTCAGTGTGTATCAGGGACTTTGAGGACAGGTGTCAATCCATACCTGCCAAGTGACCCTATGTAAGGGGAACAGTCCCTATTCTGCTCTGTGTCAGTGTGTATCATGGTCTCTGAGGACGGGGAACAGTCTCTATTCTGCTCTGTGTCAGTGTGTATCAGGGGCTTTGAGGACAGGTTTCAATCCATACCTGCAAAGTGACCTTATGTAGGGGGGACAGTCTCTATTCTGCTCTGTGTCAGTGTGTATCATGGGCTTTTAGGACAGGTGTCAATCCATACCTGCCAAGTCACCCTATGTAGGGGGAACAGTCTCTATTCTGCTCTGTGTCAGTGTGTTTCAGGGATCCTTAGGATAGGTGTCAATCCATATCTGCCAAGTGGCCCTATGTAGGGGGAACAGTCTCTATTCTGCTCTGTGTCAGTGTGTATCATGGTCTCTGAGGACGGGGAACAGTCTCTATTCTGCTCTGTGTCAGTGTGTATCAGGGGCTTTGAGGACAGGTGTCAATCCATACCTGCCAAGTCACCCTATGTAGGGGGAACAGTCTCTATTCTGCTCTGTGTCAGTGTGTATCATGGTCTCTGAGGACGGGGAACAGTCTCTATTCTGCTCTGTGTCAGTGTGTATCATGGGCTTTGAAGACAGGTGTCAATCCATACCTGCCAAGTGACCCTATGTAGGGGGAACAGTCTCTATTCTGCTCTGTGTCAGTGTGTATCATGGTCTCTGAGGACGGGGAACAGTCTCTATTCTGCTCTTTGTCAGTGTGTATCAGGGGCTTTGAGGACAGGTGTCAATCCATATCTGCCAAGTGACCCTATGTAGGGGGAACAGTCCCTATTCTGCTCTGTGTGAGGAAGAGGAACAGGAAATGAGTAGCTCGGCATCGAACCTTGTGCAAATGGGGTCTTTCATGCTGTCGTGCCTGTTGAGTGACCCTTGTATAAAAAGGCTGAAGGAGAACGACCTGTGCAGGGTGTCCACGCTACTAGACCCCCGGTATAAGCAGACAGTGGCGGAAATGTTACCGAATTACAAGTCGGAAAGGATGCAGCATTTGCAAAATAAATTAAAAAGTATGCTTTACACAGCGTATAAGAGTGATGTCACAGCACAACGGGAATCTAAAAGGGGAAGAGGTGAAAGTCATCCTCCTCCTCCCACGACCACGCCATATCTGCCAAGTGATTCTATGTAGGGGTAACAGTCTCTATTCTGCTCTGTGTCAGTGTGTATCATGGTCTCTGAGGACGGGGAACAGTCTCTATTCTGCTCTGTGTCAGTATGTATCAGGGGCTTTGAGGACAGGTGTCAATCCATACCTGCCAAGTGACACTATGTAGGGGGAACAGTCTCTATTCTGCTCTGTGTCAGTGTGTATCATGGTCTCTGAGGACGGGGAACAGTCTCTATTCTGCTCTGTGTCAGTGTGTGTAGCGGAGAGCCGATCTTGCACAGCTATTCTCCACTAGAGATTCCAGTGAGGCTCAGGAACAAGGTGATGTTAAGTCCATAGGCAAGGTTTCCAGCAGGTAAAGTAATACAGCAGTATCCCCATCGCAATCCCAATAACTGGACGACACACAGTTTCAGGAGTAGACTGACAAGCTTTATTCCACAGTTCCTTATAAAGCCCTCTCCCATGCAAGGGAGGAGGTTCTATCACTTAAGACATTATCCAATCTCTAAGTAGTAACCTCCCACAGATCTCCTCCCCTCCTCTAGCATCATAATCCCCTTATTGTGTACACAGTTTTCCCCGAGTTTTGGATGTACCCTAAATACTTGGGGTACATCCACAAATCCAACATCCCCAGATAGCTCTATTCTGGGGGACCAACATACTTAAAAATTAGCCCATTCGGATGAAGCGTTCGTGAGATATGGGGTTCCAAAGATTTGACCGACCGCATGGGTAAAGTATCCGAAAACAGTTCCATGCATTTTGGCCCTGCGGTCGGTCACAAACAAGGGAATGAAAACAGGCGAATTGCCTGTGTTATAGAGCCTGGAGAGGGTTTGAATGAATTCCCTTGTTTATGGGGCTCTTTCTACCGAACGGCGGGTCATTCGGTAGTTTCCATACGAATTTCTGGAAGTATGGAGGTCTCAGCGGTGTTTGCCTAGTCAAGTGTCCGATTTTAGTTCCAGACACTCGACGGCAAAACACCGCTGTTCGGTAGTTTAAGATGGCCGCCGCCACGTGTTTGTTTCCCGAATGGCGGCCACCCAGAGGACAAAGACCACACTGCACTGATTGCCAATTACCTGTTTGCAACATTGTTGCAAACGGTAATTGGAGGCACACTCATTCCTGGGTGGTCTGGTTGTTCGGTAGTTTCATTCCCTTGTTTTATTTGAATGATTCTACCGAACAACTAGAGGAATACAATTCTTTACATACATTTAACTGTCATTATACCCGGATACCATGCTTTCTATACATGTACATACACATTAAACCAGCCATATGACCAAATACACTTATTCTCATACATGTCGTGGGACAGCCCGGTACCAATCCGCTACACTGCTCCCCCTTGCCCACAAGCCGGCATACACAGTCTGATCCAACACGGATCGGCTTGGGGATGTCCGGGGGCTCACGGATCATTTCTCTAAGTCAGTTTGTCTTGACAACCCGTCAGCATTTCCATTCTGCTTACCTGGCCGGTACTGGATATTAAAGTCAAAAGGCTGTAGCGCCAAACTCCAGCGCAGCAGCCTGGCGTTGTCTCCAGCCACCCGGTTCAGCCATACTAACGGGTTGTGATCCGTGAGCAAGGAAAAGGGCTGTCCATATAAATAGGGTTGTAGCTTCTTTAGGGCCCACACCACAGCCAGGCATTCCTTTTCGATGGCGGCGTAGCTTACTTCTCGAGGTAACAGTTTGCGACTGATGTAAGCCACTGGATGTTCCCCGCCATCGGCCCCGACTTGACTCAGTACTGCCCCCAATCCAAACATAGAAGCGTCTGTGTGTACAAGAAAACGTTTAGTTGGATTGGGAGCTGCCAAGACAGGGGCATTTATCAGTGCATTTTTCAATTGTTGGAATGCCTGCTCACACTCCGGGGTCCAGTTTACTTGGCGGGGAAGGTTCTTACGGGTCAGGTCAGTGAGGGGTTTGGCCAGGGCGCTATAATTGGGAACAAACTTCCGGTAATACCCTGCTGTCCCTAGAAACGCTAAAACCTGGGTCTTAGTCCTAGGGGTGGGCCACTGGGCTACAGCCTCTACTTTGGCGGGTTCGGGTTTTTGTTTACCGCACCCTACTCTATGTCCCAGGTATTGTACCTCAGCCATGCCGATACTACACTTGGCCGGCTTCAAGGTCAGACCTGCTTCCCTTATCCTATCTAGTACAGCTCCGATGTGAGCTAAGTGTTCCTGCCACGTATTGCTAAAAATAGCAATATCGTCCAGGTAGGCACATGTATAGTCCTGGAATCCATCTAGGAGTCGATCCACCATCCTTTGGAAGGTGGCTGGGGCGTTTTTCATCCCAAATGGCATGACCTTAAACTGGTACAAGCCAAATGGGGTGACAAAGGCCGACTTCGGGATGGCGTCTGGGGCCAGGGGGATTTGCCAATACCCTTTACACAAGTCAATAGTGGTGAGGTATTGGCCCCTGGCCATTCTGTCCAGTAACTCGTCTATCCGGGGCATCGGATAGGCGTCAGATACAGTCTTCTCGTTCAATCTCCTATAGTCCACGCAGAAGCGGGTCGTACCGTCTCGCTTTGGTACGAGGACTACAGGAGATGCCCAAGGACTGTCTGAGGGTTCAATCACCCCCAGTTGGAGCATTTCGTCGATCTCCTTACGCATGTTTGCCCGTACCGCTTCTGGAATGCGGTATGGCGTCTGGCGCATGGGTAGTTGCCCTGGGGTCTCGACCCGGTGAGTTGCCAGAGGCGTGTATCCAGGTACATTAGAGAACGTGTTGCGTTTCTCTTCCAATAGTTGCTGTACCTCGATCCGCTCCTGTGGGCTCAGCCGATCTCCCAGCGTAACCTCCCCTAAATCTCCGGACAGCTGCCCATCCCCCAGCAAATCGGGGAGGGGTAAGCTGTCAAACTCTTCCGTGTTAGGGGCACAGATGGCGGTTACCTCCTCAGTACGCTCGTGGTAGGGCTTCAGCATGTTCACATGGAGCATGCGTCGCCCCCCAGTCCCTGTGCAGGGGCCGATAATATAGGTGGTATCGCATCTTTGCTCCACCACCTTATATGGGCCCTGCCAGGCGGCCTGTAACTTATCATGTCGGACAGGTTTTAAAATTAGTACCTTCTGCCCGACCTGAAAGCTACGGTCCCTGGCTCCCCGATCATACCATGTACGCTGGCGGGTCTGGGCCTCCTGAAGGTTTTCCCGTACCGTCTTGGTCAACGCTTCTAGGCGGTCCCGAAAGGCCAACACATATGGTAGGATGGGAGTGCCATCTGTGCTCCGGTCTCCCTCCCAATGCTCTCTAATAAGATCCAATGGGCCTCGGACCCTCCTTCCAAACAATAATTCAAACGGGGAGAACCCTGTGGATTCCTGCGGCACCTCCCGGTATGCAAATAGGAGGTGCGGCAGGAATCGTTCCCAGTCCTTGTGGGTCTCTGCGAAGGTTCGGAGCATCTGCTTCAAGGTACCATTGAATCGTTCGCAGAGCCCGTTCGTCTGGGGGTGGTAAGGGGCGCTGATAATAGGCTTAATGCCACAGATCCTCCAGAGGTGTTGGGTGAATTCTGCGGTAAACTGGGTACCCTGATCCGAGATAATCTCCCTGGGTAATCCCATCCGGGAGAATATCCGCATGAGGGCATCCGCGACCGTCTCAGCGTGGATGTTGGTCAGAGCCACTGCTTCTGGATACCTGGTGGCATAATCTACGACCGTTAAAATATACCGTTTTCCTGACGGGCTAACTTTATTGAGGGGGCCTATCAGATCCACCGCTATTCGGCTAAAAGGTTCCTCTATTATGGGTAAGGGGTGAAGTTTAGCCTTCCTGCGATCCCCCCTTTTTCCCACTCTCTGGCAGGTATCGCAAGTCGTGCAATATCTGCGTACTTCCTGGCTAATCCCTGGCCAGAAGAAACTCTGGGTTAGTCTGTACCTGGTGCGACTAACCCCTAGATGTCCGGATAGCGGAATATCATGCGCTATCCGGAGTAATTCAGCCCGGTACCGCTGTGGTACCACTAATTGTCTCCTCGCTATCGGGTCTAACCCCGTAATCTGTTTGGTTGTTTCCCTGTATAAAAGTTGTTTATCCCAGATAAACTTCTCTCCCTCCGCCCCGGGGGAACCCGTGCCAACCTTGTCCCTATACACCTGAAGCGTGGGGTCTGTTGCGACTTCAGCTACAAATTCATTAGGTGGAGCCCAGGGGACACATTCTAGAGGGGGGGTAGGGTTGCTTACCTGGACCTCCGGCAGTGTGTTGTGGTCCTGGGTGCGGGCCTGTTGTCGGGTGACTACAGGGTTGACCTCTCCTGTGGTGGGTGACTGGGGCTCAAAAGCAGAAGTGAGCCTCCCCAGATCGTTCCCCAATAAAACCTCCGCCGGTAAATGTGGCATCAACCCCACCTCCACTTCCCCTGCCCCCGCTCCCCAATGTAAATGTACCCTTGCTGTAGGTAGCCGGTACACTGCTCCCCCAGCTACCCGGACGGCAACAGTTTTGTTCAGTTTTGCCTGATCTGAAATCAGGTGGCTCTGTACCAAAGTGATGGTGGCTCCCGAATCTCGTAATCCCCGGACTGCTGTACCATTCAGATATACCGTCTGTCGATGGTGCCGTAGATTATCCACATTGGCCTGGACCGGATCTGCCTCGTGCAGTACCTCCCATTGTTCCACAGTAGTAATGGGGACTGCGGAACCATATGGGGTGGTGACTAGGTCCTGGTAGTGGTGGGCTGCGGCCGCCCTGGGTGGAGGTGGGCCTGGACGAATCCAGGTGGAACGGTCCCGTAGCTGTGGGCATTCCCTTTTATAATGTCCCCACTTCTGGCAGTGATGACAGGGGCCAGCGGTGGGTTGTCGGAACCGGGGCTGTGCAGTGGGTGGTGGAGGTGGTGGTAGCGGTCTCGGTGGAGCTGGGGTGTAGTTGTTTCCCCCGAATGTTTTAAAGGTTGCTTTTGGAGCTGCAGGTTTTTGTGACCTGCGTGCATCCAGGTAGTCATCCGCTTTCCTAGCCGCCTCGGTAAGGGAAGTAGGGTTTCTGTCCCTTACCCATTCCTGGACCTCATTGGTTACTCCCTCATAGAACTGCTCCATCAGCAACATTTGTATTACATCCTCCATAGAACGTGCCTTGCTAGCTTGCACCCACCCGAGCGCTGCCCCCTGTAATCGGCATGCCCACTCTGCGTGCGAGTCCTTCTCTGTTTTCTTTAGATCCCGGAACCTCCGCCGGTATGCCTCGGGTGTTATAGCATACCTGGCGAGTATAATTTCTTTCACTTTACTGTAATTCCTTATTTCGTCATTAGGTACAGTCCGATATGCCTCTGCTGCCCTCCCGGTTAACCTTCCGGCCAAAATAGGTACCCAGTCCTCTGCGTTAATTTTATGCAGTGCACACAGTCTTTCAAAGTCTTGCAGGAAAGCGTCTATATCTTCCTCTGCCTCCACATATGTTTTAAAAGCCTGGTATGGTATTTTAGGCTTACCTTCCTGTGGCACATTAATTGCAGAGCTTTGTTCTGGTGCCTGTGTCCTTAGGATGAATTCTTGTACCTCGGCCATTGTCCTGGTAACAATTTCTGTTGGGGGGTTTTCCCCATAAAAGGATAGCCTGAACTGAACCTGCCTCTGGAATTCCGATCCTTGTGGTGTTCCTCCCGGCTCCCTCTGTGCCGGAACTGAATCGCCCTCCATTCTGTACTCTGCCATGAGTTCTGTAACAAGTACTGCTTTCTTCTTATTGCTGGCTTGTATACCCCTTGCCTCTAGGAGGTCCTTTAGCGTGGAGCGTTTTAGCGCAGAAAAATCAATCTCCATCCGTACTCCATTTACGCTTGTTCCTCTGTGAGTTTGGATCCCAGCGCTGCCAACCAATGTAGCGGAGAGCCGATCTTGCACAGCTATTCTCCACTAGAGATTCCAGTGAGGCTCAGGAACAAGGTGATGTTAAGTCCATAGGCAAGGTTTCCAGCAGGTAAAGTAATACAGCAGTATCCCCATCGCAATCCCAATAACTGGACGACACACAGTTTCAGGAGTAGACTGACAAGCTTTATTCCACAGTTCCTTATAAAGCCCTCTCCCATGCAAGGGAGGAGGTTCTATCACTTAAGACATTATCCAATCTCTAAGTAGTAACCTCCCACAGATCTCCTCCCCTCCTCTAGCATCATAATCCCCTTATTGTGTACACAGTTTTCCCCGAGTTTTGGATGTACCCTAAATACTTGGGGTACATCCACAAATCCAACATCCCCAGATAGCTCTATTCTGGGGGACCAACATACTTAAAAATTAGCCCATTCGGATGAAGCGTTCGTGAGATATGGGGTTCCAAAGATTTGACCGACCGCATGGGTAAAGTATCCGAAAACAGTTCCATGCATTTTGGCCCTGCGGTCGGTCACAAACAAGGGAATGAAAACAGGCGAATTGCCTGTGTTATAGAGCCTGGAGAGGGTTTGAATGAATTCCCTTGTTTATGGGGCTCTTTCTACCGAACGGCGGGTCATTCGGTAGTTTCCATACGAATTTCTGGAAGTATGGAGGTCTCAGCGGTGTTTGCCTAGTCAAGTGTCCGATTTTAGTTCCAGACACTCGACGGCAAAACACCGCTGTTCGGTAGTTTAAGATGGCCGCCGCCACGTGTTTGTTTCCCGAATGGCGGCCACCCAGAGGACAAAGACCACACTGCACTGATTGCCAATTACCTGTTTGCAACATTGTTGCAAACGGTAATTGGAGGCACACTCATTCCTGGGTGGTCTGGTTGTTCGGTAGTTTCATTCCCTTGTTTTATTTGAATGATTCTACCGAACAACTAGAGGAATACAATTCTTTACATACATTTAACTGTCATTATACCCGGATACCATGCTTTCTATACATGTACATACACATTAAACCAGCCATATGACCAAATACACTTATTCTCATACATGTCGTGGGACAGCCCGGTACCAATCCGCTACAGTGTGTATCAGGGGCTTTGAGGACAGGTGTCAATCCATACCTGCCAAGTGACCCTATGTAAGGGGAACAGTCCCTATTCTGCTCTGTGTCAGTGTGTATCAGGGTCTCTGAGGACAGGTGTCAATCCATATGTCAAGGTGTCAATATGTCATATGTCAGGTGTCAATCCATATCCATTGCGATTTAGGAATGTTAGGTGATTTCTGCCCTTTATGGATTAAATCCAGACTCTGCATCAACTTTTTAATTTCCCATGGGAGTTTTGCCATGGATCCCCCTCCGGCATGCCAAAGTCAAGGTGTTAGTCACCTTGAAACAACTTTTCCATCACTTTTGTGGCCAGAAACAGTCCCTGTGGGTTTTAAAATTCGCCTGCCCATTGAAGTCAATGGCGGTTCTCCCGGTTTGCGAACGTTTGCGGAAGTTCCCGTTCACCGTTCGCGAACCGGAATTTTGTGTTCGCGACATCACTACCCCTCACACAAATATTAGAAAGGTACATTTCTCAGTATGTACCATTGGGAAATAAATATAAAAGAAACAAATTAAAACCAATGTGGCTTAGTAGAGAAGTAAAACAAGAGATTACAAATAAGAAAAGGGCATTTAAAGCATTTAAATTGGACAAATCAGATGCATCTTATAAAAGATATAAGGAAGCAAATAATGCGTGCAAAAAGGCAATTCGATTTGCTAAACTTCAAAGTGAAAAAATGATAGCTAAAGAGAGCAAAACCAACCCCAAAACATTTTTTAAGTACATAAATTCTAAAAACAAAACAAAAATGAAAGTGTAGGTATACTAAAAACAGAAACGGGTGTGTTAGTTAATGAAGACCAGGAAAAGGCAGGAATTTTAAATAACTACCGTATATACTCGAGTATAAGCCGACCCGAATATAAGCCGAGGCCCCTAATTTTACCCCAAAAAACTGGGAAAACGTATTGACTCGAGTATAAGACTAGGGTGGGAAATGCAGCAGCTACTGGTAAATTTCTAAATCAAATTTGATCCTAAAAAAATGATATTTATTGAATATTTATTTACAGTGTGTGTATATAATGAATGCAGTGTGTGTATGAGAATGCAGTGTGTGTGTATGAGAGTGCAGTGTGTGTGTGTATGAGTGCAGTGTGTGTGTATGAGTGCAGTGTGTATGAATGCAGTGTGTGTGTATGAATGCAGTGTGTGTGTGTGATGCAGAGTGTGATGCAGAGCCTTGGTGGGGGGTTATTTTTTAATTATTATTTTAATATTGTTTTTGTTTCATTAATATTTTTTATTATTATTATTTCTTATTTTATTATGTTTTTTTTATTATTTTATTATTATTATTATTATTATTATTATTTATATATATTAATTTTTTCGTCCCCCCTCCCTGCTTCCTAGCTGGCCAGGGAGGGGGGCTTTCACTCCCTGGTGGTCCAGTGGCATTGGTAGTTCAGTGGGGGGAAGAAGGGGGCTGGCAGGGAGCACTTACCTCTCCTGCAGCTCCTGTCAGCTCCCTTCTCCTCCGTGCCGGTCCGGTCAGCTCCCCTGTCAGCTCACAGTGTAAGTCTCGCGAGAGCCGCACTATGACCCCGCGGCTCTCGCGAGACTTACACTGGGAGCTGACAGAGGTGCTGAACGGACCAGCGCAGAGGAGAAGGGAGCTGACAGGAGCTGCAGGAGAGGTAAGCGCTCGCTGCCATCCCCCTGTCTGTATTATGGCAATGTAAATTGCCATAATACAGACAGTGACTCGAGTATAAGACGTGTTGGGGGTTTTCAGCACAAAAACTGTGCTGAAAAACTCGGCTTATACTCGAGTATATACGGTATTTCTCCTCCATATATATTAAGGAAGAACCCATGGCAATAGATGTGCAAATGATTGCTACTAAAAACTTGCAGAATAATTGTAATTGGTTAACTCAAGACAAGGTGCTGCAGCAACTAAAGAAAGTTAATATAAACAAAGCTCCAGGGCCTGACGGTATCCATCCACGAGTATTTAAGTAACTAAGTGTAGAAATAAGTGAACCTCTGTTTTTAATCTTAAGATTTAATCAAGATTCTTTTCTTTCAGGAAGTGTTCCGGAGGATTGGAGGAAGACAGATGGGGTTCCTATATTCAAAAAGGGTTTAAAATCCTTGCCTGGAAATTATAGACATGTGAGCTTAACTTCTGTGGCTTGGAAAATATTTGAAAGGTTATTAAGGGATAATATTCAAGAATTCCTTGAGAAGAACATGGTTATCAGCAAAAATCAGCACGGTTTTATGAAGCACAGGTCATGTTAAACTAACTTGATTGCGTTCTACTGATACCGGAGAAACTGACGGAAGCCAAGCACAGAGAGATGGACACAGGTTTCTTCAGGAAGGAAAAGATCTTTATTCGATTCACCGACCGGGACTCAGAGGGACTAATGTCACCAAAAACAGCTAAAATCTGAGCCCTGATCATACAATGTAGGCACCTTATATAGACATATAGCTCCTCCTATAATCAGTTCCACCCACACGTACTCTTACCCAGTCAACAGAATAAAGACTAACTTCCTGTTTGACCACATGGATTGCCCAGCACAATGGAGGAGGGGAATACTCGTATATCCTGTATTCCTGCACATGCTCAGTACACTACTGATTGTATCGTTGCCACGTGCAACCAACCGACCGACACATCAGCATATGCACGTGCAGATACCACGTGGCAATCTCGGCCTACTAAATTTATTTTTACCGAGATTCCACCACATTCCCCCCTTTGATGCTTCTGATATTTCATAATTCCAGATGCATCACTTAATCGGGGTTTGCTTACACCTCAAGTTGCCATAAACCAGACTAGACTTTGCGACTCTCTAGAGATACGGACCCCTCAGCATTCCTCTTCCTGTACATGTTCTCCTTGATTTAAAGCCTCATACCTGCAAACAGCCATTATCTGTGCAGACCTAACTACCAAAGGAATCAGACACGGCAGGAGGAGGCACAGCATCAAGATTAGCATGACTCCACCTGCCAGTGCCTTGAGTCCTCCAAGCTGCTCGTACCAATTACCAAACCAACTACTCGGATTATACCCTTTCCATACTTGAGTAGGCACATGTTTAACCATATGGCTAGTAAGCTCAGCTATTGCTTGCCCTTCATCATCTATTTGAAGACAACAATTGCTTAGATTAAACTTCCCACATACACCTCCCTCTACTGCCAATAGGTAATCCAAGGCTAATCTATTCTGGTATACGGCTGTCCTCATCCTAGTGTTATGCTTTGCTAGGAGATTAAGCGCTTGTGATGTTTCCTTGGTAATTATCTCAACCACTCCCTTTAATCTTATGATACGGTTGAGCATGTATATTGGGGTTCTGTATCCATAAGTACCATCCTCTGCCCACGTAGCTGGCCCATAATAATCTATAATACGCTGGGGAGGCCACTCATTATCTTCCCAGGTACCTATCTCTAGGGGTCCCCTTTTCTTTCTTTTGGTTACATTAAGACTACCAGCAATGCTCTCGGCTAGATCTATAAATAAGTTTTTCGCATTATGGGGGATCTTATTTTCCACACTCATCTCCTCATAGAAGGAATGAAAGACCTGATGAGTCTGGGTTGCCACAGTATCGGTCTCTATTCCTATAAATACTATTGTCCCAGGATCCAAACCTGTTCCATATATCTGGAACCCAAATAAGTTCCCAAATCTATCTATAAATCATTCTGGGTCATTGATAAGTATATGGACTGGGTTACACTCCCTAGACTTACAATATGGCTTGGTAGGCAACTTAGTGACAATCATATCCTTATCTACTGTCTGTCCCCAGGTTGTCCACCCAACACAGGACCAATACGGACAATAATTGTACTCTTTATTTGGGCATTTTGGATCTATATACTTATACTTACTACTGGGGCAAATACTTATCATTAGACCCTTATGTTCTTTCCCATTTAAGATCACCGCATACATTCCACGTTTTTCTACCACCTAATATCGCCTTACATGCATCAAATAGCAAAACACCTGGAGAATGTACGGTTTCTAGTATGGTCTTATTTATCAGGGTCCCCTGTGAGTCTCCATTCCGAATAGTCAACCAAATTGTACGGGGCTGATACTCAGGGCTAAAACACTTAGGTTCTCCTGCTCCTAAATGGCATACACTATAATCTATGCCTAAGTATCTACACTTAGATACATGTCCTTTACACTCATACTGTGAATGCCAAATAAGGGTCTGGGAAATATGATTGCCTGTTTTCGTAGTCTTAATGCAAACCTCACAGCCTGGTGTGTCGGTACCTCTACCGTCTTGAATAATTAAAAACACACATATATACATTATTAAACACATCACTCCTGACATCGTCTTCCTAACTCTTCGACCGTGCGATGGCACCTCAGCTTCCAGGGATGTGAGGGCTGCAGGGAATGGAGTCCTTCTGATCCTCACTTTCCTTCACAGAGATCCCTTCAAGACACTGACTATGTAACGTAGGCAGGTGGTCAGGCTTTATTATGGCCATCAAAACACCTACTTGCTGATCTCTATAATTACTCTAGATGTCCCAATATCTCCTCGTCACTCCGACTGAGTTGTACGCTTCAACCGGATCTTGCAGGGATTCTCAGGATCTGGTGTAGCTTGCCAAGAATCTGCGGCTGCTGGTTTAACCCTGGAGTGATGAATCCACGGAGTCACTTCGGCCACCTTTATAGCTGTTGGGGTAGACAAAAGAACAACATAAGGACCCCTCCACTTTGGTCCCAACGGTACACTGTTCCACTCCTTTATCCAAACTTGGTCTCCTGGATGATAAGAATGGACAGGCGGATAAATATTCACAGGTAACCTATCTTGTACCCATTTCTGTACCTCCTCCATAGTTTTATCCAACTCTACAACCTGCTGCCGGGTAATTCCTTCTCCCAACTGACTCAAATCCCCCCTTAAGTTACTAAGTACGGGAGGTGGACGCCCATACATAATTTCAAAAGGTGAGAGACCCATCCTTCTGGTAGGTGTACTACGAATGCGCAGCAGAGCTATTGGCAAAAGAACATTCCACTTGACACATTTTTACCAATTGGCTCTTAATAGTTCTGTTCATCCTTTCCACTTTCCCAGAACTCTGAGGCCTATATGCCGCATGAAGTTTCCACTTAATACCAAGCATATGAGTCAGTTGTTGTAGGCACTGGTGAACAAAGGCTGGACCATTATCTGATCCTATAGAACACGGTAGTCCATATCGGGGTATAATTTCACCGGGGTATAATTTCCCGCAACAGAACTTCTCCTGCTTTCTCTGTACGAGTGGGACATGCTTCGACCCATCCTGAGAAGGTGCACACAGCTACCAGTAGGTAACAATGTCCGCCGGATTTAGGCATTACCGTGTAGTCTATTTGGAGATCGGACATAGGGAGCCCTCCCATGTACTGGACTCCCGGTGGTTTCACTGGACCTTGCCTTGCGTTGTTTTTGGCACATAACACACATCTTCGTACAATGACTTGAGTCAAGTTGGACAATCTTGGTATGTAGAAATGCTTCCAAAGAGATTCTTCCATACTATCTCTCCCGGAATGTGTCCCATTATGATAGTTTTGGACAATTTCTACAGCTAGCGATGCTGGAATAACTATCCTCCCATCTTCTAACTGATACCAAGTATTTTCCAGCTTCAGTCTTTAACCATTCTTCTTCTTGAGCTGTATAAACTGGAGTCCACTGAGACAGAGGGGTCGGTATGAGAGCAGCTATACACTCCACATATTCCTGTTGTCCCGATTCAGCGGCACGCTTGGCTGCATTATCTGCCATCCAATTTCCTTTCACCACATCACCATCACCTTTCAGATGCGCTCAACAATGTATGATACCAACTTCCTTCGGCTCCCATACGGCTTCCAATAGTTGTAATATCTCAGCTGCGTACTTGATTTCTTTACCCTCGGAGTTCAGTAGTCCGCTTTCTTAATACAAGGCTCCATGGGCATGAGTGGTTAAAAACGCATACTTTGAGTCCGTATAGATGTTTACCCTCAATCCTTCAGCCAATAATGCTCGTGTGAGTGCGATTAATTCTGCCTTCTGTGCCGATGTTCCTTTTGACAATGACCGAGCTTCTATCACCTTGTCACTGCATATCCTGCATAGCGAATCCCTTCTTTCACGTAACTACTGCCGTTCGTATAGTACTGGACATCGAGGTTCTGGATGGGAAAATCACGAAGGTCCGGTCTGCTTGAGAACACTTCATCCATCACCTCCAGGCAATCATCTTGACTCTCAGTAGGTTGTGGCAAAAGGGTAGCTGGATTCAAGGTATTGACAGTTTCAAGATGCACTCTCGGGTTCTCACATAACATAGCTTGATACTTAGTCATACGGCTATTGCTAAACCAATGATTGCCTTTATAGTCTAGCAACGTCTGTACTGCGTGGGGGACTCACACGTAGAGTTCCTGACCCAGAGTGAGCTTGTCAGCTTCGGCTACCAGCAGGGCGGCGGCAGCTATGGCTCTTAGACAAGGTGGAAGACCACTGGCCACTGCATCCAGTTGTTTAGACATATATGCAACAGGTTGCCATGATCCCAAGTACTGTGTCAGTACTCCCACAGCCATCCTTCTTTGCTCGTGTACATATAAGTAGAATGGACGTGTATGATCAGGTAGACCTAATGCTGGGGCGCTCATTAATGCCTTCTTAACATCCTCAAATGCCTTCTGCTGTTCGATGGTCCACAGGAAGGGATCGTATTCTGTGCATTTTATAGCTGCATAAAGGGGTTTCGCCAATATCGCATAACTGGGAATCCATATCCTGCAGAAGCCTGCTGCCCCCAAGAACTCTCGCACTTGTCTTCTATTCTTGGGTGTTGGTATTTGGCATACAGCTTCTTTTCTCTCTGGCCCCATTATCCTTTGACCTTCAGAGATATGGAATCCCAGATACTTGACAGTTGGCTGACACAACTGAGCTTTCTTCCTGGACACCTTGTATCCTGCCTTCCAAAGAATGTGCAGTAGATCATATGTTGCTTGCTGGCATATCTCTTTTGTAACTGCCGCTATCAACAAATCATCTACGTATTGTAGTAGTACACATTCTCCTGGGATGGACTTGAAGTCTAGTAAGTCCTGACTTAATGCTGATCCAAATAGGGTAGGTGAATTTTTAAACCCTTGGGGCAATCTTGTCCAAGTCATCTGGCGTTTCGAGCCTGTTACAGCATTTTCCCATTGGAATACAAAGATACACTGGCTTTCTGTAGCAATTCGTAGGCAAAAGAAGGCATCTTTAAGGTCCAAAACCCGGAATTAAGGCAAGCAGGTTATATGGATTGGGCACAACTGGATGTATACTTACTACCACATCATTGACTGCTCTTAAGTCCTGCACAGGGCGATACTCATCTGTCCCAGGCTTTTGAACAGTCAACAATGGGGTGTTCCAGGGGGAAGTACAGAATTTTAGGATACCATACCTTATGAACTTATCCAAATACGACTGTATGTTCTTCTTTGCCTTTTGGGGAATATGGTATTGTCTTAGGCTCACTGGATAAACCCCAAGTTTTAGTTCAATCCGTATAGGTGGGATATTGCGAGCAAGTCCTGGTGGGTTACTCTCTGCCCACACTCCTGGTATATTAAACAAGGATTCATCACTCTTAGGGTTTTGGCTGGTCAACACTGTATAAAGTCGCCACTCTTCTTCCTTCGGTATTGATAATGTCATTATACCTGAGGGTCCATTAAACTTCAAGGATATCGTTCCGTTAGGCAGAAATGTTATCTGTGCTTGTAACTTCGACAACAAATCTGGTCCTAGAAGTTGGACTGGACATTCAGGCATATAAAGGAACTGATGTTTTACTACTTGGCCTCCCAATGTACAGAGTTGACTTTTAAGAACCGGTTTAGCAGCACTCCTCCCAGTTGCTCCTATTACAGTGATAGTTCTTCCTGAAGGAGGAGCGACTAGGTTAGTCACCACAGAATGTTCAGCACCCGTGTCGATCCTGAAAGAACTCCTTTTCCCCCCTATTGCTACATCGACCATAGGCTCCGCTCGGCCAAGGGGGATGGAGCCCGGTCGGTATCAATAGTCCATGACAGTGTCAGCCAAACCCACAAAGTGTCTATCTTCTCTTTCTCGGGGTCTCTGCGCTGCTGGGTAATACCTATCCCCATGAACACTTCCTCTATTATTCCCACCATTTCCTCCAGGGCCTCCTCTTCCTCTCGCTCTGCCTCTATAATTATTACTATATCCTGCCTGTGGCGAAACCAACCTCGCCACTATGAGCTGGAGAAGCCTGGTTGCTCGCCTGCTTCCTTTGGACTATGGACCAGACTTTAAAAAGCTTATGTTACCTGCAGAAAGGCATATTCGTGCCTTTCAGCCGGGGTGTTCGGTGGATTCCAGCTACCGAACAAACTACCGTATGAGGGACCACCTAGGAGCTGGAGTGTGCCGTCAATTAACCGCCCAGAAGCTGCGGTTAACCGCAGCTTAATTGATGAACGCTGGGTGGCCTTTGTTCGTTTGCCGACCACGAGGCGGCGGCCATTTTAATCGTGCGAAAGACCAGCGGTGTTCAGCGAGGATTCTATGGAACTATAAATGGACACTTATTTGCACGAACACCGCTGAGCCGTCCGTCTCCTGGTTCCTATTCGTGGGGATGTAGCCGAACAGCCGTTCACTCTGTATTTTATGTTTCATGTGAATTGTAGTAACCCAGATGTTACAAATCGCTATTTGTAACTGGCCCTTTAAATGAGAAAGTGCCCTGCTTCCCTGGATTGTGGAGAAGCATGTTTGCCAGCCTCCTGCCTCATGACTATGGCCCCTGGAAGATTGTGCCCCTGAAAATGTATTAACTTTAATTGGGTGTGTATGGCCCTTTAAGAACCGTCTGGGGACATATTGTGACTTTGCTGAACAATGCCCCTTTAAGACTATGTCCCCAGACCGGTAAAATAACTTGTTCCTGGCTCTCTCCCACTTGGTTCAGTAAATAGGGCTTACTGAACCAAGTACCACACAGGCAGACCACCCAGAAGTTAAAGAGTGCAGGCAATTTACCTCCCAGGCTGTGAGGTTACTGCCGGTCAATTGCACGTGGCGGCGGCCATCTTGGTTTCCTCGAATGCGGTCAGCGGTGTATGCTAAAGATTCTGTGGAACTGAAATCGGCTACACATTTTGCCGAACACCGCTGACCCTTACCTTCTCCCATACGGAACTTGCAGCTCCAGAGACTAAGTCCCGTTCGAAATGGGACTTAGTCGTTTTTTCGCATGAAATTGACCGACCGCACAGCCCAAATCTATGGAACTGTTTTGGGCAGGAAATTGTGCTTGCGGTCGGTCATAAAGGACTTCCAGCTAACTTTTGATCCACTGGAGGGATTTGGCTGATTTTTGGAAGTGTTTATGTTTGATGTATGCTGAGTCTGAATATGCAACTTTTATTGAAATTGGATGTATGGTTTTAAAGTTACAGTGTGTGTGTAAAAACTGTATTTTTACTGTATGTAATAATTGGTTTAACTGTTTATCTGAGGGGAGGGAACCTGTGGGCTGTACTATGCTGTTATTGGTTAATTTCATCCTCCCCCTGGGAGTGTCCTATTTGCATGTAACCTCAATAAAAGCCAGGCTGGGTGTTCCAGACCTCAGACCTCTTCTGACCCTCAATACGTAGCCGTGTCTCGTTATTGGAGGGAACTGCTATATCACACTGGGGATTGCTATGCTCTGCATATTCCCCTGAGCTCTTAATCACTTAGCTCTTTTAAGAGCTTGTTCCTGTTACGCTCTCCTGGAGGAGAGGTCTTCCCCACACGTTCCTGAATGCTGAAGGTTCATTCCAGGGTGGACGGAAGACGGCGCGGCTCCAGTTAAGCTACGGCGGTTGTGGAGCCTGCGGTGGTTGTGGTGTCGTCTGCAGTGCTTGGAGTCCTCTGAGAGCGCTAGGAGCATCCATCAACGGAGGGTACTCGGTCGGAGTACACGGAGCTCCGTTACACCAGATAGCTATGCCATGGAGCCTATTTGTGTGATTAAAGACTTTGGCTCCATGGCGATTAAACTGTATTCATGTAGTCTGGGTGCCATTCACCTAATAATGTGCACCCAGACCTGAGCTATCTGGGGATATGTAACATGTCTGTGTTGGGTGTAATCAAAGTGACTTTATATATTTTAAAACATAATACTGTATTTAGGTTCCCACATGTGTGATGGAGTTTGGTTTCTGGCTTGGGAGATAATTGGATTACTTCTCCAATTATCTCCAGGGCAGAAGGGAGGAAACCAGGATGCATTGTGGGAATGTTTACTGCTGTGTGTCTGTAATTGGTTTATGTCTGTCCTTTGTTACAGTCTTCCATTTGGTCCCCTAGGGGAGTGTCCACCAGGTGGGAGACCTGCATAAATACTGGGCAGGTAGCCCTGAGTAAATGAGTTCCTGCTTAACCCTGAAGCTGAAGTGTTGTCTCTTTCTTGGGGGAAGGGGACTGTATGCCGATTGCCAGGAGTGTAAGCTGTTCGCATTGCTTTTCCTGTTCGGCTGCTTCCAGGGTTCGTGTGTCTGCTGTTCGAGAGTTGGTGAATCCGTGCAGTTTGGGAGTTCGGGAAATTGGTGCTTACAGTAGCTGCTGGTCTATGGAAAAGGGGATTATCGCCTAAACGGATTTTTCCCCTTTTATACTGAAACGGTCCGTTACAATTGGTGGCAAGCGGCGGGATCGTTCCTACAACCAGAGGGACAGCTACAGACAACACCATTCCTGGATTACAAAGTGAGGGCAATGCCAGTACCCGTACAGCGCCCCTATCTACAAAGGAACCAACTGCAGCAGAGCAAGCATGGCACCCAGCTACACACAGGAGGAGTTTGACAAAGAGCTGAGATCACGACTGATTTTCCTCGGATCCGACCCCCCGGAGAAATACGTGCAGGTAGATGAGTACCTGCGGTTCATGGCAGATCCAGCCAAGGGTATCGGTCGCCCTATCTGGCGGCAGAGTGCGTTTCGGGGACTCAAAGGTGTACCCCAGGGAGCTGATGGTGTCGTCCATCCTCCCCAGCGGCCGTGTGTGTCCCAGGGAGCCGAAGGTGCAGTCCTTCCTCCCCAGCGGCAGGCTGAGTTACAGGGGGCAGAGGTTGTTGTTCCTGCCCCCCAGCAGCAAAGTGATATGCCAAGAAGGCAGTGTGAAGTGAAGGGAGAGGAGAGCAGCGTCCTCCCTCCCCAGCAGCCGTGTGTGTCCCAGGGAGCCGAAGGTGCAGTCCTTCCTCCCCAGCGGCAGGCTGAGTTACAGGGGGCAGAGGTTGTTGTTCCTGCCCCCCAGCAGCAAAGTGATATGCCAAGAAGGCAGTGTGAAGTGAAGGGAGAGGAGAGCAGCGTCCTCCCTCCCCAGCGGCAGTGTGTGCCCCAGGGAGCTGATGGTGTCGTCCATCCTCCCCAGCAGCCGTGTGTGTCCCAGAGAGCCGAAGGTGCAGTCCTTCCTCCCCAGCGGCAGGCTGAGTTACAGGGGGCAGAGGTTGTTGTTCCTGCCCCCCAGCAGCCAAGTGATATGCCAAGAAGGCAGTGTGAAGTGAAGGGAGAGGAGAGCAGCGTCCTCCCTCCCCAGCGGCAGTGTGTGCCCCAGGGAACTGATGGGGTCGTCCATCCTCCCCAGCGGCAGTGTCTGTCCCAGGGAGCAGAAGGTGCAGTCCTTCCTCCCCAGCGGCAGTGTGTGTCACAGGGAGCAGAAGGTGTCGTCCTTCCTCCCCAGCGGCAGTGTGTACCCCAGGGAGCTGATGGTGTCGTCCATCCTCCCCAGCGGCAGTGTGTCCTGCAGGGAGCAGAGACAGTCAGTCTCGCACCCCAGCAGCCGGACAAGAGAATGAAAGGGGAGACAGCTGGTCCCCCTTTCCACCAGCAGAGAGAATGGCAGGGAGAGGAGCCTGCTAACCTCTCTCCTCAGCGGCAGTTTACCGTCCAGAGAGAGGAGCTTGTTACACCCTCTCTCCAGCGGCAGCCTAACCCACCAAGGGGAGATGTTAAGCTCCACATCCGTGCAGATGGGACCGTAGTCTCTGCACTTACAGCACCAGGGGTAGGGACGGTCGGTCCTGTCCCCCAGCCACAGAGCGATGTATCCAAAGGGGAGACAGTCGGTCTCCCCCTCCGGCAGCCGAGCTATGTACCTAAAGGGGAGACAGTCAGTCTCCAGCAACCAGGCTCCAACCAGACTACTCCCGTGGTAGTGCTGGCACCAGGACAGAGTACCGCTGGTCTCTGCCCCCTCAGCAACCCACCAAGGCAGCCTAACTGTTCCCCACACAGTCATGGTGAGACAGCTGGACCTGGACAAGTTTGTAATTTTTTCAGGTGTAGTACCCAGTTATTGTGGGGGGGCTGTACTAATAGTTGTGTTTTGTGGGTGGGTTGCTGGACTAACCAGGGCACTGACCGGCAGGAGGTCAGGTACCCTGTTAGTCTAATTGGTAAAGGGGAGAAGTGTGGCGAAACCAACCTCGCCACTATGAGCTGGAGAAGCCTGGTTGCTCGCCTGCTTCCTTTGGACTATGGACCAGACTTTAAAAAGCTTATGTTACCTGCAGAAAGGCCTATTCGTGCCTTTCAGCCGGGGTGTTCGGTGGATTCCAGCTACCGAACAAACTACCGTATGAGGGACCACCTAGGAGCTGGAGTGTGCCGTCAATTAACCGCCCAGAAGCTGCGGTTAACCGCAGCTTAATTGATGAACGCTGGGTGGCCTTTGTTCGTTTGCCGACCACGAGGCGGCGGCCATTTTAATCGTGCGAAAGACCAGCGGTGTTCAGCGAGGATTCTATGGAACTATAAATGGACACTTATTTGCACGAACACCGCTGAGCCGTCCGTCTCCTGGTTCCTATTCGTGGGGATGTAGCCGAACAGCCGTTCACTCTGTATTTTATGTTTCATGTGAATTGTAGTAACCCAGATAGCTATGCCATGGAGCCTATTTGTGTGATTAAAGACTTTGGCTCCATGGCGATTAAACTGTATTCATGTAGTCTGGGTGCCATTCACCTAATAATGTGCACCCAGACCTGAGCTATCTGGGGATATGTAACATGTCTGTGTTGGGTGTAATCAAAGTGACTTTATATATTTTAAAACATAATACTGTATTTAGGTTCCCACATGTGTAATGGAGTTTGGTTTCTGGCTTGGGAGATAATTGGATTACTTCTCCAATTATCTCCAGGGCAGAAGGGAGGAAACCAGGATGCATTGTTTACTGCTGTGTGTCTGTAATTGGTTTATGTCTGTCCTTTGTTACAGTCTTCCATTTGGTCCCCTAGGGGAGTGTCCACCAGGTGGGAGACCTGCATAAATACTGGGCAGGTAGCCCTGAGCTTAACCCTGAAGCTGAAGTGTTGTCTCTTTCTTGGGGGAAGGGGACTGTATGCCGATTGCCAGGAGTGTAAGCTGTTCGTATTGCTTTTCCTGTTCGGCTGCTTCCAGGGTTCGTGTGTCTGCTGTTCGAGAGTTGGTGAATCCGTGCAGTTTGGGAGTTCGGGAAATTGGTGCTTACAGTAGCTGCTGGTCTATGGAAAAGGGGATTATCGCCTAAACGGATTTTTCCCCTTTTATGCTGAAACGGTCCGTTACACTGCCCTTGTTCTATCTCTCTCATATTGTTCCCTCTGTGGACACTCACTTCTCCAATGCCCTTCTTCCCTACAGTATGCGCATTGGTTCCTACTTAAAGGCTCCCTATTCCACTTATTCTTGCTTTTCTCAGTTCCCCTATACACTTCCTTTTCCCTTCTATCTACACCCACGATAGCTACTGCTAACATGTCTGCTTTCCTTCTCATCTTTCGTTCTTCTTCCTTTTTTGTCTCTGTCTCCCTATTCATATAAACCTTATTTGCTATCTCCATTAGTTGAGTTATAGACATCCCTACAAACCCTTCTAACTTTTGTAATTTTCTCTTTATATCTCTGTAACGGAGCTCCGTGTACTCCGACCGAGTACCCTCCGTTGATGGATGCTCCTAGCGCTTACAGAGGACTCCAAGCACTGCAGACGACACCACAACCACCGCACGCTCCACAACCGCCGTAGCTTAACTGGAGCCGCGCCGTCTTCCTTCCACCCTGGAATGAACCTCCAGCATTCAGGACCGTGTGGGGAAGACCTCTCCTCCAGGAGAGCGTATCCGGAACAAGCTCTTAAAAGAGCTAGTCGATTAAGCTCAGGGGAATATGCAGAGCATAGCAATCCCCAGTGTGATACAGCAATTCCCTCCAATAACGAGACAAGGCTACGTTTTGAAGGGTCAAGAAGAACTGAGGACTGGGACACCCAGCCTGCTTTTTATTACAAAAAGGTACACACAGGACACTCCCAGGGGGAGGATGAAATTAACCAATCACCTACATGGTACCACCCCCACATCTCCTCCCCTCAGATAAACACATAACATAATTAGCATACAGTAAAAATACAGTTTTCACACATACACTCTAACTTTAAAACTATACATTCAATATTACATATTACATATTTGAACTCAGCACACTTCAAACATAAACACTTCCAAAAATCAGCCAAATCCCTCCAGCGGATCAAAAGTTAGCTGGAGGTCCCTTTATGACCGACCGCAAGCACAATTTCCTGCCCAAAACAGTTCCATAGATTTGGGCTGTGCGGCCGGTCAATTCCATTTCGAATGGGACTTAGTCTCTGGAGCTGAAAAACGAAGTGTATGAGAAGGTAAGGGTCAGCGGTGTTCGGCAAAATGTGTAGCCGATTTCAGTTCCACAGAATCTTTAGCATACACCGCTGACCGCGTTCGACTGAACAAAGATGGCCGCCACCACGTGCAATTAACCTGCAATAACCTCACAGCCTGGGAGGTAAATTGCCTGCACACTTTAACTTCTGGGTGGTCCGCCTGTGTGGTACTTGGTTCAGTAAGCCCTATTTACTGAACCAAGTGGGAGAGAGCCAGGGGCAAGTTATTTTACAGGTCTGGGGACATAGTCTTAAAGGGGTATTGTTCAGCAAAGTCACAATATGTCCCCAGACGGTTCTTAAAGGGCCATACACACCCAATAAAAGTTCATCAGTTTTCAGGGGCACAATCTTCCAGGGGCCATAGTCATGAGGAAGGAGGCTGGCAAACATGCTTCTCCACAATCCAGGGAAGCAGGGCAATTTCTCATTTAAAGGGCCAGTTACAAATAGCGATTTGTAACAATCTCCATAGGCCTGGCTGACAAAGGCAGAGTTAACCATCCGGGAAATCTCAGGAGCCTCTGGATTAAAGGGAGTATACAACCGGTATGCCTCCAATAATCGATCATAAAAGGCACACGGCGACTCATCACATTTCTGCAATACCTCAACCGTCTTTGACATATTGATCACCCTTTTCCCTCCGGCTTTCATGCCAGTAATAATGGCATCCCTGTAAGCTCTTAAATGGGCCATATCTGCGCCATTAACATTCCAATTCGGATCTGCATTTGGATAATGGGCTGCGGCCCATGCTGCCGGGTTGGCCTGATTTTGAGTACGGGCCACTTCTTCAAGCTCTTTAATTGCCGCCTGATTTATCCGAGTTCTTTCCTCGTTATTGAACAATGTCATAAGTAATTGCTGGCAATCAGCCCAAGTGGGATTATGCGTCTGGATTATAGAGGTAATCAAATCTGTCATGGCTTGAGGTTTATCTGTGTAGGAGGAGTTATGGGTCTTCCAGTTGAATAAGTCAGTGTGGTAAAGGGAACATAGACAAATACAGGATCAGCATGTTGTAACTGGCCCTCACCGTTAATATGTGTCGGACCCGGTGTCAGTCGGAGAGGCATTTGATAATGTCGGGGTTGGAGGGTACCGGTCAGTTGTCGGGTTAGTATGGGGCTTCGTTGAGGAAGGTCAGTTATGGGTTCCGGTAGAGGGGTAGTAAGACGAGGAGAAGGGGACGCTTTTTCTTTACTGAAGGGAAGATCAGTAAGTAGAATATTCCGGGCCGGGCTGGGAGGAGCCTGACCAGGAATCAGAAATGACGCCAAATCTGGATAGGTGGGGTTAATAGGGGTAGGTACTGGAAGGGGAGGGTTTAAAACAAGTGGGCTAGACTCTGAACTAGAGGAGGGGGTAGGTGGAGACAACGGAGCAAGGGGAGTATTATTACTAGTAGCACCTCCTCTTCCTCTTCCTGTAGAGGAGGAGTAAGGGGGCGGCATGGGGATCTCTGACTCAGGGGGCGTGTCCAGCATGGGCGTAATCACGGCCTTGGTGGACAAACGAGTTCTGGCCAACATGAGGCGAGATTGCTCCTCGTGGCATACCCTGATCCATTTTGGCAAGTCATTTACGGCCCGCTTCCAACAATTGATATACGGAAACTGGCCATAAATTTCAGGCCTACCCGATACAGCCACGTGTACGCGCTGCACCAGATTAGGATCAAGACTACCACGTGGAGGCCATGCAGCCACCAAGGCAGGCCATTCCCTACTACATAAAGTAGTCAGGCGTGTTGGGGACATCTTTACTCCAAAATCATGTACATTGTATCCCTTTTTAAAGTTCTTTAACATGCATTCTAAGGGATCAATGATCTTTGAATCCGACGCACCCATACTTAGCAACGGAGCGTCGTCTCCAACAGAAGCAAAACAAACACACGTCCAACAGTCACACTCGTTCCCCTTAACAGCACCACGTGGTACGGTTACTAGGCCAAACGCACACAACAAAACATACAGGGAATTCCCGTACACACACAGCTGTTACACCAGTCACTAAATAACTATCACTGTACCTTTTGGCGAAACTATACAATCACCCACGTTATAATTCTCAAGATTTAATTTACCCGTCTATAACACACCCTAGCAACATCGTCTTTACAAACAGTAGTTATAGTACGGTTAGCATTGGTTAAAGTACAATTTTTAAAGTCACAGTTCAGTTAGTAGTGGTTATGATGTTAAACATACAACAGTTATTAGTGGTTATTTACAGTATCAGTAATTATAATACATGGTTATGGTACCGTGCGCTATGATACAGTTACACACTATTCACACTCTCGCTAGACGGCAGAGCTCACGCTGTCTAGCAAGATATACACTCTACTACAACATTTTTTAACACATTTACAGTTTCCCAACTAATCTATTGGCCAGTACCTCGAGGGACTACCTAAAACAATTTACATCAGTTTTGGTTAGCCGTCGCTGCCCAAGCACCGCATATAGCGAACTAGAGGGCGGAATTTACACAGAACCCTCTTAGTCTACTCTATCAATAGTCTAGTGGGTTCCAAATTTACACACCTTCCCACTTAGCCAAGATAGGTTGAGATCTATTGGACAGAATATACAACAGACTCCGCTTAGTCTCCCGGTCCCTCCGACCTAGCGAACGAAATATACACCCTAGATACGCTAGTCTAGACAAGACACCAGTGTCCGGCTTGGGCTATTTACACAGGACCCAGCCTGACTCCAAACCAAGATTAAACGGGCTGACTACAGGGCGTTTAATTACGAGTGGTGCGCCTTCGCTCCTTCCCTCCACTGGAGGGGGCCAATTCCATACACAATACAAACTCCTTATGGGCCTACCGCACAATCGGTATCCAATACCCCTAGTGGGTCCACCGTCTAAAACAGTAGTCGTCTTTCCTCCTCGTTCCTGAACCTGAGTTCACACTCATTGACAGGCGCACCCCAGCACTTACTACGTAGAGGCCGATGATCTCCTGGACAACAGACCAGTGGCGCCGAGACGAAGGGAAGTCCACGCAAAAGTTCAGGGGTGCAGCCGTAGGGAGCGTGGGCAAAGATAGAACGTCTCACACCTCTGCTCTCAGCTACCTTTGAACGATGAGATTCCCGGCCAATGCACCAAATGATACCGGAGAAACTGACGGAAGCCAAGCACAGAGAGATGGACACAGGTTTCTTCAGGAAGGAAGAGATCTTTATTCAATTCACCGACCGGGACTCAGAGGGACTAATGTCACCAAAAACAGCTAAAATCTGAGCCCTGATCGTACAGTGTAGGCACCTTATATAGACATATAGCTCCTCCTATAATCAGTTCCACCCACACGTACTCTTACCCAATCAACAGAATAAAGACTAACTTCCTGTTTGACCACATGGCTTGCCCAGCACAATGGAGGAGGGGAATACTCTTATATCCTGTATTCCTGCACATGCTCCGTACATTACTGATTGTATCGTTGCCACGTGCAACAAACCGACTGACACATCAGCATATGCACGTGCACATACCACGTGGCAATCTCGGCCTACTAAATTTATTTTTACCGAGATTCCACCACACTACGAAGAAGTAAGTAGAAGTATAGATGAGGGTGTTGCAGTGGATGTGATCTATTTGGATTTTGCCAAGGCATTTGATACAGTTCCACACAATAGATTAGTGTTCAAACTCCATGAAATCGGTCTAGATGAAAATGCTAGTTCTTGGGTAGAACATTGGCTTAAAAACAGAGTAAAAAGATTTGTCATTAATGGTAAATTTTCAAGCTGGACAGAGGTGGCAAGTGGTGTCCCTCAGGGGTCTGTTCTGGGACCCCTTCTATTTAACATTTTTATAAATGATCTTGAAGACAGCATTGAAAGTCATGTTTCAGTGTTTGCAGATGACACAAAACTCTGTAAGCAAGGTATTACTTTGCTGCAGAGGGATTTAGATAGACTGGGGGACTGGGCACTCAAATGGTAGATGAAATTTAATGTTGAAAAATACAAAGTTATGCACTTTGGCGTAAAGAATACACAAGCAACGTATACCTTTAATGGAAGCGAATTAGGGATAACAACACACGAAAAGGACTTGGGAATTGTTATAGACAACAAACTATGCAACAATGTGCAATGTCAATCAGCAGTGGCCAAGGCCAGTAAGGTATTGTCATGCATGAAAAAGGGCATTCATTCTCGGGACGAGAATATCATTTTGCCTCTTTATAAATCACTGGTAAGACCACATATTGAATATGCTGTTCAATTTTGGGCACCTGTTCTAAAAAAGGATATTATGGTACTAGAAAAAGTGCAGAGGCGGGCTACTAAATTAATAAAAGGAATGGAACATATCAGCTCTGAAGAAAGGTTAACAAATTTAAACCTATTTAGTTCGAAAAACGTCGCCTGAGAGGGGATATGATAACATTATACAAATATATCCGGGGTCAATACAAACCATTGTGTGGAAATCTATTCACAATCCAGACTTGACATAGGACACGAGGTCATGCGTTTAGACCGGAAGAAAGAAGATTTCGTCTAAAGCAAAGGAAAGCTTTTTTACTGTAAGAACAATAAGGATGTGGAATTTTCTGCCTGAAGAAGTGGTTTTATCAGAGTCCATACAGATGTTCAAACAGCTACTAGATGCAAAAACATACTTGCAAAAACAGAATATTCAAGGATATAATATTTCAATGTAGGGTAGTAACTGCTTGATCCAAGGATAAATCTGTCTGCCATTCTAAGGTCAAGAAGGAATTTTATTCCTAGCTTGTTGCAAAATTGGAAGTGCTTCAAACTGTTTTTTTTTTGCCTTCTTTTGGATCAACAGCAAACAACAAATGTGAAGAAGGCTGAACTTGATGGACGCAAGTCTCTTTTCAGCCATGTAACTATGTAACTTCACGCATGACTTCAATGCCTTGTGCGTGAGGACTAACAGTATAAAGACTGTTTACATCCATAGTGACTAATAATGTTGGCTTTTTATCCAATTGTAAAGGAACTGCAGGGTAGAGTCCACTCACCATCAGGACCACCAGCAGCGCAGCACGGCTTCCTCGTCCCCCCTCCCAGGCTAAAGGGGATATGAAGTTTAGTTTTTTTTTATTAAAAACATAAATAAACATTTAATATATTTACATATTGCCTCCCCAACACACACACACAAACCCTCCAGACATATTCACACACATAGCACACTCGCACACACTGCACACTAACAGCACACTCACACACACAGCACCCTCAGACAGACACAGCACCATCAGACAGACACACAGCACACTCACACACACACAGCACCATCACACACACACATCACTCTCACACACACAGCACCCTCAGACACACATAGCACCCTCACACACACACACACACACACACAGCACCCTCACACAGCACCCTCACACACACACACACACAGCACCCTCACACTTACAGCACACTTAAACACAGAGCACACGTACCCACACAGCACCCTCACGCACACACAGCACCCTCAGACACACACAACACCCTCAGACATACATAGCACCCTCACAGGGCTTGCCTTAGGCCCTTAGGCACCCTGTGTGAAAAATCTTTGCAGCATCCTCTCCCCGTCATTCTTTTTATAGTGTATTAAATAAATAATGATTTAAAAACAAATATTAATTCCTCCTTTCCTGTTGTTTCCTAGTTGGGAGAGGGGCATGCTGATCTGAATCTGGTCTGCCCCTCCATGCGTAACTGTCTAGCAAGCTCAGGGACTTGCAGTGTCCTGTGGTAATCTGCGGCAGTGCTCTGATTGGCCGGAGCTAGCAAGACAGCTACTTATGGTCTGCAGCCAATAGACGTGCATGCCAGATGTGTCAGTCTGCAGTGTCACATGCACACAGTCCCACAGTCAGATGCACACAGTTATACATATACACTGTCAAATACACAGTATGAGGCAGAAACACTCAGGTACAGGCAGTTACACACATAAACAGTTATAGGCAGATAAACACACTCAGACAGTTATAGGCAGACAGTAACGCACAGTTACATACAGTCACACACACAGTTACAGGCAGACAGTCACACGCACACACAATTAAAATCAGATAGTAACACACACAGTTACAGGCAGACAATGACAAACATACAGTCACATACATACAGGCACACATACAGTCTTTCTCTCTCTCACACACACACACACACACACACACAGTTACATGCAGACAGTTACATACACAGAGGCAGTCACACACACAGACAGCTTCACACACAGACAGTCACACACACAGAGGCAGACAGTCACACAGGCAGATAGTCAAACACACACACGCAGAGGCATACAGCCACACACACAGAGGCAGACAGACACAGACAGCCACACACACACACACACATACAGACAGTCACACACATGCAGACAGTCACACAGACAAAGGCAGACAGCCACACACACAGGTTCTCACACACACAGGCACACAGGCACACACACACACACACAGGCAGACGCACACACAGGCAGACAGCCACACACAGGCAGATAGTCAAACACACACATGCAGAGGCATACAGCCACACACACAGCGGCAGACAGTCACACACAGGCAGACAGTCACACACACAGACACAGGCAGACAGCCACACACACAGGTACTCACACACACAGGCAAACAGCCACACACACACATGTAGACGCACACACAGACAGACAGCCACACACAGGCAGACAGTCAAACACACACACAGAGGCAGACAGCCACACACGCAGGTACTCACACACACACAGAGGCAGACTGCCACACATACAGGCAGATAGTCACACACACACAGTCACACATACAGACACACACACAGGCAGAGAGCCATACACACAGGCAGACAGTCACACAGGCACACACACAGGCAGACAGTCACACAGGTAGACAGCCACACACACAGTCACACGCACACAGGCAGACAGTCACACACACACACACACACAGGCAGACAGTCACACTGTCAGACAGACAGTCACACACACACACGTACTCACACACACAAAGGCAGATAGCCACACACACAGGCAGACAGTCACACACACACACACAGGCAGACAGTGACACACACAGGCAGACAGCCACACACACACAGTCAAACACACACAGGCAGACAGCCACACACACACATACAGGCAAACAGCCACACACACACAGGTACTCACACACACAGGCAGACAGTTGCTCATACTCACACACACACACACACACTCACAGACAGGCAGTCATACATGGTTACCTCTGTCCTTTATGGTCTGGGAGGAGTGAAGGCAGTGCAGCTCTGGTTGTTGGGGAAGCAGGGACTCCTTCCTGCTGCCCATGCAGCCGTCATTTTAGCCCCGCCCCGCCATCATTTAAGCTCCACTCGTCATCATTTAAGCCCCGCCCCTGTCGCAAAGTAAGCCCCTCCCCCATCACAATGCTGGAAGGTTTTTTTCTAAGCCGGCTAAGTGTGAGCTGTGTTGGCCACATGGTGTCCCCTGCTCCATGGCGCCCTGTACGGCCGCACAGCTCGCACACGCCTAAGGCCAGCACCCTTAGACACCCACAAATATAATATATAAAATAACCCTCAGACAAATAAAATTAGACACATAGAATGTGATGGCAGATAATAACACCCTCACACACACAGCACCCCTCTTACACACACACACTGCACCCCTCTTACACACACACACTGCACCCCTCACACATACACATGCTGCACCTTTCACACATACACACAGCACACCCAACACACTGCGACCCTCACACATACAATACATCCAACCATATATATACTACAGCACACCTAACACTGCACCACTACACACATTACGCTCCAGATACATGCTAGATCCCTTACCCAACTCTGGATCATCTAATCTACACACACACATACACACAGTAGATCCCTATATACACTCTGAATCGTCTACACACACTTACACACACACACACACACACACACAATCTCCTATACACACTCTGGGTTCTTAACACACTAGATCTGATATGCAAACTCTGGATCCCCTATGCACACACTACATTCCTTGTTAGCAAACACATACTACATTCTCAAAACACAATCTCTCTACAACCCCACACACACTACACCCCATATGGGCACACTCGCTACATCCCTAATACACACTATGTCCCCTATACACACCCACTCTCCACACATATTACAACACACACACCAATTAAATCGACCTATTTACACAATACCACACCACAATCAGCTTACTCTCCACACACGCAATCCCAAAAACAGTCTCCAAATACATGCACAATACGCTTTCCTGGCCCTTTTTTCCTCTGGTATCCCACTTTTGGAGACACCAGAGACAAGTTAAAAGCAAGCACAGTGCAAGCATGTTATTAAATTTGCTTGCGCTGCACAGAACAAATACAGGGCCTCATTCTAGAGCTCTTTAGAAGGGCTCTGCGCATTGAACTACTTTGAGAGGGAACGTGCTTGTGATTAGTGATAACAAAACACACCCTCTCTGGTCCCACCCCCTTCTCATGGGGCCACTATGATTGAAAAATGCCCGGGCTGAATTTTTTTCCCAGTCCGGCCCTGGCCATGGACCATGGTGGGGGAGCTTCTGTTTCCTTCTAGTCTGTCTGACAGGAAACTGTACTGCGCTCTCTGTGAGCTTTTCCTGTTAGATTGGGTAGGAGATACAGAGGCTCCTCCACTGCAGTCTGTGACATGACTACATTACTGTAACGGCTACCCAGGTGTGGAGAGGGTATCTGCCGTTGGAGACGTCCTTTTCCCGGCAAGCTGCTGTGGAGAAGTAAAGCTGGTATAATCCCATCCACGATATCCAAAGAGAATCAGGTTTAGCTGTAAACAGGAGCAGAGTAATCTTCCCAAATAATCCCCTTCCAAGAACGAGACGAGGCTACGTTTTGAAGGGTCAAGATGAACTGAGGACTGGAACACCCAGCCTGCTTTTTATTAGGAACAGATACACACAGGACACTCCCAGGGGGAGGATGAAAACAACCAATCACACATATGGTAACACCCCCATGTCTCCTCCCCTCAGATAACCACATAACATAATTAAACTGTCCACATTTTTATACAAGTTCTGGATGTACCCCAAAACCAGGGGCTACAGCTTTAAATCCGGTAGCGCTGGATAGCTCTCCTTCAGGGGACCAACATGTCCAAAAATCAGCCCATTCGGATGTATAGTTCGGGAGATACAGAGTTCCAAAGTTTTGACCGACCGCACAGACCAACTAGCCGAAATTAGTTCCATGAGTTTTGGCCTTGCGGTCGGTCTCCGTTCGCACGGTAAAAAGACCCGAAAATCTGGCCATCCATACGAATCTCTGTGGTCGCTGAAATCCCCATAGATGGTTAAGCATAACTACCGAATGGTGGGACGTTCGGTAGTTTCAGTACGAAGTTATGGAGGTCTGGAGGACTCAGCGGTGTTCGCCTGTTTTTGTATCCGTTTTCAGTTCCATGCGGTTACAGGCAACCACCGCTGTTCGCACACAAGATGGCCGCGGACACGTGGAAAAGTCCCGAAATGGCGGCCACCTATACTTTATACACGGAATTCGTACTGAATCATGCGAACGGTTTATTCTGTCGAATCCTCTTATATTTTACACTGTGGATTCACTTAAATCATACGAACAGGAGACAATGAAATGAATAAAGGTTTGAGCTGTAATTCCCTTGCTTGCTTCACAGCTACCAGGGGCTTGTACGGATCCGTTACACTGCTCCCCTTTTGTGGAACACTCCGGCAGACCCGGATTGATCCTTTTCGGGTCAACTTGGGGCTGTCCGGTCTGCTGCTATGGTAAAAGTTCCGTTTGCCTGGACAATCCGTCTGCGTTTCCATTGAAGCGGCCCGGGCGATACTGAATGCAAAAGTTATATGGCTGTAGTGCTAAGCTCCATCTTAGCAAGCGTCCATTGTCTCCAGCTACTCGGTTCAGCCATACTAGGGGGTTATGATCGGTGATCAAGGTAAACTCCTGTCCATATAAGTAGGGGGTAAGTTTCTTTAGGGCCCAAACTAGGGCTAAACATTCTTTTTCCACTGCCGCGTAACTCACTTCTCTGGGCAATAGTTTTCTGCTGAGATACGCGACAGGGTGTTCCCCCCCATCCTCTCCGATCTGGCTCAGAACTGCCCCCAGTCCATACATGGATGCATCTGTATGGACGACAAATCTTTTGTTAGGAACGGGGGCAGATAGAACAGGGGCATTGATCAGAGCATTTTTCAAGGCTTGAAAGGCTGTTTCACAGGCCGGAGACCACAGGACTACCCTAGGCAGATTCTTTTTCGTTAAGTCGGTCAGGGGTTTAGCGCTAGTACTATAGTCCGGGACAAATTTCCTATAGTATCCTGCTGTCCCTAAGAATGCCAATACCTGCGTTTTGGTGTGGGGTGTGGGCCAGTTAGCTACCGCCTCGACCTTAGCGGGTTCCGGGCGTTGTTTCCCACACCCTACCCTGTGTCCCAGGTATTGGACTTCGGCCATGCCGAAGTTACATTTTTCGGGTTTCAGAGTCAGGCCTGCGGCCCGAATCTGATCTAGTACCGCCTCTACGTGCCGCAAGTGTTCCCCCCATGTTTCACTATAGATCGCTATGTCATCCAGGTATGCGCAGGCAAAGTCCTGGAAGCCATCAAGAAGTCTATCCACCAAGCGCTGAAAGGTAGCTGGGGCGTTCTTCATCCCAAATGGCATGACCTTAAATTGGTACAGGCCAAATGGGGTGACGAACGCCGACTTGGGGACAGCTTCCTTGGCCAGGGGGATCTGCCAGTATCCCTTGCATAGATCAATGGTGGTCAGATACCTCCCCCTGGCAATGCGATCTAATAGCTCGTCCACTCGGGGCATAGGGTACGCATCTGTCACAGTACGGTCATTGAGTCGTCTATAATCTACACAAAATCTAGTAGCCCCGTCCTTTTTGGGCACTAGGACCACGGGTGAGGCCCAGGGGCTGTCAGACGGCTCTATGACTCCCAACCTTAGCATCTCTTGTACTTCCTTTTTCATTTCCTCCCTGACTGCCTCGGGGATTCTATATGGGGTCTGTCTAAGGGGTACTTGTCCTGGGGTCTCGACATAGTGGGTCGCTAGCGTGGTGTACCCTGGTTCCTGAGCGAACGTTAAGTTCTTTTCCATTATCAACTGTCTGAGTTGGCCCTTTTCGGCTGTGGTTAGCCGCTCCCCTAGTTGGATGGTGTCCAGTAAGCTAGGGGACTTTCTGGGTGCTAACAGGTCTGGGATAGGTAGACTGTCGGGGTCCTCGGTAGCAGAAATGCATATAGCGGCAATATCCTCTGGCCGTTCTTGGTATTCTTTTAGTAAGTTTACATGAAAGGTTTTTTGGATTCTCTCATCTTTATTACTGGCAATCACATAAGTAGTGTCGCAGACCTGTGCTACTACTTTGTAAGGGCCCTGCCAGGACGTCTGGAGTTTATTTCCCTTTACCGGTCTGAGTACCAGCACTTTTTGACCCACCTGGAAGGTCCTCTGTCGGGCGCCCCTATCATACCAACGTTTCTGTCGACCCTGGGCCGCATGGAGATGGTCCCGTGCCATCTGGGCCAATTGCTCCATGCGGTCCCGCATCTCTAGCACATATGGTACAATCGGGATCCCTTCAGATTCCATCTCCCCTTCCCAATGCTCCCGGATGAGGTCGAGAGGGCCTCGCACCCTTCTTCCGTAGAGCAGTTCGAACGGGGAGAACCCAGTGGATTCCTGCGGCACCTCGCGGTATGCAAACAAGAGGTGCGGCAAGAATCGCTCCCAGTCTCTGTATTCCGCGGTAAAGGTCCTCAGCAACTGTTTCAAGGTACCATTAAAGCGTTCACAGAGACCGTTCGTCTGGGGGTGGTAAGGTGAGCTGAGGAGGTTTTGAATACCGCAGACCTTCCATAACTGTTGGGTCAGATCTGCGGTAAATTGAGTCCCCCTGTCCGACAGTATTTCTCGGGGAAAACCCACTCTAGTAAATATCCCCACTAGGGCACTGGCAACAGTGTCGGCCTGGATATTTGTCAGGGCGACGGCTTCCGGGTATCGGGTAGCGTAGTCCACCACAGTAAGTATATATTTCTTACCGGATGGGCTAGGGTTAGGTAGGGGCCCCACCAGGTCGACTGCCACCCGGCTAAATGGTTCCTCAATTATGGGCATAGGTGACAGTCGAGCTTTAGGGTGATCCCCCCTCTTCCCTACTCTCTGGCATATGTCGCAGGTACTGCAGTAGCGCCGCACATCCTTGGAAATCCCCGGCCAAAAGAAGGTCTGGGCGATCCGATAGGTTGTGCGGTTACCCCCCAAATGTCCTGCTAGGGGAATATCATGGCCAATTCGGAGAAGCTCCAACCGGTACTTTCTGGGTACCACTAGTTGGCGCTTCTGCGAAGGGGCACAGCCCTTCTTCCTACTCACAGTCAGTCGGTATAACCTGTCATTTTCCCATACAAAACGTTCATGTTCATCCCCCCCACTAGCGGCTATCTCTCGGTACGTCTGTAGGGTGGGGTCCTCTCTAGTCTCCCTCCCAAACTCTTCTGGGGTGTCCCACGTTAATGGCCCCTCCCTTATGTGTGACCTACGTGTCGGTGTGTTGCTTACCTGGGTCTCCTGGCCTGTGGTGGCGTCATCGGCAAGCCTGCTCTGGGCTCGGGTGGTTACGGGGCAAGCTGCGTCTGTGGTGGGCAAGTAGGCTGAAGTCAGAGGGCCAATATCGTTGCCCAAAACGACCTCAGCCGGTAGATTATCCATGATGCCCACCGTGGTCTTTCCTGACCCAACCCCCCAGTCCAAGTGTACCCGAGCTGTGGGTAAACGAAATACAGCCCCCCCTGCAACACGGACAGCCACGGTGTGTTTGGCCAAATGTTCTGGTTTGACCAAGTGTCGCTGCACCAAAGTAATGGTAGCCCCCGTATCTCTTAATCCTTGGGCTATTTGTCCATTTACGCGTACCTCTTGCCTATGGTGCTGGCGATTATCTGGGGAGGCGGCTTGTATCGGATCCGCCTCATACAAAATGCCCAAGCATTCCTCGGGGCCCATCTCGGCCTCTACACAGTGGGCAGCCGCGGTGCGTGTGTTGTTGTTCTCGGTGGAGTTGCGCCTCCAATTATTATTATGGTCCTAGCGGGCAATACCTTGCGATATGTCCAGGGTTGTTGCACCGGTGACAAATGGTCCTATGCGAGTCTCGGGGGTAGTTGTTGTGCCCTTGAGGTCGCACTGGCCCTGGTGGTATGGGGGCCCGGAACTCTGGTCGAGACGAGGCAGCCGGGGACCGTTGCTTTGATAGCTGGCCTTGGGGTATTTTGGCTTACTCTCCTGCTTTCGGTGTATTCGTCTGCCAGCCTAGCTGCCTCCTTTAAATTGCTAGGGCGTCTGTCCCTTACCCAATCCTGCAAGTCAGCAGATACACCTTGGAAGAAGTGTTCCAATAAAAAGAGTTGCAATATTTCTTCTCCTGTGCTAGCGTTGCATCCTTGCATCCAGTGTGATGCCACTCTCTGTAACGTATTAGCCCATTCCATGTGGGAGTCCACCGATTTCTTTTTGGACTCCCGGAAGCGGCGACGATATGTCTCTGGGGTTACAGCGTACCGGTGGAGTAATGCCTCTTTCACCTTTTGATATTGTGCAATCTCCTCCGTAGTCAGTGCTCGAAAAGCCTCATTTGCTTTTCCTGATAGTTTCCCAGCCAGAATAGTGACCCATTGCTCTGGTGGTACTTGGTGTAGGGAGCACTGCCTTTCAAAATCAGCCAAATAACCATCAATCTCTTCTTCACTTTCCACAAAGGTTTTAAAAGCAGTAAATGGAATTTTCTTTACTACCGCATTGTGTGGAGGAGTAGGAACTGTATGTGTAATAGGCTGGTTAGCCCTTACCAGTGCCGTTTCTTGCTCCTTCTTAGTTTGTATTTCTTCCCTTGTTTCTCGGATCAGTTGGTTTATTAGCTCCACGGACGTGGCTGGGTATAAAGATAATCTCCGCCGTACAATTGCAGTAACTTCATCGTCCTCGCTGACGGGTGCCATGGGCTCAGTGACTTCCATGGACCTATCCATCTCATCTAGCTCCAGTAGGTCTGCTATCAGCTCTCTCCGTGGTCTGTTACTGGCGCTCCTACCACGACTTTCCAATAGATCTTTCAATGTGGGCCTTTTTAGCTTGGCATACTGTGTCTCCATTCAGAGCTTGCTCCTTGGATGAAAGGACCATCCCACCGCTGCCAACCAATGTAACGGCTACCCAGGTGTGGAGAGGGTATCTGCCGTTGGAGACGTCCTTTTCCCGGCAAGCTGCTGTGGAGAAGTAAAGCTGGTATAATCCCATCCACGATATCCAAAGAGAATCAGGTTTAGCTGTAAACAGGAGCAGAGTAATCTTCCCAAATAATCCCCTTCCAAGAACGAGACGAGGCTACGTTTTGAAGGGTCAAGATGAACTGAGGACTGGAACACCCAGCCTGCTTTTTATTAGGAACAGATACACACAGGACACTCCCAGGGGGAGGATGAAAACAACCAATCACACATATGGTAACACCCCCATGTCTCCTCCCCTCAGATAACCACATAACATAATTAAACTGTCCACATTTTTATACAAGTTCTGGATGTACCCCAAAACCAGTAGCGCTGGATAGCTCTCCTTCAGGGGACCAACATGTCCAAAAATCAGCCCATTCGGATGTATAGTTCGGGAGATACAGAGTTCCAAAGTTTTGACCGACCGCACAGACCAACTAGCCGAAATTAGTTCCATGAGTTTTGGCCTTGCGGTCGGTCTCCGTTCGCACGGTAAAAAGACCCGAAAATCTGGCCATCCATACGAATCTCTGTGGTCGCTGAAATCCCCATAGATGGTTAAGCATAACTACCGAATGGTGGGACGTTCGGTAGTTTCAGTACGAAGTTATGGAGGTCTGGAGGACTCAGCGGTGTTCGCCTGTTTTTGTATCCGTTTTCAGTTCCATGCGGTTACAGGCAACCACCGCTGTTCGCACACAAGATGGCCGCGGACACGTGGAAAAGTCCCGAAATGGCGGCCACCTATACTTTATACACGGAATTCGTACTGAATCATGCGAACGGTTTATTCTGTCGAATCCTCTTATATTTTACACTGTGGATTCACTTAAATCATACGAACAGGAGACAATGAAATGAATAAAGGTTTGAGCTGTAATTCCCTTGCTTGCTTCACAGCTACCAGGGGCTTGTACGGATCCGTTACAATTACAATGACTGACTGGCAGGATGGGGAGTGCTGTGCACAAACTGTGCTGCCTTATGATTGCACCGGCCCTGCATGTGCTTACTGACAAACAGATATGCTCTGAGACACATAAGTGTCAATGCTTATGTCCTGAAAGGCCACCTACAGAGGGCAGACACTAATTCCTGAACATAGTGCTAACACATCTAATGATGTGCTTACACCAGAGCCTGCCCAAGACATTGTGCTGCCTGGGTCAAAAGATGAAATGCTGCCCCTCACTCATCAAAATCATGCTCATCAAAATACGCCCATGTTATGTCATAGCTTGTGTTTGTAGTAAATGCAGTGTGTGTGTGTGCATAATGGATGCAGAGTATGTGTGTGTATAGTGGATGCAGTGTGTATAGTTAATGCAGTGTCTGCAGTCGATGCAGTGTGTGTAGTGCATGTAGTGTCTGTGTGGGTAACCCATGGCAACGCTCTTGCAGCTCACGAGAAGAGAGGGCCTGCTACTTCTGGAAGAGAAAATTAGATGCCTGGGCCCCTCTTAATTTGACACACCAGCAGGGGCCTTGGAGAACTACATACCCAGTATATATATACCTATATGTGGGGCCCTGGAGAACTACATACCCAGTATATATATACCTATATGTGGGAGGCCCGGGCAGCACAGGCCACTTACAGCTGATTTGCTAAAGTTTACAGATGCCCTGTTCTGCCCCTGTCAAAATGCTGCCTGGAGCAGTGGCCCCACTAGGATGCATGGGCCGGCCATGACTCATGCAATGCTTATTGGGATGTTGGGACAGGACCTGAACATCCGGACTGTCTTACCAAACTCAGGATGGTTGAGGCAGCTGCCAGTGTACATTATATTTAAAACTCTCTTAGCCTGCAGCCTCTAAATGTGCAGTTCCTAGTTGCTGCAAATCATGGTCTAACGTTTCTGTCCTACCTGGGTCTGTGACTCATGATGATGTAACATCAGGCATTAGTAATAGCCGAAAGGGAGCCAGGGGCAACTTCCCCTAGTTATTGATAGTTAGTGATCATACCATAGAAGTGTGAACCTTAACTACTCTATCAGAAGGATAAGTCAGCGCTTCATAAACCCAGAATCACAATAGCTTAAGCCTCCAAAAAATGCCTACCTCTCACCGAAACTTGGAGGAGTAAAACTGTGGTCCACAGCAGTCAGCCAGGAAAGCCGCTGCATAATACAGTAAAATACTTAAATTCAATGTAACCCACATTACACATTGAACACCTGCACAGTACACCCAAATCCAATCCAAACTGCATATCTACATGCTACTTCAAAATATATGGTTTGCCCTTTTTAATTTATGTTGTAGTAGCTGGCCGCTATTAAAAGACTAACTGGGTGGGCAGTTACTGTGCTTCCATTGGGGTACCAAGCACTTTAGAAGGCTGGTAACTAACTACCCATTGTCAAAACACACCATTCACCCTCCGATCCAACTAGTCTATTAATGGCAGGTCAACTTGGAATTAGCAGTTACAGCTAAATAAATGTGTTATAAGATACATTTATTTTGTGGTGGACACTTTTCTGAATAAGGTGCTGGGCACTTATGTTGCTTAAGGTATTGCAGTGGATGAGATTTATTTGAAATTTGCTAAAACAATTATTTTGAATCCTATACAAAGAAATGTATATATAATCAAAATGATTTTTCTTGGATTGAAAACTGTACAGACAGATTGCATTTCTTGTAGGGTATCTGGTACTTGATTTCTAATATTATGTTTAAATATTTAACAAAATGCATTTGTGACAAATAAAATTAAATGTACGAATCTACACCTCTATATCCTGCAAATGGGTGGCTCCATCTTAGCCCCTGCAAATCATAGTTATAATTTTATAGCATGACAGGAGGCTTCATATTTGCTTAAGTCTCTCTTTACTAGAACTCCACAGCAGCACATTAACAGAGAGATAAACACCAAAGACAAAAACATAAGGTATCTATATAAGGCTCCTCCTAAGCCACCATTTCCTCTTTCTTTGCTGCTCTGCATCAGTACAGGTCAGAGTACCACTGCCTCCTGCTTCTAGTGGGTGGCGTTGGGATTTAGTGTGATTCATTTATGATTGTTATGAACTATGCTTGGTTGTGAGATTTATGTGCCTTTCTGGCTCTTTTATTTTCTTTGGGGAATGTTTCCTTTACAATACTGATAGTTTTTTTTCATGTGTTTATTTATACAGATTACTGATAGTTTGCCATGTGCTTATTTATACAGATTACTGACAGTTTGCCATGTGCTTATTTATACAGATTACTGACAGTTTGCCATGTGCTTATTTATACAGATTACTGACAGTTTGCCATGTGCTTATTTATACAGATTACTGACAGTTTGCCATGTGCATATTTATACAGATTACTGAGTTTGCCATGTGCTTATTTATACAGATTACTGGTAGTTTGCCATGTGCTTATTTATACAGATTACTGGTAGTTTGCCATGTGCTTATTTATACAGATTACTGGTAGTTTGCCATGTGCTTATTTATACAGATTACTGGTAGTTTGCCATGTGCTTATTTATACAGATTACTGGTAGTTTGCCATGTGCTTATTTATACAGATTACTGGTAGTTTGCCATGTGCTTATTTATACAGATTACTGGTAGTTTGCCAGGTGCTTAGTTATACAGATTACTGGTAGTTTGCCAGGTGCTTAGTTATACAGATTACTGGTAGTTTGCCATGTGCTTAGTTATACAGATTACTGGTAGTTTGCCATGTGCTTAGTTATACAGATTACTGGTAGTTTGCCATGTGCTTAGTTATACAGATTACTGGTAGTTTGCCATGTGCTTAGTTATACAGATTACTGGTAGTTTGCCATGTGGTTAGTTATACAGATTACTGGTAGTTTGCCATGTGGTTAGTTATACAGATTACTGGTAGTTTGCCATGTGGTTAGTTATACAGATTACTGGTAGTTTGCCATGTGGTTAGTTATACAGATTACTGGTAGCTTGCCATGTGGTTAGTTATACAGATTACTGGTAGCTTGCCATGTGGTTAGTTATACAGATTACTGGTAGCTTGCCATGTGGTTAGTTATACAGATTACTGGTAGTTTGCCATGTGTTTATTTCTTTGTGCCTGTTTTCTCCTTGGGAGTTTTGTTTTACCCTGTTGGCTTTATTGTTCTGTTTCCTCTGGCTTATTGGCCGTGGTGGTCGCCGAGAAGCGGTCTTCCGACCGCTCCCCGTGCCGACCGCCGGGACCGCGGAGAAAGACTCCTGCGGTCCCTCGTGTGTTGCCTTTGATTCCCGCCCACCGGCTTCGTCCGCCGAGCGGGAATCCCCGTTTTGTTCTTTACCCTGCCCGCGTCCCCACTCACTCACTAACACTTGTCAGAGTGGGGACGGAGCAGGGATCTACTCATTTGCCGCGGGAGCCTCCGCTCCCGGTCACCCTCCCCGCGACCGCGTGGTCGGGCAGCAGGTGCGCGGCTCTCATCTGAGTTTGCCGCGCGCGTCACTGCCTTATTAAAGGTACAGTGACTAGCTGGTCCGGTGTGTTTCCCCATCTCCTGGGCGGTTTGGGGGTGCGTATTTTTTTGGTGACAGCTTTCTTTTCTGTCCGTGTGAGGCAGCTCTGTGAGCCCTTGCATCATAAATTATGCCCCATATATGAGGGTCGCAGATTCAATCCCCCTCACCTCTCCAAGTAACTAAGAATAGACTTTAGTTTTCGAATCTTTGCATGTGTGCTTGCCCTGCATGTTTTTCTATGGACATGGTTTTACGGTTTACTGGTTTTCCTGACTTCCACATGGCACTGCGTGCCTCCTGCAGGTGTCCCTGCCTGGTGTCCTTACCCACTTTTGAACTAGGACTGCTCTAATCAAGCCTCAGTTGCCTGATGGAGGTAGCACTGGCGTCCAAAGTGGTTGAGCATGGCACTCGTATTATGTGGCCTAATGGATTAGGCACAACCATATAAAAACTAAAGTGTTTCTGTCACGATACCGGGGAACCCAACACGCTAACACACACACAGACACACACACAGAAAGTGTGCTGTACCGGTCCTTAGAGTGGCCGGGCTAAGCACACAAAGAATAGTCAGGAGACAAGCCGAGTAAGGGGAACCAGAAAACAGAATAACGAGAAACAAGCCGAGGTCAAAGGGTAGGAGAAAGTCACAAAGTCAGTATAACAAGCCAGAGGGTACGTAACCAGAAAGCACACGTTCACAATCGATACTATAAAGCAAAGACCACAACAGGGCACAGATAGACAGGAAAGGTAAGTATTTAAATCCTAGCCTGAATCCTGATTGGCTAACCACCAATCAGTATTAACAAACACACGTGGGGGATATCTATACCCCCCACTGTGTTTGTTGCACTGTAGCTTTAACGCCGGGTCACGTGAGTGACCCCGGCGCTTAGATAATAGTGCCGGCTCCCAGCGTGCAGCGTTAGACATGCTGCCGCTGGGAGGAGGAGAGGAGGACGCGAGCGGCGTGTCAGGAGGAGAGGACGGCGCTCGCTTAACGGTAAGGGGAGAGGGGACCGCGGGCGGCGACGGACCGAGGGTGAGTGCTGCGAGAGGATTGCAGCCTCCCCTCACCGCTGCCCGCGGAGCCCTGACATAACCCCCCCCTCGAAGACCGCCCAGGGGGCGGGAAGCCGAAGGCTTCAAAGGAAACCGCGCATGAAAGGAGCGGATCAAGGAGGGGGCGTCCAAGTCAGAGACAGAAACCCACGACCGCTCCTCCGGGCCATAACCCTTCCAATCAACCAGATACTGCAACCGACCTCGAGAGAAACGAGAATCAAGGAGAGCAGCCACCTCATATACGTCACTAGAGACCGCGCGGAGGGCATCGGAACGCCTGAGAGAGCCAGAGAACCGATTACAGAGCAAGGGCTTCAAAAGGGAGGTGTGAAAGGTGTTAGGTATGCGCATGGAAGGGGGCAAGGCCAGGGAGTAGGATACAGGATTCACCCTACGCAACACCTTATAGGGACCAAGGAACTTGGGCGCGAACTTCATCGAGGGAACCCTAAGGCGGAGATTCCTAGAGGACAACCAAACCCTATCACCCGGAGCATAAGAAGGAGCCGCACACCTACGACGATCAGCAAACCTCTTTTGAGTAGCAGCAGCACGACAAAGAGCAGCATGGACCTGATCCCACATCTTCCGTAAGGAGGCGAGGTGCTCGTCCAAAGCGGGCATTCCCTTGTCGGAGAATACACTGGGAAGGACAGCGGGTTGGAACCCATAAGCCACCATAAAAGGACTTGCGCCAGTAGAAGAATGAGACACAGTGTTCCTGGCAAACTCAGCCCAGGGAAGGAGACGGGACCAGTTGTCCTGGTGTGCATTCGTGAAACAGCGTAAATACAACTCCACAGACTGATTTGCTCGTTCGGCAGCTCCATTAGATTGCGGATGATAGGAGGAAGTAAACGATAAGGAGACCCCCATCTCAGCACAAAAGCCTCTCCAAAACCGAGAGACAAACTGAGGGCCCCTGTCAGATACGATATCTTGTGGTATACCATGCAAGCGGAACACTTCTTTGGCAAACACCTGAGCCAACTGAACCGCAGAAGGTAGCTTCTTAAGCGGAATGAAGTGCGCCATTTTGGAGAACCTATCCGTTACAGTCAAAATTACTGTCTGCCCATCAGATGAAGGAAGATCCACAATAAAGTCCATGGATAAGTGTGTCCACGGTTTCTTGGGTACAGATAGGGGCATAAGGAGTCCCAGGGGTTTAACATTAGGGGACTTACACTGTGTACAGACACGGCAAGCCTGCACGTAATCTACCACGTCTTTTTTGAGTGAGGGCCACCAAAACTGTTGGAGAAGACCCTTGTAAGTCTTGGTAACCCCTGGATGACCAGCCGTTTTGGCTGTGTGAAATAAAGTCAACAACTTCTTTCTGTCTTTTACTTTCACGTACAGCTTACCAGTAGGGGTCTCAGAGGGTGCTTGGGGTTGGTATGACTTGATACCATCAAGAAAAAGAGACGAGATAACCAAACGGGTAGTAGCTATTATATTAGTTGTGGGTACAAAGGGAAGGGAAGGATCAGGATGGTGTAACACAGGGGCAGTGGCAAATGCCTTTTTTAGAGTCTCGAAGGCCACAATAGCATTAGGATTCCAAACCCTGGGGTGTAAACCCTTTTTTGTCAGTTTAGTGATAGGGGAAATAATGGATGAGAAGTTTTTAACAAACTTTCTATAATAATTGGCAAACCCTATAAATCGCTGTATTGCCTTAAGTCCTTGGGGAAGGGGCCAGGACAGTATAGCTTCCAATTTTGAAGGATCCATGCTGAATCCTTGTTCAGAAATAACATAACCCAGGAATTGTACAGAGGTTTGGTCGAATAAGCATTTCTCTAATTTACAATAAAGACCATTCTGCAACAACCTTTTAAGCACCATCCTAACATGAGTATGATGTGTCTTCAAATCTGGAGAATATACAAGTATGTCATCTAGGTAGACTACAGCACAGACATGCAGTAGATCTCTAAGGACATCGTTTATGAGGTCCTGAAAAACGGCAGGAGCATTACACAATCCAAAAGGCATGACCAGATACTCGTAATGCCCACTACGCGTATTGAACGCCGTTTTCCATTCATCATTCTCCTTAATACGAACAAGGTTATAAGCCCCCCTGAGGTCTAGTTTAGTAAAATATCTAGAACCTTTGACACGATCAAACAATTCGGTAATGAGGGGAATCGGATAGGCATTTTTAATCGTTATATTGTTTAGGGCTCTGTAGTCTATACACGGTCTCAAATCGCCCTCCTTTTTTGCCACAAAAAAGAAACCAGCACCAGCAGGAGAGGAGGACCTTCTAATAAAACCTTTACTTAAGGCCTCTCGTATGTACTCCTCCATGACCTGGTTTTCTTTCTCAGAAAGAGGGTAGACCTTACCCCTAGGAGGCATAGTACCCGGTAATAGGTTTATGGCACAGTCATAGTCACGGTGTGGAGGTAGCTTATCTGCCTCCCTTTTTTCGAAAACCAAAGCAAGGTCTGCATACACAGAAGGGACAGAAACAGAAAGCGGTTTAGCCGTGGGCACGTTAAGTAAACAAATGGGACGTACTTGGGCCATACAGTCTCGTTGACAGGATTCCCCCCAGGAGAGTATGTCTAAACAACCCCAATCAAGTACTGGGTTGTGTTTCACTAACCAGGGAAAACCCAGAACTATGGAAGCAGTAGGGGAGTCAATTATTTGGAAGGTTAACCTTTCCTTGTGTAAAGCACCCACACACATCTCTATATCTTGGGTCTCATGGGTCACCAGAGGTCTCTCAAGGGGTCTACCATCTATGGCCTCAACGGCCAAGGGTGTGGCCTTTTGGATCAAAGTCAAGGCTGCGGTTCTGGCAAAGGTCTCATCCATAAGGTTGTCAGCCGCACCTGAATCGATCAAGGCTTTAGTTGTTATGGTGGTTTTATTGACCAAAAGAGAGACCGTAATAAATGGTCTGGAGATGGACACATGAGGGGACAAAGTCATAACACCCGAGGCCGACCCCTCTCTAGGCCTTAGGTGCTGGAGTTTCCCTGTAATTTAGGGCATGTATTACAGTGGTGACCCCTCTTTCCACAATAGAGACATAACCCCTCTCTTCTACGATACGTTCTTTCAGCCTCAGTTAACCCCGTAGCACCCAATTGCATGGGTTCGGGGGATGGTTGCCTAGGAGCGGGTAACGCTAGTAATGCAGTACTGGGTAGAGCAGGTAACACCCGTGTATCCAGCCGTCTTTGACTACGTCTCTCTCTAATGCGGTTATCAATAAGGATTACATAGTCTATAATATCATCTAGAAGGACAGGCAGTTCCCTGGATGCTATTTCATCCAGTATGTAAGCGGCCAAACCCTCCTGAAAGGCTGTTACGAGGGCGTCGTTATTCCAAACCACTTCAGCTGCTAGAGTGCGGAATTCGATAGTATAATCCGCTACAGATCTGTTACCCTGTCGAACCCTAAGCAGAGCTTTGCCAGCAGAGGCAACCCTACCGGGTTGATCAAACGTGCGTTTGAATGCGGACAAAAAATCCGCAAAGGACATAGGAGACATATTTTCCCACATGGGGTTTGCCCATGCTAAAGCTCTCCCAGACAGGTGGTTTATCAAAAAGGCAATTTTGGATCTGTCGGTGGGATAGGAACGTGGATTCATCACCAGATGGATGTCAATTTGATTGAGGAAACCACGACACAATGCTGGGTCACCACTATAGCGCTGTGGCGGTGTCATATGGACTACATGGGCAGGAACGGGTACTGGAGTGGCAATGGGTTCGGACACAGCAGCAACCGCCTCCTGGACGGCAGGCTGCAGGTGTGCAGTACGAGCCAGTATGGTCTGCAAAGCTTGAGCAAACTGATCCATACGGTGGTCCAAGCCATCCATTCTAGCCTCCTGATTAACTAGGAGCTGTGGTATGTCAGCAGGTTCCATTATGGCCCTGTTGTAATGTCACGATACCGGGGAACCCAACACGCTAACACACACACAGACACACACACAGAAAGTGTGCTATACCGGTCCTTAGAGTGGCCGGGCTAAGCACACAAAGAATAGTCAGGAGACAAGCCGAGTAAGGGGAACCAGAAAACAGAATAACGAGAAACAAGCCGAGGTCAAAGGGTAGGAGAAAGTCACAAAGTCAGTTTAACAAGCCAGAGGGTACGTAACCAGAAAGCACACGTTCACAATCGATACTATAAAGCAAAGACCACAACAGGGCACAGATAGACAGGAAAGGTAAGTATTTAAATCCTAGCCTGAATCCTGATTGGCTAACCACCAATCAGTATTAACAAACACACGTGGGGGATATCTATACCCCCCACTGTGTTTGTTGCACTGTAGCTTTAACGCCGGGTCACGTGAGTGACCCCGGCGCTTAGATAATAGTGCCGGCTCCCAGCGTGCAGCGTTAGACATGCTGCCGCTGGGAGGAGGAGAGGAGGACGCGAGCGGCGTGTCAGGAGGAGAGGACGCCGCTCGCTTAACGGTAAGGGGAGAGGGGACCGCGGGCGGCGACGGACCGAGGGTGAGTGCTGCGAGAGGATTGCAGCCTCCCCTCACCGCTGCCCGCGGAGCCCTGACAGTTTCGCTATCTTGAAGAACCTTGCCTATAAGGACCCAGCTTCATCTCTACCCTGCACCCTAATAGTCAAGATTCTACTACATGTCTAAAAGGATCTAGGTTTCCGCCTGCATTATACCTCTGGGTCGGTACCGCCCGTACCCTTATACTGGCCTGCCTTGTCTGTGCCTTTATAATTGGCCTGCTTTGTCTGTGCCCCTTGATTGGCCTGCTTTGTCTGTGCCCCTTCATTGGCCTGCTTTGTCTGTGCCCCATGATTGGCCTGCTTTGTCTGTGCCCCATGATTGGCCTGCTTTGTCTGTGCCATACTATGCATGCTATTGGACTGGTGGCTCCATACCCTGGATAACGATTTGTTGAGCCTGCATGCATTATTACTTGCCTCTGCCAACACTAGGGGTGCTGCCCCTTTTGCCTGCTAATGATACCTGTTTTCTAGCTTCGTAGGTATCAAGTATCATAGACTCAGACTTTATGGACGCCTCTGCACAGGAGCAGAATTTGCAGGCTTTACTTAATGCGACTGTGACCGCATCTGTTGAAATAGCCCTGGCTAGGGCCCTCCCTCAACCACATACGGACAGGGGTGTGTGTGGAACCCCTCAGTTGGCAGAAGACTCGGATGAGTCAGACTCTCAGGTGCGAGAGCAGGCAAGTGCGCGAACGCGCTATTGAAAGGGTGAAGACCCTGAACCACGCTCCCGGACGGGCTAGACTCCGGCGAAGTGATGTGGTTTGAGGTTGATAACCTCGCCGGCCAGGCGCCACCGCCTATCGGGCGCAGGGGAGGAGGCCTCCTTACCCCCCCCACCTTGGCCGCGCTGGATGTGTGGCGGGCAGACCAGCCTCCCTCAGATGGAGAAGATGTTTGGGTTGAGGACCTTGGCGAGGGTCCCGGTGGACGCTGGGAAGAGGAAGACGCGCCACCGACTAGGGGCCCCACGACAATGTTGGGGGACGATACCCTTTTGGGCACTACTGGAGAACCTCTGTTAGAGCCTCAATCTATCCGAGGCCCCAGGTCCTCGGACTAGTCACTGCCCGACCACTTGGCACAATTCGTGCGCTACTGGGTCTGTAGACCCCTTGGAAGTGAGGCCTGCAAGAAGCTGCGGGCGCAATGCCCCAGACCGGTACTGCCGGACAGGGTGGCGGTTACCCTGGATGTTGGCCCTAACAGACGAGGCCTTCACAGAAGGTAGGGCTCTGGACCCAGCCACCATGAGGGACTGGGCACTTTGTTCCATTTGCCTGCTGGGCAATGCCACTGTGGCCCTTTGCACGGAACCCAGGAAGACGGCACTCTTCCATATGGACAACAAGCTGTCGGATTTGGGAGCCGAAGATGTGGGTCCCCTGGCTAAAGGTCTGCTGTTCAGGGAGCCTTTCGTTGAGGAACTGCAGAAACAGGTTATTCTGTTTACCTCCCGGGATAAAGCAAAGTCTTCGATCGGGAAGGTCTTCCGCCCACGGTTACCTTCAGACGTATGGGTCCTTGGGACAGTGCGGAGTTATGTCACTTGCTTATCTTTGCGAGGACCCCGCCGGGCTCAGATTTTGGACGCGCTCTGCGTTTTCCTCGTTGGAATGCCTGGGGTTCGTGGTCATTCTGAAGAAATCTGCCTTGGAGCCTGCGCAGACGGTGGAATTCTTGGGTTTCGTAGTCGTTGCGCAAGACGGCATTCTCCGCCTGCCTGTGGCGAAGATAACGGCCATTCGGAAGGAGATCAGACGTGTTTTCGACAAGACCGAACTCCCCTCTGGAGGTTGGCTCGCGTGGTGGGTCTCCTCTTGGCCTCGATACAGGCGTTCTACCCGGGCCCACTACATTACAGGGCCATGCAGCGGCTGAAGGCGCACTCTCTACGCCAGATCTCCCTGGCCTCGGACGTGCAGGCCGGATTGAGCTGGTGCCTCCTGCATATATCCGCCTGGAACAGCAAGGCGATATTCGGGATGACCCTGGATCTCGTGTAGGAATCGGATGCGAGTCTTTGGGACTGGGGTGCCTCGTGCACGACGAGGTCCACGGGGGCCCGTGGTCGGACAATAGATCGGAATCCCGCATCAATTGCCTGGGGTTGATTGCAGGTTCGTTGGCAATTCGGAGCCTGGCGACGCATCTGTCGGACTGATGCGTGCTCCTTCGGATGGACAATGGTTCGACGGTGCAATACATCAACCACTCGGTTTCGAGCACTAGAGGTGTTATCTCCCAACATGGAGCTCCTGGTGTCGGTGGTGCTTGGAACGGGATACCGATCCCTTTACGGGTCCTGTATCTAGCGTGCTGAATTTCTTGTCTCATCTCTTTGACCTGGGTCGGTCATATCGCTCGGTTATCGTGGTTAGATCAGCTATCTCGACGGCACATGTCCCGCTTCGGGTTTTTTCCCCATCGGCCAGGATCCGCTAGTCTGCAGGCTCCTGCGTGGAATGAGACTGGTGCGCCCTCCGGCGCCCAAGTATTCTTCCCTCTGGGACGTGCGTTTGGTTTTGGCGTTCTTTCGGAATTGGCCTGATAACCAGGACCTTTCTCTTCGCCAGCTTTTAGCGAAATTTGCCCTCTTGTTGTGTCTGGTCTCGTTCAGACGTGTTTCGGATGTCCGGGCCTTCGATGTCGGCGCTTTCTCGTTTTTCTCCAGAGGGGGTCTCCGTCAAGGTGCTTAGACGTACCAAGTCGGAATCGACGGTTGTATCATGCCCTTACTTCTAGGACTCGCCTAAGCTTCGTGTAGCGAAGGCACTGGCGCAATGGATAAGATGTCTTTTGGCTCTGGCGGGCGTGGATGCGACCTTCGGAGCGCTTTTGGTTAGGGGCGCCGCAGCTTCCGGAGCTTTTTTGGCGAGCGTTTCCCTTCAGGACATTCTGCGTTCGGCGGACGGGTCCCGTGTAGAGTTTTTTTCGCCTATTTTACTTTAGACCGTCGGAACATGCTTCTTTTGCTTTGCTGTCGGAGCGTTAAAACAGCAAATATGAAGCCTCCTGTCATGCTATAAAATTGTAGATTATACTAGCTTTAGTGTAACTATAATCTTAATTTTATTAATGACAGGAGGCGAATATTTCCCACCCAATTTGATTTCTTCCCCCCCCCCTTGTTTTGGATGGATTGCAATGATTGTATTTCTGTTGATTTGTCTGATTATCTGGGCTAGGTTGGTTAGTCTGGGGTGATGTTGTGGGAAGTGCATGTTATACTGTATTGACGGCCATTAGTATGGATTTCGTGTCTTTATTCTATCAGTACTGGATCGTGGGATTTGTTTTATCAGTACATTTCGTTCACTAATCAGTGTTTTCGATTCTGTTTATTTCGTTTCAGTTTAATGGTTCGACTACAGTTCATAGGATCGGCCGTTTGGCGGGATAAAGATCAAGTTCATCCATTATCCGAAGTTTTTCCAGATGACATTCATCGTTATGTTGTGAATTTTTCTTTATTTAGTTATTGTCATTGTTGTGTACGTTACGTTGTCGCAGCGTGAAAGAGGAAATGGTGGCTTAGGAGGAGCCTTATATAGATACCTTATGTTTTTGTCTTTGGTGTTTATCTCTCTGTTAATGTGCTGCTGTGGAGTTCTAGTAAAGAGAGACTTAAGCAAATATTCGCCTCCTGTCATTAATAAAATTAAGATTATAGTTACACTAAAGCTAGTATAATCTACAATTGTCTTTTGCACCTAGTAATCAGTATAGAGAAAGTATACATCTAGAGGCTAGAGCAAAAATGAAACAAAGCTTCTATGTCTCTTCTTCATTTGAACTGTGTGCCCTGGATAAATGATATTGAACACATTTTGCTTGACTGGACATCCCCTTTTGCTTGAGGCATGATTTCGGGCTCTAGGTCACCTTTCCTTCTTATTAAACGTGATGGAAACATTTGATAAATAACACATTTCAATGATAGAATGTTAGGTGTGTCTGAAATGTGCATTTGCCTCAATTTTACTGGCAGTAATTGTTCGACTGTAGTTCTAGGCTACATTTTAATAATCATTCACTGTGCTCAAAAATTCTGTTCATCCTAACAAGTCTGTTCATACTAACAAAAGGGTTATCTGTCATCATGGTAAATGGAAAATGTAACAGATATGATTGCATTTTTTCCAATGCTCATACTCATGCTAAATATTACTTTTCCACAGTTTTTAGATGAGATAGACTATATGGGCACATACATTGAGGCATCCTGAGCAAATAAGAAAATGTTTTTATACCTGCCAATATTCTCTACTTATTTTACAGGAAGGAACTTGGCAAGCAGGAGAAGTAAGAGAGCAGAATGCACATGAAAGGGGTGAGGGTGTCAAGTCTGCAACCTCAAGTTAAACCATGCACAGAGCACTTCTGAAGTGCTCTACACACGGTCCAAGTTTCAGATCTCTGCACCTTGAAATCTGTTTAGAAGATTTGAATTGCTGGGTAAATTTCAAAATGTTAGACAAGACACACGGGACCCATTTTTGCAGGGACACTACCACCAAATGTAGGACTCTCCCCAAAATTTGGAACTGCTGATACACATTGGTTTAATCTTGATGAGTGTATTGTTGAAAGCCATCCTCACACTCTGAAAGCTTCTATTTTTCCTGTTTCGCTAGAAGAACTTTGTTATTAGCAATAATCAGCATGGTTTTATGAAACCTAGGTCATGCCAAACTAACCTAATTGCATTCTACGAAGAAGTAAGTAGAAGTATAGATCAGGGTGTTTCAGTGGATGTGATCTACTTGGATTTTCCCAAGGCATTTGATATGGTTCCTCACAATAGGTTAGTCTTAAAACTAAAAGAAATTGGTCTAGATGATGTGGCAGACCTCTCTGCCTTTGGATTATTACTGTTTCGTCTGTTTGTTTGGTATTTGCCGGTTGTTCGTATGGTTCTGCTTTCATTCGCCTAAATACGAATGAACTACCGAACGGCAGGCCACCCAGCAGGGAAGTGTGCTGCTCATTAACCTTTATGCCCTCATTAATATTGTGGTTAACCGCAGACACTTCTAACTCCCGAATGGTCGGCTGGGTGGTTGTCGTTTGTTATTACCATGCGACCATATTGGCAACCAAAATGCCACCTTTCCTTAATCTGACATGCCCTTAATAGGTGAACAGGCCTCTATGGGATCATGTGAGTTTGCTAACTAATTGTAGCTCCCTAAACAATTTCGAACAACTACTACTACTCTCCCCTCTCCAGTCCAACTGTTCTTAAAAGGTTGGGATAAACATAGGTTGAAAATCTGTAGGCCCAGCAACCTCTTCTTAGCAATGCCTGTTTCTGCTCTCACTTATAGCATCCCTACATTTTATGCTACTTCTTTGTACAAGGCAGGTGCTACCAATTTGCTTCATTTATTCCAGACAGACTCCCTGCTGAATTTTAATGCATTAATGCTCCAGTATGCTCTCCTACAACCTTCACATTACTCCTATAGGCAACTCAGACCCTTTCTGCTACAGTCACAAACATAGTAGTCTACAACTAGGATCCACTACCACAGTAACTATTTGGGAAAACGTGTGTATCACAGGTAAACTTCTTTCTAAATGTAAACTGATCTCTATGCGCTACAAATTAATATCAAATCACATGATCTTCTCAGAAACTAAATAGGCAAAACAATGAGAATCAGCTCTTCATTGTACGATTTTTCCAAGACAATGGAAAAATATAATTGTAACGGACCGTTTTGCTCACCAGAGGTTAAAAACCGTTTAGGCGATATTCCCCTTTTCAGATGCACAGGCAGCTACTGCAATCACCAATCTCCCGAATTGCAAACACATGAATTCACCAATCTCCCGAACTGGAACCAGGGGAATGCTCCAAACTCCCGAACTGGAAACACACGAATGCTGTAAACAGCCGAACAGGAAAAACCATACGAACAGTTTACACTCCTGGCAGTCGCACTGTAACAGCATACAATCCAATTCCCCCCAAGAATGAGATGACACTTTGTTTGAGGGTCAAGCAGAACTGATTTACTGGGGCTACCTACCCGCTTTTATGCAGGTCTCCTACCTGGTGGACACTCCCCTAGGGGACCAGATGGAAGACATATTGGACATTGACCAATCACAAGCTTACAATCCCACAATGCATCACAATCCCTCCTCTCTGTCCTGGAGATAATTGGGAAGTAATCCAATTATCTCCAAGGACAGAGGCAACACTCCATTAGCCACATGGCAGACAAAGGACAATAAAATACATAAAAATACATACTGTTACATTTATCACATAGAACATTCTACCCATCCCCAGATAGCTCAGATAGCTTAGATCTGAGCGCACATTATTACCGGATGGTGCTCAGATCACATACATACAGTTCAATCGCCATGGAGCCAAAGTCTTTCATACAGTCTTTCAGTATACGGCTATCTGGGGTAGCATGGCTTTAACAGTCCGCAGAAAGGCACGAACCAGCCTTTCTGCAGGGAAAAAGAACAGTGTTAAACATGGGGCCATAGTCCAGTGGCAGGAGGCGGGCGACCAGGCTCCTCCAGTGGCGAGGTTGGTTCCGCCACAATAATCAATGCTCTAAATGGGTTAATAAAATCCTCCACTTAGATATAGCAACATCGCAAAGTACTTATAAGTGGTATTTGGCCCCATCGTAATAGCATAAGATGTTTCCTCACACCCCTTCTTCTTGTTGAAGATGTAGTAATGCCAAAGGCTCCATGGTTTACATGGGATGGCACTGCACCCCCTTACACCATTTTCAAAATCTGTGCACCACAAACAAAACAAAAAACAGATTGCAAGAGGGTATTGTCAGTGAGTAACACAGCAGTCCTACTCAAAGAAACTTCAAGATTTCCAAAGAATATAATCTTAAAAGCAAGACTGTGGGGGGCGGAGCCAACTGCCGAACTGACTGGTCGCATCTGCAGGGAGCTCCTGGCGATAGCGGCCTAAACGACCTAAAAACTCGGGGAAATCACCCCCCAAAGTAACCCAGCTGCCCCCACACGAAGCAGCAATGGGCAGAAAAAACAAAAAACCCAAGCAAGATCTGCCCAGGCAGGGCACTAGCATAGGGGACCTATGGCGGCGAGCGCAGGGCGCACCAGAGCCCGACATGGCCGCCTACATTAATGACTTTGAGGACTCAGACGATCTGCTCTCGGAGCCAGAAGAACTCGGTACACCCGCAATAGGGCCACCTGAGAAGCCCAACACGAAACCTACCGTGCAGCCAGACACAGCCCCGGTCACGAAAGTTGAAATGCGGGAGCTGCTGGCGGAGCTCCGCCGGAATATTCAGGAGGACGTAGCTGACATGCGACGAGACATTAAGGGCCTTACGGGCCGCGTGGAAACCATGGAGAAAAGCTCCCACACGCATACCAGGCAAGTGGCCACCCTACAGCAGGAAATGCAAAGGCTGCAACAGCAACACTTGAAAGTGGACCAAGCCCTGGCAGCAATGGAGGACTCACGAAGGGCCCAGAACTTGAAGATCAGAGGCATCACAGAATCTGTTCCAGACTCTGAACTTCCCCACCTCATGAGGCGCCTGGTGAGTAAATTACTTCCACCAAAGCAAGCCAAGGGAGTAGGCCTCGACGGCATATTTAGAATCCCTAAGCCGCCAACGGCCCCATCAACAGCAACCAGGGACGTGATAATCAAATTCCAGAAGCGACAGGACAAGGAAGCGTTAATGGCCGCCGTCAGAAACACTACCCCGCTCAATTTTGAAGACATGACTCTCTCATTTTATTCGGACTTGTCTAGGGGGACTATGGCCTGGCGCTCCACCCTGAGGCCCTTCACCACCCTGCTCCGCGAGCGCAACATCAAATACAGATGGCGCTCACCCCACAAGCTTCAGGTGCTACAGGGAGACTCCACATGCCTCATAGCGGACCTGCAAGAAGCGGAGGCTCACCTCTCCACCCTGGGTCTTTCGGAGGATGCCTTGCGACGATGCCACACAACCTTCAAACCACACAGGTGGAACCCGGCTACCTCAGAACCCTTTGTTCCGGGGGGACCCACTCACGCTACACTGACTATAGCCACCACCTGAGTGCTTCAGAAGGGGAAGGCCAAGCCTCACCGGCCACTCATACCTTTGCCATGGTTTCTTTCCTTTTTTTTACACCGCTAACATGTTAACAATTGATTTATGTATTGTATTATTTGGTTTGACTGCCTAATTTAAGTACGCAATCTGGGGACACACCAACCATAGAGGTTCCCGCTCTCTAGGGACAGTATCTCAGTAGCCACACGTGACCCTTCCCGCCACCGGGACAGCCCGGGCCGTTTAGACGCCGGGAACCCGCGCATAGCCAGACCACAGCGACACTGAACCCGGCCATGAGAGGCCCAACTGGACATAAGCTACATTCACACACCTAACCAGCATTCGGGAGGCAGGCATAGAGGGTCACCCCGAGCCACACTTCACAATACACGGCTGCCCTATACACATGGAGCGGGGTATCCCGCAGTCTTCCCACATCCCTCACCCAACACCCTGGCCCTGTGTTTACCACTTGTGTACACTCCCTGAGGGGGCCCCGTCATCTTAATCTTCCACCGGGGTACAAGATACTATATAGAGATGTCGAAGGATGTAATACCCCGCTACCCATTCAGGCCCTTAAGGGCGAACCACTATAAATATAGAGCTGCCCTGCTTAGGAACCACAGAAGATAGGAAACAGGACCGCACGATATAGGCCGAATCTAGAAATATTTTGTATTGCTGTTATGCCTTGGGCCGCTTACACGCAGTTTCTTAGCACGCACATATTGAACCATAAGCTTACTGCTCCACAACACCCGAGCATACACAAAATTAATGTGATAGTGCATCGGAATTAGCATCGAGTACCGAACATCTGCTTATGTACATATTTGTTGGCTTATCGTATTTCATTTCATTACTTCATTATTATGCTTAGTTATGCATGTTTATAAAACTTAAAATTGTGTGAACTCGCACGCCACAGCCACAATGTTATGTATCCTGAATCGCGCTGTTGTGGCGCTTGTTGAAATGCTGTAACCACCTACACAACAAAAATAAAGAATTAAAAAAAAAAAAAAAAAAAGCAAGACTGTTTGTTTATTTCCAAAGGAATAGTCTTCTCATTGAAATCTTAGGTGACTAATAACTTCTATTGGTTAATCTGCATCTGACTTCTCCAAATAACTTTGTTATGAAGTAGTATGCAATTCTTTATGATGGCAGTAGGACCCAAATACTGCCAATGGGAATTTGCTCCTCTTCTTGCATATCAAGGATGCCTGCTCCTATCTTTCATAAGAGCATTTACATGTATCTGTTGGTTCATGTTTGTTAGTTAGTGCCTACAAGGGCATGAGTTTTTGAAAGTGTTCGCTTTTCTTTTATGTGTTTATGGCTTGACAGATTTCCTTGTTCATATCTTTATTTGCATGTGTATGCATGTACATAGCGGCACCGGTGTATTTACCCCTGAGCTCTCCCCTGTTCAGCTCCCTCTCATGCGCACCGCAGTGATGCCGGAGCCAGAATATGGCGTCACTCCAGATTCGGCATCTCCAAGAGGCGCGCGAGGGAGCTGAACAGGGAGATCAGAACTCCCTTGCCGCCTTCAATATGAACCTGCCTGACCACCCACCCGGCTACCTGTCAGCAGGCCCGCCCACCCGGCTACCTGTCAGCATGGCTGCCAGCCAGCAGCAACCCCACTGGACCCCAGGGAACAATTCACTCCAGCACTCCCAAAGTTAGGGAGGCTCGATGGATTGAATAAAATTTTTTTTCAGTTGTGAGTGTGTTAGTGTGTGTCTGTGAGTGTTAGTGTGTGTCTGTTAGTGAGAGTGTTAATGTGTCTGTTAGTGAGTGTGTTAGTGTGTTATGTTAGTGAGTGTGTTAGCCTGTGAGTGTGTTAGTGTGTCTGTTAGTTAGTGTGTGTCTGTTAGTTAATGTTAGTGTTCGTGTCTGTTAGTGAGTGTGTTAGTGTGTTTCTGTTAGTTAGTGTGTGTATGTTACTGAGTGTGTTAGTGTGTGTGTTAGTGAGAGTGTGTGTGTGTTAGTGAGTGTGTGCCTGTCACTGGGAGTGTGTGTGTCTGTCCGTGAATGTATATGTCTGTTAGTGTGTGTCTCTAAGCTAGTGTATGTGTGTCTGTCAGTCAATGTGCGTGTCTGACACTAGTGTATGTATAGGTCAGTAAGTGTTGTATATGTGTGTTTGTCAGTGTGTATCTGTCAGTGAGTATATGTGTGTCTTATTGTGTGTGTCTGACACTGAGTGAGTGTGTGTCTGTCAGTGAGTGTGTATGCATTTCTGTCAGTGAGTGTGTATGCATTTCTGTCAGTGAGTGTGCATGTGTGTCTTGTCAGTGAGTGTGTTTGTGTCTGTTGGTGAATGCGTGTTTGTCAGTGAATGTAAGTGGGTGTAGCTGTGAATGAGTGAGTGCATATATCTGTGAATGTGTATATTTCAGTGAAAGTGTGTGTTGGTTAAACAGTATGTGTGACAATGACTGTGTATCTGTAAGTGAATGTATGTCAGTGCATGAATCAGTGAGGGCGTGTGTCTGTCAGGAAGAGAAATGTGGAAGTTTGAGGGGGCGGGGGGGAAGGTGGAGGTTTTGTTATGCCTAGGACAGCACAAAACCAGAATACACCATTGCATAGTGGGTAGATGTATACCAGAGTGTTTTCTTTAAAAATCTTCATTTGTGGGTGCTTGAGCATATGCAGTTGTCTGTAGATGCTGGATGATTGACTATGTATCTACATATGAAGGAAAGTTTTTTTTTTACTGATATAGATACCGCCACTTACAATTTGTCTCTTTTGTTCTTTGGTTTATCTCAAGCTTTGTTCTTGCTCTCTGTTATAATCAGGAAAATATATAGATTAGGTTATCTTTAATATTTACATTTTTTTATTTAAGTCAAAGTTTACATTTTTGTATAAGCGTGAGAGTTCCGCTTTATTATTTTCTCTTTTTTATATGGTATGGAGAAATAAGACTGTTAATGCTCATGTACTCGATTAAATACTTGATTCTAAAGCCTTTTTATTCAATGCTATAATTTATTTATTTTATTTTATTTATTTACTTACTGTGAGTGTAACTTATAACCACTATTTAGACATTAGATGTTACAATATGCAACCTTTACCCTTTGTGTCCCTATACCCCACTACCTCTAGCGTGTAAGCTCGCTGAGTAGGGCCCTCAACCCCTCTATTCCTGTGCGTCCAACTTGTCTGGTTATAATTACTTGTCTGTTAGTCCACCTATTATACAGCACTACGGAATTTGCTGGCGCTTTATAAATAATAAAATAATAATGATATGCAATTTTTGTATTGCAATATATATTCTATTTCATATATATCGGGTCTGAGGGAAGTCCAGTAAGAGGCAACTTGTTTTATGGCGTTTACTATATTGGAAACAAAACTAGATAAGGCCATCAGAAACTTTTTTGTTGGGATAAGGAACCAACATGCATCTTACACCTTAAACAGGGTTATATTAGGGATAATATTAAAAAATAAATACTTATTGTGACTAGAGCAACCTTGCCACATTGCATTGGAGAAGCCTGGTTGCCCGCCTGCTGCCTTTGGACTATGGCCCTGGGAGATTGGGCCCTTTAAAAACAGAATTCGGCCATACCAGAGTGTATGTCACTCATTCTGGCCCTTTAAATACTGTGGGGAAGGATTGACACTTTTTATATGGCACTTCGGATGCAGCCGAAGTGCCGAAGTTGTCGAAGTTGCCGAAGTTGTTGAAGTGGCCGCCATTCGACAAAGGAACATGTGGCGGCGGCCATTTTAATTTAGTCGAACTCGGTCAGCGGTGTATGCAAAAGAATCTGTGGAACTAAAATCGGCTACGCAATTACACGAACACCGCTGACCCTGACCGTCGCCTCCACTTCGACACTTCCGTAAAAGTCAAAGTACGTTCGACAATTCGAACATCCTGTTTTAATGTGTTATTTGCACAAACGGACCTGTTCGTGCCTTCGAATGGGACTTAGCCATTTTTCTACAGGAAATTGACCGACCGCACAGCCCAAATCAATGGAACTGTTTTGGGCAGGAAAATGTGCTTGCGGTCGTTCATAAAGGACTTCCGGCTATCTTTTTATCTACTGAGGGGATTTGTCTGATTTTTGAGAGTGTTTATGTTTAAAGTATGCTGAGTTTAAATATGTAATTGAGTGTATGGAGATTGGATGTATGGTTTTAAAGTTACAGTGTATGTGGAAAAACTGTGTTTTTACTGTCTGTAAAACCATTGTGTAACATAATTGTATCACAGGCAGAGGGGAGGATTTTGTGTGTAAATGCTGGGAGTGTCTTTTGTAATGTACGTCTATGATTGGTTATTTTGTAACACCCTGTGGGTGGTCCTACCCAGGGGCGGACTGACCACTCGGGCACATCGGTCATGGACCGAGGGCCCGTGGCAGTCAAGGGCCCGGAGCAGCTATGGCCAGCCTGGGGAGATCAGAGGATCTCCCAAACTGTCACAGCAACAAACAAGGCAGCAACATTTGCAAAGTTAGTGAAACCAGTTCCCCAGCGGGAGCGCTCTGTGTTGGAAAAGAGGAGGGGATAGGGAGTGACATCACATCCCCTCCTCTCTTACACAAATATAGAGCACCCAACGCATGTGTGAAGGGGGAGGAGCAGCTGTGATGGTAACAGCGACATGCTGCTCAGGGGAGGATGTGGAGAGTCAGCCTGATCAGACTGAAATGCAAGGTAAGCTGGGACAGAGATAACGGTGTAAGCACCACAGGAGGAGGATAATTTTAAGGAATTGGGGGCATGGTGAGAGACACAAATAGTGACTAAAAGATGAGTAGACTTACAAAACACTCACCAAACTTTCACACAAATACAATCATGCATGCACACAAACTGACACACTGCACAAAAACACCCCTATTCATAATCTCTCACACACACACTGAAATGCCATACAAATCTAGTCTTTATACAAACACCAGCATTTACACAAACACCAGCATTTACACATACAAACATACCTTACATCAGGGGCTGAGCCAGGGGGGCACCAAAGCAAGTGCCATCAGAAAGTCCTGGGAATCTGCTGTCCAAATTTCCTCCTCCCTGAGCCCATTCCCTCTATGAACATAAACCACAGTGGGGTTAAACCCCTACAGCCCCCTGTCTGCTTCTTTGAAGAGCAGCACCCCTTGAACAAGCTGCAGTGGCCAAAGCCAGCAGCAGCTAAGCTCAGCCCCCAGCTTTAACGATGTGGCCATGCTGACAGGAACAGCTTGGGAAACATGGGTCAACTTGCAGCTCTCCAATTACAGCAAGGGGTGAGTGACAGTCAGCTTGTGTGTTCTGTGTGCTAGTGATCTTCTGTGTGTGTGTGTGTAGTGAGCTTGAGTGTGTGTCAGTAAGCTGTGTGAGCTTGTGTGGTCTGAGCTGTTTGTAGTGAGCTTGTCAGTGTCCAAAAGCTGCAGTGAACTGTGTGTAGTGATTTTTCTGTAGTTAGCGTGTGTGTCTGTGGGTGAGATTGTGAAGGTGTCGGTGAGCTTGTGTGTAGTGACATTATGTGCATATCAGTGAGCTGGCTGTCATGAGCTTCTGATCTTGTGTGTGTGTGTATGTCAGTGAGCTTGTGTGTAATGAGATTGTGAGTTAGTGTGTAGTTAACTGTTTGTAGTGAGCTTGTATATGTCAAAGAGCTCTCTGTAATGAGTCGGTATGTGTGCATAGTGAGCAGTGTCTAGTGATTTTTCTATAGTGAGCTTGTGTGTTTGTGGGTGAGCATGTGTGTAGTGAGCTTTCTGTAGTGATCTGTGTAGTGATTTTTCTGTAGTTAGCGGTCTGTAGTGAGCTTGTGTGTCTGTGAGTGAGTTTGTGAATGTGTCAGTGAGTGACCTTGTGTGTAATGACATTGTATTGTGCATATTAGTGAGCTGTCTGCAGTGAGCTTGTGATCTTGTGTGTGTCAGTGAACCTGTGTGTAATAAGCTTATGTATGCCATTGAGCTCTGTGAGTTTCTGTGTAGTTAACTGTTTTAATTAGCTTTTATGTGTCAATGAGCTTTCTGTAGTGAGCTTGCTATGTGTGTATAGTGAGCGGTGTCTAGTGATTTTTCTATGGTGAGCTTGTGTGCAGTGAGCTTTCTGTAGTGAGCTGTGTTTAGTGGTGTAGTGAGATTTCTGTAGTGAACTTGCGTGTCTTTGAGTGAGCATTGTGTACATGTCAGTGTGCAATCTGGTGTTTATCAATGTAGTTGTGTGTAGTGAGCTTGTTCTGTGTATCAGTGTAAGCTTTCTGTAGCTTGTCTTTGAGCATATATTGCATTGACGTGGACAAAGTGCAGCAGCATTCACAATGATTTTAACACTCGGATACAAGCATGCCTTCATACACATATCCTCACACTATATAAAAATAAAAGAATGCACACTGTTATTTGAAACATTTATTTAATACTGTTATAAGGGGCCAAGAGGCAATTTTTCCCAGGGGCCCAGAAGACTGTCAGTCTGTCTCTGGTCCTACCTAAGGGAAACTGTCATAATAGAAGGTTCTTTTGGTGCCATTAAACAGACCACTGCTTGACCCTCAACACGGCGCCTTGTCTCGTTCTTGGGGGGATTTACTGTATGCTGTTAGAAACTGATTGCCAGGAGTGTAAGCTGATTGTCTGCTTTTCCTGTTCGTCTGCTAGTAGCTATTTGTGAGGTTCCAGTTCGGGAGTTGGAGTGCTATTTTGTATCCAGTTTGGGAGTTTGGTGTTCTACAGTAGCTGTGCCTGTAGATCTGGAAGGGGAAGATCTCCTAAATGGCTTTTAACCCCCTTTCATGCCCGGGGTGCCGTTACACTTATATACTAATATATACTAATTATGATATAGTAAGAAAGGTCTGGGCACACAATGCTTCATCCTTTGCAGTCTTTATTAAAGAAAATCCCCAGATACTTAAAGCTCTTTAGCTCGCTGAAGTGCCTGATGTCTGAGTAGTGTGTCATCTTTTCATTTTACAAAAAGTGCAGATTTCAATAGACTGATAGTACTGTTACTTTCTTGTTATTTAGCTCAGTGGATATAAAAATTCAAAAGTCAAGCAATTGCCGAGAGTCCTGGCCTTGCAAAGACTTCTCATTTAGCTACATTGGGGTAATATCTGTTATTTTTGTGTATGTTAGCAGTGGAATGTCCCTTTAATGAGTATGGGAACAGCTTATTGATCAGATGAGAAATATGATTGGCATTATGGAGTAAAGAGGCTTTATTTCCATTTTTGTGTCAATCCCTTCACGGGAATGTTTACCTTTTTTAAACTAACAATATCAAATATGTATATGGTTGACGTTGATTGACTTGTCTTTTTTCAACCTAGATTTCTATGTGACTATGATATATGACATACTCACCTTTTGCTTGTTTGGATCCTTGCGGCATGATTTTAGGCTGTGTTACCTCCCTTTCTGATTAAACATGATGCAAACATTTATTTGCCCATTTGAATGCTAGAATGTTAGGTGTGTCTGAAATGTACATATGTCAGTGTCTTGTTTTGCACGTTTTTGGGATTTTAAACTATCACTGTATGCATATTTGTGCACTTTATTAGACTGGAGGTGTCTCTACATATATATTCTATGCGCACTAGCACTTTTCTCTTCCTGAAATGTACATGCCTCATATCTCTATTATATGAGGCATGCTAAATTTAGATTGTTATCCGAAAATATTAAATCTTCATTATTTGTTTATTGATTATTTTTTTTCTGTCCTACCAAAATTTTTGTTTCTGTTTCCATTAAATAATGTGCTATCTATGCATACTGGAATGAAAAATACATTTACACATTGCTTTTCTGGACACCTTAACCCCTTAGCGACGTTACAGCGTTCTATGCATCCAGCATTAAATGGGCTTTAATGCCGCTGCGGCGGCATAGAACGCCGTAACGGCTTTGAGCCCTGGAGCCGCTGGGATACTTACTTTCCTGGTGCTCCGCTTTGGGAGGACTGCCTGACAGCCCAGGCAGCCCTCCCATGCCAAATCAGGCCCCCTATAGCTGGCTGTGGATCTGCCTGGAGGGGGACTGTCTGAGCTGTCAGACAGTCCCCCTGCTGGTGGAAAGTGTAAAAAAAAATATGAATTAAACATGTTAAAATAAAATAAATGTGTGTGTGTGTGTGTGTGTGTGTATATATATATATATATATATATATATATATATATATATATCTCTATCCATGAAAGCAGGTATCAGCACTCTCGTATATTTAAAAGTCAAAAATGTATTGTTATTGTAAGGTTAAAAACGATCAACATTTCAGTCCTGCATAGAGGACTTTCATCAGGATCAAAGTACAAACACTTAATGAACATACATTACTTATATACATAGATCTATTAGTGCAAATAACTTACCGCCAGGTGAATGTGATGCCTGACTGACATTCTACTTGTCAAAGTGCGCATGTGCGTCTAAGCTCTGCCCCCTTTGTGTCGTCATGACGTCATGACGTTGTGCTCGTTGCCATAGCGACACTGGTAACCGGAGCGTTAGTGTTGTCGCGAACCCGAAATTTTCGGTTCGTGAACGGCGAACGCGAACTTCCGCAAATGTTCGCGAACGGGCGAACCGTGCGAACCGCCATAGACTTCAATGGACAGGCGAATTTTAAAACACACAGGGACTCTTTCTGCCCACAATAGTGATGGAAAAGTTGTTTCAAGGGGACTAACACCTGGACTGTGGCATGCCGGAGGGGGATCCATGGCAAAACTCCCATGGAAAATTACATAGTTGATGCAGAGTCTGGTTTTAATCCATAAAGGGCATAAATCACCTAACATTCCTAAATTGTTTGGAATAACGTGCTTTAAAACATCAGGTATGATGTTGTATCGATCAGGTAGTGTAAGGGTTACGCCCGCTTCACAGTGACAGACCAAACTCCCCGTTTAACGCACCGCAAACAGTCCTCTATATACAGAGTAAACATGGCTCCCTCTATATACAGAGTAACATGGCTCCCTCTGTATACTGTGTAAACATGGCTCCCTCTATATACAGAGTAACATGGCTCCCTCTATATACAGTGTAACATGGCTCCCCTCTATATACAGAGTAACATGGCTCCCCTCTATATACAGTGTAAACATGGCTCCTCTCTATATACAGAGTAACATGGCTCCTCTCTATATACAGAGTAACATGGCTCCCGTCTATATACAGAGTAACATGGCTCACTCTATATACAGAGTAACATGGCTCCCCTCTATATACAGTGTAAACATGGCTCCTCTCTATATACAGAGTAACATGGCTTCCCTCTATATACCGTGTAAACATGGCTTCCCTCTATATACCGTGTAAACATGGCTCCCCTCTATATACAGAGTAACATGGCTCCCCTCTATATACAGTGTAAACATGGCTCCTCTCTATATACAGAGTAACATGGCTTCCCTCTATATACCGTGTAAACATGGCTCCCTCTATATACAGAATAACATAGCTTCCCTCTATATACCGTGTAAACATGGCTCCCCTCTGTATATAGAGGGAGCCATGTTACTCTGTATATAGAGGGAGCCATGTTTCCACTGTATATAGTGTAACATGGTTCCCCTCTATATACAGAGTAACATGGCTCCCCTCTATATACAGTGTAAACATGGCTCCTCTCTATATACAGAGTAACATGGCTCCCCTCTATACAGGGGCGTACCTGGAGCATTTGGCACCCGGGGCGGATCCTTTATTTGGCACCCCCCTCCCCAATTTTGAAATTTAAAAAACAGCTGCAATTTTTTTAAATGTATGTTTATGCAGTGTGTGTATAGTGTGTAAAGTGTGTGTATATTGTGTGTATAGTGAGTGTGTATAGTGTGTACAGTGTGTGTATAGTGTGTGCAGTGTGTGTATAGAGTGTGTATAGTGTGTGTTTGCAGTGTGTGTAGTGTGTGTGTATAGTGTGTGCATAGTGTGTACAGTGTGTGTATATTGTGTGTATAGTGTGTGTAGTGTGTGTATAGTGTGTGCAGTGTGTATGTAGTGTGTATGTATAGTGTGTGCATAGTGTATGCAGTGTGTGCATAGTGTGTACAGTGTGTGTGTGTGTAGTGTATGCAGTGTGTGTATAGTGTGTATGCAGTGTGTGTATAGTGTATGCAGTGTGTGTATAGTTAGTGCAGTGTGTGTATAGTGTATGCAGTGTGTGTATAGTGTATGCAGTGTGTGTATAGTGTATGCAGTGTGTGTATAGTGTATGCAGTGTGTGTAGAGTGTGTATAGTGTATGCAGTGTGTGTATAGTGTATGCAGTGTGTGTATAGTGTATGCAGTGTGTGTATAGTGTATGCAGTGTGTGTAGAGTGTGTATAGTGTATGCAGTGTGTGTATAGTGTGTGTATAGAGTGTGCAGTGTGTGTATAGTGTATGCAGTGTGTGTATAGTGTATGCAGTGTGTGTATAGTGTGTGCAGTGTGTGTATAGTGTGTGCAGTGTGTGTATAGTGTGTGCAGTGTGTGTATAGTGTATGCAGTGTGTGCAGTGTGTATGCAGTGTGTGTAGAGTGTGTATAGTGTATGCAGTGTGTGTATAGTGTATGCAGTGTGTGTATAGTGTGTATGCAGTGTGTGTATAGTTAGTGCAGTGTGTGTATAGTGTATGCAGTGTGTGTATAGTGTATGCAGTGTGTGCATAGTGTATGCAGTGTGTGTATAGTGTGTATAGTGTGTGTATAGTGTATGCAGTGTGTGTATAGTGTATGCAGTGTGTGTATAGTGTGTATGCAGTGTGTGTATAGTGTGTATAGTGTGTATGCAGTGTGTGTATAGTGTGTATGCAGTGTGTGTATAGTTAGTGCAGTGTGTGTATAGTGTATGCAGTGTGTGTATAGTGTATGCAGTGTGTGTATAGTGTATGCAGTGTGTGTATAGTGTATGCAGTGTGTATGCAGTGTGTATAGTGTATGCAGTGTGTGTATAGTGTGTGCAGTGTGTATAGTGTGTGCAGTGTGTATATTGTGTGTAGTGTGTGTATAGTGTGTGTATGCAGTGTGTGTCCCCAAGCCCCTAGTCACACAACCAAATAAAAAAGCCCCTACCTACCCCCCTCACCCTAAAAAATAGTGAAGGGGGAATAAAATTACTACCCTGTAAAGTAAAATTCAACTTACTATTCAACGTTTTCTTCTTCTAAAATCTTCATTTTTTTTAGCCACAAAAAAGGCCAGATAAAAAGCCATCATACCCGTCGAACTTAAAAATAAAATAAAAAACCCGAGCACACAAAAAAATGAATCCATCTTCACCCATGGAGGGCTCCGTGTCAGTGTTTATCAGGGATCCTTAGGATAGGTGTCAATCCATATCTGCCAAGTGACCCTATGTAGGGGGAACAGTCCCTATTCTGCTCTGTGTCAGTGTCTGGAGGGAGTATCTGCAGTAACACAGGGTGTCTGGAGGGAGTATCTGCAGTAACAGAGTGTCTGGGGGTAGTATCTACTTGTAACATTTATATGCACTAAAAAAAAAAAATAATAAATTGAAAAAAAAAAAAAAAAATGGTTGCAGCTTCCGAATTAATCTAAAATGGATGCTGTCCAGTAGGTGGGAGGGTCTGCTAGGGAGGGTGTGCTGCTGATTGGCTGTAATGTGTCTGCTGACTGTGAGGTACAGGGTCAAAGTTTACTCAATGATGACGAATAGGGGCGGACCGAACACCGCATGTGTTCGCCCGCGGTGGCGGACGCGAACACGCTAAGTTCGCCGGGAACTGTTCGCCGGCGGACAGTTCGGTACATCACTAATTAGTATATATTAGTATTAAAATAAACTTAGACTGACGTTACATATATATATATATATATATATGATATATATTATACATAATACATATATATATATTAGATTTATATATATACACATATAATTACAAGTATAAATACAATAATAAAATAAATATATACATATGTAATTTCATTCTAACTGTATTTTGTTATTAATATATATATATATTTATATTGGTAACAAAATACACTTAGAATGACATTCTATATATATATATATTTATCTATCTATATAGAAAATACAAATAACCGCAAATATATTTATATAGATAAATATATATAATTACATAAATTATTACATAAGTATACACGTAGAATTTAAATACATATATATGTATATATATTAAAATTCTACGTGTATATTTAAGTAATCTTTTAGCATAATTATGTGATTTTATTAATTCAAATTTGATTTACATGCCTGACAACCCAGGCAGAAAGTGCAGAGAATTTAATTTGCAAGCACTATATTTAACCCTGTAAATTTCCAAGACACCATAAAACCTGTACACGGGGGGTACTGTTTTACTTGGGAGACTTCGCTGAACACAAATATTAGTGTTTCAAAATGATAAATTGTATTACAACGATGATATTTTCAGTAAAAGTGAAGTTTTTTTGCATTTTTCATACACGAACGGCACTTTTACTGACGATATTATTGTTGTAATATGTTTTACTGTTTTGAAACACTTATGTTTGTGTTCAGTGAAGTCTCCCAAGTCTAACAGTACACCCTATGTACAGGTTTTATGGTGTTTTGGAAAGTTAGAGAGTCAAATATAAGGCTTGCATTTCATTTTTTTCACATTGAAATTTTCCAGTTTGGTAATGTTGCCTTTGAGACCGTATGGTAGCCCAGGTATGAGAATTACCCCCATGATTGCATACCATTTGCAAAAGTAGACAACCCAAGGTATTGCAAATGAGGTATGTTCAGTCATTTGTAGTAGCCACTTAGTCACAAACACTGGCCAAATATTATTTTTTTGCTTTTTTCACACAAAAACAAATATGAACACTAACTTTGGCCAGTGTTTGTGACTAAGTGACTACTAAAAAAGACTGGACGTACCCCACTTGCAATACCTTGGAATCTGTACTTTTGCAAATGGTATGCCATCATGGGGGTAATTCTCATTCCTGGGCTACCACACGGTCTCAAAGGTAACATTGCAAATTTTAATGGGAAACAAATGAAAAATGGAATGTGCTATATTTGACCCTGTAACTTTCCAAAACACCGTAAAATCTGTTAATGGGGGATACTGTTTTACTCGTGAGACTTTGCTGAATACAAATATGTGCATTTTATTGCAGTAAAAGCAAACAGCATTATGACATTTACAGTTAAAATGCCAGGCAGAACTACAATTTGTTTTTTTAAATCTTAATTTCTCACATTTTTTTTTTATTTTATTCATAATAAGTTATGTTTCATTTCTGAATAGTTCATGAGAAGTTAAAGCCCTGTTTCTCCTGAACAAAATTATATATAATAAGTGTGGGTGCACTTAATATGAAAGAGGTGAACTACGGGTGAACAGACATATAGCGCAAATTCCAGTTTTTGTTTACATTTTGTTTTGATCAGAACGTGTACTATTGACTCCGTCCTGAAGGGGTTAAATACTTATTCTGGTTAGTGGTTTATTTATATAATGCATGTTAATGAAGGAGGTTACCAATCCATTCCCTTTACATTTTGCCAATAGCTGCTTCTCTCTGTTAACTCTTTTAGCCATCACCTCCAAATTTCCCCTGCTACCTCTTGTCTCAAATCCCCACTGTATCCTTTAGATTGTAAGATCAAGGGCTATCTAGCTAAGCACTTTGTATAAAAGAGCTTAAATGGCTAGATATCAGTTTAAGCTCTCTACCTTTTGTATTTGTCTGTGTATATTGTACGTCCTCCACTAATTGCACAGCGCTGTAGAATCTGTTGGCGCATCATAAATACCAGTAATAAATAAATAAACTTAGAAGTTTTATTTCTGGCTCTGTTAATCACCTGCTAAAGTCTACTCCAGGCTCCTGTACCTAAATAAAGTTCCCTTAACAGTGTAGATATGAACTTTTAAAATACACACTAAAATTGTTATGGTACAATAGTGTGGTGGAATCTCGGTAAAAATAAATTTAGTAGGCCGAGATTACCACGTGGCATGTGTACGTGCATATGCTGACGTATCGATCAGTTGGTTGCACGAGGCAAGATACAATCAGTAGTGTACGGAGCATGTGCAAGAATACAGGATATAGTATTCCCCCTCCTCCATTGTGCTGGACAAGCCATGCGGTCAAACAGGAAGTTGATTCTTATTTGGGTTGATTGGTTAAGAGAATGTGCGGGTGGAGCTTAATATGGGAGGAGTTATATGCCTATATAAGGAGCCTGCACTATTGTCCGGGGCTCAGAACTTGCTGTATTTTGGTGACGTTAGTCCCTCTGAGTCCCGATCGGTGATCCAATAAAGAATCTCTTCCTTCCTGAAGAAACCTGTGTCCATCTCTCTGTGCTTGGCTTCCGTCAGTTTCTCCGGTATCATTTGGTGCATTGGCCGGGAAGCTCATCGTTCAACGGTAGCTGAGAGGCAGAGGCGTGAGACGGTCTATCTTTGCCCACGTTCTCTACGGCTGCACCCCTGAACTTCTGCGTGGACCTCCCTTCGTCTCGGCGCCACTGGTCTGTTGTCCAGGAGATCATCGGCCTCTACGTGAGAAGTGCTGGGGTGTCCCCGTCGATGAGTGTGAACTCAGGTTCAGGAACGAGGAGGTAAGACAACTGCTGTTTTAGACGGCAGGACCCGCTAGGGGTATACCGATTGTGCGGTAGGCCCAAAGGGGTTTTTGAATCTGTATCTGCCCCCTCTGTCGGAGGGAAGGAGCGAAGGCGCACCGCTCGATCGAACGCTCTTTAGTCAGACCGTTTGATTTGGTTAGTCAGGCAGGGCGCTCTGGTGTAAAATAAGCCCTAGCCGGACACCGGTGTCTTGTCTAGACTAGCGTTCTAGGGTGTATATTTTGTTCGCTAGGTCGGAGGGACCGGGAGACTAAGCGGCGTCTGTGTAAATCCGGTTCGCTAGTTCTCATCCTATCTGGGCTAAGTGGGAAGGCGTGTAAATTTGGAACCCACTAGACTTTTGATAGTGCGACTAAGAGGCGTCTGTGTAAATTCGGTTCTCTAGCTCGCTATATATGTGGTGATTGGGCAGTGTGGCTAACCAAAACGTATGTAGATTGTTTTTAGGTAGTCCATTCAAGGTACTGGCCAATAGTTTAGTTGGGAATTGTAAATGTGTTAGCGATTGTTAGTAAAGTGTATATCTTGTTAGATAGCGCGAGCTCAGCCGTCTAGCGAGAGTGTTAATAGTGTGTTGCTGTATTATAGTGCACGGTACCATAACCCTGTATATTTACTGACATTGTATAATAAGTACTAATCATTGTCGTCCATTGCATGTTTAACACCATAACCACTAATAATTGTATTGTGACCTTAACTTGTGCTTTGACCTATGCTAACCGTACTGTAACCGCTATTTGTAAAAGACGATGTTACTGGGGTGTGTTATAGACGGGTAATTCGTATATAGAGAATTATAGCGTGGGTGACTGTATAGTTACGCCAAAGGGCATAATATTGATTATCTAGTGACTGGTGTAACAGCTGTGTGTGTACGGGAATTCCCTGAGTGTTTATTGTTATTGTGTACGTTTCACTTGGTAACCGTACCACGTGGTGCTGTTGCCAGAGGAAACGGGTGTGACTGTTGAATAGTACGCGTGTATAGTATTCGTTGTCGACGACGTTCCATTGTTAAGTATGGGTGCGTCGCAGTCAACGATTCCGGATCCCTTAGGTTGTATGGTGAAGAATTTTAAAAAGGGATTTAAAATTTGTGATTTTGGGGTAAAGATGTCTCCTGTACGTTTAGTTACTTTGTGTACTAGGGAGTGGCCTACTTTGGTTGCGGCATGGCCGCCACGTGGCAGTTTGGATCCAACTCTGGTACAGCGCTTACACGTGGCTGTATCAGGTAGGCCTGAACTTTACGGCCAGTTTCCTTATATTGACTGTTGGAGACAGGCCGTAAATGACTCGCCAAAATGGCTCCAGACATGCCACGAGGAGCAGTGTCGCCTCATGGTAGCTAGGACTTGTTCGTCCACTAGGACTGGTGTTAGGCCCATTTTGGACACGCCCCCTGAGTCCGAGATCCCTTTGCCGCCCCCTTACTTTCCGTTAAGAAGAAGTGACGCAAATGCAGGAAGTCCTGCACCCCTCCCCTCATTACCCTCATCCACTTCCGCTTCCTCCTCCAGTACAGGATCCACCCCCCCTTGTACTAAATCTCCCCTTCCGGAACCAGAACCCACCCCCATTAAAAACGAATATCCTGATTTGGCGCCACTTCAGACTTCCGGTCAAGCTTCATCTAGCTCGGCTCGAAGTGTTTTATTTACGACCTTTTCCCAAAACCAACCTCCCACATCCCCATACCCTATCTCTCCCCGATCGGAACCCATGACTGACGCCTCTCTACGTAGCCCCATCCAAACCCGACAGTTGACTGGTGCCCAACAATTAAAGCACTATCAGATGCCTCTTCGCCTAAATCCCGGGTCAGCTTATATCGATGCCGCAGGTCAAATGGCACACGCTGACCCAGTCTTCGTATATGTCCCATTTACCACTACCGACCTTTTAAACTGGAAGACCCATAATTCCTCGTATACTGAGAAACCACAAGCCATGACTGATCTGTTCACCTCAATAGTACAGACGCATAATCCGACATGGGCTGATTGCCAGCAGTTATTAATGACTTTATTTAACAATGAGGAAAGGACAAGAATAAATCAAGCAGCCATTAAAGCACTAGAAGATAGAGCCCGTGCTTTGAACCAAGCTAATCCAGCAGCATGGGCCGCAACACATTATCCCAACACTGATCCCGATTGGAACGTAAATGGTGCTGATATGGTTCAACTCAGAGCCTATAGAGACACTATAATTGCTGGCATGAAAGCAGGAGGAAAGAAAGCCATTAACATGTCGAAGACAGTTGAGGTGATCCAGAAAAGCGATGAAGCGCCCAGTGTCTTTTATGACCGATTATTGGAGGCATACCGCTTGTATACCCCCTTTAATCCGGAAGACGCAGACAATTCCCGAATGGTTAACTCCGCCTTTGTCAGCCAAGCATACGGAGATATTAAGCGCAAGTTACAAAAGTTAGAAGGGTTTGCAGGTATGTCTATCACCCAACTAATGGAGGTAGCAAATAAGGTTTACATGAACAGGGATACAGAAAGCAAGAAAGAGGAAGAGCGCAAGATGCGTAAAAAGGCTGATATGCTAGCGGTAGCGATCGCAGGCGTAGATAGACGGGGCCCAGATAGAGGCGATAGTAGATGGAATGAGGAACCTCTAAGTAAAAATCAGTGCGCTTACTGTAGGGAAGAAGGGCATTGGAGAAATGAGTGCCCGCGAAGGGAACAGTCTGAGAGAGACAGACCTAGGGCAGGTTACGGAAACTTTAGAGGCAGAGCGAGAGGTAGAGGAGGTCCCGGAGGGAGTAATGGTTATAGAGGGAGTAATGGGAACAGAGGAAGTGTTAGGGAAGACAGGTATATTCCAGCAGCGCAAAGGTCCCGCGATAGAGAAGGTAGGGACTTCGTAGGATTGGCTGACACGGTCATGGAGGACTATTGATACCGACCGGGCTCCATCCCCCTTGGTCGAGCGGAGCCTATGGTCGATGTATCAATAGGGGGGAAAAGGAGTGCGTTCATGATCGACACTGGTGCTGAACATTCAGTGGTGACTAATCTGGTTGCTCCTCCATCTGGAAGGACTATTACTGTGATAGGAGCAACTGGAAGAAGTGCTGAAAAACCGGTTCTTAAAAGTCGACTCTGTACATTGGGAGGCCACGTAGTAAAACACCAATTCCTTTATATGCCTGAATGTCCAGTCCAATTGCTGGGACGTGATATGCTATCAAAATTACAAGCGCAGATTACGTTCCTACCAAATGGAACAACATCCTTAAAGTTTAATGGACCTTCAGGTATCATGACTTTATCCGTACCAAAGGAAGAAGAGTGGCGACTTTATACAGTGTTGACTAGCCAAAACCCTAGGAGTGATGAGACATTGTTTAACATACCAGGAGTTTGGGCAGAGAACAACCCACCAGGACTGGCCCGCAATATTCCACCAATAAAAATTGAACTGAAACATGGGGTTTATCCAGTGAGCCTAAGACAATATCACATTCCGCAGAAGGCTAAGAAGAACATCCAATCCTATCTGGATAAGTTCATACGGTATGGTATCCTAAAATTCTGTACTTCCCCCTGGAACACCCCATTGCTGCCTGTTCAAAAGCCCGGTACAGATGAGTATCGACCTGTGCAGGACTTAAGAGCAGTCAATGATGCGGTTGTTAGTATACATCCAGTTGTACCCAATCCATATAACCTGCTTGCTTTAATTCCGGGCGGGGCTACTTACTTTACAGTCTTAGACCTCAAAGATGCCTTCTTTTGCCTCCGAATTGCCGCAGAAAGTCAATGTATTTTCGCTTTCCAATGGGAGAACGCTGTAACGGGCTCAAAACGCCAAATGACTTGGACAAGACTGCCCCAAGGGTTTAAAAATTCACCTACCCTATTTGGTTCAGCCCTAAGTCAAGATCTACTGGATTTCGAGTCCATCCCAGGAGAGTGTGTCTTGTTACAATACGTAGATGACTTGTTGATAGCAGCAGTTACAAAAGAAATCTGTCAGCAAGCAACGCACGATCTACTACACATTCTCTGGAAGGCAGGATACAAGGTGTCTAGAAAGAAGGCTCAGTTGTGTTTGCCAACTGTCAAGTATCTGGGATTCCATATCTCTGAAGGTCAAAGGATTATGGGGCCAGAGAGAAAAGAAGCTGTCTGCCAAATACCAATACCCAAGAATAGAAGACAAGTGCGAGAATTCTTGGGGGCAGCAGGCTTCTGTAGGATATGGATTCCCAGCTATGCGATACTGGCAAAACCTCTGTACGCAGCCATCAAAGGTACAGAGCACGACCCCTTCTTATGGACCCAAGAACAGCAAACGGCATTTGAAGATGTGAAGAAGGCTTTGATGAGTGCCCCAGCATTAGGTCTACCTGATCACACACGACCATTCTACTTATATGTACACGAGCAGAGAAGAATGGCTGTGGGAGTATTGACACAGTACTTGGGATCATGGCAAAGACCTGTTGCCTACATGTCTAAGCAATTGGATGCAGTGGCCAGCGGACTTCCACCTTGTCTAAGAGCCGTAGCTGCAGCCGCCCTGCTAGTAGCTGAAGCCGATAAACTCACTCTGGGTCAAGAACTTTATGTACGAGTCCCACATGCAGTACAGACGTTGTTGGATTACAAAGGAAATCATTGGTTTAGTAACAGCCGTATGACCAAGTATCAAGCAATGTTGTGTGAAAACCCAAGAGTGCATTTAGAGACTGTAAACACCTTAAATCCAGCTACCCTTTTGCCACAACCTACTGAAAGTCAACATGATTGTTTGGAAGTAATGGATGAAGTATTCTCAAGTAGACCAGATCTTCGTGATTTTCCCATCCAGAACCCCGATGTTCAATATTATACCGACGGCAGTAGTTATGTGAAAGAAGGGATCCGCTATGCAGGATATGCAGTAACAACAATAGACAAGGTGATAGAAGCTCGGCCACTGGCGAAAGGAACATCAGCACAAAAGGCAGAATTAATAGCACTAACACGAGCGTTACAATTGGCTGAAGGTTTAAGAGTGAATATCTATACGGACTCTAAGTATGCGTTTTTAACCACTCATGCCCACGGAGCTTTGTATAAAGAAAGAGGACTACTGAATTCAGAAGGCAAAGAAATCAAGTACGCAGCTGAAATCCTACAACTATTGGAAGCAGTGTGGGAGCCGAAAGAAGTCGGTATTATTCATTGTCGAGCGCATCTGAGAGGAGATGGTGATGTAACCAAAGGAAATCGGATGGCAGATAGTGCAGCTAAGCGTGCTGCTGAATCAGGAAGACAGGAGTATGTGGGGCATATAGCTGCTCTTATACCAACTCCATTGTCCCAATGGACTCCAGTTTATACAGCTCAAGAAGAGGAGTGGTTAAAGACTGAACCGGGAAAGTATCTGGAGAACAAGTGGTATCAGCTAGAAGATGGAAGAATAGTCATACCAGCATCACTAGCGATAGAAATTGTCCAAAATTATCACAACGGGACACATTCTGGGAGAGACAGTACTGAAGAATCTCTCAGGAAACATTTCTACATACCAAGATTGTCCAACTTGACTCAGGCCATTGTACGCAGATGTGTAACGTGTGCTAAGAATAATGCAAGACAAGGACCAGTAAAGCCACCAGGAGTCCAGTTTATGGGGGGACTCCCCATGTCCGATCTACAAATAGACTTTACAGTGATGCCTAAATCGGGTGGACATCGTTACCTGTTGGTAATTGTGTGCACCTATTCAGGCTGGGTAGAAGCGTGTCCTACTCGTACAGAGAAAGCAGGAGAAGTTGTGAGATTCCTGCTACGAGAAATAATACCCCGATATGGACTACCCTGTTCTATAGGATCGGACAATGGTCCAGCTTTTGTTCACCAGTGCCTACAACAACTGACTCATATGCTTGGTATAAAGTGGAGGCTTCATACTGCATATAGACCCCAGAGTTCTGGTAAGGTAGAGAGAATGAATAGAACTATTAAGAACCAGTTGGCTAAAATGTGTCAGGAAACCCAACTTAAGTGGAACGTTCTCTTACCTATAGCTCTATTGCGAATCCGCAGTACCCCTACCAGAAGGATGGGCCTCTCTCCTTTTGAAATTATGTATGGGCGACCACCTCCCGTACTTGGTAACTTAAGGGGGGATTTGAGTCAGTTGGGAGAAGGAATTACTCGGCAGCAGGTTGTAGAGTTGGGTAAGACTATGGAGGAGGTACAGAAATGGGTACAAGATAGATTACCTGTGAATATTTATCCCCCTGTTCATAGTTATCATCCAGGAGATCAAGTGTGGATTAAAGAGTGGAATAATGTACCGTTAGGGCCCAAGTGGAGAGGTCCTTATGTTGTTCTTTTGTCTACCCCTACAGCGATAAAAGTAGCAGAAGTGACTCCGTGGATACATCACTCCAGGGTTAAACCAGCAGCAGTCGATTCTTGGCAAGTTACAGCAGATCCAGAGAATCCCTGCAAGATCCGGTTAAAACGCACTACTCAGTCGGAGTAACGAGGAATTATTGTGGATTACAAATTTTATTGTTACAGGTGTGAGTGAGAAGGCCATAATAAAGCCTGTCCGCTTACCATCACATAGTGTATAAGCCAGGAAAGTCTCGAAGGGACACCTGTGAAGACGAGCAGAACTCCATTCCCTGCAGCCCTCACATCCTGGAAGCTGAGGTTCCATCGCACGGACGAAGACTGAGGATGACGGCGAAAGATGTGCTTTTGATTGTGTTTATTTACATGTGTTTTTATATTCAGGAAGGTAGAGGTACCGACACTCCTAGCTGTGAGGTATGCATTAAGACTACGAGAACAGGTAACCATATTTCCCAAACCCTAATTTGGCATTCACAATACGAGTGTAAAGGAGATGTATCGAGATGTAGATACTTAAATATAGATTATAGTGTGTGCCATTTAGGAGTAGGAGAACCTAAGTGCTTCAGTCCGGAGTATCAGCCTCGTACAATTTGGTTGACTCTCAGGAATGGAGATCCTCAGGGGACCCTAATTAATAAGACGGTGTTAGAATCCGTACATTCTTCGGGTGTTCTGCTATTTGATGCGTGTAAAGCGATATCGAGTGGTAGAAAGCCGTGGAATGTATGTGGGGATCTTAGATGGGAGAGGACGTATGGGTCTAACGATAAATACATTTGTCCCAGTAGCAAAAATAAATATGTAAGTCCTAGATGCCCAAATAAAGACTATAACTTTTGCCCATATTGGTCTTGTGTGGGGTGGGCGACTTGGGGACAGACAGTAGATAAAGACATGATAGTGACTAAGTTGCCGACTAGCCCTTATTGTAAGTCTATGGAATGTAATCCCATTCATATACTTATAAATAACCCCGACAAGTTCTTAGACAAATATGGCAATTTATTTGGGTTTCAGATATACGGGACGGGTTTAGATCCTGGGACATTATTGTTTATAGGAATAGAGACTGATACGGTATCCTCCCAGACTCATCAAGTATATCATTCCTTTTATGAAGAGATGAGTATAGATAATAAGATCCCCCATAATGCTAAAAACCTGTTCATCGATTTAGCTGAAAGTATTGCCGGTAGTCTTAATGTTACCAACTGCTATGTGTGTGGAGGTACTAACATGGGAGACCAATGGCCTTGGGAAGCAAAGGAGGTAATGTCCGGTTCTGAGGCAGTTGACCAACTAATATCTACACAAGCCGATTATCATATGAGTGTTAGAGGTAAATCTGAGTGGAGATTAAAGACCTCCATCATAGGTTATGTTTGCATAGCAAGGAAAGGAATAATGTATAATACTTCTGTAGGAGAATTAACTTGTCTAGGGCAAAAAGCTTATGATGATGATACAAAGAATACAACTTGGTGGTCGGCTTCAAATGTCTCAGAACCATCAAACCCGTTTGCTAGATACGCCAATTTAAAGGATGTGTGGTTTGATTTATCCATCACATCTACCTGGAGAGCCTCAGCAAATTTGTACTGGATCTGTGGTAAGAAGGCCTATTCGGAGTTGCCACAGGACTGGGAAGGGGCATGTGTGTTGGGTATGCTCAAACCATCCTTCTTCTTGTTACCGATTGAAACAGGTGAGACTTTAGGTATTAAAGTGTATGATGTGAATCATAGGAAGAAAAGAGGACCCATAGAGATAGGCACCTGGGAAGATAATGAATGGCCTCCCCAGCGTATCATAGATTATTATGGGCCAGCCACGTGGGCTGAAGATGGTACCTTTGGTTATAGAACCCCTATTTATATGCTCAACCGCATTATAAGATTACAGGCGGTGGTTGAAATTATCACTAATGAAACATCACAAGCGCTCAATCTTCTAGCGAAGCATAACACCAGGATGAGGACAGCAGTCTACCAAAATAGATTAGCCTTGGATTACCTTTTGGCAGTAGAGGGAGGTGTATGTGGGAAGTTTAACCTAAGCAATTGCTGTCTTCAAATAGACGACGAAGGGCAAGCAATAGCTGAGCTTACTAGCCATATGGTTAAACTAGCGCATGTGCCTACTCAGGTATGGAAAGGGTATAATCCAAGTAGTTGGTTTGGTAGCTGGTATGAGTGGTTTGGAGGGCTTAAGGCAGTGGTAGGTGGAGTCCTACTGATTTTACTGTTGTGTCTACTCCTACCGTGTCTTATACCCCTAGTAGTTAGGTCTGTGCAAAGCCTGATAGGAAGTATAGCAGAGAGGAAGGCTGCTGCACAGATAATGGCGATATATAAGTATAAGGCTTTAGATCAGGGAGAACCAATGCAGGAAGATGAATGTTGAAGATTCACATCATAAGATAAGTCTGGTCTGGTTCAAGGTAACTTGCGGTGTAAGCAAAACTAAGGTTATGTGATGCCTCAAGTAATTGTAAAATATCAAGAGGCATCAAAGGGGGGAATGTGGTGGAATCTCGGTAAAAATAAATTTAGTAGGCCGAGATTACCACGTGGCATGTGTACGTGCATATGCTGACGTATCGATCAGTTGGTTGCACGAGGCAAGATACGATCAGTAGTGTACGGAGCATGTGCAAGAATACAGGATATAGTATTCCCCCTCCTCCATTGTGCTGGACAAGCCATGCGGTCAAACAGGAAGTTGATTCTTATTTGGGTTGATTGGTTAAGAGAATGTGCGGGTGGAGCTTAATATGGGAGGAGTTATATGCCTATATAAGGAGCCTGCACTATTGTCCGGGGCTCAGAACTTGCTGTATTTTGGTGACGTTAGTCCCTCTGAGTCCCGATCGGTGATCCAATAAAGAATCTCTTCCTTCCTGAAGAAACCTGTGTCCATCTCTCTGTGCTTGGCTTCCGTCAGTTTCTCCGGTATCAATAGTATTTCTTTAACTCTCTTTATCAATAGACAAAAGTGTAACTAAAAACCTAAGGGCCCCAGTGCCCCCCTCCCCACTATAAAGCAGAGGTAGACGATAGGTTGATCTTCAGCTGCAGTAGAAATCCCATGATGCTTTACCATCTCTGGATTTGTTATTTACCATTCCTTCCAGTGCTCTATTTGTATGCAGTATTTGTAAACGTTAGTATGTTTTGTATGGAATATTTTTAAGTGAATGTTTGCATACTTGTGTATAATGCTGATGTTTGAATGCAAGGTTTTTATGTGTAGTGTTGGCATTTATATACTGGGGTTAATAGTGTTGGTATATTTGAATGCAATATTTTCTTAAGTACTGTTAGTGTATGAGTGCAAGGGTGTGTTTGTCTGTAATGTTGGCATATGAATACAAGGGTGATTTGTGTGTAGCTCTACATAGTTACATAGTTACATAGCTGAAAAGAGACTTGCGTCCATCAAGTTCAGCCTTCTTCACATATGTTTTTGCTGCTGATCCAAAGGAAGGCAAAAAAAAACCAACAGTCTGAAGTGCTTGCAATTTTGCAACAAACTAGGAAAAAAATCCTTCTTGACCCCAAAATGGCAGTCAGATATCTCCTTGGATTAAGCAGCTATTACCCCACTAATTAGAAACGTTATCACTGTATGTTATGTTTTTAGAAGTATTTATACAATTGCTGTTTAAACATCTGTATGGACTATGATAAAACCGCCTCTTCAGGCAGAACATTCCATATCCTTATAGTTCTTACTGTAAAAAAAGTTTCCTTTGCCTTAGATTAAAACTCCTTTCTTTCAGCCTAAATGCGTGACCTTGTGTCCTATGTAAAGCCCTGTTTATAAATAGATTTCCAAATAATGGTTTGTACTGGCCAATAATATATTTGTAGAATGTTATCATATCACATCTGAGTCGCCGTTTTTCTAAACTAAAGAAATTTAAATGTTTTAACCTTTCTTCATAAATAAAATGCTCCATTCCTTTTATACAGTTTGTAGCTCGTCTCTGCACTTTTTCTAGTGCAATGATATCCTTTTTTAGAACAGTTGCACATAATTGCACAGCATATTCAAGGTGTGGTCTTACCAGCGATTTATAAAGAGGCAAAATTATATTTTCATCCCGAGAATTTATGCCCCTATTTAAACATGACAAAACCTTACTGGCCTTAGCAACTGCAGATTGACATTGCATATTGCTGCCTAATTTGTTGTCTATGACAATTCCTATTTCCCATTTCTCGTGTGTGGTTATCCCTAATTCACTACCGTTTAGGGTGTAGGTTGCTTGTGCATTCTTTATCCAGAAGTGCATAATAGACATGTGCAATTCATTTTGTTCTGAATGAACATTCGGACAAATTTCATGCAATTCGGACATTCGGATGCATCCGAATGTCCGAAGTTCCAATTGCCGAAGTGCCGAAATTCCGCAGTGCCGAACCTAACCGAATAGCCGAAGTGCTTCAGATTTCTGAAAAGTGGCAAAACAAGAGAGGGAGGGAAAATTATGTGAATGATGAAAGGAATCTTGACCAATAAGCTAATTTCTGGCACTGTGAGCCCTATAGATGTGCAAGTGGTTGTGGTGGTTAGGGTTAGGGAGTCCTACATTTCTAAACATCTATAGGGCTCCCAGTGGTGGCAGTCCTGGCATTGGGAGTCCTATAGATGTTTAAGTATTTGTAGGGGTTAGGGTTAGGGTTAGGGGTTAGGGGTTAAGGCTAGGGTTAGGGAGCCCTACAAATGTGTGAGTGGTTGTGGTGGCAGTCCGGGCACTGGGAGTTCTATAGATGTGTAAGTGGTTGTGGTATTTAGGGGTTAGGATTAGGGAGCCCTACAGATGTGTAAGTGGTTGTGGTGGCAAAGTGCTCTGGATTTCTGAAAAGTGGCAAAACAAGAGAGGGATGCTTACGAATTGCCGAATTTCTGAATTGTCGAAGTTATGAATTGCCTAAGTCCCGAATTGCCGAAGTCCTGAATTTCAGGAACTGAACCGGATGCCATTGGTCTGAATTGCCAAAGCAGACACATTTTTTTCCCATGTGCATCCCTAGTGCATAACTTTGCATTTCTCTACCTTATATTTCTTCTGTTATTTTAGTGCCCAGTCCACACAACCTATATAAATCCCTCTGCAGCAAAGCAATATCCAGTTCACATTTTATGACTTTACAAAGTTTTGTGTCACCTGCAAACACTTAAACATGGCTTTTAATGCCTATTGCAAGATCATTTATAAATATGTTAAATAGAATCGGTCCGAAAACAGAACCCTGAGGGACACGACTTTTGTCCAGTTTGAAAATTTACCATTAATGATAACTCTTTGTACTCTATCCTTAAGCCAATGTTCTACCCAAGAACAAGAATATTCATCTAGACCAATTTATTTTAGTTTGAACACTAACATATTGTGAGGAACTGTATCAAATGCCTTGGCAGAATCCAAATAGATCACATCCACTGCAACACCCAGATCTATATTTCTACTTACTTCTTCATAGAATGCAATTAGGTTAGTTTCATAAAACCATGCTGACTATTGCTAATAACAAAGTTATTCCCAATGAATTCCTGAATATTATCCCTTAATAGCCCTTCAAATAGGTTTCCAGTCTCAGATGTTAAGCTCACAGGTCTATAATTTCCAGGCAAGAATTTTAAACCCTTTTTAAATATAGGAACGATATCTACTTTCCTCCAATCCTCCGGTACAATAACTGAAACAAAATAATCTTGAAAGATTACATACAAAGGTTCATGTATTTCCCCACTTAGCTCCTTAAGTACTCGTGGGTGAATATCGTCAGGCCCCAGAGCTTTATTTACATTAATTTTCTTTAACCCCTTAAGGACACATGATGGAAATATTCTGCCATGATTCCCTTTTATTCCAGATGCTTTAAATGCCCTTTTCTTATTTTTAATCTCTTGTTTAACTTCTCTACTATAATTATTATTATTATTATTATTATTATTATTATAGTCATTTATATAGCGGCAACAGATTCCGTAGCGCTTTACAATATTATAATAGGGGGGATTTAACTATAAATAGGACAATTACAAAAAACTTACAGGAACGATAGGTTGAAGAGGACCCTGCTCAAACAAGCTTACGTTCTATGGAAGGTGGGGTGTAAAACACAATAGGACAGGAATTTGAAATCAAATAAGGTGGGAGTGAGGCAGAGCTGGAGGAGAGAGTAGAGGGCTGCCCTTTAGGAGAGAGCAAGAGACAGGTATGTGAGGTAGAGGTTAGTCTGGGAGGCCATAAGCTTTCCTTAAGAGATGGGTTTTTAGGCACTTCTTAAAAGATGCAAGACTAGGGGAGAGTCTGATGGTGGTAGGCAGGCTATTACATAGGAAGGGAGCCGCTCACGAGAAGTCCTGCAAGCGTGAGTTGGCCGTACGGGTGCGAACAACGAACAGGAGGTGGTCCTGGGCAGAGCGGAGAGACCGAGGAGGGACATACCTATGGATCTGTGAATCTGTATAAGAGGGGCTAGAATTGTTCAGTGCTTTAAAGTTGTAAATTAGTACCTTGAATTGACTCCTATAGCATACAGGAAGCCAATGTAAGACCTGACAGAGGGGTGAGGTGTGAGAGAATCGACTAGAGAGGAAAATCAGTCTGGCGGCAGCATTCATTATGGACTGTAGCGGTGCAGTACGGCTTTTAAGTAGATCAGGAGAGGGTTACAATAATCCATGTGGGAAATTACTAGAGCATTGACCACCTCCATGGTAGCATCTTGCGTAACAAAGGGGCAGATGCTGGCTATGTTTTTAAGATGGAATCTTCAGGATTTGGCAACATACTGGATATGAGGCTCAAAGGTGAGGCCAGAATCAAGTATGATGCCAAGACAGCGTGCTTGCAAGGATGGACTTATGTGGGTACCACTAACTTGAAGGGAGAGCAAAAGAGGAGGATCAGTATTAGAAGGAGGAAAGACAAGAAGCTTAGTTTTAGAGAGATTAAGTTTCAGAAACTGGGAGGACATTCAGTCAGGGATGGAAGAACGGCAAGCAGTGACACGTTGCATGATGGCAGGAGAGAGGTCCGGGGAGGAGAGATATATCCGGGTGTCATCAGCGTACAGGTGGTAGTCAAATCCAAAAGAGGTAATAAGTTTGCCAAGAGAGGCAGTATAAAGAGAAAATAGAAAGGGGACCAAGTACAGAACCTTTAGGGACTCCAACTGAGACAGGACGAGGGTAAGAGGTGTCATTAGAAAAGGAGACACTTAATGAGCTTTAGGATAGATAAGAGGAAAACCACAAGAGGACAGAGTCACAGAGACCGAGTGATTGAAGAGTTTGAAGAAGGAGAGCATGATCAACGGTGTCAGCAGAGAGGTCAAGAAGAATTAGTATGGAGTAGTGGCCTTTGGATCTAGCTGCGATTAGGTCGTTAGTAACTTTGATAAGCACAGTCTCAGTATAGTGGAGAGGACGGGAGCCAGATTGAGGGTCAAGGAGAGAGTTGGAATTGAGGAAATGAGACACACGGGTAAAGACAAGTCTTTCTAGAAGCTTTGAGGAAAAAGGGAGCAGGGATATAGGACTATAGTTAGAGGGGGAGGGGGGGGGGGGTCAAGAGATGTTTTTTTCAGGATAGGTACTACAGTGGCATGTTTAAGATCAGCAGAGACAATGCCAGAAGAGAGAGAGCAGTTGAAGATGTGCATTAAGGAAGGCACAAGACAAGTGGAGAGAGATCTGATAAGGTGAGATGGGACAGGTTTGAGCGGGCAAGTGGTGGGGCTAGAGGAAAAGAGAAGAGCAGCCACCTCTTGGTCAGTAGCCGGGGAGAACGTCTGAAGGGTAGTAAAGGCATGATCTATGTGTGGTTGAGAAAGAGAATGGCAAGGAGGGGAGAATTATTTCCTTAGCTGTTCAATCTCTTTGGTAAAGTAACATGCAAAGCTATCGGCAGTAAGGTTAGTTTGGGGGGTGGCCACAGCAGGGCGAAGAAGAGAATTAAAGGTGTCAAAGAGATGCCTGGGATTGTGGTAACATGAACTAATGAGAGAGGAAAAGTAGGACTGTTTGGCGAGGGCAAGGGGGCTGCGCTGTATGAACACAATATGAATCTATAATGGAGAAAGTCTGACTGGGTGCGAGACTTCCTCCAGGAGCGTTCAACAGAACGGGAGCATCTTTGCAGGTAGCATGTTGATTTAGTATGCCACGGTTGAGGGTGTGTCCTCCTCGAGGTGCTTGTTTGGAGCGGTGCTGCAGCGTTCAAGGCAGGGGTGAGGTTAGTGTTATATGCTGAGATGGCCAGTGAAGGACAGGAGAGGGAAGGGATGGATAGCAGTTTTGAATCAATATCAGCTGACAGCTGCTGGAGATCAAGAGAATTAAGGTTTCTCCTGAGTTGAGGGGGGTTAGGTTGAGGTTGTTGGGTGAGGGGGTACACAAGAGTAAATGATAAGAGGTGGTGATCAGAGAGAGGAAATGGAGTGTTGCAGATATTAGATACTGTACATGCATAAGAGAAGATTAGGTCAAGGGTATTGCCAGCTACATGGGTGGGAGAATTAGCCCACTGTGATAGCCCGAGGGAGGAAGTAATTGCTGGGGTGCTGAGGTCAAAGGTGGGTTAATGGGAATATGGAAGTCCCCAAGAATTAGGGATGGAATATTAGAAAAGAGGAAGTAGGGTAGTCAAGCAGCAAAGTGGTCAAGGAAGAGGAGAGGGGAACCAGGGGGATGATAAATAATGGCAATGTTAGCAGAGAAGGGTTTGAAAAGGTGAACTGAATGTATTTCAAATGATGGGAAAGAGAGGGAAGAGGGGGTGGGTAGAGGTTTAAAGGAGCAGTGAGGGTGAGGGGGAAACCCTAACCCTTTACATTCAGAGTTTATTGGGTTGTGGGTAAGTTGAAGACCACCAAAGGACAAAGATGCAGGGGTAGCAGTGTCACTGGGGGAGAGCCACGTTTCTGTTAAGGCTAGTAAATCTATTGAATGAGAGATGAAGCCACATTGGTATCAATTTGTTTCTTTTATATTTATTACCCAATTGTACATACTGAGAAATATCCCTTTCTAATATTTGTTTGAAGACTTTCCATTTATCCTCAGTGTTTTTTTCACTAAGAAGTTTATGCCAGTCGATATGCTGTAGAGCTGCCCTAATCTTATTGAAATTGCCTTTTTTCAAAATTATAAGTTTTAGTATACCCCACGCAGTGGCGGATCCAGAGCCTGATCTCAGGAGGGGCACTTGTAGATTATTTAAAGAAATAATCCAGACACAGTAACCACTACAGCTCAGTGTAGTGGTTATGGTGTCAATAGTGTCGGGACCCCCTCTCAGAGTAAGTAGTCAAACCATTTAAGAACAGTTTGACAACTTACCTGAGATCTGCTGGGAAATGGGGCTGTAGTAGGGCATAGGAGCAGTGGCGTGTGTGAGTGGTGCAATGTGTAAGGGGTGCAGTGTGTGTGTGTGTGCAAAGGGGACAGTGTGTGAGCAGTGTGTGTGTGTGTGTGAAGGTTGTAGTGTGTGAGTGAGGGTGGCAGTGTATGTCAGGGATGCAGTGTATGTGTGGGGCAGTATGTGTGTGTAACAGTTGCAGTGTGTGTGAGTATTGCAGTGTATGTGTGTGTATGGGGGCAGTGTGTGTGTATGGGGTAGTGTATGGGGAGCAGTATGTGTGTATGGGAGGCAGTATGTATGTATGGGAGGCAGTATGTATGTATGGGAGGCAGTATGTGTGTATGGGGGGCAGTATGTGTGTATGGGGGGCAGTATGTGTGTATGGGGGGCAGTATGTGTGTATGGGGGGCAGTATGTGTGTATGGGGGGCAGTATGTGTGTATGGGGGGCAGTGGGCAGTATGTGTGTATAGGGGGCAGTATGTGTGTATAGGGGGCAGTATGTGTGTATGGGGAGCAGTATGTGTATGGGGAGCAGTATGTGTGTATGGGGGGCAGTATGTGTGTATGGGGGCAGTATGTGTGTATGTGTGTATGGGGGCAGTATGGGGGGCAGAGTATGTGTGTAGAGTGTGTGTGTGATAAGGGTAGGGGGGCTTTTTTATAATATATATCTATTTTTTTATTTAATTAAAATAAATATTTATGTCCTCCCTTCTTACCTTTACTGGGAGGGACACTTCTTAGTCCCTGGTGGTCCTGTAGGGATTCCCTGGTGGTCCCAGTGGGGAGAGTGAACTCCAGCCCGTAGCTCCAGGGCTAGAGTTCACTCTCGCGAGATTTGGAGCATTGTCGTGGTAACCGCGGCAACGCTCCGTGCTCGCGAGAGGAGGACCCAGACATACCTCATCTGTTCTGTTGGCAATTGAATGCAGGAATTTGTTTGTGTGTAATATTGGTGATTGAATGTAAATACACAAATATGTTTGCACTGCCACACATATCTACCCAGATTCATACATTGACACACATACACAGATACATAAACTCACACACTCAAACACTGACACATATTCACAAATACACTGACACACACAAACACTGACACACAGAAAGACTTACCCTTTCTCTAAATCCAGCTCTCTCATCTGTGGTCTTCTACTGCCTTTCCTGGCTGGACCCTGTTTGACTCCAAACAAGCCTGCCTGTGTCCAGCCTTCATCAGATCATCGCGGTTGGTCCCCATTGAGCTCAAATTCACCATGTGTCCTGGAAGTACAGCACTACTACTGGCTGTTATATATTCCCTGGTGGTCTGTTGGTGTATCTGACCCCTGGCTGTTACACTCTGTCATATTGCCTCACCTATGTTTAAAGGTGCTCAGTTTTCCCAGTAGCGCTCAATCCCCTCAACTAGGTTCTTACTTACTAACTGAGCACTGGAGCCATGATTATACTACGGTGTGTATCAGCAGGAATATCAAGCATCAGGTATCACCACTGGGCCACCAGGGACTTGGTTGGAGGAGAGGAGTCTGGCCCTGGACTCTGTGCAGGTGAACAAATTGTAAGTAAAGTAAACTGCCCATTGCTTCCCTATTTGCAGCACCATACCTGAGGGGCCCCCCTGACAGGCGGAAGTCCAGTGACTTCTGTTAGTTCAGCTACTGTCAATAGGTCTAAGAATGACAAATTGGATGTGTCTGCTGGGCAATAAACATGTTTGTGGGAATACTATTATTATTTTATTATTTATATAGCGCCATCAGATTCCGTAGCGTGGACTAACAGACATGTAATTGTAACCAGACAATTGGACCTACAGGAATAGAGGGAGCGGAGGGCCCTGCTCAATGAGCTTACATTCTAGAGGGAGTGGGGTATAGTGACACAAAGGGTAAAAGTAGGGGTACGAAGGAATCGAGACTGAGAGTTGGATTCGGGAAAGTCAGTCAATCTGGTGTACACAACTCTCTCAAGGATCTTGGAGGCAAATGGCAGTAGCGAGATAGGGAGGTAGTTGGATGGGGAGTTGGATTCAAGGTTGGGCTTTTCAGAATCTGGGTAATAGTTGCATGTTTGAAGGGTGAGGGAAATGTGCCAGGGAAAGGGAGAGATTGAACATTTTAGTGCGAGAAAGAGCAAGAGAGGGAGACAAAGTGTGGATGAGATAAGAGGGAATAGGACGGAGGGAACAGGTGGTGGGAGGACCGGAGCAGAGCAGAAACCTCTTCTGCTGTAGCAGGTGCGAATGAGTGTAGAATGGTGGAGGGAGTGGGGTTGGGTGATGTATTGGTAGGGGAAGGAGAGAAATTAGAGATCTCTTCTCTGATTGTACAAAATAGAAAAAGGAAACCTGGGTGCTAAACAAGCATTATAGAGTCAAGTGTAGAAAATTGCTTCACACTCTGGTGTAATCCCCAAGTTCACCAACAAAGAGTGATGTGTAATAGTGAGTGGAGCAAAGTTAAACACAAATTTAGAACAATAATTTAAAAATTGTATACAAACTCCTTGGATATAGGGTGATTCTTCCAAGAAATAGTTGTAATATGTAAGAGAAAAACATAAAAAATGCAATGATTTATTTATAGAATAGCTTAAAAAGCAAAAATACTAGAAAAATATAACAATTTATTGTTTGCTACATCCAGAGTTAAAACCAACACATTAAAACAGAAAAAAATGATATAAAAGCAGAGGGTTGCTGGCCCCTTACTAGATATGATGGTGAGTTAGACCGGCTTCCGCCGTTGCTCACTAAAACAGCTTGTACAATTCAATGTAGTGGGTGAGCTGCTGTCTCTCCTCCGGCTCGGTTGGACTGTAGATATACCGCTGTAGTCAGTGGCGCTGGAAATTCAGTCCACTCCGGATTAACCGCTCCAGATTCTAGTGCAAGCTCCTCCCCCTAGTATGACGTTGACGCGTTTCGCCGTATGACGGCTTACTCAGGACGTGCTCTTGGCTGCCATGTTCGTTGTGGGAATATAAAGGCTGAAGTCGTAATCTGATAGGTTGTCTTAAGCTGCCTTAATTAATGTGCAGTCCGTTTTTGTTGCTGCCTTATAATTAACATAAAGTAGCCAGATGTGTATTAATTTACAGAATTACTAGCAAAATGAAATAAACAAATTCAAATAACAAATTCAATAAGGTATATTGATACAAATCAATACATGAACATTCAAAGTTAAATACAAACAATTTATTTTTGCTGACCACTTTTAAAGGGACAGTACCATTTATATATTGTTATACACAGATCATTATTTGTGATCAAAAATTAGATAAAATAGATAAAAATAAACCTATCCAAAAAACATATAATACTCTAACCAACAATATAATATCCTAAATACTTCTGTACTTAAATACAATAATTTGAACAATTTCATAATACAAAATTGGGGTAATAAAGTGCATGAACATATATAATCACATACAACTGATCTTAATAGGATGTGTGGAGAATCCCAGAACCTGCTCAAAAATATACAAAGGAAGAGAACAAATGATGAATATACAGATAAAATAAATACAATCTCTTTATACATAAAAAAATTTATATCATAAAAAAATAGATATCATAAAGAAGGGGATGAACAATGCACACAGTGCAGTATAGAGAAGAAGATATAGAGAAGATTAATAACTCCTATTAAATAGTTAATTGGATTATTGACTGATTTCCTGTTTGCCATTGTTTGCTATATAAGCACATTTTTACCATGTGGTGTCAGCTTGAAAAAGACCTTTACGGTCGAAACGTTGTGTTACATTCTGTTACAATAAAACTGCCTGCAGCTTGAATTCGGAGTGCCTGTGAGTCTTTCTTCTTTGCCTATTATTCTGGGATTGCTGGTCCTGCTCTGGAGCACCCGTGGCCACTGGGAATGAGTGCGGTTCCCACCATTTACTCTGCTTAATGACTGTATAGCTGTCACTGAGTGTATATCAGTGCATGTATCAATGAGGGCATGTGTCTGTCAGTCAAAAAAAATGGCCTTGTCACGAATTGCGGGGCACATTTTGATTTTGGGGGTGCCCGAAATTATTCGTGCCTAGGGCAGCAGAAATCCAAAATACACCACTGGATCCGGTGGCACAGGAGCCTGTAATCTGTAGAGAGGCACAGGAATCTTCATGTTGAACATAGTTCAGCAGCAGCTCCTTTTCTCTCCTGAGAGCGTTCCCACATGTTGCTATGGCAACGCTCTGCCATGCATTGCGGGCAGCACAGATAATTGCCATAGCAACCCACAGCAATGCTCTCGCGAGTTGCGAGAGGAGAAGAGCTGCTGCTGATCTATATTCAACAGACTCCTGGGCTAAGCAAATAGGCGACCCAGGTCCCTGGGCAGGCAAAATTCCACCCATGTCTAAGTGGGCCCCAAGCACCCCCCTACTGAATGGCACAGGGGGGGGACCACCTGCCCCACCTACCACTTAGTACACCACTGGGGACTGGTTTGGGTAAAGAGGGTATAGGGGCTCTGGTGGGTGCAGGGGGCATAGGGACTGGGATGGGTTAATCCATAAAGGGCATCCCCATTAAAATCCATCAACGCAAAAGGCGTCAAAGACGGGACCGGAGGCACAAACAGAAATGCAGAGCCTGCCCCATGTCAAGCACTCACCTCCACCTTAAGCCACCACAATCCCGCACCGGACGTGAAGCATCACCGGCACAGATCCGACCATCCGACAAAACAAGCTTCCACCACCTCAAGCCGCGAACCCAGCACTCAGCCAGAGACTTGCCTTTGTTGTTCCAGGTATCAGGGACTCCCAGGGTCTGCACCTGGAGCCCAGAAGGGATCGGATGAGCACAAGCAGTAAACAGCAGCCTTCCAAGCATGTCCCACTATAGCCGATCCTCCACACCATGCCTTTGATCACATGAACTGCTCTCTGCACATTAACTAATCGTAAACTAGCAAGCGTTTAAACGTGTTATTATTTCACCTCCTAAAGAGTTTATTGTCGTAGTTCCTTACATGCCTTTACCTTAACCGTTCATGTATTATGTTATTCACTAGTCTCATCTCATGGGACGACTCACACTTGATTTATAACTAGTGTGTGGAGCTGCTGATATAAATACACAGTTAATAACGTGCAAGCTACACCCTAAACATGACAGCCATCTTTCACAACAATGTACGGCTATATACTCATACCCTCAGTGCAACTAGCCATGATATACGCACGTTCAGCCTAGCATGCTCAAATATAACACACTTCTGTCTAAAAAAAAAAAAAAAGAATGCAGCTTCCGAATGAATCTAAAATGGATGCTGTCCAGGAGGTGGGAGGGTCTGGGAGGGAGGGTGTGCTGCTGATTGGCTGGAATGTGTCTGCTGACTGTGAGGTACAGGGTCAAAGTTTACTCAATGATGACGAAAAGGGGCAGACCGAACATCGCATATAACTATGCTATGTTCGCCAGGAACTATTCAGGACATCTCTAGTGACTACCTCAAGTGACATCACATGCGGAAGTAACAAGCGCACGAAAAAGAGACTTGGAACACAATTAGAGTCCTGCTGAAACCACAGGAGAATTGGCACGAGAACAAGTTGATTAAACAGCACAAGAAATAGATATAAAAGCAGGACTCCAGGAAATTGGTGGATCATATAGGACCCAGCTGAGGAAGCCGTCGGGATTATGGTGAAACGCGTTCTGGGAACTTTTTAGTGATTATCTGATGCCCACAACATATGCTATTAAGAATTTGTTAATTTTATATTTATTTATATTGAATGATATTATAATCCCAATATGGGATATTGTTTTTAAACTAATTGGCCATTATAATTGTAATATATATATATAAATACATTTTTTATTACCATCACTGTGGGCTGTCGGTTCCTGCATATAGGAGTGTAGTCCTCTCCTACACAACGTGCTGTGACAGAGACGAAATTAGTGGCTCCATCCTTGTGAGTACATCACTTTCTAGATTTTATGGGATTATTGGTGACCTAATATACTGCACCATAAATTCGTTTTTATTTGAGTCCTAGAGTATACTGGACAAGACCACCCAACCAGACGAAAGGGAAGGTCGCCTCTACGGACCTACAAGCGCTTATCCCTGAGCTTGGTGTTAAGCTCAGGAGAATGTGAGTGTATTGTCTTATACTTATATAATAATATGTAATATAATACGGTATCACACTATTGGAGGTTTTGATTTATTCTATAGGTGTATTGCTGAAAAAATATATTCTTTCGGAAATTGTCATTGGGACGAGTATTCTCTGGTCTGGCTCAACAGAATCTTACATATGTATGTAGCGCTATACCTTTCTTTGAATTTAATAAATACCATTCTCCACGCTACTAACTTTCATCCTAAAAACCTGAAAAAGTCCTTGCCTGTGTCACAGTTCCTGAGAGTTGTACGGAACAACTCGGACTCCAACAGAGCCCAAGAACAAATGAAAGAGATGTACCAGAAATTTGTTGAGAGGGGATACTCTCAACCTATTTTGAACCGGGCTGTACAAAAGGCATATCTTTCCTCAAACATTGGTATTGCAAATGGGGTATGTCCAGTCTTTTTTTAGTAGCAACTTAATCACAAACACTGGCCAAAATTGGCGTTCAAATTATTTTTTTGTTTTTTTCACACACAAACAAATATTAACACTAACTTTGGCTAGTGTTTGTGACCAAGTGGCTACTAAAAAAGACTGGACATACCCCATTTCCAATACCTTGGGTTGTCTACTATTGCAAATGATATGCAAACATGGGGGTAATTCTCATTCCTGGACTACCATATGATCTCAAAGGCAATTTAACCAATCTGGAGATCTTCAATGTAAAAAAAAACTGAAAAATTTAACATGCTATATTTGACTCTGTAACTTCCCAAAACACCATAAAAGCTGCACATAGGGGGTACTGTTTTACACGTGAGACATCACTGAATACAAATATGTTTATTTGATTGCAGTAAAAGCAAACAGTATTATGACATTCACAGTTAAAAAGTCACGTAGAACTAAAAAAAGTTTTTACAATTCTTATTTTCTCCCTTTCTTTTATATTTTATTAATATTAAATTATGTTTCATAGCTAAATATTTGATGTTAAATGAAAGCCATGTTTCCCTGAATAAAATTATATATAATAAGTTTGTGCATTTAATATGAAGGTGAATTACGGTTGGACAGACATATAGCGCAAATGCCAGGTTTTGTTTACGTTTTGTTTTGATCAAAACGTGTACATCTGGCTCAGTCCTTAAGGGGTTAAATCTGACAGGGTTTGTTGACAGACTAACTTAGGGTGAACATCCATTTGGAAAGGCAAGAGACATATGAAATTCAATACAGATACATGTAAAGTCATGCATTTTATAATAAGCAAAAAGCCACATATACTAAATGGGGTTGAGTTATGTATACCATTAAATGAAAACAACTTAGGAAGAATTATAGAACACATGCTAGGCAACAGTGTGCAATGCCGGTCTGCCATTATAAAAACTAGTAAGGTACTTTCATGTATAAAGTTGTGATTTCACGTGATCAAAATACAATTTTTCTTCTTTATAAATCAATGGTAAGACCTTACCTTGAATAAGTGGTGCAATTTGGGCCAAGGATATTGCAGAACTAGAAAAAGTGCAGAGGTGAGTTGCAAAATAAATCAGGTAGGTGAGTACAGATGAGAATACCTTATAGTTTATCTCAGCTAAAAACTGATGCCTCTAAAGGTGGGCAATCCATCTGTGGAAAAGTAATGTTTAGCATTGGTGTGGGCATAGAAATAACTGCAACCATATCTATTAAGTCTTCCTTTTACCATGATGACAGATAACAACCATTTTGATAGGCTATACTGAATGGCTAAACAGATGGACCAAGGGCCACAGGCAGTCAGGCCCTGGGGAGATAGCGCAGCTAAGCGGACAAGGGCACATGTAGGAGTGTGGGGATAGATTGGATTGCCAGGCTGCGAACGGTGAGTACATTCCCACCCTCCCCCCCCTCTTTTTAGCGCTTCGCATGCCTACGTTGTTCCTTCTTTTTTTCAATCCGGTCCTTTTGGCACGATCAAAAAAAAATAAAAATACATGGCTATATATATAAATTAATAAATAAATCAATACATACATACATGGATTGCAAAAAAAAAAAAAAGGAAGCAAAAAAAAAAAAAAAGACAGAAATAAACTGTAAATTCCCGAATGGCATAACAAAACAAAAAAACAATCAAAACATAATAGAGACAAACAGAAAGTAAAATAAAAAAGAAACTGAACTAGACTCCAAAAAATTGGGTACTTGGACGCAGCTTCCCCTCCCCACCCCCCTTCATTTTCTGTATGTGTCTTGTGTTTCGGTATGCTTTCTTGCAGTGTCCTTCGCAGCTGATAGCGCCGGCGATGCTTCCCAGGTTTCGTCAATGGTGAGGCCCTTCTTGGCCCGTGACCGGATGGGTTTCGGCCTCTGGGTTTACTTTGGGTTTACTTGGGGCTGCCTGGGTGGGTGCTCTCGGTACAGGACCCTCAGTCCATGTGAGAGCTCCATCGGGCGGGTGGGTCCAGTTTACCAAGAACGCTCGATGAGCTTACTTCCTCAATCGTTAGTGTGCCCCTGAAGTCCATTCTGCGGGTCCCCCCTTTGGGTTGAGGTGTCCATGGAGGGGCGAGGTCGCTCTTGCCAGATTCCTTATCTGCTCAGTTGTCGTTTTCTTACAGGGGCTAGGTTTGGGATGGTAACTCTGCGCTACGGTCTGAGTGGGTAGGGCACTGGGGCTTTGCTGATGGAGGCGCCTGTGGAATTTGTTTTCCGGCTGCTGCCGGTACGTCGGTCGGGTTATTGCTTCCGGGCTGTTTTCTGACGGTCGGGTTTAGGTGGCTATGTGCCTCCAGGGGAGTTGCTCCCGATGTCGCTTATGTGTGTGTCAGACATCCGCACTCTGCTGCTTCGGGGTTTTTCTTGGGGTAGGGTTTTGGAGTTTTGGAGTTCCGTGGCCCAGGCCATGTCCGTGGGTCGGGATGCGTGCTGTAGTCTCATGAATAGTGGGGTCGATTTCTGCAAGGGGCACATTGGTTGCCCCTGGCTGCGGTTTGGGTCATCAGGCAGGAGGCGTCAGGGTTTGCGGGGCGTTGTGGTTTTCGGCTGCGCTACCCGTGGGCTCTCCGGGGTGTGCTGGGCTTTGCCTGTTGTGGTTGCCCTTGGGACTGTATGGGGTTCCTTCTGGGCCTTGATGTGGGGTTTTGGGCCATGTTGGGCTCTCAATGGTGTGTTGACTCCTGCCCATTACGGTGACGAGCATTGGGGCTCTGGCGGACTCTGGTGTTCTTGGAGCGTCCCCTTTCTAGGGGCATGGTAGGCATGGGGTACCCAGCTCACGAAGAGGTGGGGTGGTTTTCCTTTGGGACCATCGTGGGGTGGTGCTGGCTGTCTTTACCATGTGACAGTACCCTCTACCCCGGTTGTGCTCTGGTTGCGGCGTCTGGCTCGGCGCTGTTTGAGGCTAGGGGCGGCTGGTCAGGGTTTTTTTTGTTCGGGTATTCCCGATGGGATGGCCGATGCTCTGTCTTGTTCATTATAGGGCGTACTTCGGGTGGAGGTGTTGCGGGGTCGATTTATGGGGCAGTGGAGGTGTGGTCACTTGGCCCAATGGTCTGATGAAGCTGGTCTGTGGGTTGATCTCTGAGGTGGCATGGAGCCCTCTCTGGTACGGTGGGAGTGATCGGGACGGATGGGAACGTTTCCTTGGGGTTTCCGGGTGTGGACTGCTCATCTACATGTTTGGTCCCGTCTATTACGGGCGTTGGGGGCGATTTCAGCGACTAGCAGGACTCGGCTTCCTGTTCATGTTACGGTCGACGACACGTAGGTGGGTGTTTTGGTGGAGTTGGGTAAGCGTCGGGACGGACTTCCTTCAGGTTTCGACGCTCGACGGTTGTTGTCGTTGGGAAGGGTAGGTGGAATGCACGGGGTAATGGTTGGGCTCCTACCATGCTGTAATGGGTTTCCAGGATAGTCTGTAATATACTGTTCCGATCGGGGGGCGGTGCAGGGTTCCGTCATTTGCCTGTTTTCATTGGGAGTGCTGTTCCGTCCCCTGGATTATTCGGCCTCCTCCCCTGTTTGGTTCTCGGAGATGGGTTTTCACCCCTGCGTCCATTTAGTTGGGGTGTCCCTCTTGGGGGCTCGAATTCCTGGATAAGGAATTCAAGGGGCATTTATTTTGGTTGGGGGCGGCTACGGACACCGCCAGGCTGGGCGTGCCTGCGCCGATGGTTCAGAGGGCTCGAATGGTGGGAGTCAGGGTGGTGGGTTCCTTGGGTTCGCCTTGCTGGTCTCTGACTGGATTTATCTCCGCGTTTACGTTCCCCCCCACCCCGGACTGGGGAGGGTGGGGTTTTCGTGGGTAATTTGGGCCAGGAGGCAGGTGCGAGTGGTTGGATCTTCCACCTTCGGCGGCGGAGGTTCGGTGGTCTGGCACCGGATATGTGAAGGGGTGTGGCTCCTCCTCATAGGGGTCAGCTGTCCCGCCTCATGGGGTACCAGGGGTTTTGTCATCCCTGGGTGGAATGACATGGGTCGGTGGCGGTTTAGGACTTGGGTGCTCTTCGATCTGGACATGTTACGCATTATGTTTCTTCCCCGAGGTTCTCAGGGGCTAGGCTGCGCATATCGCCCTTTCCTGTTGACAGTGCGCTCCGCAATGTGAGTGCCCTGGTGCGCTGCCATTGGTCATCAGACTAGAGGGGTTTCTAGGTTTGTCGAGGCCATAACTAAATGACTAAACACATAAATGACAAAATAAATAAATAAAACATAAACACTCTAAGTTCGCCTTTTGGGATTGGCCAAATGTGGCCTAGTTATCTCGAAGGGAGGGGTGCGCTTGCTGGAGGTCGGACTTGGCCTCTGTTGATCTAGCGCTGCAAGAAGTGGTGGAACAGGCCATGGCTGGTTGTGGTGGGGTCCCCCGCTGATTTTAGGCATAAAACAGCGGGGTTGTGGCGGGGGTATGTCCTTGCCAATTGAGTTTGAGGTTACGTTTAAGTATATGGAATGAGATGAAGTTTTTTAAGGTCTCAAACCTCCCCTGCTTCAAAGTTAAACTTTAGGTTGCCTGAGGTCTCGTGCCCATCGAGCGTGGATAAGGTCGGCTGATGGCGGGCATTGGAAGATATATTGTTATGACGAGGGGGGAGGTGAGAGGGAGTGGTGATTAGGAACCACTCTATGTTTATTGGCAAGGACGGTTGGGTCACTGTATAACACTATGTGTGGAGTTATATATGTATATATGTTAATTTATGCTTATTTATGTCTAACGTTTTGGTTACAGAAAAGAAGAGATTTAATAAATAAAGTTATGTTGTGTTATGCAGTAATTTAGTTTGTGATAATAAATGCTGTGGCCTGTTTTCAACCATACTAAGTGGTCTGTCATTACTGGGGGGTTGAATGGGGTTAGATTTTGTTCTAGACTGCTTCGCTTAGCTGTGGTGGAGCTTGTTGGGGCTTCCTGCTTGTTATTTGCTTAAAAAATTGATTAAAGAGTCTGTCCAGCTTAGACTCAATATCCTGCCATGCTTTGCTGGTACCAGGAGGACACGCGGCTGCCGCCATATTGGGAGAGTCGCAGATGAGTATGTCAGGCTGGGCGGCTGTGCTCTGTGCATCCATTAGCTCCAGACAGCCTCTCAGGGGTGGACCAGGATAACCCCAACCGGTCCGAGGGGGGGGTAACGGATCTTCTGCCGGGAAGTAGCTGCTCATGGGCATCCCAGGATCGGGAGATCGGCCGCCTCTCCCGCCCGGTGAGCACCAGGCCACACTTGCCTCGCGGAGGTAAGCAAGACTCTGTCGAGTTGCTGACCGCTATTAAGCATGTCGGGTCGGTCAGGTAGGAGCAACATTGCCGGGTCATCCCCTTCTGGGGTGAAATTCGCTTGTTGATAGCTGCTTAAAGTGAGATATTGAGGGAGCTCACACGAAGTGCGTCTTTCCTCCATGACAGCTAGGCCCCGACCCCCGGAAACTGCATTCTTAGTGAGAGGAGGGACAGTGTAGCTGCTGCTGATTTAATAGGGAAATCGATAGCTAGGCTAGTGTATTCAGTGTCCACTACAGTCCTGAAGGACTCATCTGATATCTGCTGTAAGGACAGTACCCCAAAAAGCCCTTTTTAGGGCTAGAACATCGGTCTGCTTTTTTTTTTTTCTGTGTAATCTAATTGCAGTTGCCTGCATGTGTGTCAGGCTCACAGCGTATACTGTGCCCACTTGCCCAGTGCCACCACTCATATCTGGTGTCACAATAGCTTGCATTTAAAAAAAAAACAAAAAACTTTTTTGACTGTAATATAATAGCAGTCAGTTTCCTTCACACGTGTGCGTTTCAGGGCCTGCCAGGGCACAGTGTCACACCAGTGCAACTCATATCTGGTGTAACAGTAGTGTACATTTAAAAAAAAAATACAGGGGGCTTGTTGTCACCTTTCGGGGACCTTTGGTGTTGTACGTGGCTGGGTGGAGGAAGAGACCTTCAATGACATCAGGGAGGACAAGGAACGGGACATGGCTAGCTTGGTATCCAACCTTGTGCAAATGGGGAGTTTGCGGTTTTGCAAATGGACTGTTTGCGGTTGTTTGCGTTGCGTTAAACGGGGAGTTTGGTCTGTCACTGTGAAGCGGGCGTAACCCTTAAACTACCTGATCGATACAACATCATACCTGATGTTTTAAAGCACGTTATTCCAAACAATTTAGGAATGTTAGGTGATTTATGCCCTTTATGGGTTAAAAACAGACTCTGCATCAACTATATAATTTTCCATGTGAGTTTTGCCGTGGATCCCCCTCCGGCATGCCACAGTCCAGGTGTTAGTCCCCTGGAAAAACTTTTCCATCACTATTGTGGCCAGAAAGAGTCCCTGTGGGTTTTAAAATTCGCCTGCCTATTGAAGTCTATGGCGGTTCGCCCGTTCGCGAACATTTGCGGAAGTTCGAGTTCGCCGTTTGCGAACGGAAAATTTTATGTTCGCGACATCACTACCTGCACATAATCCACCATGTCTTGTTTAAGTGAGGGCCACCAAAACTGTTGAAGGAGACCCTTGTATGTTTTGGTAACCCCTGGATGACCAGCAGTTTTGGCGGTGTGAAATAAAGCTAACAGCTTCTTTCTGTCATTCACTTTCACGTATAAGCTACCTACAGGTGTCTCAGAGGGTGCTTGGGATTGGTAGGCCTTGATACCATCAAGGAAAAGAGACGAAACAACCAAACGGGTAGCAGCTATTATCTTAGTTGTAGGCACAATAGGTTCAGGAGAGGGGGCAATTGACTCCAAAGGTTTGTATTGTCGGGAGATGGCATCAGCTTTGACATTACGGTATCCCGGCCTATATGTGATAATGTACTGAAAGCGTGAAAGAAATAAAGACCATCTGGCCTGACGAGAGGACAACCTTTTAGCATCAGCTATATAGGAGAGATTATTATGATCGGTTATAACCAGAATTTTGTGTCTGGCTCCCTCTAATAATTACCTCCATTCCTTAAAAGCCATCACAATAGCTAATAGTTCTCTGTTCCCGACGTCGTAATTCTTTTCAGAATCAGACAGCCTTTTAGAAAAGTAACAACAGGGATGGAGGGGTTCGGTATGCGATCGTCTTTGTGATAGCACCGCTCCTACACCTGATTCAGAAGCGTCAACTTCCATAACAAAGGGAAGGGAAGGATTAGGATGGTGTAGCACAGGGGCAGTGGCAAATGCCTTTTTGAGAGTCTCGAAAGCTTCAACGGCTTCAGGAGTCCAAACCCTGGGAGGCAAACCGTTTTTAGTCAGTTTCGTGATTGGAGAAATAGTTGATGAAAAGTTTTTAATAAACCTCCGATAATAATTGTCAAACCCTATAAACCGCTGTATAGTCTTAAGTCCTTGGGGAAGAGGCCAAGACAGTATGACTTCTAATTTAGAAGGATCCATGCCGAATCCCTGTTCAGAAATGACATACCCTAGGAATTGTACAGATTTTTGGTTGAATAAACATTTCTTTAGCTTGCAATAAAGACTTGCAATAATGAAGCCCATGGAACAACGCAGTGGGAGGAGTGGGCCTTGACAGAGCCAGGGAGTGGGCAGGTGCTAGTGTTTGGGGGTTGGGTTAGGGTAATGGTGCTTGGGGGTGGAGACAGGGAATATAAAAGAGCAGCCATTTTAGAATAGGGGCCATTTTAACCAGAGCCTCTCTTACCTGTAAATTGTGTCAGGTCGGCGAGGTTCTTTTCTTTCTCGTTTCTGCAGGATTATGGCGTCGTTAGAAGAGATCCTGGATGGCGTTCGGGCAGCTGTGAAGGACCGAGGGCTGGATCGGCTTCATCAGCAGTTGGGGGCTTCCGGGCCTGCTCCCGCGGTACCGGCCCGTCGACCGACGAGGAGGACAAGACCACCCCAGCGTTTGAGCCCGGGCGCCGGGCCCGCAGCACGGTTGAGGAGGAGCCCTTCAGCGGGACGTGAAATGACCGACGGTCCGGGTGAAGCCCGGTCAGCAGAGCCAGGCAGGCGCACGGCTCGCTCCGGCGGGCGCGGTGGCGGCCTGGCAAGGACGGCCGTGCAGCGCTCTGTGGCGGAGGGATACAAGCCACGCGGTTCCGCGGCTAGCAGGAGGAACGGTCCGGGTGGATCTCGGAAGACGGCCGGGACGGCTGGAGGTCATGTGAGCGGCGGCTCGAAGCAGACACATCCCGGTGAGTCAGCCACTAGTGACAGTGCTGGAGGGCAGGGGAGTAATGATGTTGGAGGGTATGTAACGGCCCCTCAGGCGTTAAGGAGAGGCTGGGACAGCGGAGTCATGGCAGGAACGTCTCAGACAGAGGCAGGACAGGGAGACAGCTGCAGGGACAGGGGGAATTCGCAGGAAGCAAGTGGGTCCGGGCACACGGCAATCTGACAGGATAGCGATGCTGAATCTGGAATAGGGCGGACGGCCGAAGAGAGGCCAGGCTCAGCACTGACAGATGGGAGGCGGAGTGCTCCTCCATTTCAGTCAGTTAAGGATGGCAGCGGTAGGCGAGAGGGCCCATCTGGCCGCTCTCAGGGGCAGCTTCATGACATGGAGGCCGCAGAGAGCGGGTGGGGTGAAGAACGGCGCTTCTCTAGCGTCAGGCGCAGCGGCACGAGGAGCAGGACAGGGAGTTCAGGAAGCAGGGAAAGGTCCCCAGCGCGGAGCGGGTGCAGCGTAGCAGGCTCCTGTTGCAGGAGGCGCAATTCCAGGGATGGCGAAAGGAGGAGTCAGCGTGGAAGATCAGGTTCACCAGAAGGGAGGTTCAGTGATCGGAGGAGGGGACCACCTCGCGAGGGCAGTCGCCCTGCGAGACGGAGCGTTGCTAAGGATGACTGGGAGGAACGTAGGGAGGAAAGGCGGGTAAGGACGGCTAAGGACAGACTACCCAGATTTCCTTCTCCCTACAGGTCCCGGAGCAATACACCTACGGTCTCGAGGCGAGTCCAGGCGGATGGGAGTCGGCGTCAATGGGATTCTCCGGTGCCTGGAAAGGTGGACGGAAGGACGGCGCCTCTGCAGCCAGAGGTTCGAGCGGTGAGTTCCCACACACACACGACACCCTGATCAGTTGTTAAGTGATTTAAGAACATTTTTCGAGTCTTGGTCTGGGACAGAGGGGTCGCCTGCGCAATTCGGGAAGGTGTGGGCACAAGAGAGTAGTCGGGATCCGGCGGCTGGGCTCGGGGGGACGCGATTGTCCGCGCCCGGCGGAGGTGAGTTAAGCGCCGCGGCTGAGTCATCGGGGTTAGAAGGAGGGGGCGAGGAACGTGAAGTAGGTGATGTCCCGGATGCGGCGCGGCAAAACGTGCACGTGTCCTTCGCGGGCCCCCTCGGATGTCATTTAAAGGCGGAGGTGAAGGATAAGATATGGAAAGGTGAGTTTGTGGAGATATTTTCCCTCCTTCCCCTAGAGGAGTTCTTGGACTTGAAGGAAGAGGATAAGAAGGATGCAAAAAAAGAGGAGGAGGAAAAAAGGCGGAGGTATCGCAAGATACCAAAGACTTTCGGGAATTGGTTGAGGGCCTTCTGCATTTTGGCTAGTGTCATCGGGGAGAAGGCTCCGGGGCGTTGCTCAGAACTCTTTTGTTATTTAGATGGGATAGGAGACGCGTACCGAGCCTACGGAGGCTTGGCTTGGTGGAGGTACGACGAACAGTTTCGTCAGCGGCTAGCGGCGAATGCAAGCATGCGGTGGGACCAAATGGACCTGCCGTTATGGATGCGCCTTATGATGGCCCAGAAGGCGGCGCCCTTTCCCGGGGCAGCCGGCGCGGCCACAGGGGCCGGGTCGGCTGGGCAAAAGAAGGGTTTCTGCTGGATGTACAACGAGGGACATTGTAAATGGGGAAATACTTGCAGGTTCCGGCACGAATGTTCCGGCTGCGGGGGGACTCACGGTGTCAACCGTTGTTTCAAAAAGGGCAAGACTGGTGGGGGAGGAGGGTCCGCGGGGGCGGCAGCTCCCGCAACTTCAGCTGGGAGTGTCTCCGGTGAGAATAGACGTGATGTTGCCTTGGCTAAATGATTGGGTCCAGGAATTTGGGATGGGGACGTTGCCTTTTTTCTGCCACTAATTTTGTCTCTTTTCAGGTTTGGAAGTTTGGTTGCTGGGCCACTCGTACGTGTACTGGGCGGAGAAGAGAGCCGCAGTTCGCAGAAGCGGATCACAGCTGGGCTTTCCATTGGAACGAGTGACTCTATATTGGTTTGGTTTTAGGGGCGCTAGTTGGCAGAGTTTATGCAGTTTTTTGTTTCAAAAAGTGGTTGGTGGGTCGGTCCCGGATGTGGTGTTGGTCCACGGAGGGGGGAACGACTTAGGTGGGATTCCCCAAAGGGAGTTGGTGAGGAGGATGAAAAGGGATGTGGATCGGCTGAGGGAGCTGGTTCCTGGCGTGGTGGTGGTGTGGTCCGAGATGGTTCCGCGCTTTGCGTGGCGGCACGCCAGGGATCCGGCTGCAATAGCTCGATCAAGGGGTAAGGTTAATAAGATTATGGCAGTTTTTATTAGACGATCTGGGGGCGTAGTGGTGCGTCACAGAGAGTTGGAGGGCATGTTACCTGGGTATTTTAGGAGGGACGGTGTACACCTGTCGGACGTGGGGAATGATCTGTTGAACCTAGGCTTTCACGAAGGTATAGAACAGGCCCTGTTTAGGTGTGGTGGGGGTCGCACATGCGCTTAAGGAGGTCAAGCTATGTGCTGTGGCGGAACAGGGCGTTGTTAAAATTGGAATTTGGCGTGGAGTTTGAACTGGACAGGCCGAGGTGTAGGCCTGATGGAATTAAGGACTGGTTGGTTCTAGCTCTTCAGTGGCGACGAACCTGGGGGTGTAGGGGTGTCTGAGGTACACCCCTACAGTTAACGGTATGATGTGGGGCCTCTTTGGTAGGCCGTGTTTCAAGTGAATTGTTATTTGGTTATTTATTGTTTAATTGGTAGGGTCATTGTCAGGGGGACTGTGTGAGGGGTATAGTAACTTAATGTATAGTTGGACAATGACCCTAATTTATGTTAATTATGTTAATTTATGATAATTTAAGGAATAATTTAATTAATAGTTTAATTAATAAAAGCTGTGGACTTTATACTCCAACAGAATTAACTGTGTCCGTGTCTTATTTAGTATAAGGTTATAGTACTTGACGAGTAACGTCTGTGCAAAAGTTTTTAGCACATGCCGAATAACGTCTGTGCAAATGTCAAGACCTTGCAATAACGACCATTTCTTTAGCTTGCAATAAAGATCTGTATATTTTTTTTTCTTTTTGGAGGGTGCAACATAAAGATTAGAACTTTGAGCTCTTAAAGATAAGGCTATAGAATTGCTAAATATATATATATATATATATAAGCAAAAAATAAAAAATAAAAATGCACTCACAGGTCTTCGTGTTGTAGAAAAACTGGTGCTTTATTAATTCATATGTAGTGTACAAAAATCAATCGACGTTTCGACCCTGCCGGGTCTTTTTCAAGATCACAGAATACATAACAATAAAGTGTTTATATATTAAATACAAATCTAAGTGAATATGCACTTACCCAATGGTGAAGCGAAGAGGAGTGTGTATGCCCGTTAGAACCCGGAAGTGATTGGAAGCCGCACAGAACGTCACGTGATCGAGACGTCGGACGGAGGAAAAGTGGTTGCCGAGGCAACAGTACACAAAGAAGAAAATCTCATACCGAGAACAAGTGAATCACTATGGGGAAAGAAGTGGGTAGTATAAACTACCAATGGAGTGTGAATAGCCCAGATGTCAGGAAAAGGCTCAAGTGAACAAGCAGCCAATGCTGTGAAATGACATGTGGGATCCTAATAACACACAAGTGAAAAAGTGTAGGCAAACAAAAAAAGGCAAACTGTGAATAAAATCGAAATCCTGACATCATAAGTTAAAATCAAAGCAGAGAACAAAACATATTCATAGAATGCTATATACATATTTTTTTCAAGAAAACTTTATCTTATATGTAATATACACTAGAGCATAGTATATTAATAGTGTGATAATCTGGTACTAGAAAATATGTCATAATCTCCAAGCATAACACGGACTTACTCTAATAGAAATACACCTTGAGTAAATATGCTAACTAGAGGGCTTGAAGAATAAATGGGACAACATATTTGATATAGAACCAACTGCGCAATGTGTTATCAGGGATGACGTATCAGAGGAAAAAATAAATAAATAAACAGAAATAAATAAATAAATGAGTGAATAAACACCGCTTATAGATAAAACTAACGTTATATCATCAAATATAAACAAACAACTCACTATCTATGACGGGTCCAAGATTGGATCTGTCATGCAGAATAGCAACATAGTGACTATAGCGTATGGTTACTACATACAAATGAAACGCTTATGATAAACGAAAAAATAAAAAATAAATAAAAAATAAAAAGTGAAGAATCTAGTGCTAATGAGAACTAAAGTTATATCATCAAATGAAATCAAACAAATCTCTATATGTAGATGATCTAAAATTGGGTCTATTATACAGGATCGTGACTGTAGTGTATGATTGCTGCATACATATCAAACGCCAAAGGTAAAGGGAAAAACAACTACTGTCCATACACCACTAATTATCATTGGCCATATTGAAATGCCTTGGAAATAATAAAATAATACTTGCAGCATATGATTGCTACCTACATCTAAAAAACGAAAAAGGAATAAAGAAATAAATAATGAGATGATAACTATGGCGTATGACTGCTACATACTTCTAAAAAAAAGAAAGAATGTTATCCATGCAAACGCCAATAATTGTCATAGGGCATATAGTAATAATAACTGTAAAAAATAGATGAACAAAATAATAATACTAGATGGAATTAAAGGAATCTTGATGGTGCAAACAAAAACCGACTGATTGCATCTAATAGAACTATACTAATGACAATTAATAAATAGATGAACAAAATAATAATCACCACGAATATATAGATATACTCTGTAAGAGCATTATATAGATGTGAAAATGTAGTCACAAGAACATTGAATATACAATGTTTTAATTTAATCCTTTAGGTGTGACCATGTCCAAATAGTGGATCCAATAGGCTTCTCTCTGTAGAGGGATTTTAGATCGATCACCACCTCGGTCCAGAGGAGGTACGTGATCAATGCCAATACATTTGAGCGTGGGAAGGTGATGTTGCATAGCCAAAAAATGTTTGGCCACTGGTTTTTCCGTTGTTTGGTCTCGATATGCCGTCATTATCCCGGATCGATGTCCCCTCATCCTGTCACGTAATGTGAGGTCTGTCTTCCCGACATACGATAGTCCACATGGACAAGTCACCATATAGATGACATGATCTGTCGTACAAGTAATGTAATGGTTAATCGGTATCCGTTTGCCCGTATGTGGGTGGGCAAAAGAAGTACTGGTCAGCATATGGCTACAGGTCACACATCCAGTGCACTTGAAGCAGCCCTTCTTTTTAATCCATGTTTTCTTTGTATAACATTGTGTGGGGTCATTGCGAACTAGTAAGTCCCTCAGATTGCGGTTTCTTTTGTAACTGATCATAGGACGTTGTTGGAAGATCGAAGGAAGATTCTTATCAGCTTGTATTACATCCCAGTGTCTGTGTATAGTGTTTTTTATTTTTGTAGTTGCTGTATGGTAGGTCATGGGGAGAAACAATTGAGTCTTCGTGGTTTTGGTGTTGGCACTAGAGTCAAGACATTCTCTGGCTCTTTGTTCAGCAATCTCTAATGTATGGGGGGCATAACCCCTGTCAATGAAACGTTGTTTCATTTCTGCCAGCTGAACATTCATATGAGAAATATCACTGTTGTAGCGTAGAACTCTGAGATAGGCAGAGAGTCTTTAAGATGTTGGGGGTGAAAACTGGTGGCTGATAGAATAGTGTTTCTGTCCGTATCTTTGCGATGTAAAGTATAGCCGATTTCACCAGTTTTTTTGTACAGTAAGACATCCAAAAAATGGATTTGATCACAATTGTGATTGAGAGTAAATTTTATAGTAGTGGGTAACGTGTTTAGTTGTTGAACCATTTCTTCCAATTCCTGGTGTGTAGTAGTCCAAAGGAGAAGGATGTCATCCACAAATCTGAAATACTTCAGTATTTTGTTTGCATATGTGGAAAAAATGTATTGTTGTTCAAACCATGACATGGAGATGTTAGCATGTGATGGAGCCATGGCCGTCCCCATAGCAGTCCCAGATATTTGCAAATAAAAATTGCCCTCAAATTTAAAATAATTGCAAGAAAGTGCAATAGTAAGTAATTCCAAAATAAATTCAATTGGGGGGCCTTTGTACGCTGTACATTTAGACAAGGTAATGTGGACAGCTTCAATACCTTCTGCTTGTGGTATTGCCATGTATAGATTCTGAACGTCCAGAGTAGCAAACATAAATTTGCGTTGTATATCCTGACCAAGTTCTCTAAGTTGGCTTAGGAGATCCTGGGTGTCTTCGAGGCAAAATGGTAACTCTTTGACGCAGTCCTGTAGATAATAATCCACATATTTAGCAATAGGTTCTAGCAGACCACCCCTGCTTGTTCACTTGAGCCTTTTCCTGACATCTGGGCTATTCACACTCCATTGGTAGTTTATACTACCCACTTCTTTCCCCATAGTGATTCACTTGTTCTCGGTATGAGATTTTCTTCTTTGTGTACTGTTGCCTCGGCAACCACTTTTCCTCCGTCCGACGTCTCGATCACGTGACGTTCTGTGCGGCTTCCAATCACTTCCGGGTTCTAACGGGCATACACACTCCTCTTCACTTCACCATTGGGTAAGTGCATATTCACTTAGATTTGTATTTAATATATAAACACTTTATTGTTATGTATTCTGTGATCTTGAAAAAGACCCGGCAGGGTCGAAACGTCGATTGATTTTTGTACACTACATATGAATTAATAAAGCACCAGTTTTTCTACAACACGAAGACCTGTGAGTGCATTTTGATTTTTTACTTATATATTTGACGCCAGCGATTTGCACCCATGCATGTGAGACATAGAGATATATTTTTTTTGGAGGAGAGTGCCAAGCTTTCACCTGTATGTATAGATCACAAATCTTGTTTTTATTTATGTATAAAGGGAGTCTCTAACTTAGACACAATTAATTATTAAGGTCTGAAAGCTTCACTTGCAAAGTTTCACTCGTATAGTTGATAGTAAAAACATAAAAAATAAACACAAGGAAAGTTTGATGGGATAATAATTTATTAAAGGTTATACAATTAGAAAAACATAGACACTAATATAAAATGGGCTTAAAATTTAGAATAATCTAATAGTCTAATAAACACTATTTTCGCACAGTTAAAATGAACTAAATAGACTCACATTTTAGTAAAATATAATAAGACTAAATATATATGTAATTGCAACTATGGTAAACACTGATAAAATGTTTTAATCTTTGTTGATGCACGCAAAAATACTATAAGATGAAAGGATATTTAAAGATAAAGTGGGGCACACTGTGCTTAATTTTTTTTTTGTGATAAGGGGGTAAGAATTCCAAATAGTATCATCTCATTCTGGACATACCTTCTTAGTGTCTGAAATTAAAGACACAGTAAAGACTGATTCCCTAAATGAAAATTTATAGTCTTTGTGCTAAAAAAGGAGGATTTCCTCCAATGATTTTAAATGTATGTTTTTTTGTGTTATTATGTGTATGTTTCTGCAACAATAAGGAAAGACACTAGAGATTATGGGGTAGAGAAGGATGCAAAGATGATCAGAGAAATATTATGATAAAAATTCTCACACTTAATGTTCAAGGTATGAATACTATAGCAAAAAGAGCTCTATTATATAAATATTTGAGTGAAAAGCAATTAGATTTAATATTTTTTACAGGAAACCCACTGGAGGCAAATAGATAAACAAAATTGGGGAGGAAAAAGATTCCCGCTTATAATACATGCTTCTAATAAAGATAAAAAAAAAAAAAATGGAGTTGCTATAGTATTTGGAGAGGAAAAAAAAAAAAAGCGATGTTGAAATAATTCATCAAGTACAAGAGGTCAAAGGTAGATTTTTGGTGATAATATGCAAAATTGACTCCATTCTTTTTACACTCTGTAACGTGTATCTTCCAAATTATTCACCAGCTTCCTACTTGTAATACTGTATTAGAAAAAAATAGATGAAATTAAAGTGGGAAATTTAATATTAGCAGGTGATTTCAATGTGGTATTGGATCCACAGATAGATAAAAGAAAAATTATGAAAGGAAATAAATTAAACCAAATGGTGATGAAACAAGCTAAAGCTTTAAGGAAGATTAAAAATGAATATAATTTGACATTTGGAGAATTTATAACCCTAATGAAAGGGACTATACGCATTTTTCGAAAGTTAATTTCTCCTACTCTAGATTAGACATGATTTGGGTAGATCCAAGTCTTATTGATATGATTAAAAAAAAAATAAACATCAATGAAGTAGTATGGACGGATCATAGTGGAGTGTTATGTGAAATAGGCGTTTGTAAAGTTAAGAGAGAAACATATACCTGGCGCTTAAGTGATAGTTTGCTTTGTTCTGAAATAAATAAAATTTACATAGAAAATAATATAAAATATTTTAAAGAAAATATTTCAGAAAATATTGATCCACCCACTTTGTGGTGCGCCTTTAAGGCTGTAATAAGGGGTAATTTTATTAAGTTACAAAGTCAAGTTGACAAAAATATCACTATCTTATTTACATACTAAATTAAGAAATCTGATTCAAATTAATAAACAATCTCCGTTCCCTGATAACTACGAGAAAATCTCAATAGTGAAGAAAATATAAAGCAAAAATTAATAGAAATAACTGTTAGAGGCATGGATAGATTAAAATTAAAATATTATTCTAAAGGGAATGGAGCTGATAAAATGCTATCCCAAAAACTTAGAAAACAAAAGGGACAGAATAGAGTGGAGAAACTAATAAAAAATAAATAACTAATAAATAATGGAAAAATAGCAACAACTCCTAAAGAAATAGGACAATATTTCAATGAATTTTATAGCAATTTATATAATATACCTCAAACTTCTACAGATGAAAATCCTGAAATATATTTAGAAAGTATAAATGAGTTTCAGTTAACAGTATCAGACAATGAACTATTAAATAAGGCCATAACTATGGATGAGATTATGAAAGATATAAATGAGCTAGAAAGATCAAAAACACCAGGTCCATATGGGTATAGCAATATAAAACATTTAAAGAATTGCTTTGTCCCCATTTGATAAATGCTTTCAATACAGCTGCAAATAGAGGATTTCTCCCAGCAGAGATGTTGAAAGCTAATATTTTGCCAATCTTAAAAAATGATAAAAACCCTACCGATGTCAAAAACTATCACCCAATATCTTTGATAGACATAGATACTAAGTTATATGCTTCAGTTTTGGCCGCTAGAATAAATAAACTTCTTCCACTAATTATTCATAGAGATGAACTAGGATATGTTCCAGGCAGAAATTCTTATACAAGTACAAGAAGAATTATAAACATCTTAGATGATACAAACAGAAATAGGATTCCAGTCTTGGCTCTGTCAATTGATGCTGAAAAAGCATTTGACAGAGTCAGCTGGAAATACCTAGAAGCTGTTTTATCACATTATGTTTTTGAAGGCTGGATTAAGAAAGTCATTATGGCTCTCTATGTAAATCCAGTTGCATGTACTATAGGACCTAATATTACTGCCCCATGGTTCCAACATAAAAATGGAACACGGCAGGGGTGTCCGCTTTCACCATTACTTTACTTATTGTCTATTGAGCCACTAGCCAAAAATATTAGAAATAATAAAAAGATCAACGGCTATAAAATAATGGATGAAGATCAAAACATCAGTCTATATGTTGATGATATTTTAATCACTATGACTAATCCTCATTAGTTCATTGGAGTTTATTATGCAGGAAATTGCCCGGTATAGTCATATCAAACTATAAATGAAATGTAAATAAATCTATGATTTTAGATCTCAATCTTGATAAGAAAATGCAACAAGAAATTAAGAACAGATATGACTTTATTTGGGTTAAAGATAGTATGGATTACCTAGGAATTAAAATTACCAGAGAGGTTAACAAAATTATGGAGATAAATTTCTTAGAATTATTACTAAAACTCAGATGGTTAAAAGACCGTAGAAATTTAGAAATCACTTTTTGGGGAAGAATAAATGTGGTTAATTCATATGTAATACCAAAGTGGATGTCATGGGCATGAAGGGGTGCTGCCCAGAGACAGCACTATCCCTTTAAATGTAGGAACCAATTTAGCAAAGAATAAATGCAAGAGACACAATGAATAGTGCAAATAAAGAAATATATATTAAAGAGAATCAAAGTACAAAAAGATAACAAAACATAATATATACAAAGTCACAGAACAAAATGTATAGAACGATTTAGGATAAGCATGAATAGTGCTGGCAGTGAATACTTAAATAGTCCTTTTGTATGAAGGCAGGATTGTGCAGGCACCACTAGTAATAGGTAGGACACAGATCCAAAGATCACAAGGCAGATATACCAGGAAGCAAGACCAGAGGCAAAATAAATGAACCAGGCTGCAGGGTCAGGATCACTGGAAATAAAGCAGAGATCACGGAACCAGGACACAGGATCGGAGGGCACAGCAACGAAGGACACAGGAACAAAGAACAGTATGCAGGATCAAGAAACCAGGGAAACAGGAGACAAGAAACAATGATCTGGCCAGGAGTGAGGGGAGAACCCAAACGAAATAGGTGCTAAACAAGGACCAGGTGAAGTGCTAAATGAAAAGAAATGAGGAACAGTGCCAAACAGAAACAGTGGTGAGTATGAGTACTGCACGAGGGCAAATCAGCTAAGGAGTGGCGTGACAGTACCCCACCCCCCTCAAGGAGCGACTCCTGGCGCTCCAAAACCCCAAGACCCCCCTACGGGTGACAGAAGAAAAACAGGGTCACCCAACCAGTAGAGGAAAACAAGGAGGAGGTTCAGGAGGAATGAGAGGTGGAGAATCCCACGGGAGAAACCAACGAGGCAGAATAGAAACATACGAAAGCAAGGACTGTAGAGTACCATTTAGCATTAGAAGGGCAGACACATAAACAGAAGGTAAAGGCACATACGATAAATACTCTTTACCAGTGACCGACAAATGTGCTAACCCACTAGATCTGGGACTATTGCTGGTAACAGGTGCATCACTCAGAAGTCCTGGGTCTGACTTGGTTTCTGGCTTGTAAGATCCTCGGAACAAAGACTGCGATGCAACTTCAATAGAAGGGAGAACAGTCTCTGCGTAATCTTGGGTAGGTACCACACGAGGAGAATCCCCTGAATTAACGAGTACAGGATCAGGAGCACTCTGCGAGCCCTCCTCCTCAGACCGCAGATATGCATCAAGGAATGGTTCCCCCAATATCTCCGAGCATGGGGCCAGCTGAAGCAGGGATGACTCTCTCTCGAATTGAAATTATTCTGTAACGGCTAGTGATACCTGGTTACAGAAATCATTAGCTTCTTCACTTGTGAGCTCAACTTGAGGTAGTTGTTTACTTGTCGCAGAAGTACTTTCAACAGAAGGCAAGTCTTCTTTTAATACTTGCTGGAGTTTAGATGGTGTGACAGACATCATGGATACTGATATGTCATAGAAGGAGCTTCCTTCATCATGGGAATAGGTACCCCCTTGTTCGGTTTCACTCACTTCTTTTGGTGTTTGGTTAAGCGGCTGATTTGAATAATCTTCGGCGCTTGGTTCAGGTACAAGTGTGGTAGTTGGTGTTTCCTCTTGCAGTAGAGAAATTGTTCTACCAGAGCATGTAACTTGAAGAACGGTATTATACTTGCATAGAACTGTAGAGTCTTCTTCAGACTGTGGTTTCAGAACAAGCCTGGTCTCATTTAGATCCTTTACGTTGGCTTGATCCATCACGGGTTTGTCACGTTGCACCAAGTCTGACTCTTTGTCTTCTTTACTTGGCGACAACTCATTTTTCACAGTTGCGGTTGTGAGAGAGGTGCCAATCTTCGAACCCCCAGAGGTAGAAGGGTTAAAATTGGAATCATCAAGCCTCTCCACATCAAAGTCATGAACTGCCTTCGGCACAATAACCTCTTCTTCCACTGGTTGCTCTGAAGCTTTCACCTTAGGTTTTTCAGCACTCAGACAATGTTTTGAAAGAAGTAGGTCGTTTACCATGTCTCCTACGTGGTGGCTTTTTGGCAGGAGGATCACCAATGGTCCAGCCTTGTCGTCACTTGCATCACCCGGAGCAAATTTTATAGGTGACTCTTTCAGATCAGATACAGTCACCTGGTCAAGGTCACTGGTGATCTCCTCAATAGGCACTGTGAGGGAGGAATTAGTATCTCTGGTTGCAGACTCAGGGGAGTCTGTTTCTGCTTCGTGGCTGGGCAGACTTTGCTTGAGACACTTTCTAACCTGACTTGTACCCTCCTGAACAGTGTCAGAGTCGCTCCTCTTGGTGGTCTGTATCCTCACCCTGGGAATAGGCGAGTGGATCTTACAGAACAGAGACGGTGGGACAAGAGCATAGTGGGTCTCTTGTACTGAGATACTATTAGGAAACTGCGTATTTGTACTCCCTCCAATTTCAGACTGCTCATCCTCCAAAGCCGCTGTGCAAAGAGCACCCAGTTCATCAAAGACCTGGTCCATGAGGGGATCGCCTGTGCTATATAACCCCTCAATATCGTCTTCTGGAAAGCATTCAGCTTTAATTTCATGAGGGAGCTTGGTGGGAGGATCAACAAGCCATTTGCCCAAGTCAGAGTCAGGAGGATTAGGGATGCTGTGCAAATTAGGAAAGGAAACATAATCGTCATAAGCAGACTTAAAAAGACACTCATCCTTTCCTGTACTAGATCAATAAGGAATTGAATTTCAGGTAACAAGGTAGTGAAATTATTGTACATTACTCTTAACTGCTTCTGTAAATTTGATAAGGATTTTTTACGTGATGTTTCTTTAAAATACTGACTGAGAAGTACATACATCCTATTTATGACAGGAGGCTTTCTTAACCATCTTTCACAAATAGGTAACTGAGAAAGCAAAGAGTCACATAGTTGTTTGTGGTAAGTTTGTAGTTCAGTTATAAGTCCAAATAATACAGATTTCTGGACTTGGCAAGAAACATCTATAGTGGATAAGCATAATGCAGATGCCTTTTCTATCTGCTGCTGAATTCTGTTTAACAGTGCTTAATAAGACCCTACTCTTGCTGTGAAACAGCATAATTATCAATAGCGCTATTCATAGTGATCTTAGACATTTTTTCTGCTGGTTCCAAAAATTGGCCAGATCATTCTGTCATGGGCATGAAGGGGTGCTGCCCAGAGACAGCACTATCCCTTTAAATGTAGGAACCAATTTAGCAAAGAATAAATGCAAGAGACACAATGAATAGTGCAAATAAAGAAATATATATTAAAGAGAATCAAAGTACAAAAAGATAACAAAACAACATAATATATACAAAGTCACAGAACAAAATGTATAGAACGATATAGGATAAGCATGAATAGTGCTGGCAGTGAATACTTAAATAGTCCTTTGGTATGAAGGCAGGATTGTGCAGGCACCACTAGTAATAGGTAGGACACAGATCCAAAGATCACAAGGCAGATATACCAGGAAGCAAGACCAGAGGCAAAATAAATGAACCAGGCTGCAGGGTCAGGATCACTGGAAATAAAGCAGAGATCACGGAACCAGGACACAGGATCGGAGGGCACAGCAACGAAGGACACAGGATGAAGACCAGGAGAACACAGGAACAAAGAACAGTATGCAGGATCAAGGAGCCAGGAGGCAGGAGCCAGAATCACGGGAAACCAGGGAAACAGGAGACAAGAAACAATGATCTGGCCAGGAGTGAGGGGAGAACCCAAACTAAATAGGTGCTAAACAAGGACCAGGTGAAGTGCTAAATGAAAAGAAATGAGGAACAGTGCCAAACAGAAACAGTGGTGAGTATGAGTACTGCACGAGGGCAAATCAGCTAAGGAGTGGCGTGACAGTGGAACTATATATTCCAAATGTTACCTCTTCATATTCCGATTCATTGGCTTGAGTTGATACAAAAAAGTTTTATTCAATATATTTGGAAGGGCAAGAAGCCAAGATTAAAGCAGTCAGTATTAGCACAAGAATTAAGTAAGGGTGGACTTGCCTATCCGTTAATCCGTTAACTTTAAAGCAGCTATAATTCTACATATTTATAGAATGCAATTAGAAGAAAACAAAAATGAAGAATGGTATAAGATGGAAATGAGTGCAGGTGAAGTCCCTAGTTTGGATTGTTTAATTTGGAACATGGATAAATTCTATAAAAAAGAATATTCCAATACTATCTTATCTCATTTAATAAACAGCTGGTTTAAAATAAAAAAAGTATTAAATATTGAAAAAAAAAGTTCCAAGCTATTTAGAGCTAAACATTGTGGAAAACCAAGTAGAAGATTTAAATCTTAATGATTGGAAAAAAGTAGGGATCTTACGGCTGGTACAATTATTGACAGAAGGAACAATTAAAACTTTCGTTCAAATAACACGTGAATATAGCCTTCCATCTAAAGAGTTGTTTAATTTTTTGAGACTTAAAAGTTATATGACTACCCATCTAATTACATCAAAATCTAATCCGAACAATTTGATTGTTTCATTATTTACCTCAAAAAGAATAAATAATCCACTTTCTAAAGCTTTAATATTGAGCAAAGCAAGTGTCAAAGATATAATTCCAACAGCTATATCTGTTTTGAAAAAAGATCTAAATATTGATATAAATCTGAAACAATGGGGTTCTTCCATGATGGATGTTATGAAGACTATACACTCGTTAAATTTGTTGGAAACACTTTAAAGTTCTAAATAGATGGTACTTAGTACTGGATAAATTAAATAAAATATATCCTTCAATAAATCCTGTAAGTTGGAGATGTGGTTTTGCAAGGGGTAATTTTGGACATATATGGTGGGATTGTCATAAACTGAGAAATCTTTGGTTGGAAACACAAAAGTTTATATCTGTAGATCTGAAACTCGAGTTGAGAATTTCCTCAGACGTTGTTTTATTACATCTAAATTGGCCACCTATGTCGTATGAATCAAAATTAATTCTTATACACCTTTTCTTGGCCGTTAAAATAGTTGTTGCGAGATGGTGGAAAATAGATCTAGACGTCCCCTGGAAGAAAGTAAAAAATCAACTCGAGTTTCAGATAAAAATGGAGTTGATGTTGAGTAAACAAAAATTAAGCAAAAAAGTATCTGTCTGGTTGAAATGCTAGGAAATAATTAATAGAGGAAATATGAGATAAGTAAGTCTCTATAAAGTTGAAGTAATATTAGCTAAATTGTGAATACCTTGGACATTGGTAATTTTTTAGCTATATTTAGAGCTCCTCCTACCCTACTAAGGAAAACTTTCTAAATTTCCAATTATGTTGCAATGTTGTGTATTGTATTATATTGTAAATTTGTATAGTGTATGTATTATTAGCAATGTAATATATTATATTATGTTTTCTGTATTTGTCTTTAGCTTCCATGTAAAAAATGTATATGAATTGAATATTGACTATATTATATCTATAAAAGTATAAATTATTAATGTAAGTATTGTTATTTGTAAAAGGTTTAAATTAAAAAAAAATATTATTATAAAAAAAAAATAAAAGAATAACAAACTCCCTGGATAGTCCAGCACCCTCATTATATATCTAAACTAGTTGTTTCTCAGTGGGCAGACCCCTGGGGGGGAGGAGGGGATCAGAGGGGGTTGGTCTGGCAGTTTATTGCCCACTCTATGCAATCCCTTGTGTCCAGCTCTGGTGATGGCTATCTAGATTTTTTTTATTGTCTAGGTCTGGTGCAAGATCAAAGACCACAATAAATGTCATCCCAAGGTTTACAAAAAAACAACTCTTAACATATATCAACACACATCAAACACCAACTCATGCTTTTGGCATGACACCTCCCCCTTAAGATGGTGGACAGAAAAATTCAGCCACAGGCTAATTTATCTGTTTACCATTAACCCTCTACTTCCCCCTGAGAGACATACTATCTGCATTCCCATGCAAGCTGCCCTTTTTGTGCTGGATTATACTGTTGGAGGATAAGGCTCCAACAGAGCAGTTTATCATTGTTTCCTGACACCTGCAGCAGGTTGTGACCAGTCCATACCACAGCTACATCCTCAACAAACATGCCTGATTTGCCTGTTTCAATTTCCCATCGATCTCTGGTAACATCCCTTAACCCCTTAAGGACCAGCCTGTTTTTGCGATGTTGTACGTTAAGTACCAGAGCAGTTTTAATACTTTTGTGGTGTTTGTGTTTAGCTGTAATTTTCCTCTCTCTTATTTACGGTTCCCATACAAGTTATATATTGTTTTTTTCAGGACAAGAAGGGCTTTCTTTACATACTATTATTTGTATAATGTCATATATTTTATTTAAAAAAAAAAATATGGTGAAAATTGAAAAAAAAACATGTTTTTGGACTTTTACTTGAAAAATCTTTTACTTATCTAGAAAAGCTAATGAAAAAAACTGCTAAATAGATTCAAAATTTTGTCCCGAGTTTAAAAACACCCAGTGTTTACATGCTTTATTGCTGTTTTTTTTGCAAGTTATAGGCCTATAAATACAAGTAGGAAATTGCTGTTTCAATATATATATATATATATATATATATATATATATTAAATTTATCAATAGTGACATTGTAACACCGTTATCTGTCATAAATCCCTGAATCACACCTCACATGTACATATTTTTTTAAAGTAGACAACCCAGGGTATTCAAAATGGGGTATGTCAGGGTATTCAAAATAGGGTATGTCCAGTCTTTTTTAGTAGCCACCTAGTCACAAACACTGGCCAAAGTTAGCATTTATATTTGTTTTTGTGTTAAAAATGCAAAAAACGCTAACTTTGGCCAGTGTTTGTGACTAAGTGGCTACTAAAAAAGGCTGAACATACCCCATTTGCAATACCTTGGGTTGTCTTCTTTTGCAAATGGTATGCCATCATGGGGCTAATTCTCATTCCTTGGCTACCAAACGCTCTCAAATGCAACCTAACCAATTTGATAAATTTCAATAAAAAAGTAAAATCAAGCCTTATATTTGACCCTGTAACTTTCACAAACACTATAAAACCTCTACATGTGGGGTACTGTTATACTCAGGAGACTTCGCTGAACACAAATATTAGTGTATCAGAACAGTAAAATGTATCACAGCAATAATATCATCAGTGAAAGGGCTGTTTGTGTGAAAAATGCAAAAAACTTAACTGCTGCTTAAGCGCAGGACTTCTTTTTGTATTTGTATTTACTTTGTATCACACAGCCTGGTTACAATGCTGCTACCCATCCCATGTGTTCCCTATTAAGGGTTAATAAGTATAGGGGTGTATATAAAAAATACCCCTTTCTGTCTCATTAGAGATATCTTTGCCAGAAGCTCAAGGAAGCAGGCTGAAGGGTCAGTGTTAGGACCCGCTTAGGGGGGGGTCTGCCTTGACGTTGGCAGGCGGGCATTCCCTCCAATGGCCATTGGAGCAACTAAATGACCTCCATTTGTCTAAATATACATAGGGATTAAGGAGAAAGCGCAGGTAACGTTTTTCTTTTCTTTGGTTTTTACTATATATTGGGGCTGATGTGTGTTGTAGTCCTTGCTGCTTAAGCGCAGGACTTCTCTTTTTGTATTTGTATTTACTTTGTATCACACAGCCTGGTTAAAATGCTGCTACCCATCCCATGTGTTCCCTATTAAGGGTTAATAAGTATAGGGGTGTATATAAAAAATACCCCTTTCTGTCTCATTAGAGATATCTTTGCCAGAAGCTCAAGGAAGCAGGCTGAAGGGTCAGTGTTAGGACCCGCTTAGGGGGGGGTCTGCCTTGACGTTGGCAGGCGGGCATTCCCTCCAATGGCCATTGGAGCAACTAAATGACCTCCATTTGTCTAAATATACATAGGGATTAAGGAGAAAGCGCAGGTAACGTTTTTCTTTTCTTTGGTTTTTACTATATATTGGGGCTGATGTGTGTTGTAGTCCTTGCTGCTTAAGCGCAGGACTTCTCTTTTTGTATTTGTATTTACTTTGTATCACACAGCCTGGTTACAATGCTGCTACCCATCCCATGTGTTCCCTATTAAGGGTTAATAAGTATAGGGGTGTATATAAAAAATACCCCTTTCTGTCTCATTAGAGATATCTTTGCCAGAAGCTCAAGGAAGCAGGCTGAAGGGTCAGTGTTAGGACCCGCTTAGGGGGGTGTCTGCCTTGACGTTGGCAGGCGGGCATTCCCTCCAATGGCCATTGGAGCAACTAAATGACCTCCATTTGTCTAAATATACATAGGGATTAAGGAGAAAGCGCAGGTAACGTTTTTCTTTTCTTTGGTTTTTACTATATATTGGGGCTGATGTGTGTTGTAGTCCTTGCTGCTTAAGCGCAGGACTTCTCTTTTTGTATTTGTATTTACTTTGTATCACACAGCCTGGTTACAATGCTGCTACCCATCCCATGTGTTCCCTATTAAGGGTTAATACGTATAGGGGTGTATATAAAAAATACCCCTTTCTGTCTCATTAGAGATATCTTTGCCAGAAGCTCAAGGAAGCAGGCCGAAGGGTCAGTGTTAGGACCCGCTTAGGGGGGTCTGCCTTGACGTTGGCAGGCGGGCATTCCCTCCAATGGCCATTGGAGCAACTAAATGACCTCCATTTGTCTAAATATACATAGGGATTAAGGAGAAAGCGCAGGTAACGTTTTTCTTTTCTTTGGTTTTTACTATATATTGGGGCTGATGTGTGTTGTAGTCCTTGCTGCTTAAGCGCAGGACTTCTCTTTTTGTATTTGTATTTACTTTGTATCACACAGCCTGGTTACAATGCTGCTACCCATCCCATGTGTTCCCTATTAAGGGTTAATAAGTATAGGGGTGTATATAAAAAATACCCCTTTCTGTCTCATTAGAGATATCTTTGCCAGAAGCTCAAGGAAGCAGGCTGAAGGGTCAGTGTTAGGACCCGCTTAGGGGGGGTCTGCCTTGACGTTGGCAGGCGGGCATTCCCTCCAATGGCCATTGGAGCAACTAAATGACCTCCATTTGTCTAAATATACATAGGGATTAAGGAGAAAGCGCAGGTAACGTTTTTCTTTTCTTTGGTTTTTACTATATATTGGGGCTGATGGGTGTTGTAGTCCTTGCTGCTTAAGCGCAGGACTTCTCTTTTTGTATTTGTATTTACTTTGTATCACACAGCCTGGTTACAATGCTGCTACCCATCCCATGTGTTCCCTATTAAGGGTTAATAAGTATAGGGGTGTATATGAAAAATACCCCTTTCTGTCTCATTAGAGATATCTTTGCCAGAAGCTCAAAGAAGCAGGCTGAAGGGTCAGTGTTAGGACCCGCTTAGGGGGGGGTCTGCCTTGACGTTGGCAGGCGGGCATTCCCTCCAATGGCCATTGGAGCAACTAAATGACCTCCATTTGTCTAAATATACATAGGGATTAAGGAGAAAGCGCAGGTAACGTTTTTCTTTTCTTTGGTTTTTACTATATATTGGGGCTGATGTGTGTTGTAGTCCTTGCTGCTTAAGCGCAGGACTTCTCTTTTTGTATTTGTATTTACTTTGTATCACACAGCCTGGTTAAAATGCTGCTACCCATCCCATGTGTTCCCTATTAAGGGTTAATAAGTATAGGGGTGTATATAAAAAATACCCCTTTCTGTCTCATTAGAGATATCTTTGCCAGAAGCTCAAGGAAGCAGGCTGAAGGGTCAGTGTTAGGACCCGCTTAGGGGGGGGTCTGCCTTGACGTTGGCAGGCGGGCATTCCCTCCAATGGCCATTGGAGCAACTAAATGACCTCCATTTGTCTAAATATACATAGGGATTAAGGAGAAAGCGCAGGTAACGTTTTTCTTTTCTTTGGTTTTTACTATATATTGGGGCTGATGTGTGTTGTAGTCCTTGCTGCTTAAGCGCAGGACTTCTCTTTTTGTATTTGTATTTACTTTGTATCACACAGCCTGGTTACAATGCTGCTACCCATCCCATGTGTTCCCTATTAAGGGTTAATAAGTATAGGGGTGTATATAAAAAATACCCCTTTCTGTCTCATTAGAGATATCTTTGCCAGAAGCTCAAGGAAGCAGGCTGAAGGGTCAGTGTTAGGACCCGCTTAGGGGGGTGTCTGCCTTGACGTTGGCAGGCGGGCATTCCCTCCAATGGCCATTGGAGCAACTAAATGACCTCCATTTGTCTAAATATACATAGGGATTAAGGAGAAAGCGCAGGTAACGTTTTTCTTTTCTTTGGTTTTTACTATATATTGGGGCTGATGTGTGTTGTAGTCCTTGCTGCTTAAGCGCAGGACTTCTCTTTTTGTATTTGTATTTACTTTGTATCACACAGCCTGGTTACAATGCTGCTACCCATCCCATGTGTTCCCTATTAAGGGTTAATACGTATAGGGGTGTATATAAAAAATACCCCTTTCTGTCTCATTAGAGATATCTTTGCCAGAAGCTCAAGGAAGCAGGCCGAAGGGTCAGTGTTAGGACCCGCTTAGGGGGGTCTGCCTTGACGTTGGCAGGCGGGCATTCCCTCCAATGGCCATTGGAGCAACTAAATGACCTCCATTTGTCTAAATATACATAGGGATTAAGGAGAAAGCGCAGGTAACGTTTTTCTTTTCTTTGGTTTTTACTATATATTGGGGCTGATGTGTGTTGTAGTCCTTGCTGCTTAAGCGCAGGACTTCTCTTTTTGTATTTGTATTTACTTTGTATCACACAGCCTGGTTACAATGCTGCTACCCATCCCATGTGTTCCCTATTAAGGGTTAATAAGTATAGGGGTGTATATAAAAAATACCCCTTTCTGTCTCATTAGAGATATCTTTGCCAGAAGCTCAAGGAAGCAGGCTGAAGGGTCAGTGTTAGGACCCGCTTAGGGGGGGTCTGCCTTGACGTTGGCAGGCGGGCATTCCCTCCAATGGCCATTGGAGCAACTAAATGACCTCCATTTGTCTAAATATACATAGGGATTAAGGAGAAAGCGCAGGTAACGTTTTTCTTTTCTTTGGTTTTTACTATATATTGGGGCTGATGGGTGTTGTAGTCCTTGCTGCTTAAGCGCAGGACTTCTCTTTTTGTATTTGTATTTACTTTGTATCACACAGCCTGGTTACAATGCTGCTACCCATCCCATGTGTTCCCTATTAAGGGTTAATAAGTATAGGGGTGTATATGAAAAATACCCCTTTCTGTCTCATTAGAGATATCTTTGCCAGAAGCTCAAAGAAGCAGGCTGAAGGGTCAGTGTTAGGACCCGCTTAGGGGGGTCTGCCTTGACGTTGGCAGGCGGGCATTCCCTCCAATGGCCATTGGAGCAACTAAATGACCTCCATTTGTCTAAATATACATAGGGATTAAGGAGAAAGCGCAGGTAACGTTTTTCTTTTCTTTGGTTTTTAATATATATATATATATATAATATATTTTTAATTATTAAAAATAATTTTTACTTTTTGCTATTTATTTTTATTAACATATTATTTATAATTTATAATAATATATATACAATATATATAGTTATTATATATATTGTATATATACATGTGTAATTTAAATATAAGTGTATTTTTATATTAATATACGTATATATAAATATAAAAATACACTTAGTATGACATTATATATGTGATATATATATACATATATTATATATAGATATAACACATGTATATATATCATATATATATATATATATATATATATAAACATATTATTATTTTTTTTACACTGATTGCTTTATTTTGTAACTTTATTTTTTATTTTCCACTTGCAGGGAGACTGCCTGTCAGCACAGATAGTCCCCCTACAGGCAGATACACAGACACCTATTGCGGTCATGTGATCGAGTGATCATGTGGCCGCAGGGTTCTGATCTGCCGAGGGGAGACTGCCCGGGCAGACAGGCAGTCCCCCTGGACCGAGAGGAGTGCTGATCGCCGCCGGGGGACCGACGGCGATCAGGTAAGTAGCCCCAGACCGTTATGACGGTTCAGGACCATCATCGGTCCCAAAGGGGTTAAACTACACCCACTGCGCTCATGTAGTAGTTGTAAGGGGAAGAAACCAATGGATTTCTCCAGCACTCCCCGGTAAGCACACAAAAAAGCAGACAGAGAACACTCCCAGGATAGATGTGCTGTATCAACACCCATCATCTCTTTCATTTTGGGGTCTGTCTGCTGGGCTTGTTGCACTATCAGACTCTGAACCTTTGGTTCACAATCAGAAAGTTGCTTAGGTGTATGCGTGAGTTGTGATAAACTGACAAGGTTCCTGGTTCCTCCAACAGTATCTTTCCCTGCAGCCATCCTTCCTGGACCCACAGGCTGAGTCTGTCCGTGCTCCTCACTTTCACTCCAGGTCATCACACATACAGAACTTTGGAAACTGGCTAAGTCTGGTGCAGAGTAAAGCTCACACACCCTCTGCCATCCCTCATAGCCTTGCTGTCCCTTCACAATTTCACCCAGCGCATCACATACATCTGCTTCAGGCACATATTGGCACATATAGTCATTCAGCCCCCTCTCGCTGGAAGGCTTTTCCCATACATTTTCACAGGACACATTTGACCCCCCTTGATCAGATACAGAATTTTGCACACACTCACATATTTTCTTCTCCAAGGCAGGCCATCCTCTCCCCCTATCTCACATAGCCCCTCAGACTATGTTGCAGCCCTGACCCACTGCTGACTTGTTACCACTGCGACTAGTGGTACACATCCCTGGCTCTCACCTTCCTCCTCCCCCTTACTCTCTGGCATCCCAGCCCCCCAGTATTTTGATACAGGCACATCACTACTCACCCCTATTTCACATTTGATAGACATCACTGGTTCAGTTACAGGTAGATATTTATCCACACCCTGCTCTCCCTCCCAGCAATCACAGCTCACAATGTCTCCCAAAGTTTCACAGCAGTGGAGCAGTCAGCTGTTCTGGCTCACAAACAGTGTCCTCTGGAGCACAGTGACAGAGCATCCTGCCCAAATCATTCCCCAACAGAACATTATCAGTGATATCCTCCGAAATCCCCACTTCCCGCAAACCTTTGCCCGCACTCCAATCAAGGTACACATGTGCACAGCGGGGTGTACACCCCCAATTCCTTTGATGGACATGGTTCTTCCAGGGATTATGTCCTCCATATTCACCACTTCAGGGCGCACCAGGGTAAATGAAGCTCCAGAATCTCTCAGTCCCATGGTCAACCGGCCCCCACAATTACACTCTGCAGGTTATCCTCTTGTTTCCCCACGGACCCACCCACAAGCAAAACTGATGGTGCCCCTCCACGGGCTGGTGAGAGTATATTCCTAGTGGGGCAAGTCCTGCTCAGATGACCAATCTGGTTGCATCGAAAATAACGGCGGGCATCTGACTCACTGGACATAGCCCCGGCTACGCTGACAGTCGGCGTTGAAGTTCTCACTGCAGATCTTACAGGTGGTGATTGAACTGTAGCTCCTCTCCAGGTCGAAGTAGCAGCTGAAACAAGTCCACGTCTGGATGTGGGTGCATGGATGTCGGCATAGTCATCTGCCAGTTCTGCAGCAGCCCTAGCATTTTTTGGCTTTCTTTCCAAAATCCACTCTCGTACATTAGGGCTCCGGGTCTGCAAGAACTGCTCCAGGACCATTAAGTCATTAAGGGATTCACAGGTAGTAGCTTGTACTCCTGTTACCCATTGCCGGAACGTGGTTTCTAATTGTGCAACATATAGAATGCAGCTGGATGATGGATGCATACTCCTAAACTTTTTCCTGTAAGACTCAGGAGTAAGGTTAAAAGTTTTTTGCAATGCAGATTTGATTGCCTCATAGTTGTTATCAGTCTCTGGGGGAAGGGACACAAACACATTCAAGGCTTTCCCTTTCAATTGTGGAGTTAAATATCTGCCCCACTGGTCTGAGGGTAATTGATGCTGCCTGCATACTTTCTCAAAACCTTTTAAAAAATACATCCAAATCCATCCCTTCTTCGAGGGAAGGAAAATCATCCTTACGGAGCCTACGTGTGCTGGACTCCAATGCATTGCTGTTCAGTGAGGACTGAAGGGTAAATTGCAGTTTAGCAAGTTCCAGCTCATGTCTCCTTTGCGCCTCCCTTTCCGCAGATTTTCTTTCTCTTTCTGCCAGCCTTTCCGCAGATTCTCTTTCTGCAGCCTGCTTTTGGATCATCACGTGCAGGGCCTCCTGAGGATTTGCAGCCATCAGTTGCCAAAAAAAATCAGTTGAGCAAATGTCCTTAATGTTTTGAGGGGTACAACCACCAGGCATTCCAGTAAGAAACACTCCTGCAGTAGTAGGGAGCTCAGTAACCCTTTCAGTGTCCATCTCTGGCTGGAAAACATGGCTGTCAGCCTCCACAAGGTCAGCAATAAGTTGTGCCTTATTTTTGCCAAAAGTTGGTAAATCCCTTTCTTGGTACAACAATTCCAAGGCCTCTTTGGATTGTTTGTGATAGGCCTCCATATTCACAAATAGGATAGAGAAATAAAAAATATGTGGAGGGAAGAACTGTTTTGCACTTTGTATGTATTTTAAATCAGCACTGAGCTTGGTCTTTGGAAATTACACAAAAACAAGTAAGCAATTTCTTTTAGTACTAAGACACCCTTTACAGGTCAAATTAACTAAAAATCTAAATCAAGCACTAAAAATCTCTAAATATATCCCACCAGCTGCCGCCAGTTTGTCATGAGCGTGGGCTATAGGCCCAGCCAAGACAGTGGGGAGAGTGTAGAAGTGACAGGGTTAATGACACCAGACCCCTGGTTACCTGTTGCTAGTCCCAGCAACCACTCAATTAACCCCTGCAATCCCTTCTACACTAACCCCATAGTACACACTTTACTGCCGCCACCAAGACTTTAAACCCGCGCGTCTTAGGTTACCCCACACACAGGAGAATCACAGTTCTACTTTTACTTATCAAACCCATATAATTAACCCTTTTTGGTGACGTGTTTACCTGAGCTTTCCTCTGGAGAGTGAAGCTCATAGAGAACAGAGACACAAACTGATTAAGTAAACATTTAATCTGACAAAAAAGATTTGCAGTGCTGAGTACAAAATACAGAAATAAATGACATACAGTTAACAAATTGCAAAACAGTACATAGAATAAAAAAGGAGAAAACACAAGAAATTCCTTACATGTATTTACCCCATATAGAATTCTTGTGGGATTCTTAGATGGTATAGGTCTCCTAGAAGTTGTTGACAAAAGTAAAAATGAATAATTAACTCCCTGGATAGTCCAGCATCCTCATTATATATCTAAACTAGTTGTTTCTCAGTGGGCAGACCCCTGGGGGGAGTGGGGGGGATCAGAGGGGGTTGGTCTGGCAGTTTATTGCCCCCTCTATGCATTTCCTTGTGTCCAGCTCTGGTGATGGCTATCTAGATGTTTTATGGTCTAGGTAGGCCTGGTGTAAGATCAAAGACCACAATATATGTCATCCCAAGGTTTCCAAATAAACAACTCTTAACATATATCAACTCATGCTTTTGGCATGACACAGTAACTAGCCAGTGTTGCACACATACACCAGATATGTAGTGCACACCCCAAATGTACTATTTAGCACCCAGAAAATTAGAATGTTTACGACTGCACTGTAAGCGCACTATTAGACGCTTCAATTTGACTCTCAGATATGAAGAGCAGGCTCCAAAATGTACTATTTAGCAGATTAGCAGCAAAACAATTAGAATGTTTACAAGTGCACTGTAAGCACACTATTAGACGCTTCGATTTAACTCTCAGATATGAAGAGCAGGCCCCAAAATGTACTATTTAGCAGATTAGCAGCAAAACAATTAGAATGTTTACAACTGCGCTGTAAGCGCACTATTAGAAGCTTCAATTTGACTCTCAGATATGAAGAGCATGCCCAAAATGTACTATTTAGCAGATTAGCACCCAGAAAATAAGAATTTCTACAAGTGCGCAGTAAGCGCACTATTAGATGCTTCGATTTGACTCTCAGATATGAAGAGCAGGCCCCAAAATGTACTATTTAGCATATTAGCACCCAGAAAATTAGATTGTTTACAACTGCGCTGTAAGCGCACTATTAGACGCTTCGATTTGACTCTCAGATATGAAGAGCTGGCCCCAAAATGTACTATTTAGCAGTTTAGCACACAGAAAATAAGAATGTTTACAACTGCGCTGTAAGCGCACTATTAGATGCTTCGATTTGACTCTCAGATATGAAGAGCAGGCCCCAAAATGTACTTTTTAGCAGATTAGCAGCAAAACAATTAGAATGTTTACAACTGCGTTGTAAGCGCAATATTTACGCTTCGATTTGACTCTCAGATATGAAGTACACGCCCCAAAATGTACTATTTAGCAGATTAGCAGCAAAACAATTAGAATGTTTACAACTGCGCTGCAAGCGCAATATTTACGCTTCGATTTGACTCTCACATATGAAGCGTAGGCCCCAAAATGTACTATTTAGCAGATTAGCAGCAAAACAATGAGAATGTTTACAACTGCGCTGTAAGCGCACTATTAGATGCTTCGATTTGACTCTCAGATATGAAGAGCATGCCACAAAATGCACTATTTAGCAGATTAGCAGCAAAACAATTAGAATGTTTACGAATGCGCTGTAAGTGCACTATTAGATGCTTCGATTTGACTCTCAGATAGGAAGTGCATGCCCCAAAATGTACTATTTAGCAGATTAGCACCCAGAAAATTAGAATGTTTACAACTGCGCTGTAAGCGCACTATTAGACGCTTCAATTTGACTCTCTGATATGAAGAGCATGCCCAAAATTTACTATTTAGCATATTAGCACCCAGAAAATAAGAATTTTTACAAGTGCGCTGTACGCGCACTATTAGACGCTTCGATTTGACTCTCAGTTATGAAGAGCACGCCCTAAAATGTACTGTTTAGCACCAAAACAATTAGAATGTTTACAACTGCGCTGTAAGCGCACTATTTGACGCTTCTATTTGACTCTCAGATATGAGAAAAATACTATTTAGCAGTTTAGCACCCCAAAAATTTCAAGTTTTTAAACTGCAATGTGACAGCAGTATTTGACGCGTCTATTTGACTCTCAGATATGAAGTGCACCCCACTAATGTACTATTTAGCACCAAAAAAAATTGACTTTTTCAAAACTCAGATGTAACCGCGGTATTTGATGCTTCTATTTGACTCTCAGATATAAAGTGCACCCCACTAATGTACTAGTTTGCAGAATTCTTTAATAAGCTGTCCCTCACAGCGGCAGCATCCTCTCCCTACACTAATAAGACCTCATGTGCGTGCGGCGCTACGCGACTCCAGCTTATATATAGAGGCTGGGTCACATGCTGCACTGGCCAATCACAGCCATGCCATTAGTAGGCTTCTAAGGGCACACAAGTCATATGCTTGTTGATTGGCTGCCCTGCAGCCTTTGAAAACGCGCCATTAAATTGCTGAACACCGAACCCCAACCCGAACATACAATGATATGTCCGTGTTTGGGTCCGGGGTCCAAAAAACTTAATGTTCGGTACGAACCCGAACTTTACAGTCCGGGTTCGCTCAACTCTAGTTATCAATTGCCCACTGTGCCCTGTATATATATATATATATATATATTTCTATATATTTCTATATATGTATAGATTGCTAACTTAGGATATATGACACTATATTACTATTTCTGTATATGACTAAACTTAATCATATACATTAGATTCGAGAATCAACGATGGAATTGACCTCATACTCCTCCTGACCCTCCACCTGAACTGAGCGAGGAGGGGCGATCGTGGAGGAGAACCTGTTACAAATTAGTGGTTTTAGCAAGGAAACATGAAATGAATTCGGAATGCGTAAAGCATTAGGCAACGCTAAACGATACGCAACTGGGTTAATTTGAGACAGTACCCTGTAAGGTCCAATATAACGAGGAGCAAACTTCATGGACGGCACTTTTAGGCGAATGTTTCTAGTACTTAACCATACTCTATCACCTGGAACAAACACCGGTGCTGCCCTTCTACGTTTGTCAGCGTGTTTTTTAACCAGCATAGAATTGTGCAGAAGAATTTGTCGAGTCTGATCCCACAACTTCCTTAAATTGGCCACATGAACATCCACCGACGGTACCCCCTGCGAAGAAGATTCCGAAGGAAGGATGGAAGGATGAAAGCCATAATTCAAGAAAAAAGGGCTAGAATGCGTAGAATCACAAATGAGATTGTTATGTGCAAACTCCGCACAAGGAATCAAACCGACCCAATCGTCCTGGTGCTCAGAAACGAAACAACGCAAATATTGTTCGACCTTTTGGTTAGTGCGTTCAGCAGCTCCATTGGACTGAGGATGATAGGCAGAGGAGAAATTCAATTTGATGCCCAGTTGGGAGCAGAACGATTTCCAAAAACGGGAAACAAATTGGGAGCCTCTGTCAGAGACAATTTGGGAAGGTATCCCATGCAACCGGAAAATCTCCCTAGCGAATATCTCCGCTAATTCGGGCGAAGATGGGAGTTTAGGTAAGGGAATGAAGTGAGCCATTTTAGTAAATCTATCCACCACAGTGAGAATGACAGTCTGCTTTTTGGAGATAGGCAGATCAACAATGAAGTCCATTGCCAGGCAGGACCAAGGCTTTTCAGGAACCTCTAAAGGGTGCAGCAATCCGCTTGGAAGCGAATGCGGTAGCTTGGTCTTGGTACAAACTTCACATGCCCCGATGAATTCTTTAATGTCTTTACGTAAGTCAGGCCACCAAAAATCTTTAGAGACCAGAGCATATGTCTTGCGGATGCCAGGATGCCCAGCCACCTTGCTGTTATGAAGAAGGGTGGTGAGGGTGAGGTTGGTGATGGTGAGGGTGGTGTGGGGTGGTGAGGCTGAGGGTGGTGATGGTGGGGGTGGTGAGGCTGAGGGTGGTGGGGTGTGATGGTGAGGGTGGTGGGGGGTGATGGTGAGGGTGGTGGGGGGTGAGGCTGAGGGTGGTGGGGGGTGAGGCTGAGGGGGGTGGGTGGTGATGCTGAGGGTGGTGGGGGTGATGGTGAGGGGGGTGGTGAGGGTGAGGGTGGTGATGGTGAGCGTGGTGAGGGTGGTGGGGGGTGGTGAGGCTGAGGGTGGTGGGGGTGATGGGGGTGGGGGTGAGGCTGAGGGGTGTGGGGGGTGAAGCTGAGGGGGGTGATGCTGAGGGTGGTGGGGTTGAAGGTGAGGGTGGTGGGGGGTGGTGAGGGTGAGGGTGGTGATGGTGAGGGTGGTGTGGGGTGGTGAGGCTGAGGGTGGTGATGGTGGGGGTGGTGAGGCTGAGGGTGGTGGGGGGTGATGGTGAGTGTGGTGGGGGGTGATGGTGAGGGTGGTGGGGGGTGAGGCTGAGGGGGGTGGGGGGTGAGGCTGAGGGGGGTGGGTGGTGATGCTGAGGGTGGTGGGGGTGATGGTGAGGGGGGTGGTGAGGGTGAGGGTGGTGATGGTGAGCGTGGTGAGGGTGGTGGGGGGTGGTGAGGCTGAGGGTGGTGGGGGGTGATGATGGTGGGGGTGAGGCTGAGGGGTGTGGGGGGTGAAGCTGAGGGGGGTGATGCTGAAGGTGGTGGGGTTGAAGGTGAGGGTGGTGGGGGGTGGTGAGGGTGAGGGTGGTGATGGTGAGGGTGGTGTGGGGTGGTGAGGCTGAGGGTGGTGATGGTGGGGGTGGTGAGGCTGAGGGTGGTGGGGGGTGATGGTGAGTGTGGTGGGGGGTGATGGTGAGGGTGGTGGGGGGTGAGGCTGAGGGGGGTGGGGGGTGAGGCTGAGGGGGGTGGGTGGTGATGCTGAGGGTGGTGGGGGTGATGGTGAGGGGGGTGGTGAGGGTGAGGGTGGTGATGGTGAGCGTGGTGAGGGTGGTGGGGGTGGTGAGGCTGAGGGTGGTGGGGGGTGATGGTGAGGGTGGTGGGGGGTGAGGCTGAGGGGGGTGGGGGGTGATGGTGAGGGTGGTGGGGGGTGATGGTGAGGGTGGTGGGGGGTGATGGTGAGGGTGGTGGGGGTGAGGCTGAGGGGGGTGGGGGGTGAGGCTGAGGGGGGTGGGTGGTGATGCTGAGGGTGGTGGGGGTGATGGTGAGGGGGGTGGTGAGGGTGAGGGTGGTGATGGTGAGCGTGGTGAGGGTGGTGGGGGGTGGTGAGGCTGAGGGTGGTGGGGGGTGATGGTGAGGGTGGTGGGGGGTGAGGCTGAGGGGGGTGGGGTGAGGCTGAGGGAGGTGGGGGTGAGGCTGAGGGGGGGTGGGGGTGAGGCTGAGGGGGGTGGGTGGTGATGCTGAGGGTGGTGGGGGTGATGGTGAGGGGGGTGGTGAGGCTGAGGGTGGTGGGGGGTGATGGTGGTGGGGGTGAGGCTGAGGGGGGTGGGGGGTGAGGCTAAGGGGGATGATGCTGAGGGTGGTGGGGGGTGATGCTGAGGGTGGTGGGGAAGGTGGTGGGGGCTAAGGGTGGTAAGGCTGAGGGTGGTGGGGGGTGATGGTGAGGGTGGTGGGAGGATGGTGAAGGGGGGTGAGGCTGAGTGTGGTGGGGGGTGAAGCCTACCTTGATTTCCCTGGTGGTCCAGTGGGCTCCCTGGTGGTCCGGTGGCCACTGCTCACAGTCTGCAGCTCCTCAGAGCTGCAGACCGTGTAAGCTCGCGAGATTTCAGAGCGTTGCCGTGGTAACCCGCGGCAACGCTCTGATTGGCCAATTCTCGCGAGTCACGTGGTCTGCAGCTCTGCACACTGCGGAGCTGCAGACCAGTGTCTGCGATGGTGGCCGGGCAGCCAGGAGGGGCCTCGCACCCGGCGGCATACCGGGCAAGCCGCCGGGCCCCCTCCTGGTGTCAGGTCCTCGGTCAGTGACCGAGGACCTGACACACTCTGCCAACAGGCGGTTTAGGCGGCCGTGAGGCCCCCGCCAGTGCGAGGCCTTAGGCGGCCGCCTAAACCGCCTAATTAGAGAGCCGCCTCTGTTAGCAATGTATGTGTGTTAGCTGAATAAGTACTTTTATTATATTAAAACTACTTTAAAATTAACTTATCTGTGTTCTTATCTTTATTGACACAGATGTATTTACTCACTGTCTGGCTCTTTTAGCTGACAGGGTCAACTTTTGAGAAAAAACATCTTGTTTCTCCATTTTAACATCTCATGGCATATTAGCTAAATTGCGTTTTTGCTATTATACATGTATTATTTTTTTCACACAATATATACGTATTTCCTGCCTACATAATATCACTGACAGACATCAGCATGCACAGTACTTTACCCCACCACCCTAATGGAAATTATTAATTCCCCCACACCCAGGGCCGGTTAGGCAGCAGCCTAGGGCACTTCTCAAAGACGGGGCGCCAGTAGCAGCTTTACTTCTGATTTGGGCCACCCCTCTATGTGGGACAGAGTCTGTAGTTCATTCTGCAGGTTATGGCACAGCCCGGTGCCATCAACTTCAGACCACAAAGTTCCTAGAGCCACCCCATCATGCATTCTAATATGCCGGCAGCACAAGCGCACATTGTTCGATCTCTCCCACCCCTTGTCCTGTACTCAGAGTCAAGTGGGTGGGAGGATAGTGGGGTGTGACTGTGAGAGAGTGTAGCAGCCAGGTGCAGTCCACAAGTATTGACACACAGAGAGTCAATATGAAATGAAGGGGGACTTAATAGTGTGTGTGTTTTAAGTAATGTGTGTCAGTCTGCTTCAGTCAGTATGTTTGTGTCTGCTTCAGTCAATGTGTCTGCTTGGGTCTGTGTGTGTCTCGATCAGTGGGTGCATGTGTCTGCTTAGTGTGTGTGTGTGTGTGTGTCTGCTTGGGTCAGTGTGTGTGTCTGGATCGGTGTGTGTTTGTGTCTGCTTAATTCAGTGTGTGTGTCTGCTTGAGTGTGTGTGTGTGTCTGCTTGGGTCAGTGTGTGTGTGTCTGCTTGGGTAAGTGTATGTGTGTCTGCTTGAGTCAGTGTGTGTGTCTGCTTTGGTCAGTGTTTGTGTGCATGTGTCAGTCTACATGAGTCAGTGAATTTGTGTGTGCAGTGGTCACTGATGGTGATTGTGTGGACCAGTGAGTATAAGTGAGTGAATGTATGCATGTGTGTATCAGTGACTGCATTTGGACAGAAAGGACCATTTTAATTTAAAAAAAAATCTATACCCCTTAAGGACCAAACTTCTGGAATAAAATGGAATCATGACATGTCACACATGTCATGTGTCCTTAAGGGGTTAAAGGAACACTATAGTGTTAGGAATATAAACCTGTATCCTGAATACTATAGTGTATCTGTCCCTACACTGATCCAAGCATGGAGCTAATGGGGCAGGAACATTTTTAGCATTGGCCTTGCGCACACTCACTGTTTTTACTGTGGTATCTTATGTGACCACTCCATATATTGTTCTTAAAGTATCCACTGCTATAAATTTTTCATTCAGTTTTAAAAGAAATAGCCATTTAAGTTTTAATTGAATCAAAGTAAGATAAAGTGCTAAGTAGACAAAATGTGTTCCTGTACATAATATTTGTCATCATGACCAATACTAGTCAAGACAATAAAGAACAAGAACACAAGTCCTTTCAAAATATGACTATACTGTGCCAGTGGCCATTATGTTGCAGGACCTGCATAGTCAGTAGCTAAATTATAATGTCTAAAACAGCCTTTCAACTATTCTACATATGTTCAAGAATAGAAGAAATCAAAAGAAACAATTATGTTTGTGCCCTTGGCAGATTCTATGCTACACCCAATATGTACAGTTACACCAAATTCTGACATTTTAATGAATACAATTTCACAATGAAACTGCAGTTACCAGAATATTATCTATGTACATAATTATGAACTTGCAAAACCAGAGCATTACCTATATCTATTTCTAATCTGTTCTGCTTGGTTTTTCACCTATGGCAGTGAAAATTATTTGTTAGTTAACTAGCAATAATTAGAACATCTTCAGTAATTAATTTTGGGTACTCGTGAACAGTTTTGTGCTGCTTCCATTACTAACCTGCCCTCTTTTTTCAGTCACTTAAAGGACCACTATAGGCACCCAGACCACTTCATAATTGATAGGGTATTTTGGGATTCTGCTAGTGTACCTATAATAGAGGACAAAACAGGTGCAAATATTGCTAAAAAAAACTATAATAAAGCTTCCGATGATTAGAATGCACTCACATATTCCAGAAAAATTAAGCGTATTATGGGTGCCTCCCCTTGATGGAAATGGGGGGTATGTTCCTTTAAATATCCCTCCTCAAGTGATAGCCAATAGGGTATCCAGGTCAGCAAGGAGATCCACAAACAGCAACCAAAAGGAATACTTCAAAGGCGATTTATTCACTTGTAAAAAGGTATATAAATAAAAATTCATAAAAACAAAATTAGAAAGAGATGCTGGTCCTACGCGTTTCGTCCTTGTGAAAAAGGACTTCCTCAGGGACCTCTTTCAGTAAATAACATTTAACAGGTACAAAAAAATCAAACAGCATCCTAAAACGCTAACATTCAAAAGATCTTATATAGGGCTAGTCCCTTCAAGTCATTGGTGGAATAGTGGGTGTCTTCTAATCTTGCAGTTCCAATTCGTCTGAGTTTTCCCCCTCAGGTGTGACCCAGATCACTTCAGCTTAATGGGTTAATCCAGCCTCTAGTGGCTATCTCATTGACAGCCGCTAGAGGCGCTTCCGCGCTTATCACTGTGATTTTCACAGTGAGAAAACACCAGCGTCCATAGGAAAGCATTGAGAATGACTGGCTGAATGTGCGCGCGGCTCTTGCCATGCATGTGCATTCAGCCAATGACGGGAAAGGAGGCGGAGAGTCCCCACCGCCGAGGAAGCCATGTGTTTAACCCCTTCCTCACCCTAGAGCTCGGCGGGTGGTGGGGGTGATGGTGAGGGGGGTGGTGAGGGTGAGGGTGGTGATGGTGAGCGTGGTGAGGGTGGTGGGGGGTGGTGAGGCTGAGGGTGGTGGGGGGTGATGATGGTGGGGGTGAGGCTGAGGGGTGTGGGGGGTGAAGCTGAGGGGGGTGATGCTGAAGGTGGTGGGGTTGAAGGTGAGGGTGGTGGGGGGTGGTGAGGGTGAGGGTGGTGATGGTGAGGGTGGTGTGGGGTGGTGAGGCTGAGGGTGGTGATGGTGGGGGTGGTGAGGCTGAGGGTGGTGGGGGGTGATGGTGAGGGTGGTGGGGGGTGATGGTGAGGGTGGTGGGGGGTGAGGCTGAGGGGGGTGGGGGGTGAGGCTGAGGGGGGTGGGTGGTGATGCTGAGGGTGGTGGGGGTGATGGTGAGGGGGGTGGTGAGGGTGAGGGTGGTGATGGTGAGCGTGGTGAGGGTGGTGGGGGGTGGTGAGGCTGAGGGTGGTGGGGGGTGATGGTGAGGGTGGTGGGGGGTGAGGCTGAGGGGGGTGGGGGGTGATGGTGAGGGTGGTGGGGGGTGATGGTGAGGGTGGTGGGGGGTGATGGTGAGGGTGGTGGGGGGTGAGGCTGAGGGGGGTGGGGGGTGAGGCTGAGGGGGGTGGGTGGTGATGCTGAGGGTGGTGGGGGTGATGGTGAGGGGGGTGGTGAGGGTGAGGGTGGTGATGGTGAGCGTGGTGAGGGTGGTGGGGGGTGGTGAGGCTGAGGGTGGTGGGGGGTGATGGTGAGGGTGGTGGGGGGTGAGGCTGAGGGGGGTGGGGGTGAGGCTGAGGGGGGTGGGGGTGAGGCTGAGGGGGGGTGGGGGTGAGGCTGAGGGGGGTGGGGGGTGATGCTGAGGGTGGTGGGGGTGATGGTGAGGGGGTGGTGAGGCTGAGGGTGGTGGGGGGTGATGGTGGTGGGGGTGAGGCTGAGGGGGGTGGGGGGTGAGGCTAAGGGGGATGATGCTGAGGGTGGTGGGGGGTGATGCTGAGAGTGGTGGGGAAGGTGGTGGGGGCTAAGGGTGGTAAGGCTGAGGGTGGTGGGGGGTGATGGTGAGGGTGGTGGGAGGATGGTGAAGGGGGGTGAGGCTGAGTGTGGTGGGGGGTGAAGCCTACCTTGATTTCCCTGGTGGTCCAGTGGGCTCCCTGGTGGTCCGGTGGCCACTGCTCACAGTCTGCAGCTCCTCAGAGCTGCAGACCGTGTAAGCTCGCGAGATTTCAGAGCGTTGCCGTGGTAACCCGCGGCAACGCTCTGATTGGCCAATTCTCGCGAGTCACGTGGTCTGCAGCTCTGCACACTGCGGAGCTGCAGACCAGTGTCTGCGATGGTGGCCGGGCAGCCAGGAGGGGCCTCGCACCCGGCGGCATACCGGGCAAGCCGCCGGGCCCCCTCCTGGTGTCAGGTCCTCGGTCAGTGACCGAGGACCTGACACACTCTGCCAACAGGCGGTTTAGGCGGCCGTGAGGCCCCCGCCAGTGCGAGGCCTTAGGCGGCCGCCTAAACCGCCTAATTAGAGAGCCGCCTCTGTTAGCAATGTATGTGTGTTAGCTGAATAAGTACTTTTATTATATTAAAACTACTTTAAAATTAACTTATCTGTGTTCTTATCTTTATTGACACAGATGTATTTACTCACTGTCTGGCTCTTTTAGCTGACAGGGTCAACTTTTGAGAAAAAACATCTTGTTTCTCCATTTTAACATCTCATGGCATATTAGCTAAATTGCGTTTTTGCTATTATACATGTATTATTTTTTTCACACAATATATACGTATTTCCTGCCTACATAATATCACTGACAGACATCAGCATGCACAGTACTTTACCCCACCACCCTAATGGAAATTATTAATTCCCCCACACCCAGGGCCGGTTAGGCAGCAGCCTAGGGCACTTCTCAAAGACGGGGCGCCAGTAGCAGCTTTACTTCTGATTTGGGCCACCCCTCTATGTGGGACAGAGTCTGTAGTTCATTCTGCAGGTTATGGCACAGCCCGGTGCCATCAACTTCAGACCACAAAGTTCCTAGAGCCACCCCATCATGCATTCTAATATGCCGGCAGCACAAGCGCACATTGTTCGATCTCTCCCACCCCTTGTCCTGTACTCAGAGTCAAGTGGGTGGGAGGATAGTGGGGTGTGACTGTGAGAGAGTGTAGCAGCCAGGTGCAGTCCACAAGTATTGACACACAGAGAGTCAATATGAAATGAAGGGGGACTTAATAGTGTGTGTGTTTTAAGTAATGTGTGTCAGTCTGCTTCAGTCAGTATGTTTGTGTCTGCTTCAGTCAATGTGTCTGCTTGGGTCTGTGTGTGTCTCGATCAGTGGGTGCATGTGTCTGCTTAGTGTGTGTGTGTGTGTGTGTCTGCTTGGGTCAGTGTGTGTGTCTGGATCGGTGTGTGTTTGTGTCTGCTTAATTCAGTGTGTGTGTCTGCTTGAGTGTGTGTGTGTGTCTGCTTGGGTCAGTGTGTGTGTGTCTGCTTGGGTAAGTGTATGTGTGTCTGCTTGAGTCAGTGTGTGTGTCTGCTTTGGTCAGTGTTTGTGTGCATGTGTCAGTCTACATGAGTCAGTGAATTTGTGTGTGCAGTGGTCACTGATGGTGATTGTGTGGACCAGTGAGTATAAGTGAGTGAATGTATGCATGTGTGTATCAGTGACTGCATTTGGACAGAAAGGACCATTTTAATTTAAAAAAAAATCTATACCCCGTAAGGACCAAACTTCTGGAATAAAATGGAATCATGACATGTCACACATGTCATGTGTCCTTAAGGGGTTAAAGGAACACTATAGTGTTAGGAATATAAACCTGTATCCTGAATACTATAGTGTATCTGTCCCTACACTGATCCAAGCATGGAGCTAATGGGGCAGGAACATTTTTAGCATTGGCCTTGCGCACACTCACTGTTTTTACTGTGGTATCTTATGTGACCACTCCATATATTGTTCTTAAAGTATCCACTGCTATAAATTTTTCATTCAGTTTTAAAAGAAATAGCCATTTAAGTTTTAATTGAATCAAAGTAAGATAAAGTGCTAAGTAGACAAAATGTGTTCCTGTACATAATATTTGTCATCATGACCAATACTAGTCAAGACAATAAAGAACAAGAACACAAGTCCTTTCAAAATATGACTATACTGTGCCAGTGGCCATTATGTTGCAGGACCTGCATAGTCAGTAGCTAAATTATAATGTCTAAAACAGCCTTTCAACTATTCTACATATGTTCAAGAATAGAAGAAATCAAAAGAAACAATTATGTTTGTGCCCTTGGCAGATTCTATGCTACACCCAATATGTACAGTTACACCAAATTCTGACATTTTAATGAATACAATTTCACAATGAAACTGCAGTTACCAGAATATTATCTATGTACATAATTATGAACTTGCAAAACCAGAGCATTACCTATATCTATTTCTAATCTGTTCTGCTTGGTTTTTCACCTATGGCAGTGAACATTATTTGTTAGTTAACTAGCAATAATTAGAACATCTTCAGTAATTAATTTTGGGTACTCGTGAACAGTTTTGTGCTGCTTCCATTACTAACCTGCCCTCTTTTTTCAGTCACTTAAAGGACCACTATAGGCACCCAGACCACTTCATAATTGATAGGGTATTTTGGGATTCTGCTAGTGTACCTATAATAGAGGACAAAACAGGTGCAAATATTGCTAAAAAAAACTATAATAAAGCTTCCGATGATTAGAATGCACTCACATATTCCAGAAAAATTAAGCGTATTATGGGTGCCTCCCCTTGATGGAAATGGGGGGTATGTTCCTTTAAATATCCCTCCTCAAGTGATAGCCAATAGGGTATCCAGGTCAGCAAGGAGATCCACAAACAGCAACCAAAAGGAATACTTCAAAGGCGATTTATTCACTTGTAAAAAGGTATATAAATAAAAATTCATAAAAACAAAATTAGAAAGAGATGCTGGTCCTACGCGTTTCGTCCTTGTGAAAAAGGACTTCCTCAGGGACCTCTTTCAGTAAATAACATTTAACAGGTACAAAAAAATCAAACAGCATCCTAAAACGCTAACATTCAAAAGATCTTATATAGGGCTAGTCCCTTCAAGTCATTGGTGGAATAGTGGGTGTCTTCTAATCTTGCAGTTCCAATTCGTCTGAGTTTTCCCCCTCAGGTGTGACCCAGATCACTTCAGCTTAATGGGTTAATCCAGCCTCTAGTGGCTATCTCATTGACAGCCGCTAGAGGCGCTTCCGCGCTTATCACTGTGATTTTCACAGTGAGAAAACACCAGCGTCCATAGGAAAGCATTGAGAATGACTGGCTGAATGTGCGCGCGGCTCTTGCCATGCATGTGCATTCAGCCAATGACGGGAAAGGAGGCGGAGAGTCCCCACCGCCGAGGAAGCCATGTGTTTAACCCCTTCCTCACCCTAGAGCTCGGCGGGAGGGGGACCCTAAGGGTGGGGGGGACCTAGAGACCCTATAGTGCCAGGAAAACAGGTATGTTTTCCTGGCACTATAGTGGTCCTTTAAAGCTAACAATATTTAGTATGGGACCTCCTCAATATTTTTTGTTGGGTACGCTAATGTGTGAACAATTCTGGCTTCCTACCCTTCCAAACATGACCCTTAAGGACAGAGTCAATTGTGCAAGTTCTGATCAAAACAAAATGTAAAAAAAAAACGTGACTGCTGACCAATATCATTACCTTTCCCATTGCCCTTTATACAGATGATCATTGGGCAACCAGAAAGGTAATTATATTGGTCAGCAGTCAAAGTTTTGTTTACATTTTGTTTTGCTCAGAACGTGTACAATTGACTATGTCCTTAAAAACAGCTTTATTAAAATTCCAAAACCAGCCTTGAACTTCCAACTGTCAGCTGATTGGGGTAGTTATTCCACCAGACAGATATAACCATCTTTTCCAGTGTCCCAAGCAACTTGCCTTCTGCCTTCTGACTTCAGCCCAAGCAGGCTGCAACTCCCCAATCCAAATGGTCACTTGCTGGCCAGGTACACCACCGCTGTATTGACGGCCGTTCTCATACCCACTGGCAACACTCCCCCCACCACCAGTGCCTTTTCAATACCAGCCTGCAACCCTGCATTAAAGATGCCCAATCATATCAGGTCCAGGTTTACACCATCCTTGAGTATCAAATTTACATTGTCCCCTTCCAGCTCCATATGTCTAACAATGATCAAGCCGTCGAACAAATCCAGCAATGGTCATATTACATGTTCTTCGTTCTAGCTCTTTTGCATATGGCAGCTTCTGCCAACAAGGCCTGGGAACCACCTCGGACCACATCCCCGTAACTTCCCTGAACATTGACAAACAGCACACTAAATCATGTTTAATGGAATTAATTAAATCAATTGTAAGAATTCTCTGCAGATCATTTCCTTCCGCGTTAATCTCAACAGGCCTAGACACAAACCTAATAAAGGACATGCATTCTTGGTATACCTTGCTCCAGGAGAGAGCCCATATCCCCTCCAGTGAACCCAAACCACTTCATACGAAAACCCCAAGTTATGGCCATAAGAGCGTTCCTCTGCCTGACGGGCCACTCAATGTACATATGAATGCTCTAATATGCACACATAACCAATTATAACAAGTGAGGCGGAACATACAGTTTGAAACTTCCCAAAATAGGAAATACTACCTTACCGCCTAATCGGGGACGCTGAATAAACCAAGGAACTGGCCTGCATAGCAGCCCGATATGGAAAGAATGCGCAGAATACCCAGGCAAATCCCTCCACTATTTGATAAAGCCTCCTTCAAGACTTTTACAAATTGATACCGCCTTAACAGGGACCAATCCTCGTGAATCAAAAGAGTACCAGCACCTTCAGGTCGAAGAAACGATGAAATAGCTGGTCTGGACAAAACTCCCCACCAGTGACCCCAATTCTCACCCATACACCCGCTTGATTAGTCTTCATTTTACAAATGTGAAGATCAATGAACCCTGAAGGCCATCGGACATCCGTCAGTTAAAGCGGCGACGCCACCTGCCGATTCGGAGTCACAAACTCACTTATCCAAAATGCCTCAAAAGGAACAAAAAAACAATTGAAACCTGAAACAATAATGTCTCATACACCCCACTCAAGCAACCCAACAACTCCCAATGCACCTGCACGGAAATAGTCCACCAACGATCCGACGATCCAGAACTCTCCTACTCCACCAACCACCCAGAAGCCTCTGAGTACAAAACTCCCTTGTAATATTCCTTAACCCAGAAACCTGAACAAAAAGGATTGAGCTGACAGTGCCTTCTCCGCTGCAGGACCTACCATTCTTGAGCAAACTATCCAAGTACAGAAGCATTACCTCAAAATGACCCTCATCCGATGCAAGACAACCGTCCCTATTCATGAAGCCCAGCCATTTCAACCACACCACACAAGAAAAAAAATTAGAACAAACGATAGAGCAAATAAAGACACCAGCAGAGAGTCACTCCTAAAATATAAACCAAAGACTTGTAGAGATAATTTTAAAGTCCCTTTTATATATGATTTTAATCAAAATAGTCATCAGGTAAAGAAGATTTTTAGAAAATGTTGGCCCATTTTTAAAAGAGATTGTACTCTAAAAGACATATTACCAGATAAATCACAAATCATTTATAGAGGTTTGCCTAATTTAAAAAAGAAAAATAGTACATAATCATATTTAAAAAGAAAAAAAAAACATACGTTTCTATACAAAGAAGTTTTCTTTGGATGTGGAGTTTGTTTGACATAACACAATCTTTACACGTATCAAAAACAAAAACATACAATTAGAGAATTCTTAACATGTCATTGGAAAAATGTGGTTCATATTTTATTCTGTACATGTATGCAACTTAATATTATGCAGGTAGAACAAAATTTCCCCTACATACAAGAATAGAGGAACACATCAGAAATATTAAAAAGGGCTATGAAAAACATAATGTGTCCCTACATTTCAAACTACACCATAATAATGTCCCTCAGCATTTCTATGCAATACAGAAATTGTCTGTCAATTGGAGAGGAGGTGATATTGTAAAAAAAATTAAGAAAAGCAGAGATTCAGTGGATTTTTGATTTAAAAAACATTGAGCCCTTATGGTCTCAATGTAGATTTTGAAATCTGTCCCTTTTTTTAAGGAAACTTATTTGATTTATTTTTTTCATTTATTTATTCCTTATCCATTTTGTTTTTTGTTTAAAAAAAAAACAAAAAAAAAAAAAAAAAAAAAAAAACATAACCATACAAGACATAAAATTCATAATTAGCATTCAATTTTATAAAATTCCTTTCCCATACTATAAAACCTCCCATTCGTAATAGGACATTATCCCATTTTGTTAGAAGGGGTTACATATAGAACAACATAAATGTCTGGCAGGACAGCTCCTAGAGAGGTTAAATATTTTCTTGTCTAATTCTTGGGTTATTTATTTGTTTTGCTCACTCGGGGATCATTTTTATCCATATATCCCATTTGCGATTCCTCTTCTGAGTAAAATTGTTATACTTGTCGTGTTCTGCTTTGGACATTTTTGGAAAGTTTAGATGTAGTAGATATGATTCGGGTTTCAGTGGAAGTTTAATCTTACATATTACTTGGATTTTATCCCTTATCTGTCCCCAAAACCTCAGAATCGGTTCACACTTCTACCAAATATATAATAAATTGCCTTTTGTGATTCACATCTCCAACACCTATCAGTATGGCAGACCACATCCTGTTGAGACAGCTTGGAACCAAATAAATATGATTGTTCAGTTTAAATAGCATCTCTGATAATTTCAGACATCTAACTGATTTACATACTTTCTGGAATGCTCCTCTTTCCCATTTCTCAGCGACCTAAATCAAGCTTGTTTTCCCCCCCAATCTTAACAGTTCTTTACATAAAACTAGCATGCCTTTTGCCTCGGTCTTTGAATTGTTTAGATTTTTGTAAATATCTCTTTAGGTTCTAGACATAAATGATTCCTGATATATCCTTTTATTCATAGGTAGAGATGTCCCGAACAGTTTGTGGTCGCCGCGGCGGGCGAACATATGCGATGTTCGGTCCGCCCCTATTCGTCATCATTGAGTAAACTTTGACCCTGTACCTCACAGTCAGCAGACACATTCCAGCCAATCAGCAGCAGACCCTCCCACCTCCATGACGAATAGGGGGCGGACCGAACATCGCATATGTTCGCCCACCACGGCGACCACGAACAAGCTATGTTCGCCGGCGAACAGTTCCCCGCGAACTGTTCGGGACATCTCTATTCATAGGTAATTAAAAATGTCTCCTTTAAATTCTTGTGCTTTTTCAGAAATTTCTGTCAATGTTTTAATACGTTTGTCCTCTAATAAATAATTTATTGTCATTAAACCGCTTCTATACCATTTACCGAGATTGATATATTTTATATTAGTTGCTAAATTTTCCAGGGAACTATTTATTAGGACTTTTTTATTTAACTTAATTTTCTTCCTAAATTTCTGCCAATTTGTTAAAATATGGTACAGGATTAAACAATTTTTAACTGTAGATATTTTTGATACTTCTGTTGTCCAAAATTCAAACCCTAAGTCTTTCTGTTTTGTTAGGTCTTTTTCCACCTTGTACCAGTTTTCTTCTCTTGATGATTCCTTTTGTGTAATAAATGCATGCACCAGCATGCTTGCATTATGATATTCCTGTATATTAGGCATAGAAAGATCCCCTTGTGCAGGTTTCAGTTAAAATATGGTACCGAATAAAAACAATTTTTAACTGTAGATGTTTTTTGATACTTCTGTTGTCCAAAATTCAAACCCTAAGTCTTTCTTTTTTGTTAGGTCTTTTTCCACCTTGAACCAGTTTTCTTCTCTTGATGATTCCTTTTGTGTAATAAATGCATGCACCAGCATGCTTGCATTATGATATTCCTGTATATTAGGCATAGAAAGATCCCCTTGTGCAGGTTTCAATTAATGCAATCTAGTTTTAGCCTTGATTTTTTACTACGCCAAACAAAATTCCCAAATTACGCCTGGATCATAGAAATTCAGCTGCTTGGAACTGAAAGAGTTACAATATGGAAAAGGTAGAACCATCTGGGGAGAAAGTATGATCTTAAAATATTTATTCTTTCCAAAAATGAGAATTCCATATTTCCCAAGTCTTTTAACTGTTTAGTCGTTTGTTTGAGGAAACAGAGGAAATTTTCTTCCATTATTTTATTTGGATCAGAGCATATTGTTATACCCAAATACTTCATACTTGATGCCCAGTCAAATTTGTATTTAGCTTTCAAGAACTCTTTAGATTTCACTGTGACATTATTTATTAAAGCTGTGGTTTTATTAAAATTAAGCATATAAGGTGACACATCAGAGAATTGTTCTAAAACCTCAATTGTTACTTCTAAGGAGGTTTTGAGATCCTCTAAAGCAGGGGTTCACAATAAATGTTTCCAGTGGAACCCTTTGTCATAGTGTATCAACATCGTGGAACACCCCCCCCCCCCATAAAAAAATTACAATTGCGCCGTTTTTTTCTTTATGTTCCGGTGTGTGTCAAAGTGTGTATATCTGTGCTTGTATGTGCCAGTTGTATCTCTGACAAACAGATACACACACACACACACTGGCACACACATACACACACTGACACACAGATACACACACATTGACACACTGTCTATCTGTGTGTGTGTGTGAGTGTGTGTGTGTATCTATTTGTGTGTCAAGGTGTGTATCTGTGTGTCAAAGTTTGTGTATCTGTGTTTGTATGTGTCTGTGTATCAAGATGTGTGTATCTGTGTTTGTATGTGCCAGTGTGTATGAATCTGACACACAGATACACACACTGGCAGATAGTGGCACACAGATACACACACTGACACACATACACACACCTTGACACATAGTGTGTATCTGTGTGTGTGTGTGTGTGTGTATGTATCTGTGTGTCAAAGTGTGTGTATCTATGTTTCAAAGTGTGTGTATCTGTGTTTTAATGTGCCGGTGTGTATATCTGTATTTATATGCCCCAGTGTGTGTATCTCTGTGTCAGTGTGTATCTGTGTGTGTGTGTATGTGTATATGACACACATATATACACACACACTGGCACACAGATACACACTGTAACGGACCGTTTCAGCATAAAAGGGAATAAACTCCGTTTAGGCGATAATCCCCTTTTCCATAGACCAGCAGCTACTATAAGCACCAATTCCACGAACAACCAAACTGCACGGATTCACCAACTCTCAAACAGCAGACCCACGAACCCTGGAAGCAGCCGAACAGGAAAAGCAATACAATCCGCTTACACTCCTGGCAGTCGGCATACAGTCCCCTTTCCCCCCAAGAAAGAGACACACTCCAGCTTCAGGGTTAAACAGCAACAACAGACTGGCTCATCCAGCCTGGCTTTTATTACAAACAGTACATACAGGACACTCCCATGGGGAGGATGAAATTAACCAATCACAGGGATGTACCTCCCACACATTTCCTCCCCTTAGATTAGCACTTAATATAATTATGCCGTACACCCTTTTACCCAATTCCTGGATGTACCCCAAATACATATGCTACACCTCCAAAACAGGTATCCATTGATAGCCCTTATTCAGGGGGACAACATATCCAAGAATCAGGTCATTCGGATGAATGGTTCGGGAGATATGAGGTTCCAAAGATTTGACCGACCGCATGGGTAAATTATCCGAAAACAGTTCCATGCATTTTGGCCCTGCGGTCGGTCACAAACAAGTGAATGAAACAGACGAATTACTGGTGTTATAGAGACTAAGGGGGATTCGTATGAATCCCCTAGTTCGTACGTTTCTTTCTACCGAACGGCGGGCCGTTCGGTAGTTTCCCCACGAAATCCTGGAAGTCTGGAGGTCTCAGCGGTGTTTGCCTAGTCGAGTGTCCGATTTCAGTTCCAGACACTCGACGGCAAAACACCGCTGTTCGGTAGTTAAAGATGGCCGCCGCCACGTGTTTGTTTCCCGAATGGCGGCCACCCAGAGGACAAAGAATACATTACATGGATTGCCAATTACCGGTTTGCAACATTGTTGCAAACGGTAATTGGAGGCACACTTATTCCTGGGTGGTCTGGTCGTTCGGTAGTTTCACTCAATATAATGAATGGAGTGATTCTACCGAACGATCAGATGAATGCTGCATAATACATATACATATACAATATTACAGGCAGTACACTAGAATATGCTTCACAGCCTTAAAGGGACAGTAGTCCCAAAAGTCCCAATCTGTTCCTAGATGCTTTTAAAGGGCCGGTAGCAGCAATATACATTATTACATGCCCAAATATAGTTTTTACAGTACAATATGTCCAGGGCCATAGTCGCAGGGCAGGAGGCTAGCAACCAGGCTTCTCCAGTCCACAGTGGCGAAGTTGGTTTCGCCACAATTCTCCCCTTTACCAATTAGACTAACAGGGTACCTGACCTCCTGCCGGTCAGTGCCCTGGTTAGTCCAGCAACCCACCCACAAAACAGAAGTAGTAGAGCAGCCCACCCATAATAAACAGTTACTACCTCTGGGTGAGGGAGAATCTTGTCTGAGTTCAGGTGCCTCACCACGGCTGTGAGGGGGACTGGTAGGCTGCCTTGGTGGGTTGCTGAGGGGGCAGAAACCAGCGGTACTCTGTCCTGTTGCCAGCACTACCACGGGAGTAGTCTGGTGGGAGCCTGGTTGCTGGAGACCGACTGTCTCCCCTTTAGATATATCGCTCTGTGGCTGGGGGACAGGACCGACCGTCCCTACCCCTGGTGCTGTAAGTGCAGAGACTACGGTCCCATCTGCACAGATGTGGGGCTTAACATCTCCCCTTGGTGGGTTAGGCTGCCGCTGGAGAGAGGGTGTAACAAGCTCCTCTCTCTGGACGGTAAACTGCCGCTGAGGAGGGGGGTTAGCAGGCTCCCCTCCCTGCCACTCTCTCTGCTGGTGGAAAGGGGGACCAGCTGTCTCCCTTTTCATTCTCTTGTCCGGCTGCTGGGGTGCGAGACTGACTGTCTCTGCTCCCTGCAGGACACACTGCCGCTGGGGAGGATGGACGACACCATCAGCTCCCTGGGGTACACACTGCCGCTGGGGAGGGAGGACGCTGCTCTCCTCTCCCTTCCCTTCACACTGCCTTCTTGGCATATCACTTTGCTGCTGGGGGGCAGGAACAACTACCTCTGCCCCCTGTAACTCAGCCTGCCGCTGGGGATGAAGGACTGCACCTTCGGCTCCCTGGGACACACACGGCCGCTGGGGAGGATGGACGACACCATCAGCTCCCTGGGGTACACACTGCCACTGGGGAGGGAGGACGCTGCTCTCCTCTCCCTTCACTTCACACTGCCTTCTTGGCATATCACTTTGCTGCTGGGGGGCAGGAACAACTACCTCTGCCCCCTGTAACTCAGCCTGCCGCTGGGGAGGAAGGACTGCACCTTCGGCTCCCTGGGACACACACGGCCGCTGGGGAGGATGGACGACACCATCAGCTCCCTGGGGTACACACTGCCGCTGGGGAGGGAGGACGCTGCTCTCCTCTCCCCTCACTTCACACTGCCTTCTTGGCATATCACTTTGCTGCTGGGGGGCAGGAACAACTACCTCTGCCCCCTGTAACTCAGCCTGCCGCTGGGGAGGACGGACGATACCATCAGCTCCCTGGGGTACACACTGCCGCTGGGGAGGAAGGACGGCACCTTCGGCTCCCTGGGACACACACTGCCGCTGGGAAGGACGGACGACACCATCAGCTCCCTGGGGTACCCACTGCCGCTGGGGAGGAAGGACTGTACCTTCTGCTCCCTGGGGCACACACTGCCGCTGGGGAGGATGGACGACACCATCAGCTCCCTGGGGTACACACTGCCGCTGGGGAGGGAGGACTGCAAACCCCCTGGCCCTCTCTGATTCCCACGGCAAGTATCCTCGCACTGCTTCCTTCACACGCTGTACTATATCCTCTAAGAGGTTGGGTGCGCATAAAGCCAGTATCTTGGTGACCTCTCTGTCATACGCCTCTTGAGTGTAGCTGGGTGCCATGCTTGCTCTGCTGCAGTTGGTTCCTTGTAGATAGGGTCGCTGTACGGGTACTAGCGTTGCCCTCAATTTGTAATCCAGGAATGGTGTTGTCTGTAGCTGTCCCTCTGGTTGTAGGAACGATCCCGCCGCTTGCCACCAATTGTAACGGACCGTTTCAGCATAAAAGGGAATAAACTCCGTTTAGGCGAAAATCCCCTTTTCCATAGACCAGCAGCTACTATAAGCACCAATTCCACGAACTCCCAAACTGCACGGATTCACCAACTCTCAAACAGCAGACCCACGAACCCTGGAAGCAGCCGAACAGGAAAAGCAATACAATCCGCTTACACTCCTGGCAGTCGGCATACAGTCCCCTTTCCCCCCAAGAAAGAGACACACTCCAGCTTCAGGGTTAAACAGCAACAACAGACTGGCTCATCCAGCCTGGCTTTTATTACAAACAGTACATACAGGACACTCCCAGGGGGAGGATGAAATTAACCAATCACAGGGATGTACCTCCCACACATTTCCTCCCCTTAGATTAGCACTTAATATAATTATGCCGTACACCCTTTTACCCAATTCCTGGATGTACCCCATATACATATGCTACCTCCAAAACAGGTATCCCCTGATAGCCCTTATTCAGGGGGACAACATATCCAAGAATCAGGTCATTCGGATGAATGGTTCGGGAGATATGAGGTTCCAAAGATTTGACCGACCGCATGGGTAAAGTATCCGAAAACAGTTCCATGCATTTTGGCCCTGCGGTCGGTCACAAACAAGTGAATGAAACAGACGAATTACTGGTGTTATAGAGACTAAGGGGGATTCGTATGAATCCCCTAGTTCGTACGTTTCTTTCTACCGAACGGCGGGCCGTTCGGTAGTTTCCCCACGAAATCCTGGAAGTCTGGAGGTCTCAGCGGTGTTTGCCTAGTCGAGTGTCCGATTTCAGTTCCAGACACTCGACGGCAAAACACCGCTGTTCGGTAGTTAAAGATGGCCGCCGCCACGTGTTTGTTTCCCGAATGGCGGCCACCCAGAGGACAAAGAATACATTACATGGATTGCCAATTACCGGTTTGCAACATTGTTGCAAACGGTAATTGTAGGCACACTTATTCCTGGGTGGTCTGGTCGTTCGGTAGTTTCACTCAATATAATGAATGGAGTGATTCTACCGAACGATCAGATGAATGCTGCATATATATCACCCAGGTTAAACTGAACACATAATACATATACAATATTACAGGCAGTACACTAGAATATGCTTCACAGCCTTAAAGGGACAGTAGTCCCAAAAGTCCCAATCTGTTCCTAGATGCTTTTAAAGGGCCGGTAGCAGCAATATACATTATTACATGCCCAAATATAGTTTTTACAGTACAATATGTCCAGGGCCATAGTCGCAGGGCAGGAGGCTAGCAACCAGGCTTCTCCAGTCCACAGTGGCGAAGTTGGTTTCGCCACACACACTGGCACACACCTTGATACACACACTCAGATACACACTGACACACACATCTTGACTCACAAATACACACACACTCAGATAAACACAGTGACATACACACACTTGCACCCACAGATACACACACTGACACATACTGGCACATACACACACACACACTTAGATACACACAGTGACACATACACAAACCTTGACACACATACACACACACTGACACTCAGACACACATACTCTTTGACAGACACACATACACTCTCACTGACAAACACACACACTCTTTGACAGACACACATACACACACCTTGACACATAGTGTGTATCTGTGTGTGTGTGTGTGTGTGTGTGTATGTATCTGTGTGTCAAAGTGTGTGTATCTATGTTTCAAAGTGTGTGTATCTGTGTTTTAATGTGCTGGTGTGTATATCTGTATTTATATGCCCCAGTGTGTGTATCTCTGTGTCAGTGTGTATCTGTGTGTGTGTGTGTGTATATGTATATGACACACATATATACACACACACTGGCACACAGATACACACTGGCACACACCTTGATACACACACTCAGATACACACTGACACACACATCTTGACTCACAAATACACACACACTCAGATAAACACAGTGACATACACACACTTGCACCCACAGATACACACACTGACACATACTGGCACATACACACACACACACACACACACTTAGATACACACAGTGACACATACACAAACCTTGACACACATACACACACACTGACACTCAGACACACATACTCTTTGACAGACACACATACACTCTCACTGACAAACACACACACTCTTTGACAGACACACATACACTCTCACTGACAAACACACATACTCTTTGACAGACACACATACACTCTCACTGACAAACACACACACTCTTTTACACACACACACATACAAACAAACACATATACACTCGTATTGACAAGAACAAATCCATTCTCACTGACAAACACATATACTCTCACACACTCACTGACAAACACACTCTCACTGACAAACACACAAACACATACAAACTCCCTAACAGACACACATACAAACTCCCTAACAGACACACATACAAACTCCCTAACAGACACACAAACAACACTTAAAGTGTCAACAGGTGAATTGATTGTATATATTAAAACTTCTCTTGTCTTACATTTCACTGTTTAGCTGAGTGCCCCAGATTTTTCGGTATAACAGGCCAAATAGAATCTACCACAGTCTGACCAGCAGAAGATAGCATCGTTTTCCTCCATCTACCTGACATTACAGTCAAGATCTACAGAGCTTTAAAGCTCTTATTTTTTATTAAATTTTTTCTCTTTTTGTTGTATATTTTTTATTTTATTTTATCTATAAATTATTTACACATTGTGGAAATCTTGAAATGATGGGTGGTTGAATAAACAATTGTATTTGCATATAGTATTAAATGTTAATTTTTAATTATATCCTTTGTAAGGACTCCTGATAACTAGGGATGACATGATCTAACCCTAACAAACTCCTGACTTAGTTTGTTTATGTTTCAAAGACAGAATATATAGAATCAGGGAGAGCGGACAACCCAACCTGGTTCCATTTGCCAGGTCGAACCAGTCAGAGCTGAAACCTCCCCCCAGTACTCTGGCTGCTGGACCGGAGTACAGGAACATAATGGCCTCCAACATCCACCCTTGAGAACCAAATATTCTCAAGACTTTTCTGAGGAAACCCCACCCAACCCTGTCAAACGCGTTTTCAGCATCTAGAGACATGGTCAAGTGGGTTATTCCCTCTGATTGCACTGCATCCAGAATATCTATCAGTCTCCTGACATTATTTGTGGATGATCTTCTGGGGACGAAGCCCACCTGATCCAGATGGATCAATGTAGGAACAACCTGTTTTAACCACTCTGCCAGAAGCGCACAGTATACCTTAATATCAGTATTTAGGAGCGAAATAGGTCAATAGTTACTAATCAGTTCAGGATCTTTCCCTTCTCTCGGTATTGTTATAATGTTTGCTTGTAATAGTTTTTTAGATACATCTTTCCCTTCAGCTATCTCATTAAATGTTTTCGATAGGGGTTCTTTTATGACTTTTTTCATTATTTTATAAAACAAGTTGTTAAATCTATCCAGACCAGGTGATGTTCCCCCTTCAGCCTTTCTATAACCCATTCTACTTCGTCCTCTGATATCCTCATATTTAATATTTTAAATTGTTCTTCAGTTAAGTGAGGTAGTTTTATTTTATTCAAATAATCTATTATCTGTACCTGTGTAGGTTTAGTTTGAAGATTATAGAATTGGTGATAGAATTCTTTGTAGGCGGTCCCTATCTTTTCCAGAGTCAATAGTATCTCATTCTTTGACCTTATTAAAGTAATTTCTTTCTTTGCTTTTATTTTTTTAATTTTATTAGACATTGTTTTGTTAACCTTGTTCCCTTGATAGTACCATTTCCTATTAAGGCGTTCTAATCCCCTATTGACTCGATCTATAAGTAAATATAGTAATAGTAAATATATCTACTATTTTCTGTGTTAGCTCCCTATCTGGGTTAAGGTTATTTTGTCTGGTTAACACATCGAGTTTAAAATAGTGAACTGCTAATCCATATGGATTTTTCCTCTTCTCTCTAGCTCCTATTTTAAAACATTTATATGCACACCATGTCATGGGGCAGAGACGTCTCTATCCAAATTTTCTTTGAAGAAACAATGCATTTTTTTTTCAGTTGTTAGTGGTATTCTTCTTTATTCAACAAAAGATTATTTATCCTTCAATTATTTCATCCCCTTTTCTGCACTTCTTTTAGTTCCAGCACAACAAGTTTGTGGTCTGACCATACTAGAGTGTAATCCTCCACATGTTCGAAACTGGAGTGTGAACCAAGGGCAGGTGTCCAGGGAACACTGGTGAGATACTGGTCTGAGTTGTTAGTCACTTAAAATAAAAAATCATTTAATCGGTATACAAAACCATGAACTTACAGTAAATGTAAAAAGAAAAGAATATAAAAGGTGAAAAATAGTGAATAAAAAGTGCACTCCAACAGGGAGGAGGGTAGAAAGGTAGCTCAGGGAGCTCAGTGATGAGCTTAGGCAGTGGGTAAAAGGAGGTAGAAATAGTTAGTAGCTATATAATAGTCCTATGCAGGAGTAAACTGCTCTCTACAGAAATGGACAAGAGCTATAGTGGCTACTATGAGAACCCCTCCAATACCCAGAGCAACAATGTACACAAACTGGTAAACTCCAGGATACTGTAACAACCTGTGTGATATAAAGTACTTCACACCTGCTATAGAAATTGAATAAATCCTTGGAGTGTACAAACAGCTCGTTAATATAACCCCAGTATTAGGTTAGGAGTGAACTGCTCTCTACAGAAATGGACAAGAGCTATAGTGGCTGCTATGAAAACCTCTCCAATACCCAGAGCAACAATGTACACAAACTGGTAAACTCCAGGATACTGTAACAACCTGTGTGATATAGAGTACTTCACACCTGCTATAGAAATTGAATAAATCCTTGGAGTGTACAAACAGCCCGTTAATAGAACCCCAGTATTAGGTTACATAAGAGGATAGAGTCCTAGACCCGTGTTGCAAATTGCTTCACACTATCTCCTAAGGTACAATATATCCTCAAAGGCTAGTGCCCTATTTGTGCCAAATCTGAGGTGTAAACTCATACTGAACCCTGAATAACGCTCCAAACCGGCTACCAACCCTCCTTGCCCTGATTAAACACCCAAAACAATGGTGAAGAAAAAAGTGCTGTGCTTTAAAAGAACATTACTTCTGCCTAACGCGTTTCGGCGCTAAAGAGAGCGCCTTTCTCAAAGGCTATCAACGGAGAACTGACTCCGGATTCGTGTTAAGTATGTTGTACTGAAAGAAATGAGCCAATCAGTGAAGAGTGTGGGCGGCGTTACATTCAGCCGCAATAGCCGTTTGTGAGTGGTTCGCCAATCTGTCAATCAGATGGTGAGGCCCCAATCGGAAACAGAGGGGCGGAGCTAGGTGCCGAATCTGGAACTCATGTGTAATGAGTTACCATGGGTACCTGCTCGTGTACCGGTCTCGTTCTTTATAACGTAAACGCATTCATACAGTATGGTATTGCCTTAGGGGCTCAAGAGAGACAGTAATACCCATTCTCCATGATATGGCAATGGATAAATAGCCCATGGGGTGGGTTTTTCCCCGGATTTACGGCAAGAACGTATGGGTTACATATAAAGTGTATATGGAGACACAGTTTATCACATAGTGGCTATTTACAGTAAACACATATAGCTGCCGTGGTTCATTTTACAGCAGTCCATGAAAATGACATATTAGTATAATGATACTTGTAAGGATAGGTGACAAGCAACTAATATATATCATATGAAGGGTTTATGATGCAATAAAAGGGGTGAATGTGAAGCCTTCATTGAGGCCACAAGGGGATAGAGTGTTCAATGTCTGGATCCAATAGCATTCTTTCTGCCTCAAGATTAGATCCAGATCTCCCCCTCTTTTTCCCACAATGACCTTCTCAACCCCTGCAAATTTGAAGCATCTAAATGTTTCACTATGGTGTCCTCTAGCATGTCTAGCCACAGGGGTATCCCTATTTGATGGAACTGAGTGGATATGTTCCATCATACGCCTCTTGAAGGGGCGTATAGTTTTTCCCACATATTTTTTACCACATTTACATGTGAGTAGGTAGACTAGTCCTGTGGAGTTACAATTAAAAAACTGTTTAATAGGGATGTTAGTGTGCCTGAGGAGTCTGTAATGGATTTGGAGTCTTTATCTATGTAGCGACAGGCCACACAGCGTCCACATTGGTAGGTGCCGTACACATTTAGCCAGTTTTCCTTGCTAGTATTGCGTTTGGAAAAGTGGCTGGGTACTAGCATGTCCTTGAGATTTTTGCCTCTTTTGGCTGTTATTGAGACATGTGGGGGATCACATCTTTGAGGTGTCTATCTTGAGTAAGTAATGGCCAAAACCTAGCCAAAATCTTTTTCGCTGGGTCCCATCCTGCATCGAACTTAGCCACACATCTAATAGTTTTAGGGGGGCATGGTTTGGGACGGTTGTCCAAGAGGTCCTCACGTCCACTTAAGAGTGCTCTTTGGTATGCCTGTTTCAGGCATCTATTAGGATACCCTTTGGCTTTAAACCTTGCCTTCAGTATGGCTGCTTTCTCTATAAAGTCTTCCACAGATGAACAATTTCTTTTAAGGCGCAAGTACTGTCCCACTGGAATACCCCTCTTTAGTGGGTTAGGGTGGTGACTACGCCAGTTGAGCATATTGTTGGTGGAAGTGGGTTTGCGATATAGAGTGGTCTGAATCGTGAGTTGTTCAGTAATAGTGAATGTGCAGTCTAGGAAATTCAAAGATGATAGCCCAATTTCCATGGTCAGACGGAGATTCAGGTCATTAGTATTTAAAACTTCCACAAATTCTGTGAATAGTTCTTGGGTTCCTGTCCATATGACCAGAATATCATCTATATAGCGTTTCCAAAGATGGACGCAGTCCATATAATGTTTTAAGCGCTCTGAATAGACAATATGTTTTTCCCACCATCCCAGGTGCAGGTTGGCATAGGAGGGGGCACAAGACGTCCCCATCGCACTGCCCTGCACCTGGTGATAGAATTTGTTGTTGAAAAGAAAGAAATTATGAGTCAAAATGAACTTTAAAAGGTCTAGTACAAAGGTGGTATGGTGTGAGTGGCTAGAGCCCCTTGTTTCAAGGAAAGTGCCAACGTGCTGTATCCCACCTATATGGGGTATTGAGGAGTAAAGTGCCTCCACATCGAGGCTACAAAGCATCGCCCCCTGTGGTACTTTGATTGATGTAATGCATCTTAGAGTGTCTTTTGTATCTCTGAGGTAGGACGGTAGTTTTTCTACATAGGGTCGTAGAATTTTATCTACGTAGGTGCTACCTTTGCATGTTAGATTGTTAGTGCCTGATACAATCGGTCTAGCTGTCAAGGGTTCATAGCCTTTATGTATCTTGGGGAGACAGTAGAAGGTAGATATTACTGGATTTTTTACAAAGATACTCGCATATTTGTCCTTTGTGAGTACACCGTGATCAAATGCTTTATCAAGTAGATTTTTGAACTCAGAGAGGAATTTGGAGGTAGGATTTGATGGTAAGACTTTATAAGTGCTTGCATCATCGAGTATCTTTTCAGCTAGCTGAGTGTAGTGGAGTCTGTTTAAAATGACAATGTTGCCCCCCTTGTCTGCCGGTTTGATGATAACCTGTTCATTGTCCCTTAAATCGGTTATTGCTTTCCATTCCCTTTTTGTAAGGTTCTGTCTCGGTTTAACCTTAAAGGTATCAATGTTCAGGTTCTTAATCATATTGGTTGTGGACTCAACGAACATGTCAATGCTTTTAAATTCACGAAAGTTCGGAGTAAATTTACTTTTTGGATGCAGATCCGTATAGGGTGGGGGGGAAGCATTATCATTGGTTTCAAGAAGGGACACCAAGTCAAGAACGCATTGATATTCTCTTTCATCAAAGCCTAGTTCTTTGGCTTTTTTCTCGTCTCTCACTTTAAAGAATTTGTGAAGGGCTAGCTTCCTCCCAAACAAGTTTATATCTTTAATCCATTCAAATTTACAGAATGGTGGAGTTGGGACGAAAGATAGACCCTTCATAATTACTTGTTCTTGTAACATAGTGAGAGGGGTGTCTGAGATATTAATTATTCTAGTGTCTCCTTCTAGTACCGTCTGCGAGTTCTCCCCCTGTTGCGAGTTTGCCTGTACTGTATGGGTTGTTCCCCCTCCCTCTGTAGTTGCCCTAAAAAAGACACTCCTTTTTTGAGGATTCCTTTGCCTCTCTGTGTGGCTTGTCTAGTTTGTGGCACTGCTGTAGGTTCACTATCCCTATCTGAGGTCTCATATTCAGAAGTAGTGCAGTAGTCCGAGTCTACTTTAGAGATTTTCTTAAAGTGTCTATAGATTCTACCTGATCTATAGTCGTCGTTATCTCTGACAAACTTCTTGTGTTTACGTGATTTAATAACGTTCTGATACTTATTAAGGTTTTCCTGTAATCTCTGTTCTTGAGTGGCAAAGGAGGGATCGTTACTGCTTTTTTGAATATCCTCTACAGCATTGTTAACTTTTTCATCAATCTGTTTTAACCTTTCTGATTCGAATTTGACTAGAATTTCCATATATTTTATAGAACACATATTAGATGCTTCCTCCCATTCTTTTAATAGGCTTGGGTCATCCATATGTGTATTAGGTGTGGTTTGAATCCTCAGACCCCTTGGAATCATTGATTTCCCCAGGTAATTTTTCAAGGATGTAATCTCCCACCCAATTCTAATCTGTTGTTTGCACAGATTACTTAGCGTTCTAAATTTATAGTTGATATTGTCATGCTCAGGTAGTAGAGTGGGGTTACTGTCAGAAAAGACTGATTCTGCATCTACACACCAGGAATTTGATTCCTTCAACTGGGATAGAAAATTATTAGCCATGGCTAGTGGACTGTTAGTGCCTTCAATTTAATATATATTGACACACTTGTAGGTATTGAAACCTCTATATAATAGATTACTGGAAATAAGATAAAGAACAAATCCCTGAAAACAGAGATAAATTCAGTGTGTCCAGGTCGTATCTCTATAGGGGATAACCCTTGTAATGCAATACAAAAACGAAACTGGAGTGTGAACCAAGGGCAGGTGTCCAGGGAACACTGGTGAGATACTGGTCTGAGTTGTTAGTCACTTAAAATAAAAAATCATTTAATCGGTATACAAAACCATGAACTTACAGTAAATGTAAAAAGAAAAGAATATAAAAGGTGAAAAATAGTGAATAAAAAGTGCACTCCAACAGGGAGGAGGGTAGAAAGGTAGCTCAGGGAGCTCAGGGATGAGCTTAGGCAGTGGGTAAAAGGAGGTAGAAATAGTTAGTAGCTATATAATAGCCCTATGCAGGAGTAAACTGCTCTCTACAGAAATGGACAAGAGCTATAGTGGCTACTATGAGAACCCCTCCAATACCCAGAGCAACAATGTACACAAACTGGTAAACTCCAGGATACTGTAACAACCTGTGTGATATAAAGTACTTCACACCTGCTATAGAAATTGAATAAATCCTTGGAGTGTACAAACAGCCCGTTAATATAACCCCAGTATTAGGTTAGGAGTGAACTGCTCTCTACAGAAATGGACAAGAGCTATAGTGGCTGCTATGAAAACCTCTCCAATACCCAGAACAACAATGTACACAAACTGGTAAACTCCAGGATACTGTAACAACCTGTGTGATATAGAGTACTTCACACCTGCTATAGAAATTTAATAAATCCTTGGAGTGTACAAACAGCCCGTTAATAGAACCCCAGTATTAGGTTACATAAGAGGATAGAGTCCTAGACCCGTGTTGCAAATTGCTTCACACTATCTCCTAAGGTACAATATATCCTCAAAGGCTAGTGCCCTATCTGTGCCAAATCTGAGGTGTAAACTCATACTGAACCCTGAATAATGCTCCAAACCGGCTACCAACCCTCCTTGCCCTGATTAAACACCCAAAACAATGGTGAAGAAAAAAGTGCTGTGCTTTAAAAGAACATTACTTCTGCCTAACGCGTTTCAGCGCTAAAGAGAGCGCCTTTCTCAAAGGCTATCAACGGAGAACTGACTCCGGATTCGTGTTAAGTATGTTGTACTGAAAGAAATGAGCCAATCAGTGAAGAGTGTGGGCGGCGTTACATTCAGTCGCAATAGCCGTTTGTGAGTGGTTCGCCAATCTGTCAATCAGATGGTGAGGCCCCAATCAGAAACAGAGGGGCGGAGCTAGGTGCCGAATCTGGAACTCATGTGTAATAAGTTACCATGGGTACCTGCTCGTGTACCGGTCTCGTTCTTTATAACGTAAACGCATTCATACAGTATGGTATTGCCTTAGGGGCTCAAGAGAGACAGTAATACCCATTCTCCATGATATGGCAATGGATAAATAGCCCATGGGGTGGGTTTTTCCCCGGATTTACGGCAAGAACGTATGGGTTACATATAAAGTGTATATGGAGACACAGTTCATCACATAGTGGCTATTTACAGTAAACACATATAGCTGCCGTGGTTCATTTTACAGCAGTCCATGAAAATGACATATTAGTATAATGATACTTGTAAGGATAGGTGACAAGCAACTAATATATATCATATGAAGGGTTTATGATGCAATAAAAGGGGTGAATGTGAAGCCTTCATTGAGGCCACAAGGGGATAGAGTGTTCAATGTCTGGATCCAATAGCATTCTTTCTGCCTCAAGATTAGATCCAGATCTCCCCCTCTTTTTCCCACAATGACCTTCTCAACCCCTGCAAATTTGAAGCATCTAAATGTTTCACTATGGTGTCCTCTAGCATGTCTAGCCACAGGGGTATCCCTATTTGATGGAACTGAGTGGATATGTTCCATCATACGCCTCTTGAAGGGGCGTATAGTTTTTCCCACATATTTTTTACCACATTTACATGTGAGTAGGTAGACTAGTCCTGTGGAGTTACAATTAAAAAACTGTTTAATAGATATGGTTAGTGTGCCTGAGGAGTCTGTAATGGATTTGGAGTCTTTATCTATGTAGCGACAGGCCACACAGCGTCCACAGCGTCCACATTTTCAATGCTTTCCTATGGGGTGCGCCAATGCGCATGCGCGGCATTGCCGCGCATGCGCTTTAGGTCTCCTCGGCCGGTGGGCGGGATCAGTCTCGCCCACCGGCCAACGGAGGAAGAAGGTGGATCGGCGGGAGAGGAGCAGGCAGCGACATGGGACATGTCGCTGCCTGAGGTAAGTGACTGAAGGGATTTTCACCCCTTCAGTAACCGGGTATTGGGGGTTGGGAGGGAGAGGGACCCTCCAGTGCAAGGAAAACGGATTGTTTTTCTGGCACTGGAGTTTCCCTTTAAGTCTGCCATGAGAAACAGACTACCTTGTTTTGTTCTATCGATCTTAAGAAACATCTTCTTTATAAACTCAATTGGGGATTGATTTGGTACATAGGTTAACAACATTTGGTACATGGTACAAAGGTTAACCAGGGTAAAAATATCTTTACCAATCTTACAAATCAAGATCACATATCTGTTTTCCATGTCTCTTTCCTGATATAGTATTTCAGGAGAAACGTTTCTATAAAAAAGGATTGCCACTCCTTTCTATAAAAAAAAAGGATTGCCACTCCTTTCTTTTTCTTGCTCTCCAAGGCTGCACTGAAAATCAGTGAGAAATCTTTAGATATCATTCTTTTCTCCTCACCCGTTGTCCAGTGCGTCTCACAGATATAGCTATTTGCTAGCTTTAAGAAGTGATATTCCAATTACCTCTTTTGCAGAGAATTAATCCCTTCAGCATTTAATGTTGCTATTCTAATGTTTATGTAAAATTATTACTTTATTTAACTTTTTTGTGTTGTCATTTTTATATTACGTACCCCTATTGTTATAATTTAGATGTATTTTAAATTAAGTGAACTCTAAGGTGCATAATATCTTTTGATATATATTGTAATGTGTGTCAGTAATCGCGTAAAAATCACACAAATATAATCTCAAAATAATCACATAAAAAAAATCAGTATATCAGTGATTCCATTTACCTATTTACCCTTTTTTATATCCAATCCCTAATTTCTTACATTTTTACCCCTTTTGGAGTATCTTTTCCAATTTTGTGTTGTCATTTTTGTGTTACATGCCCTTATTGATATAATTTAAATGTACTTAAAATTAAGTGACCTCTAAAGTGTGTAATATCTTTTAATCTATATTATAATCTGTGTCAATAAAAAAATTATAAAAAAATAATAATAAATAAAAAACATCAGTATATCAGTAATTCAATTTACCTATTTACCCTTATTTGTATCAAATCCCTAATTTCTTACTTTTTTTAAATTCAGTATTTTTGCAGTGCATATGATTGTAATAGACAGGCTTGAGGTACCCCAACGGCAATCCCCAGGCGTGCCATCACGCAGTACATGTCGGTTACTAGAGAGGGCATGCACAATTTTATAATAGAAACAGAATAATACTAAAGAAGTTTAAACAGAGAAACATAAGACATATGTATTAATATTTAACAGAAGAGACTTCTAAGTGAGGCATCCATATTTGTATAAGGGTGTTCGTTTTAATCAAGCTAGATATGTCTGAACAGATTGTTATAAAACACGATATGTCAGGTTAGGTATTCATGTGTATACTACTGTACTACTGAGATTTTGTTTTCTCTCATCCATGTACTTTGATGTTTAGGAGAGTAAAAAGACAAAGTCTTGTATTCATATGTAAGAATGAGCTTTGTTGATATTTCCCATTTATAATGAATATTCTTTTCTCTAAGAAATCCAGTAGATGCTGAATATAATCTTCTTTTAGATCTTGTGTAGAACGATAAATCCAGTAATATCTTGATCTTATAATACGGATCTTGTAGGGTTTTCTCTTGTTTAGCTCTGAGTATGTTATCCTTAATTCGAGATGTAGAGCTGCACTTAACTATGTCTCTCAGTGGATCATTAGTTGAATCAAGGGGGTTTCCCTGTTCCATGACATATTTCCCAGATATATGGCTGGTCTTCTTGTAGAACTCCTAATTTGATCAAAATTTCAGAGAGAGCACGTTCCAGAATTTTGTTAGTTATGGATTCAGGTATTCTTCGTATTCTCAAATTGTTTCTTCTGGAACGGTCTTCCAAATCCGCAATTTTTTGTTCCATAACTTCCATTTTTTTTTTCATTTTGTTTATTTATTTATTTTTACATTCTGACTTGAACTTCCAGGGTCCCCAATTTTCCCTCGTGGTCTTTAACTCTGTTACCTAATATAACAATATCCTTTTTTAGGTCCTGCATATTAATTTAAATTCCATGTTTTATAATTTTGAACTATGTATCTAGTCCTGTTGTTAATTGCTCCTGTAGTGTGGATTAATTTTCTGTGGAAACTATGTTTCCCTTTTCTAGGACCTCTGTGTTGTTTTTTCTTCCATTTCATTTATTGTAGATTTTTCCAGTTCTGTACTTGCTGAATGAGGGGAGAAAAAGGATAGTCTCTTTTCAGTTTTAGTCTCTTTTTTTTTTTTTATTGGTTGCTTATTTTCAGATTTTCTTTTCCCCGCCATGTTGGATTTTCTGCAAGGGGGATTTTTAAGTTGTTTTTGTTGATCATTTTGTTTCTCTTTAGACTTATCAAGTAGTGTTTGAAACAAGATTCCGTGTCTCTTCTTCTTTTCATTCTCTCTTATCTCTTCCTTATCCTCTTTTATATGGTCCAGAAGTAATAAAAGACCAGAAAGCAAGTAGTAAAAAACAAAGAAATTTGAAAAAAAAAAACGAATAAAAAACAGGGGGCTCTTCTGCGTAACTGTTCTGCTCTCAAATAGTAGATGGGTTTATTCTCTTTATCCTCTTTTTTTTTTAAATACTATCTGTTTTTCTTTTCTTTCCCCTTTTTTATTCTCTTTTTTTCTTCTTTTTAGATTGCCTTTTTTCTATATATTTAATAGAGATTTATCTCCATTATATGATTTTCCTCAAAGAGAAAAAAAACATCTAGAATTGGTTTAGTAAGTCTGCCCCTTTTAGCGGGTATGTATTCCTTCTTGCTTTCTCTCTTTTCCCTCTTTCTCTCTTTATTCTTTCAATTTATTTCAGTGTTGTATTTTCCTGCAGTTTCCTGAATATCATAAACTGTAGGTTTATTAAGGACTTTGAGATTAATTTGATCTGCCCCTTTATTTATTTTTTATTTTTTTTAATTTAAATTTTTTATTGTTTTCTCATTTACAACACAGTGTTTATAGCATATGACAAAGTCAGGTGTCAACTTTACACATTGTTGAAATAATACAAAGTGTTATCATGAAATAGTAACAAACGGTAGCATAGAAGAACAGAGTTCAAGGTTACAGTAAGTTGCATAGATAGTGAACAGCTAAATAGGGAAGAATGACATTTATCGCTGGTTACAGTTTGCATTCGAAATCATATAAACATTGAAAACCTGCTTCCTTGGTGAGTATATTATAATTCGACACTTTAGTAGCAGAGCTTACAACGGGTTGTCTCTGTGTGGGTATTCTAGTGTTTCAGTTGGGTACCAGCTTTGTAAATAGTTTTGCTCTCTAAGAAACGCCCTAGAGGCAACAATAGTCATTATTGTGTTACGGTTGTAGTGTATTGGGTCCAGGGGTCCCAGATTTTGGAGAAAAATTTAGAATTTTTGGATATGGCGTATGACATCGCTTCCATTTGTTTGGTATCTTCTACATTGAGGATCCACTCTCTAATGGATGGTGCTTGTGCCTGCTTCCAATACTTGGGAATGAGTTGTGTGGCTGCCATGACTAAGTGTCTGAAGAGGATGGTTTGTTGCTTGCGTAAGCCCGGTGGTGGTAATAGGAATATGAAGTGTTGAGGTGCAAGTGTGATGTGGACTTTCATAATCAGTTGGATGAGTGTGTGGATTCTACCCCAAAACTTTGCCATAATTGGGCAGACCCACCAAATATGTGCATGGTTCGCCTCTTTGTGCTGGCACTTCCAGCATTCGCTTTGTTCTAAAGTGTACATATGCTGTAGTTTTACCGGTGTAGTGCCAGCCTGTGACTCGCTTATAGTTACTTTCTTGGGCCAGGGTGGATGTAGTCGACTTGTGGATTGTTTGGAATATTAGTTTCCATTGTTGTTGTGTGTAGCCCAATTTGAGTTCGTCTGTCCACTTGAGGATACATTTGGGAGGTGTTACGTCTTGTGCGTCCCTAATCACTTTGTACATGATAGATAAGATCTTTTTTGTGTGCTGGTGTTCCAGGCATAGTTGTTCAAACTGTGTCAGTGGTCTAGTCCCCTTAGGAATTAATGCCTGTTTCGTGATAAAGTGAGATAATTGATTATAATGCAATCTCTGGGTCCAAGTCGGGGATTCACCTGGTGTCAGCTGTTGTAGAGTTTTTAGTTTGTTTCCTAAAATCACGTCACGCAGCAGTAGTGTTTTGCCTCCATGGTAGGTGTTAAAGGTTGAACCCGAGTCTTCCCTTTTTAAGTCTGGGTTGTTTGTGGTTGGATACAATGGGGAAGGAAATGGCGATATTGACGTAGTTTTTGTCAATTTGTGCCATATCTGTAGTGTAGCTTTAGTTGTAGGGTGGGTGGTGATGGATGAATGTGTGATCAGATGCGTTTTGGGTAGCCAAGGGTGAATCTCTAAGGGGGTGTTAGAGAATGCGTTTTCTAGTTGGACCCAGTGAAGTGTTGGCACTGTGGTTTTGGTCCACTCGTATATTCTGCATAGATGAATTGCCTTGTGATAGGCAGCGATGTCGGGCAGATATAAACCTCCGTTATCTCTATTTTTAATCAATGTTGTGTAGGCTATTCTCGGGTGGGCGTTGGACCAAATTAAATTCGTAAGTACTGATTTAACTTTCGAGAGGAAACTTTGGGGTAACAGTATTGGGAGAGTTTGGAGAACATAGAGTAGTCGAGGTAGAACATTCATTTTTATGATGTTAATTCTACAGAACCATCCAAAGCAGGGTTTGTTCCAGCTTTGTAGGTCCTTGGTGATTTCGGTCAGTAAGGGGAGGAAGTTTAGGTTGTAGAGTTGATGCAGTTTGGATGGGACTAGGACTCCTAGGTATTTGATAGAGTCTACAGCCCACGTGAAGTGGAACCTCTCCTGTAATTGGGTGTCTAGGTCTTTCGAGGTGTATATGGGCATTAGGTCAAATTTTTTTTATGTTTGCTTGAAAATTAGAGATCTTACTGTAGGTGTCCATTTCTTTTATAATGGCTGGTATTGTGGAAAGTGGGTGTGATATTGTAAACAGGAGGTCATCTGCAAAAGCCATGACCTTATATTCATGCCCGTTTATCCGTAGGCCTGTTATGTTTTGATTGTCTCTTATTCCTTGGAGGAACGGTTTGAGAACCAATATGAAAAGGAGTGGGGAGAGGGGGCAACCTTGTCTAGTGCCGTTCGTGATTGTAACGGGTTGTGAAAGCTGACCATTGATACGCAATCTGGCTGTGGGTACCGAGTATATTGCAGCCATCCATGTCAGCCAGCGCGGCCCAAATCCCAGATAGCTCATTGTTTGTGTGAGTAGCGCCCAATTGACCCTGTCAAATGCCTTTTTGGCATCTATGGCGAGCAAGGTGCTTTGTACTTTGTGTTTTTGGGCCCAGTGTATTAAATTGATTATTTTCATTGTATTGTGTTTCACTTCTCTGCCAGGCACAAAACCTGCCTGGTCTTGATGCAGCAAGTTCGGTAACAGAGCCTTAAGTCTGTTTGCCATAATTTTCGTCAACATTTTTAGATCAATGTTTATGAGGGAGATTGGTCTGTAACTACCGCACATTGTAGGGTCTTTACCTGGCTTGGGAATGAGGGTGATTGTCGCTTCCAATGCCGACCGGGGTATGCACTGGGACAGTTTTTGAGTGTTGAACGCCGCAATGAAGGGGTGTGCTAGTGTGTGGGCCATAATTTTGTAGTATTTTCCAGTGTACCCATCGGGGCCCGGACTTTTGCCTGTTGGGAGTGTTTTGACCGTGTTTTTAAATTCTTCTACTGAGATCGGTTCGTCTAGGAAGGCGATTTCGTTGAGTGGCAGAGTTCTCTTAATTCGTGCTGTTAAGTATGTATGAATTTCTTCCTTGGTTGGTTGGACTTATGTCTGGCATATTTTGTGTTGTCTTACCCGCTCCCATGCTAATTTCTGAAATGAAGGTGGATTGTTTATCTTGCTTTAGTGAGTGTGCAAGCAATTTACCCGCCTTACCTCCCTTTGAATAATATAGGTGTTTAGTCAATGTCAATTTACGTTTTGCGTGTAATTGAAGAAGAGTTGTGAGTTCTGATCTGGTGGTTACAAGCAATTTATAGTTGTCAATGGGAGGGGAAAGTTTTTGTTGGTTGGTTTCTAGGGCCTTCAGTTTGTGTATTAATTGTGCTATCTGTATTTCTCTCTTGCGCTTTAAGGAGGATGCTATGTGGATTAGTTCTCCTCTCATGACCGCTTTGTGGGCTTTCTATAGGATGGGAGGATTTGTGTCTGGGTGCGTATTTTCATGGAAGTACTGATTGGCTGCCTTTTTTAGTTGTGTTATGGTGTCTGCGTCATTTAGTATTAAGTCGTTTAATTTCCATTGTGTTGAGGGGTTCAGGAGGGTTGGAATGGTTAGTGTCAGTCTCAACGGTGCATGGTCCGACCAAGTGATCGGTCCGTATTCGGCCGCTGTGATTAGGGGCAAAAACCTGTGCTGGAGGAAAAGGCTGTCTATTCGGGAATATGTCCCTGATGGTGGAGAGAAAAAAGAGTAGTCTTTACATGTGGGGTGTATGAATCTCCAACAGTCATACAATTGGGCCTCATATAATGTGGTGTTAACCTGGTGTCGAATATGGGTCATGTGAGGTTGCAGTTTGGCAGTGGAGTCTAGTTCTCCATCTAGGGAGATGTTAATGTCTCCTCCTACAATTAGTATTCCCTCTCGAAAATCCGAGATTTTACGGAGGGTTTTCTTTAAAAATAGATTTTATTTTCTGTTCGGCAGGTAGAGGTTGGCCAGGGTTATTTGCGTATTACCAACTTTCCCTTTCACGAACACAAATCTACCTGAATTGTCTGTCAGGTGCTCTTGAGGTGTAAATTGAGCATGCTTCCCAATTAAGATCGCTACGCCTCTTGATTTAGATTCCGAGTAATGCCCGTAGTAGCCTTGTGGGTATTCTCTACTATGCAGGGTTGGTGCTATATCTTTGCGGAAATGCATCTCCTGGAGGAAGACTATATCCGCTTTATTCCTACGAAAATCAGAGAGCGCCATGGACCTTTTTTCTGGGGTGTTTAGGCCCCTGGCGTTTTGTGTTACTATTTGTATGGATGCCATATTCAATGGCCTTGGGGTAGGGGTAATGTAATAGTATGCCTGTGTTTGTTCAAAGTATTGAGCGTAGTTGTGATAAGTTCGTCTACTGAGGTGTACAACTATTCACCGAAGGGTCAGTATAATTCTATAACCACCTTGTTTACAAACAGATATAACCTAAACTTTTCAGAAACAATAGCAAATAAAAAAATGTCGATACGTTTTGATCCTCCAAGGAACCTCTGAACCAAACCTAGGACAGTCTCCTTGCCGCAAGTTAGATTTATGGGACGAGGTTCTTGGTCCGGTATTGGGTCCCTACAAGATTCCGCAGTGTGCTATTGGAGTATAATAATAATGAGATCTATTGTTAGGGAAGTAGGGCAAAGGAGTTGTCTCTACTTGGAGAGACTCTCTCAAGAACGAGAGTTGAGGATTTCTATCTTGACGCACGAGATAGAATCCTAAACAATGAGGGGTTTTGTGGTCAGGTAAGTGACCCTGAGCTACATTATCCTATAGAATTTAGTAACCTTTTGGAGATTAGGAGTGGGTAGTGAGATAGTAACCTTACGTGGGGGGGGGGAGTTTTTTTTTTTTTTTCATATATAATAGGGGCAATACACCTGTTTTTGCACCTGCTAAGTATACTAGGATCTCATTTTAGTGGGTTTCCTAAGATACGGAAAACTAACAAATCTTTTGAAAAGGTCACAGCATTATAGGTTACAATAGTACTGGCGATACTACCTGATCCGCAGCCTCAGTTGGAGAAAGTGAGGTTTGAGCATGAAAAGTCTGTCATAGTCTCGTGTAGTATGGGACCAACTTGAGCGTCCAGAAAGATCCCAGTGAGCCATGTCAGGATCTTATGACAGTTTGTTAGTGGTTTGCATAGGGAAGTTTACACATCGTTCGTAGATTCTCGTTGCGAAGATGCATTATGCTGCTTGGAGGGTTATCCTCTGTAGGTCGTGTGGTCAAAATGGTGAGGTCCGTGAAGTGGTGTCTGTATGTATCCATCTTTACGGTCAGATTAATGACTTCTGAACAGGCTGAGTAGCAACTAAAGCAGATTGTGTATCTGACGGTCTCACTTGGGCTACCTGTCTCCCCGGGCCTGGGTGCTGCAGTTGCTGCCAGTTGTCTTGGTTTAGAAGCCCATTTTACTTTTGATGCTGGATAGCAGGTAGGCAAAGGTGTCCTTTTGTCTTCAGGAATTTCCGGTGTAGATTAATTGGGACAGGGGTGAGAATGGGGAGGGGGAGAGTTGGGAGAGATTTTGGAATCGGTTGGGCGGTTTCAGCTTAGGCTGGGTTGCTCTGAGAGGTGTCGAAGATGCAGTTCGGCAAGGTTCCTGTATTCTTTATCTTTTCGTTCAATTATAAGGGGGATTCCAGAGCGCGGCGATTTATATACAGAACTATATTATAGGACTGATCAGGGGAGAGACATTACCAGCGAACCTGAGGGTGCTGCAGGATAGGAACTTCATGTCACCTCCACAGAATATAAACACACGCCCACTAGAAACAAGCTCCAGATTGGAAAAACAGCACTAGCCCATCCCCATGAAGGCACAAGTCAACTAAGTGGAGATATCGATAAAAAAAAACTAAAAAAAACTGGATCTCCCCTACCGGCCTCGGCCCACGGCCATTGCGGCCCACTGGGCATTTGCCCGGTATGCCCAATGGCCAGTCCGGGCCTGTATATGTATATATACAGAGTATAGAAAAAGATACTAAAGGATATATATATATGGATTTTCACAAGCATACAAAATATTTGACTTAATCCAATTTAATATAGAATAGCTAAATGTTATTTATAATGACAACAACTCTAACATTTATTTAGATGGAAAGGGCCGCTTTCTTTAAGAGATAAAGCAATTTAACTCTCATTGCACATTGCATCGGTTTTGCCATAGCAGCCATCCCTCTCCTAGTTGAGATTATAGTTACTGATTATCTCAGCCATTTCAACAGTGAGGAGCACTGCGCATGCATAGCAGTCACCATGCTGTGCCAATCTACAGCTCTTCAGAGAGGCATAATACTGGCTGGTCCTGCAAAGATTACAGCACCACTGAGGATAAATGGATCACCTTCCAACAAATATTAGAAAGGTACAGTATGTACCATTGGGAAATAAATATAAAATAAACAAATTAAAACCAATGTGGCTTAGTAGAGAAGTAAAACAAGAGATTAAAAATAAGAAAAGGGCATTTAAAGCATTTAAATCGGACAGATGCAACTTATAAAAGATATAAGAAAGCAAATAATGTGTGCAAAAAGGCAATTAGACTTGCTAAACTTCAAAATGAAAAAATGATAGCTAAAGAGAGCAAAACCAACCCCAAAGCATTTTTTAAGTACATAAATTCTAAAAAAAACAAAAATGAAAGTGTAGGTACACTAAAAACTGAAACGGGGGTGTTAGTTAATGAAGACCAGGAAAAGGCAGGAATTTTAAATAGCTATTTCTCCTCCGTATATATTAAGGAAGAACCAATGGCAATAGATGTACAAATGATTGCTACTAAAGACTTGCAGAATAATTGTAATTGGTTAACTCAAGACAAGGTGCTGCAGCAACTAAAGAAAGCTAATATAAACAAAGCTCCAGGGCCTGACGGTATCCATCCACGTGTACTTAAGGAACTAAGTGTAGAAATAAGTGAACCTCTGTTATTAATCTTTCAAGATTCTTTTCTTTCAGGAAGTGTTCCAGAGGATTGGAGGAAGGCAGATGTGGTTCCTATATTCAAAAAGGGTTCAAAATCCTTGCCTGGAAATTATAGACCTGTGAGCTTAACTTCTGTGGCTGGTAAAATATTTGAAAGATTATAAAGGGAAAATATTCAAGAATTCCTTGAGAAGAATATGGTTATCAGCAAAAATCAGCACAGTTTTATGAAGCACATGTCATGTCAAACTAACTTGATTGCATTCTAGTAAGTAGAAGTATAGATCAGGGTGTTGCAGTGGATGTGATCTATTTGGATTTTGCCAAGGCATTTGATGCAGATCAACACAATAGATTCGTGTTCAAACTCAAGGAAATCGGTCTAGATGAAAATGCTTGTTCTTGGGTAGAACATTGGCTTAAAAACAGAGTACAAAGAGTTTTCGTTAATGGTAAATTTTCAAGCTGGACAGAGGTGGCAAGTGGTGTCCCTCAGGGGTCTGTTCTGGGACCCCTTCTATTTAACATTTTTTATAAATTATCTTGAAGACAGCATTGAAAGTCATGTTTCAGTGTTTGCAGATGACACAAAACTTTGTAAAATAATACAATGTGAGCAAGATATTACTTTGCTGCAGAGGGATTTAGATAGACTGGAGGACTGGGCACTCAAATGGCAGATAAAATTTAATGTTGAAAAATTCAAAGTTATGCACTTTGGCGTAAAAAATGCACAAGCAACGTATACCCTTAATGGAAGTGAATTAGGGATAACAACACACGAAAAGGACTTGGGAATTGTTATAGACAACAAACTATGCAACAATGTGCAATGTCAATCAGCAGTGGCCAAGGCCAGTAAGGTATTGTCATGCATGAAAAAGGGCATTAATTTTCGGGACGAGAATATTATGTTGCCTCTTTATAAATCACTGGTAAGACCACTTACTGAATATGCTGTGAAATTTTGGGCACCTGTTCTAAAGAAGGATATTATGGCACTAGAAAAAGTGCAGAGGCGGGCTACAAAATTAATAAAAGGAATGGAACATATCAGCTATGAAGAAGGGTTAACAAATTTAAACCTATTTAGTTTAGAAAAACGTCGCCTGAGAGGGGATATGATAACATTATACAAATATATTCGGTGCCAATACAAACCATTATGTGGAAATCTATTCACAAACCGGACTTTACATAGGACACGAGGTCATGCGTTTAGACTGGAAGAAAGAAGATTTCGTCTAAGGCAAAGGAAAGGTTTTCTTACTGTAAGAACAATAAGGATGTGGAATTATCTGCCTGGAGAAGTGGTTTTATCAGAGTCCATACAGATGTTCACACAGATGCATACTTGCGTACTAGATGCATACTTGCAAAAACAGAACATTCAAGGATATAATCTTTCAATGTAGGGCAATAACTGCTTGATCCAAGGATGAATCTGACTGCCATTCTGGGGTCAAGAAGGAATTTTTATCCTAGCTTGTTGCAAAATTGTGCTTCAAAATGGGTTTTTTGCCTTCTTTTGGATCAACAGCAAAAAACAAATGTGAGGAAGGCTGAACTTAATGGACGCAAGTCTCTTTTCAGCTATGTAACTATGTAACTATGTAACTATGTAACAAGGTGCCAAAGCAGCTAAAGAAAGTAAATATAAACACAGTTCAAGGACCTGACAGTATTCACCCATGGGTATTAAAGGAGCCAAGTGTGGAAATAAGTGAAGTTCTGCATTTGATGTTGCAAGATTATTTTCTTTTATGAATTGTACCTGACAATTGGAGAAAATCAGATGTGGATCCTATATTTAAAAATAGTTCAAAATCTTTGCCTGGAAACTATAGATCTGTAAGCTTAAATGGACACTATAGTCACCAGAACAACTACAGTTTTTTTTAATTTGTTCTGGTGAGTAGAATCATTATCGGATGGCGAACATATGCGATGTTTGGTTCGCCCCCTATTCGTCATCATTAAGTAAACTTTGACCCTGTACCTCACAGTCAGCAGACACATTCCAGCCAATCAGCAGCAGACCCTCCCTCCCAGATCCTCCCACCTCCTAGACAGCATACAATTTAGATTAATTCTGAAGCTGCATTAATTTTTTTTTTTGTATTTTTTTTTTTTGTGTTTGTGTTTATTATACATTCTCGTCCATAGCCAGTAACCTGTGTTTATTATACATGATCCCCCATAGCCAGTAACCTGTGTTTATTATACATTATCCCCCCCATAGCCAGTAACCTGTGTTTATTATACATTATCCCCCCATAGCCAGTAACCTGTGCTTATTATACATTATCTCCCCCATAGCCAGTAACCTGTGTTTATTATACATTTTCCCTCCCATAGCCAGTAATCTGTGTTTATTATACATTATCCCCCCCCCCCCATAGCCAGTAACCTGTGTTTATTATACATTATCCTCCATAGTCATTTATCGTTGGACCCAGGGCCGGTATGTCCATAAGGCGGCACAGGCGGCCGCCTTAGGGCGCACGGGCTCTGGGGGCGCAATATTTCAGTGGCCGGCAGGAAGGAAGCTCTCCCTCCTGCCGGCCACCATCTGGACCCCGGTGCGGCAGTGCTGTGATGTGATAAGGCGCGGCGAGGGGCTCTAATCTCACCGCTCTGCTCCCTCGCGCGCTGTCTGCTGATGCTGCGGGAGCCGGAATATGACGTCATATTCCGGCTCCCGCGGTATCAGCAGACAGCCCGCGAGGGAGCAGAGCGGTGAGATTAGAGCTCCCTCGCCACGCCTGATCACAGCACTGCCGCACGCCGCCCAGCAGCCCCACTGGACCACAGGGAATGATCCATCATCCACACCAGCTCTCCAGGTAGGGAGGCTGGGTGGAAAATGTTTATTTATTAAAATAATTAGTGAATGTATGTCATGTGTCTGTGTGTGAGTGTCTGTGTCTGTGAGTGACAGTGTGTGTGTCTGTGAGTCACAGTGTGTGTGTCTGTGAGTGACAGCGTTTGTCTGTGAGTGACAGCGTGTGTGTCTGTGAGTGACAGCGTGTGTCTGTGAGTGACAGCGTGTGTGTCTGTGAGTGACAGTGTGTGTCTGTGTGTGAGTGTCTGTCTGTGAGTGACAGTGTGTGTCTGTGAGTGACAGCGTGTGTGTCTGCGAGTGACAGTGTGTGTCTGTGTGTGAGTGTCTGTCTGTGAGTGACAGTGTGTGTGTCTGTGAGTGACAGAGTGTGTGTCTGTGAGTGACAGCGTGTGTCTGTGAGTGACAGCGTGTGTGTCTGTGAGTGACAGAGTCTGTCTGTGAGTGACAGCGTCTGTCTGTGAGTGACTGAGTGTGTGTGTGTGAGTGAGTGCATCTGTGTGTGTCTGTGAGTGATTGTATGAGTGTGTGTGCATGTGAGTGTATGAGTGTGTCTGTCAGTGTATGATGAGTGTGTGTCTGTCAAATTAGTGAGAGTATGTTTGTTATTGAGTCTGTGTGTGACTATCAGTGTGTCTTTCAATGAGTGTCAATCAGTGTGGGTCTGTCAGTGTAAATGAATGAGTGTGTGTCAGATCAATGAGTCTGTGTCTGTCAGTGACGTCTGTGTGTTTGTCATTGAGTGTGTGACTGTCAGTGCGTACAGAGTGTAGCAGAGCTGAGCGCGGTACAGGAGCTTCTGTTTCCTGTACCTGGCCAGACTGCCAGGAGGTGCTCACAGAGAGAGCACTCCCTGTCAGTCCGTCCGGGTACAGAAAACTGAAGCTCCTTTAGGGGATCTGCTCCTCTCGGAAATGCAACAATAGAGGTAGGAGGCACACTAGAAGGGGAGTGTGACCACTAAAAGGGTGTGGTGTGCACCAAGGGACAGGGAGGGAATGGGAGAGAAACACCAAGAGACTGGGAAAAGAGGGGGGAGGGGAGAAGAACACTAAGGGACAGGGAAGGAACCACTAATGGTCGGGGAGGGGAGAGGGGCTGGTTAAGAGGCACATAGGTGAAGATTTTTTTTTTGCGGGGGGTGGGCGGAAAAATGCATCTTCGTCTATGTACCTAAAAATCCAAGCACCGGCCCTGGTTGGACCTAGGCAGCATGATGTCTTAGGCCGGCCCAGAGAGTGAGTGAGTGAGTGAGTGAATAATATAATATATATGTTCAGAAACATATTAGTAATATATGTAAATCGGTTTCATGCAAAGAGGGTGAAAAGGTATTAAAGAAAAACACACTTATTGCATCAAATTTACAAAGCCAAACTTTTAAAAGCTTTCCTCATTTCTTTCTCGGGATGAGGAATATATCGGTTGTAGACTGAGGATTTCCATCTGCCCAATCTTTTAATAATATGCACTGGAGTTTCAGTGTTGAAAGAGACCGAAGCTGCCCCTATTCTAAATGAAAGACCTGAGACATGGATACAACCCAATCTTAGGAGTAGTGCTCTGATGTAGAAGATGAATTTAGCTGTAGTCAGAGGGATTCAGTGAGAGTAGTGGTGAAACATGTGTGGCATGACTGAGTGTGGGTAAGTAAGAGTCAAGTATTTTTACTGGGCACTAGTTCTTGGTGGGATAAAGTGGTATAGCGGATGGATGAGTAGTTTGGTTCGTTTTAGAGGTTTGGAGAGAAAGTATATAGTGATTGTGACGGGAGTAATCCCACCACATTGCATTGGAGAAGCCTGGTTGCCCGCCTGCTGCCTTTGGACTATGAACCAGACTTTAAAAGACTTTATTTTCCCTGCAGAAAGGCTTATTCGTGCCTTTCTGCCGGGGTGTTAGGTAGATTTTATCTACCGAACAAACTGCCGAAGGAGCGACCACCTGGGAGCTGGAGTGTGCCGCCAATTTACCTCCCTGAAGCTGCGGTTAACCGCAGCTTAATTGACGAATACAGGGTGGTCTTTGTTCGTTTACCGAACATGTGGCGGCGGCCATTTTAAAAGTCCCGAGCGGCCAGCGGTGTTCAGCACTTACACCATGGATCTAAAAACGGACACTTATTTGCACGAACACCGCTGAGCCGTCCGCCGCCTGGTTCTTATTCGTACAGATCTAACGAATACATGTTCATCCGGTACTTTTGTTATGTGAATGTGTTAACCCAGATAGCTATGCCATGGAGCCTATTTGTGTAATTAAAGACTTTGGCTCCATGGCAATTGAACTGTGTGAATAGGATATGAGCGCTATTCGGTAGTTTTGTGCGCTCAGATCCCAGCTATCTGGGGATGTGTGACATGTCTGTGTTTTATGTATAAGCAGCAGCGTCCTCCCTCCCCAGCAGCAGCATTATTTTTTGGGAATTGGGAGCCCAGTCTCCATTCCCCAGCGGCAGAGTGTCCAGCAGGGAATAGAGAGCCCAGTCTCCTTTCCCCAGCAGCAGGACTCTGTATTGGGAGTAGAGACAGTCGGTCTCCCTCCACAGAGTCTGGAAGTATATATGGGAGAGGAGCTTGTTACCCCCTCTCCCCAGCGGCAGATTACTAATGTGCAGGGAATAGAGAGCCCAGTCTCCTTTCCCCAGCGGCAGAGTGTCCTACAAGGAATAGAGAGCCCAGTCTCCTTTCCCCAGCAGCAGGACTCTGTATTGGGAGCAGAGACAGTCGGTCTCTCTCCCCCGCGACTGGAAGTATATATGGGAGAGGAGCTTGTTACCCCCTCTCCCCAGCGGCAGCTTAACATATCAGGGGTGGACAGTAAGCCCCACAACTGTGCAGATGGGACCGTGGTCTCTGCACTTACCACACAGGGGGTAGGGACGGTCGGTCCTGCCCCCCAACGGCCGGGCTGTTTAGCCAAAGGGGACAGCTGGTCTCCCCCTCCGGCAGCAGAGCTGTGCAGCTAAAGGGGAGACAGTCGGTCTCCAGCAGCAGAGCGGTGTATTTAAAGGGGAGACAGTTGGTCTCCAGCAACCAGGCTTCAACCAGACTACTCCCGTGGTAGTGCTGGTATCAGGGCAGAGTACCGCTGGTCTCTGCCAACTCAGCAACCCACCAAGGCAGCATACCAGTCCCCCACACAGCCATGGTGAGGCACCTGGACATGGACAAGTTTCTCCTCTCCCCAGGTGTAGTAACCAGTTATTGTGGGTGGGCTGTACTGCTGTTTCTGTTTTGTGGGTGGGCTGCTGGACTAACAAGGGCACTGACCGGCAGGAGGTCAGATACCCTGTTAGTCTGTTTGGAAAAGGGGAGAGATGTGACAAGAGCAATCTCGCCACATTGCATTGGAGAAGCCTGGTTGCCTGCCTGCTGCCTTTGGACTATGGACCAGACTTTAAAAGACTTTATTTTCCCTGCAAAAAGGCTTATTTGTGCCTTTCTGCCGGGGTGAAATCTACCAAACAAACTGCCGAAGGAGCGACCACCTGGGAGCTGGAGTGTGCCGCCAATTTACCTCCCTGAAGCTGCGGTTAACCGCAGCTTAATTGACGAATACAGGGTGGTCTTTGTTCGTTTACCGAACACGTGGCGACGGCCATTTTAAAAGTCCTGAGCGGCCAGCGGTGTTCAGCGCTTACCCCATTGATCTAAAAACGGACACTTATTTGCACGAACACCGCTGAGCCGCCCGCCGCCTGGTTCTTATTCGTAGAGATCAAACAAATACATGTTCATCCGGTACTTTTGTTATGTGAATGTGTTAACCCAGATAGCTATGCTATGGAGCCTATTCGTGTAATTAAAGACTTTGGCTCCATGGCAATTGAACTGTGTGAATAGGATCTGAGCACTATTCGGTAGTTTTGTGCGTTTAGATCCCAGCTATCTGGGGATGTGTGACATGTCTGTGTTTTATGTATAAAATATGACTTTGTGTATTTTAAAGTGTTTTTATGCTCACCATGTGCATAATGGCGATTTGCCTTTGTCCTGGGAGATAATTGAATTACTTCTCAATTATCTCCAGGGGAGAGGAGAGGAAGCCAGGATGCATTGTGGGAAAGTATTGTGACTGTATGTCCTAAATTGATACCTGTCTGTCTTTTGGTACAGTCTCCCATTTGGTCCCCTAGGGGAGTGTCCACCAAGTGGGAGACCTGCATAAATACTGGGTGGGTAGCCCATAACAAACCAGACCACTGCTTGACCCCCAACACGGAGCCTTGTCTCGTCTTTGGGGGGATTCACTGTATGCTGATAGAGACTGATTGCCAGGAGTGTAAGCTGCTTGGGAGCTTTTCCTGTTCGTCTGCTAGCAGCTATTCGTGAGATTCTGGTTCGGGAGTTTGGAGTGCTACCTTATTCCCTTGTATGCAGTACGGGAGTTTGGTGCATTCACTTGTATTCAAATCGGGAGTTTGGTGTTTTACTGAAGCTGCCTTTATATCTGACAGGGGAATATCGCCTAAACGGATTTTAACCCCTTGTCTGCTGAAACGGTCCGTTACAATTGGTGGCAAGCGGCGGGATCGTTCCTACAGAAGGACAGCTACAGGAGACACCATTCCATGGAATTAACAATTTGAGGGCAACGCATGTGCCAGTACAGCGATAGACAAAAGCACCGGGATGGAACCAGCAGTGGAGTACAATGAGGATGTCATGGATGACCGAGATGCAGTCCGCAAAGGCATCTGGTACCAGGCACTGGGTATTACGGAGTACCAGCGGGAGATTTCCCAAGGAAGACCAACGGTTGCAGAAGCGAATAGCCCTGCAGATGCCCTTCCTGGGAGAGAAGCCCCTGGAGGAATGGGTGAGGAAATTGGAACACCTAGTATGGCAGGAGATGTGGTTAGAAGATGCCTACCAGGCGCTCTGGTGGTGTGGGGCACAGTACCTGCCCTGGACAGCCGAGCATGACAAGCCAGAGGGAGAGGTGTTTCATGGTCCTGGCTTGTTATGGGAGTCTTTTTCAGAGCTCGAATTTAGGAGCCCTACACAAGCCCGGTTCAGTGATCTCTTGGAGTGGAGGGAGAGCAGGTATGACTGGGACGACACTCACGAGGTTGAGCAAGACCTGGTCCACCTGGTGACCCGGGAGATAGAGCTAGAACAGGGCTACCAGCAGCTGTTTCAATGCAGTAAGAAGGCTCAGCAGGAGAGCAGCATGACAGACCCAGAGCCAGACCCATTCAGCTGGGACGAGAGAGTGAAGTTTTACTGGGAAGATCCCCAGGTGGCCGGTGGAGATGGGACCGAGGTCTCTCCACCGATCCTGCAGGGAATTGGGAGCCCAGTCTCCATTCCCTAGCGGCAGTGTAATATGCAGGGAGAGGAGAGCAGCGTCCTCCCTCCCCAGTGGCAGGCTGAGTTACAGAGGGCAGAGGTAGTTGTTCCTGCCCTCCAGCAGCAGACTGATATGCCGGGATATGCTAGCAGCTATTCGTGAGGTTCCGGTTTGGGAGTTTGGAGTGCTACCTTATTCCCTTGTATGCAGTTCTGGAGTTTGGTGCATTCACTTGTATTCAATTCGGGAGTTTGGTGTTTTACTGAAGCTGCCTTTATATCTGACAGGGAAAATCGCCTAAACGGATTTTAACCCCTTGTCTGCTGAAACGTCCCGTTACAATTGGTGGCAAGCGGTGGGATCGTTCCTACAGCCAGAAGGACAGCTACAGGAGGCACCATTCCATGGATTTTACAATTTGAGGGCAACACATGTCCCAGTACAGCGACCCTAAAAGCACCGGGATGGAACCAACAGTGGAGTACGATGAGGGTGTCATGGATGACCGAGATGCAGTCTGCAAAGGCATCTGGTACCAGGCACTGGGTATTGCGGAGCACCAGCGGGACGAGAGATTCCCCAAGGAAGACCAGCGGTTGCAGAAGTGAATAGCCCTGCGGATGCCCTTCCTGGGAGAGCAGCCCCTGGAGGAATGGGTGAGGAAATTGGAACACCTAGTGTAAGGAAACCAAGTCTAGCCAAACCTCTTTCGGTAGTTTCCTCCCGAAGCGCCAGAGTCTAATGTAGAGAGACCTCCGTTCGGTAGTTACAAGGAACGAAATCCATACGAAATACAAATAGCTTCACAAGATAATTCCCTTGGTAAAGCGTACAAATTCCAAATAACAGTCAGAGTCCAGGATCAGTATACAAGTAGAACTCAGTTTTATTCACACACACAGCCTTTTATGCAGGTCCCCATGCAAGGGGACATCCCACAGGGAGGAGTAACATTTATCCAATCGTGTACAGTAAAAATATAAAACACACCCAACACAAACATGTAATTCCCTCCCCTAGCCCTGGAGATAATCAGGTCTGATACAGTGGCAACCTAATTATCTCCAGGCAGAAAAATCACTAGTCTCCCCAATTTCTGGAACACCCCTTTATACATGGGGTATCCCCACAAATCCTATGTCCCCTGATAGCCCTGATCTGGGTGACCAACATATTCAAATTTCACCCAGATCGGTTCAGGGGTTCTCGAAATCTCTGGAAGTCCTCTGTGACCGGGTCACCGGGGGTGGGCTGCCCAAAATAGTTCCACAAGTTTGAGGGTTATTGCCGGTCACTTCAGAAAAAGGGGAAAAACGAATAAAAGTACCGAATGGATTCCCCTGGCTCCTAGCAGCGATTGTTCCCCTCATTCGTATGCACCATTGTACCGAAAAGCGCTCTTCTAGCTAATCGGTATCTATAGTTCCAGCGTTCGTACGATTGAGACCGGTGTTCGGGAAGTCGAGTGTCCGATTTTAGTTCCAGACACTCGACGACCAAGTCCCGCTGCCTTTGTTTGACGAAAAAAAGGATGGCCGCGGTTTTCGCTGCCACGTGGCGTTCGGCAGTACGAACGCTGGCCGCACACGTAGAGGGTGAAAGTGATGCCGGCTTTGAAGTTAAGTGAGCCAGGGGTGGTCTTTTGTTCGGCAGTTCCATCTGCTGATTGAAAACATACAGAAAAAGCAAGAAACATGCAGAAATACCGGATAACAGAGTCATTTCTTCACACTGCTCCCCTATAAGTCCATAGGTCGGCATACCCGCCTAGACCCTGTCGGGTTGGCTTGGGGATGTCCGAGAAAAGTATGTTTTTAGGAGTCCAGTTCGGTTTGGCATTATAGGCCATCCGCATTACCATTTTGTTTGCCCAGCCGGTACTGCATGGTAAAATTGTAGGGTTGGAGGGCTAGGGTCCACCGTAAGAGCCTGGGATTGTCACCCGCTACCCGGTTAAGCCACACCAGGGGGTTGTGGTCAGTCATAAGGGTAAATGCCCGTCCGTACAAATAGGGCTGAAGTTTCTTGAGTGCCCACACAAGAGCCAAGCATTCTTTTTCCACAGTAGCATAGCTGACTTCTCGGGGTAAAAGTTTATGGCTGAGGTATGCCACCAGGTGTTCCATGCCATCGGCTCCCACTTGGCTTAGCACGGCTCCCAGCGCAAACATGGAGGCATCTGTGTGTACAAGAAATTGTTTAGTGTGGTCGGGAGCTGCCAACACAGGAGCCTCACTCAATGCCGCTTTAAGCTTCTGGAAAGCGTCCGTGCACTCTGGGGTCCAGGAGACCTGTTTGGGAAGGGCCTTTTTGGTAAGGTCGGTGAGGGGTTTGGCCAGGGCGCTGTACTCTGGGACAAACTTTCTGTAATAACCGGCCGTCCCTAAGTAGGCTAGTACCTGGGTTTTGGTACGAGGTTGGGGCCAGTTAGCTATGGCCTCTACCTTAGCTGGCTCTGGACGTTGTCTACCGGAGCCCACCCTGTGGCCGAGATACTGTACCTCGGCCATGCCTACATGACATTTGTCGGGTTTCAATGTGAGCCCTGCGAGGTGGATTCGGTTGAGTACCCGGGACACATGGCCCAGATGGTCTCCCCATGTGCGGCTGTAGATGGCAATATCATCTAGATACGCACATGCGAAGTCCTGAAACCCCTCCAGGAGCCTATCGGCCATCCTCTGAAACGTAGCCGGGGCATTCTTCATCCCAAAGGGCATAACCTTGAATTGGTATAGCCCAAATGGGGTGACGAAGGCCGACTTGGGAATGGCCGCAGGCTCCAAGGGGATCTGCCAATAACCTTTGCACAGGTCCAGGGTAGTCAAGTAGTTCCCCCCCGCCATACGGTCTAAGAGCTCATCTATTCTAGGCATGGGGTAGGCGTCGGTTATAGTACGATCATTAAGCCTCCGATAGTCTACACAGAAGCGCGTGGTGCCGTCGCGCTTCGATACTAGTACTGCCGGGGAGGCCCAAGGACTTTGGGAGGGTTCTATAACCCCTAGCTGTAACATATCCCTTAACTCGGTGAGCATACTCTCACGTACTGCCTCAGGGATCCGATATGGTTGTTGCCGTAACGGCGTCTCTCCCTGGGTTTCCACGCGGTGTACCGCAGCGGAGGTATAGCCTGGGGTGGCTGAAAACATCTCTCGGTATTCCTGCAGCAGTTGAGTGGCCTCACCCTTCTCTATGGGGTTTAAATTTTGACCCAAGCTTACTTGGTCAATAGTACAGGGGGAAGGGTCTAGTAAATCAGGGAGGGGTAGTCCTTCACTATCCTCCGTGGCGGGGGCACACACGGCACCCACGTCCTCTGTTCTCTCAAAATATGGTTTGAGCATGTTCACATGGAAGGATTTGGTCAGCCTTTCATCTGAGCATTTGCTCACAATGTAGGTAGTCTCGCTAATACGTTCTACTAACCTAAACGGTCCCTGCCAGGCTGCTTGCAGCTTGTCTTTCTTAACGGGTCTCAAAGCTAATACCTTTTGCCCTATGTCCAGTACTCTATCTCGGGCTCCCCTATCGTACCACTTCCTCTGGCCCTCCTGGGCCATCTGCAGGTTCTCCCGGACAGATTCGGTGAGAGCCCGCAGACGGTCCCGGAACTCCAGAACATACTGGACGATAGGGACTCCCCCCTCATCTGTTTTGCCCTCCCAGTGTTCCCGTACAAGATCCAGTGGGCCCCGAACATTTCTCCCGAACAGGAGTTCGAAGGGGGAAAACCCAGTGGATGCCTGGGGCACCTCACGGTAGGCAAACAGAAGGTGGGGGAGGAATTGTTCCCAATTCTTGTGGGACTCTGCAAAGGTTTTTAGCATCTGTTTTAGAGTGCCATTGAAACGTTCACAGAGCCCGTTAGTCTGGGGATGATATGGGGCACTGAACAGGGATTTCACTCCACAGCTCTGCCACAATTGTTGTGTCAGGGTTGCCGTGAACTGAGTTCCCCGATCGGATAGGATCTCCTGTGGGAAACCTACCCCGGGTGAATATCTTAATGAGGGCCTCTGCCACGGTCTCGGCCTCTATGTTGGTGGCGTAGTCTACTACCGTTAGTATGAACTTTTTGCCCGACTGGCTGGGTCGGCTGAGGGGTCCTATTAAGTCCACCGCTACTCGGTGAAAAGGCTGTTCTATAATGGGCAATGGGTGGAGTTTGGCCTTCTGAAGGTCCCCTCTTTTCCCTACCCTTTGACATATGTCGCACGTCCTGCAATAATACTTGAGGTCCTGTGTGACCCTAGGCCAGAAGAAGGTTTGGGTTAACCTGTCCCTTGTCTTTTTGACCCCTAGATGTCCTGCTAGGGGAATGTCATGACTGAGTTTTAATAACTCAGCCTGGAATTTACGGGGTACAATTAACTGTCCCACCCCCCCGGTCACTCTATACAGAAATCCCTTATACCATTCAAACTTTTCGTGCGGGTTGTTTCCTGGGGTAACGGCCACTGCCTTCCTATATCCCTCTAATCAGGGCCGGCCTTAGGCATTTGGGCGCCCTGTGCAAAAAATCTTCACAGCGCCCCCCCTTCCCGTCCCCCCCTCCGCCACTCCTTCCCCTTCCCACACACCCTGTCACACACACACAGGCAGACAGCCATACACACACACACAAACACACTCAGGCAGCCATACACAGACAGCCACACACAAACACACACACACACACAGACATAGAATGTGACGGCAGATAACCATTCGGCCCATCTAGTCTGCCCAGACAGTCACACATAGGCAGTCACACACACAAACACACACACAGGCAGACAGCCATACACACACACACAAACACACTCAGGCAGTCATACACAGACAGCCACACACAAACACACACACACACAGACATAGAATGTGATGGCAGATAACCATTCGGCCCATCTAGTCTGCCCAGCCAGTCACACATAGGCAGTCACACACACAAACACACACACAGGCAGACAGCAACACACACACACAAACACACACAGGCTGGCAGTCACACACAGACAGCCACACATAAACACACAGCCACACACAGACAGTCACACACACACACACACAGACAGACAGACACACACACACGCAGACAGTCACACACACACACACACACATAGGCAAACAGTCACACACACACAGTCACACACACACACACACACACACACATAGGCAAACAGTCACACACACACACAGTCAGACACACACACACACACACACACACACACACATAGGCAAACAGTCACACACACACAGTCAGACACACACACACACACACACACACTCACTAACAGACACACACACTCACAGGCAAACACACTAACAGAAACACACTAACAGAAACACACTAACAGACACACACTAACAGACACACACTAACAGACACCACACACTAACAGACACCACATACTAACATACACCACACACTAACAGACACCACACACTAACAGACACACACTAACAGACACACACTAACAGACACCACACACTAACAGACACACACTAACAGACACACTGACACACACTAACAGACACACACTAACAGACACCACACACTAACAGACACACACTAACAGACACACACTAACAGACACACACTCACCCACATTAACACATTTTTTAAAATTTATATAAACACCCCCCAGCCTCCTTACCTAAGGGAATGCTGGGGGGGGGTGTCTCTTCCTCCCTGGTGGTCCAGTGGCTGCTGGGCGAGCAGCACTGGCGGGCCGTCGGGCGGCTGGCGAGGGAGCACTTCCTCTGAGCTGTCTGCTCAGCTCCCTCGCGCGCCTCAGAGTGAGGCTGGGAGCCGGAATATGACGTCATATTACGGCTCCGCCTCCCAGCCTCACTCTGCGGCGCAGAGCTCGCACACCCCTAAGGCCGGCCCTGCCTCTAATGTGGGGTCGGTACGCTGCTCTTGTTCAAATCCCTGGGGTGTATCCCAAAAAGGGGAAGGGGGATCGGGTAAGGGGGGTATTTCGACTCCTACCTGGTTTTCCTCAGAGTGCAGCGGTGCTTCCAGTCTGGCTTGAGCTCGGGTAGTAACCGGGTATGCCTCTGCAGGGGTGTCTCGGGCTAGTTGAGAGGTTAAGCATCCAACATCATTCCCCAACAAAACCTCGGCTGGTAGTTCTTGCATAATCCCAACCTCCAGCTGTTTGGACCCTGAACCCCAATCGAAAAGGATATTGGCGGTGGGCAGTTTGTGGATAGTGCCCCCAGCCACCCTCACAGCAACTGTGCGTCCGGTGCGGGCTTGAGCCCTGATCGTGTGAGGTTGCACCACAGTCAAAGTAGCCCCAGAGTCTCTCAGCGCCCGGGCCCCCACGCCATCTACGGTAATCCAGTGGCAGTGGTGGTCCCGGTTGTCACCCCCAGCTTGCACTGGGTTGACCTCATGTAATACACTCCACTGTTCTTCTTGGTTAGGGACATAGGTTGTGCTTTCTTGTTGCACTCAATGAGCGGCTGCCCTGGGTTGTTGTGGGGGTTGCCTTTCCCAGCTTCCCCGGTTTAAGCGAGGGCACTGATTCTTATAATGTCCCGGTTGCTTGCAATAATGGCACACTGCAGGGGGTCGAGATGTGATTGCTGGGCTTGGTGAGGGGTTATTCATGGAGGGTCTAGGAGGGGTAGGGGTTGTTGGAGCCGTGTAGTTAGGCTTAAAAGGTGGTCTGCTCGCCCCTTGTTCCTTCCTCCTGTTATCCTGATACTCATCCGCTAACCTGGCGGCTTTCTCCACAGTTTTAGGTTTTCTATCTTTCACCCAGTCTTTTATGCCCTCTGCAGTGTGATTAAAAAATTGCTCTAATAACATCAGTTGCAAAGCATCCTCCCGGGTGGTTGCTTGGCAGCCCTTCATCCAATTACGGGCCGCCCTGTGTAGCCGAAAAGCCCATTCCATATGGGAATCTCTCCCCGTCTTCCTCAGATATCTAAACTTTTTCCGGTATGCTTCCGGGGTTACAGCATATCTGGCCAACAAAATATCTTTTATCTTATATCTTTCATAATTATGTATGTCCCCCTCAGGTACTGCTCGCAGCGCCTCAGCTGCTCTACCTGACAATTTACTTAATTCTGCAATTAACGTGGCTTTTGTCTTGTTACTTGCCACTCTGCCTCGAGCTTCCAGTAAATCCTTTAGTGTGGTTCTTTTAAGTAGCTGGTACTGCTGAGCCATTCATTCCCTTGCTTGGTTTGAAATGTCCATTCGGGATTCGAATCCCTCCGCTTGCCACCAGTTGTAAGGAAACCAAGTCTAGCCAAACCTCTTTCGGTAGTTTCCTCCCGAAGCGCCAGAGTCTAATGTAGAGAGACCTCCGTTCGGTAGTTACAAGGAACGAAATCCATACGAAATACAAATAGCTTCACAAGATAATTCCCTTGGTAAAGCATACGAATTCCAAATAACAGTCAGAGTCCAGGATCAGGATACAAGTAGAACTCCTATGTCCCCTGATAGCCCTGATCTGGGTGACCAACATATTCAAATTTCACCCAGATCGGTTCAGGGGTTCTCGAAATCTCTGGAAGTCCTCTGTGACCGGGTCACCGGGGGTGGGCTGCCCAAAATAGTTCCACAAGTTTGAGGGTTATTGCCGGTCACTTCAGAAAAAGGGGAAACACGAATAAAAGTACCGAATGGATTCCCCTGGCTCCTAGCAGCGATTGTTCCCCTCATTCGTATGCACCATTGTACCGAAAAGCGCTCTTCTAGCTAATCGGTATCTATAGTTCCAGCGTTCGTACGATTGAGACCAGTTCAGGAAGTCGAGTGTCCGATTTTAGTTCCAGACACTCGACGACCAAGTCCCGCTGCCTTTGTTTGACGAAAAAAAGGATGGCCGCGTTTTTCTCTGCCACGTGGCGTTCGTCAGTACGAACGCTGGCCGCACACGTAGAGGGTGAAAGTGATGCCGGCTTTGAAGTTAAGTGAGCCAGGGGTGGTCTTTTGTTCGGCAGTTCCATCTGCCGATTGAAAACATACAGAAAAAGCAAGAAACATGCAGAAATACCGGATAACAGAGTCATTTCTTCACACCTAGTATGGCAGGAGATGTGGCTAGAAGATGCCTACCAGGCGCTCTGGTGGTATGGGGCACAGTACCTGCCCTGGACAGCCGAGCATGACAAGCCAGAGGGAGAGGAGTTTCATTGTCCTGGCTTGTTATGGGAGTCTTTTTCAGAGCTCGAATTTGGGAGCCCTACACAAGCCCGGTTCAGTGATCTCTTGGAGTGGAGGGAGAGCAGGTATGACTAGGACGACACTCACGAGATTGAGCAAGACCTGGACCACCTGGTGACCCGGGAGATAGAGCTAGAACAGGGCTACCAGCAGCTGTTTCAATGCAGTGAGAAGGCTCAGCAGGAGAGCAGCATGACAGACCCAGAGCCAGACCCATTCAGCTGGGACGAGAGAGTGAAGTTTTACTGGGAAGATCCCCAGGTGGCCGGTGGAGATGGGACCGAGGTCTCTCCACCGATCCTGCAGGGAATTGGGAGCCCAGTCTCCATTCCCCAGCGGCAGTGTAATATGCAGGGAGAGCAGCGTCCTCCCTCCCCAGTGGCAGGCTGAGTTACAGAGGGCAGAGGTAGTTGTTCCTGCCCTCAGGCAGCAGAGTGATATGCCGGGAAGCTAGTGTGAAGTACAGGGAGAGGAGAGCAGCGTCCTCCCTCCCAAGCGGCAGCGTTATTTTTTGGGAATTGGGAGCCCTGTCTCCATTCCCCAGCGCAGAGTGTCCAGCAGGGAATAGAGAGCCCAGTCTCCTTTCCCCGGCAGCAGAGTAGAGACAGTCGGTCTCCCTCCACAGAGGCTGGAAGTATATATGGGAGAGGAGCTTGTTACCCCCTCTCCTCAGCGCAGATTACTAATGTGCAGGGAATAGAGAGCCCAGTCTCCTTTCCCCAGCGGCAGAGTGTCCTACAAGGAATAGAGAGCCCAGTCTCCTTTCCCCAGCAGCAGGACTCTGTATTGGGAGCAGAGACAGTCGGTCTCCCTCCCCCGCGGCTGGAAGTATATATGGGAGAGGAGCTTCTCCCCAGTGGCAGCTTAACATATCAGGGGGAAACAGTAAGCCCCACAACTGTGCAGATGGGACCGTGGTCTCTGCACTTAACACACAGGGGGTAGGGACGGTCGGTCCTGCCCCCCAACGACCGGGCTGTTTAGCCAAAGGGGAGACAGCCGGTCTCCCCCTCCAGCAGCAGAGCTGTGCAGCTAAAGGGGAGACAGTCGGTCTCCAGCAGCAGAGCGGTGTATTTAAAGGGGAGACAGTCGGTCTCCAGCAACCAGGCTTCAACCAGACTACTCCCGTGGTAGTGCTGGTTTCAGGGCAGAGTACCGCTGGTCTCTGCCCACTCAGCAACCCACCAAGGCAGCCTACCAGTCCCCCACACAGCCGTGGTGAGGAACCTGGACATGGACAAGTTTCTCCTCTACCCAGGTGTAGTAACCAGTTATTGTGGGTGGGCTGTACTGCTGTTTCTGTTTTGTGGGTGGGCTGCTAGACTAACAAGGGCACTGACCGGCAGGAGGTCAGATACCCTGTTAGTCTGTTTGGAAAAGGGGAGAGATGTGACGAGAGCAATCTCGCCACATTGCATTGGACAAGCCTGGTTGCCTGCCTGCTGCCTTTGGACTATGGACCAGACTTTAAAAGACTTTTTTTTCCCTGCAGAAAGGCTTATTCATGCCTTTCTGCCGGGGTGAAATCTACCGAACAAACTGCCGAAGGAGCGACCACCTGGGAGCTGGAGTGTGCCGCCAATTTACCTCCCTGAAGCTGCAGTTAACCGCAGCTTAATTGACGAATACAGGGTGGTCTTTGTTCGTTTACCGAACACGTGGCGGCGGCCATTTTAAAAGTCCCGAGCGGCCATCGGTGTTCAGCGCTTACACCATGGATCTAAAAACGGACACTTATTTGCACGAACACCGCTGAGCCGTCCGCCGCCTGGTTCTTATTCGTACAGAGCTAACGAATACATGTTCATCCGGTACTTTTGTTATGTGAATGTTTTAACCCAGATAGCTATGTCATGGAGCCTATTCGTATAATTAAAGACTTTGGCTATATGGCAATTGAACTGTGTGAATAGGATCTGAGCGCTATTCGGTAGTTTTGTGCGCTCAGATCCCAGCTATCTGGGGATGTGTGACATGTCTGTGTTTTATGTATAAAATATGACTTTGTGTATTTTAAAGTGTTTTTAGGTTTTTGTGCTCACCATGTGCATAATGGCGATTTGCCTTTGTCCTGGGAGATAATTGAATTACTTCTCAATTATCTCCAGGGGAGAGGAGAGGAAGCCAGGATGCATTGTGGGAAAGTATTGTGACTGTATGTCCTAAATTGATACCTGTCTGTCTTTTGTTACAGTCTCCCATTTGGTCCCCTAGGGGAGTGTCCACCAAGTGGGAGACCTGCATAAATACTGGGCGGGTAGCCCATAGTAAACCAGACCACTGCTTGACCCTCAACACGGAGCCTTGTCTCGTCTTTGGAGGGATTCACTGTATGCTGATAGAGACTGATTGCCAGGAGTGTAAGCCGCTTGGGAGCTTTCCCTGTTCGTCTACTAGCAGCTATTCGTAAGGTTCCGGTTCAGGAGTTTGGAGTGCTACCTTATTCCCTTGTATGCAGTTCGGGAGTTTGGTGCATTCACTTGTATTCAATTCGGGAGTTTGGTGTTTTACTGAAGCTCATATCTGGTGTCACAATAGCTTACATTTAAAAAAACAAAAAACTTTTTTGACTGTAATATAATAGCAGTCAGTTTCCTTCACACGTGTGCGTTTCAGGGCCTGCCAAGGCACAGTGTCACACCAGTTCAACTCATATCTGGTGTAACAGTAGTGTACATTTAAAAAAAAATACAGGGGGCTTGTTGTCACCTTTCGGGGACCCTTGGTGTTGTACGTGGCTGGGTGGAGGAAGAGACCTTCAATGACATAAATGAGGACAAGGAACGGGACATGGCTAGCTTGGTATCTAACCTTGTGCAAATGGGGAGTTTGCGGTTGTGCAAATGGACTGTTTGCGGTTGTGCAAATGGACTGTTTGCGGTTGTTTGCGGTGCGTTAAACGGGGAGTTTGGTCTGTCACTGTGAAGCGGGCGTTACCCTTACACTACCTGATCGATACAACATCATACCTGATGTTTTAAAGCCCGTTATTCCAAACAATTTAGGAATGTTAGGTGATTTATGCCCTTTATGGATTAAAACCAGACTCTGCATCAACTATGTAATTTTCCATGGGAGTTTTGCCATGGATCCCCCTCCGGAATGCCACAGTCCATGTGTTAGTCCCCTTGAAACAACTTTTCCATCACTATTGTGGCCAGAAAGAGTCCCTGTGGGTTTTAAAATTCGCCTATCTATTGAAGTCTATGGCGGTTCGCCGGGTTCGCCCGTTCGTGAACATTTGCAGAAGTTCGCGTTCGCCGTTCACGAACAGAAAATTTCATGTTCACGACATCATTAATGGTAAACTTTCAAGCTGGACAAAAGTGATAAGTGATAAGTGTTCTGTTCTGAGACTGCTTCTGTTTAATATATTTATAAATGATCTTGAAATAGGCATTGAAAGCCATGTTTCAATGTTTGCAGATGACATAAAACTCTGTAAAAGAACACAATGTGAGTAGGATACTGCTTTGCTGCAGAGGGATTTAGATAAATTGGGGGACGGGACTGGGCACTCAAATAGCAGATAAAATGTAATGTGGAAAAATGCAAAGTTATGCACTTCGGGGGAAGGAATGCACAAGCAGCTTTAACTCTAAATGGTAGTGAATAAGGAATAACAACAAATGAGAAGGATTTGGGAATTATTATAGACAATAAACTAGGCAACAACATGCAATGTCAATCAGCAGTTGCCAAAGCCAGTGAGGTGTTGTCATATATAAATCGGCATAATAATTCTCGGGATGACAATATATTTTTGCCTCTTAATAAATCACTGTAAGACCACACCTTGAATATACTGTGCAATTTTGGACACCTGTTCTTAAGAAGGATATTATGTCACTAGAAAAAGTGCAGAGGTGGGCTACAAAATTGATTAAAGGAATGGAGCATTTTAGTTATGAAGAGAGGTTGACAAATTTAAATCTCTTGAGTTTGCAAAAATGATGCCTCAGAGGGGATATGATAGCATTATACAAACATATTTGGGGCCAATACCATTGTCCAGAAATGTATTCACAAATAGGACTAAACATAGTACTAGAGGTCACATATTTAAACTGGATGAAATGAGATTTAGCCAAAGACAAAGGAAAGGGCCTTTTTTACAGTGCGAACAATAAGGATGTGGAATTATCTGCCTAAAGTGGTGGTTTTATCAGAGTTCATACAGATGTTTAAACAGGAGTTGGATAAATACTTACAAAAATATACAGGGATATACATTTGTATTAATGGAGTTTCAATAGTTTCTTGATCCAGGAGATATCTGTCATTTAGGGGTCAAGAATTATTTTTTTTCCTAGTTTTTTGCAAAATTGGAAGTGCTTCAGCCTGTTTTTTTCCTTCTTTTGGATCAACAGCAAAAACATATGTGAGAAAAGCTGAACTTGATGGTTGCAGTCTTTTGCTTGGCATAGTTGGACAAATTGGTGTAACTTACTTAAGTGTTTTTCTTTGTTTCTTATTTTAGATTGCAGTCAATATGTGATATTTATCAATACAACATGACACAGAGGCAGTATATTATGAACTGGCAACTTTATGAAGCTATATATACATTTTGTATTTAACAAAACATGCATTCATTTCCCAGCAAAACACCTATTGTATATACCATGACTTAAGAGCAAACACATAGGACAAAAATATTTGCATGCAAAATAACTCTCAATTAAAACAAACATATCATAATAATTAAATGTATATTTCAGATAAAGAATTCAATAAATATGCTCTCTAGGTAAATATTTCCCTACTATACAGATTTAAATCCAATATATATATAGCACACTCAAGTTTATTAAAGTGTGTCCCAAATTCAAACAACATTTGTTTTAGAATATAGGTTTTCAATTTTGTTTGGGTCAGAAAGCTGGCTTCTTTAATGAATTGTTCTTTGAGAGACTAGTAGAGATAAGTTAGTTGAACCTAGAAATAAAGTGAGAATAACAGATACACTTCAGTATATTTTGACAATGCAACACATATTTTTACAGCATGAAGATATATTAATGAAACCTGTTAATATGTATATTCACATTGTCTCAAACATAATGTATGTCTCCTTCATTTAGAATGCTACAGAATATGTTGCCACTTAATGCAGACATCATGGTTTTATTTAGGGGTGAGTTGTGACAAACTTTGTAGAGCAGGAAGTTTAGCAATCTCTGGATCTAAAACTGTTAGGTGGACTGGGTATCCCTTGGTCCATTTTTGCTGGTCCATTTTTCACATCCCTAGCCCACCTTATATTATTGCTCTCCAAAAATTGCCCTGGAAAAAAACCAGCCCCTCCATGTGTCTCATTCTTCCTCCTTAGCCCCTCCATGTGTCTCATTTGTCCCCCGCCCTTCCATGTGTCTAATTTTCCCCAAACCCTCCATGTGTCTCATCGCCTTCTCCATGTGTCTCTACCCAATCCACCCAGCCCCTCCATGTGTCTCTTCCCATTCTCTCCATGTTTCTCATTCACTGCCCCAGTCCTTCCTTATGTCCCTCTCATACCCCAGGTTCTCATGTGTATCTCCCACTAACCATGTTACTCTCCCACCTCCCCAGCCCATCCATGTGTCTCTCCCACCCCCAATATCTCCATGAGTCTCTCCCACCCCCTCCTTGTGTCGCGCCCAACTTCCTCAGCCCCTCCATGTGTCTCTCCCCATCCCCTTTTCCTCCTGTACCTGTTCACTTCCACGGTCGAGCTGAACATGGTACGCGGTCTGACAGGAAGTGCTCTATCAGTGGGCACTTCCTGTCAAACCTGCAGTCTGCTTGGCCATGCCGCAAGCAGTGACTAGCAGGAAAAGAGTGAGCTCACCTCCTGCCTGTCACCCTGTGGCTGCTTGGCTCCTGCTAGTGCAGTCATGCACCAGCTCTCAAGTTATAAGTGGTCATCAGGGTTGCTGGACCTTCTGGAATGACAGGCCCAGTTGCAGCTGTGACCCATGCAACCTTGGCAGTTGCGCCACTGGTCATAAGGATGGTGCACATATAATCTGATTACTTTATTAACACATGCAGCATCACCCTTGCCATTTCCAGGACTCTTAAAAAAAAAAACAAATATGCACCGAGTTTCTCTTTTCAGGACCCCTTAGGTATCAGCTTAAAAGTCAAGCAGGCATAATCACAATGTTTATTCTCCCTCTCTGTAGCATTGTCGGATAGTAAGGCTTATTGCTGTCCTTGGTATCTAGTTTTGAGGAAGTAAAAGAGCATTGCACCTGGAAACATACCGTTTCATGTTTCTTGATCTTGTGGCCACACATTAGACAAACAGCAAGAGCTAGGATATGATATCACATCCTGGTACCCAATTCCTGCCTCAGTATTACTACAGTGGGTGGGGATCAGGGCCAGACTGGGATGAAAATACTGACAGGGCATTTAAAGGAGAAGCAACACAATAAGAGGGAGTGAGGCCAGAGTAAGAGTTTGTTGAATCATCACTCAATGGCCAAGGTCAGTCTGGGTTTGGTGGGGATACTGGCAGTAATACTGTCCTCTCTGCACTGCTATCTTTGCACAGAAATAAGGGATATCAGTCAAAGACCAATTCCATTATGGTGTAGGGCCCATATCTGGTACTCCACTTGCCACATTCAAAAAGCAAGACTAGGTGTGTGTATGATTGTGAAAAGCATACAAAGGTGCATCTACTGTTGTATAAATATTTTGGACATTAGACATCAGAATACAACATTGGGCAATAGTGCTACATGTTAATCTAATGTGATAGGAATCATTTAACAAAAACAGAATATTCAAGGATATAATTTTTTCATTGTAGGGTAATAGCTTCTTGATCCAAGAATTAATCTGACTGCCATTCTGGGTTCAAGAAGGAATTTATTTTCTTAGTTTGTTGCAAAATTGGAAGTGCTTTAAACTGTTTGTTTGTTTGTTTGCCTTGTTTTGGGAAAAAAAAATGTGAGGAAGGCTGAACTTGATGGACGCTCTTTTCAGCTATGTAACTATGTAATGCAGGAGAGTGTTTGTGCAACATAAAAATGCATGCCACATTATCAGCAAAACACATTAGCAATATAATTTTCCATATTTTTAAGACATTTGTAACCTAGATAATATTAACAGCAATTTAAACATAATGAAAAAGTCCCCCCTAATATTCTTAACCTAGATAATATTAACAGCAATTTAAACGTGATGATAAAAGCCCCCCCTAAAGTGGGCATGTCAGTTGGATTCCCCTCCAGATGCTAAAGTGCTCATACAAAAGGGAATTGTCCTACATTTGTTTGACATAGTGCAGGGCTGTCCAACCTGCGGCCCCCAGATGTTGCTGAACTTCAACTCCCATGATTCCCTGGCTATCTGCTTCATTGAAATAATCATGGTAGTTGTAGTTCGGCAACATCTGGGGGGCCGCAGGTTGGACAGGCCTGACATAGTGCAAACAAATTTAAAATAAGATTCCAAGTATCACTATATTGCTTTGTTTCTGGAGTCCAAAAGGTACCAGTATCTGCGGTCAGTAAGAGCAGAAAACTCCTGCTAGAAGCTTACATTAGGTCTCATGAGATAAGCCCTGCCTTGCTAGGCCGGTTCATTAGCTGAGAGTATCAACTGATTGCTGTCAGCCAATGAGCTATGCCCCGCATTGCTAGAGAGAGGCGAGGACAGGTGGACCCCAGGTAAGAAGTTAAATCATTAGCAAAAGGTGAGGGGGGGGGGGGGGGGGGAAGGGTTGCTAGGGGGTTGCTAGTGCATTACCATTACTATAAAAACAAAAGCATGCTATAGTCATTATAATGCTTGGAGTGGCAATTTAAAAAAAAATACTTTTAATGACATGTTCTGCATTTGCTAGAGAACACTATGTCCCCATAAATTAAATATCAGATAAAAGAGGGACAGGGCTTAGAAAGACTGTTGGGTCTATGCATATAGAGGCTACCAGTGGATTTGTATGCATTTTGGATGCTGCTTGTGAGGTTTTGTGTGTGAGATAGGCTGTTTGGAGTGCTGCCCTTGTGGGGTAAACAATTTATTTTGTGGTGTGTGGGGAGGCTGTTTGTGGGGTTAAATTTTTAGGGTTGCACATTGAGGGCTGCTTATGCAGTTATTTGTCTGTGGATGGGGCTGTTTGCATTGTAGTGTGTGTATAGGGGCAACTATGTGAGTTGGGGCTAGCGGATTTGATGCATCTGTGAGGATAGGCTAGTGGGAGGAGTGTGTCTGTGGGGATATGGGTGTATGTCAGTGGGGGGAGAGGGTTGTAGTTTGTCTGTGGTGAGAATGGGTGTAGTGTGCCTGTGGAGGTTTAGGGATGCACTGTGTGTCTGCGGGGAAAATAGAGGGTGCGATCTCATAAAAGAAGAAGTTTATTCTCCCTTCATGTGGCTCACCTTGTGGTAAAAAGGGGGGAATGCAGAACCCCTGCAGTCTGGACCTTCTCTTTGCAGTGGGTGCAGGCTTTCCTTGTGGCTGCTGCAGGAAAGGTTTTAGAGCATTGCTCTGGTAACCCATGGCAATGCTCTTTTACACTATCTTCAACAACCTTGGCCTGTAGTAGCAAGATTTCTGCACCCCCTCCTCAGAAAATTAGCTGGCTGGTGAAGATCTTTGACCTCCTAACAACCATGTAGCTCCCTCTCTGGGATGGCCCTTAAGAAGTGACAGTCCTGCAGGCTTTAATCTCTCATGTCAGCCTTTGCCTGTGGCCATTGTGGCCCACAGGGCATTTGTCCGGTTTACCAATGACCAGTCTGGGTTTGGTGGGGATACTGGCAGTAACTCTCTGCACTGCTATCTTTGCCCAAAAATAAGGGATATCAGTCGAACACCAATTCCATTATTGTGTAGGGACCATATCTGGAACTCCACTTGCCACATTCAAAAAGAAAGATTGGGAGGGGCAGAGCTTAACCACCGAGCCGCATGGACGCCATCTCTCAGAGCTCCCCTGGGTCATCGGCAAATCTAAAGCCATCCAGGGCCACACTAAGTCCCAATCAGGCGGGAATAACTCCCAACCCTCCCAGACAAAAGGGGACACCTGCTGATGCCCTTCTTATTTGCCCAAAAGGGCAGAAAAACCCGCAGCAAAAGTCGGGCCTACCTTGCCCCATCACCAACAGAGGCCTCGCGGCTAACCTTGCAGCTGCTCCAAGGCCTCGGGTACCAAACACCGCCCACAAACAAGCAGTCGTTGCCTTTCGACGAAGAAGACTCACTGCTGAACTCCTGCCACACACGCAAGCCAAAAAGATGGAATTTGACGGACAATTCCGAATCATCAAAGCCAAGCAGGCACCCATAACAGCCCCAAGGGATGTCATAGTGAGATGCCACTCTCTACTGGACAAACGCCGCTTACTAGCAGCAGTTCGGGAGATTGGTGCTTGCAGTAGCTGCTTGTCTATCTGAAAGGGGATTATCGCCTAAACGGTTTTTATCCTCTTGTGGGCGAAACGGTCCATTACACAACCGTTATCTGTTTCTCGCAATTTACCACAAGCTGACATGTATACCCTTGATATGCACTGCAAAAATAAAGAATTATAAATAAAAAAAAAAGCAAGATTGGGTGTGTGTATGATTGTGAAAAGCATACAAAGGTTGCCTAAATATTTTGGACATTAGAATCAATATTGGACAATAGTGCTACATGTTAATCTAATGTAATAGGAATCGTTTAACATAAAAATGCATGCCACATTATCAGTAAAACACATAATATATGAGCAGGATATTGCTTTGCTGCAGAGGGATTTGGATAGATTGTGGGACTGGGCACTAAAATGGCAAATTAAATTTAATGTAGAGAAATACAAAGTTATGCACTTCGTGGTCAAGAATGCACAAGCAACTTACACCCTAAATGATAAGGTATGTATATAAGGTGATAAGGTGTATAAATAGGGGCATAAATTCTCTGGATAAAAATATAATTTTGCCTCTTTATAAATCGCTGATAAGACCACACCTTGAATATGCTGTGCAATTTTGGGCACCTGTTCTAAAGAAGGATATCATGGCACTAGAAAAAGTGCAGAGACAAGCTACAAAATTGATAAAAGGAATGGAGCATTTTAGTTACGAAGAAAGGTTAAAAAATTTGAATCTCTTTAGTTTGGAAAAACAGCACCTCAGAGGGGAAATTATAACATTATAAAAATATATTCGGGGCCAGTACAAACCATTATCTGGAAATCTATTCATAAACAGGGCTATACATAGGACACAAGGTCACACATAAGAATAATAAGGATATGGAATTCTCTGCCTGAAGAGGTGGTTTGATCAGAGTTCATACAGATGTTTAAACTGCAATTGGATAAATACTTGCAAAAAACATAACATACAGGGATATCATTTCTAATTAGTGGGGTAATAGCTGCTTGGTCCAAGATTTGTTGCAAAATTGAAAGCGCTTCAGACAAGGCTTTTTGCCTTCTTTTGGATCAACAGCAAAAACATGCGAGGAAGGCTGAACTTGATGGACGCAAGTCTCTTTTCAGCTATGTAACTATGTAACATTAGCATTAAAATTGCTATATTTTTATAACATTCTTAACCTAGATAATATTAACAGCAATTTAAACATGATGAGAAAATCAAAAAAAGATCAAACTCACCAGCCTCTGTTTCAATAATGTACATTCTGCAAAGAATATTTAAACAAAATGAAAAAAAATACATACAAAATACATACATCAATAATCATCTCAATTTTATAATCTTAATTGTATGTTAATTGTATGTTGCTGATTGATAGTAGCTAGTTTGTGCATGATCATACACATTCTATAATTATATAATATATGCTAAATGTTAAACACATATATATTCTGTGGAATTAAATCTATATACACACAAATATAAATTATACTTTCTAAAAGGTAATACAATTTTAGGAGCCTTGCCACTTCACTTTGTGCAGAAATGCAAGTTACAAAAATTTACATATGCAGCCTAGGAAATGTGTTGTTAATATAAAACATGCATATGTGATATAATATTAGATAAACAGGTGTTCACTACTATCATTACTGAGGAATCGCTGGTTAAATTGTATTTTAAAAATCAACCAAAGAAAATATTTGATCCTTACTGGAACGGACTAGTTATAAACCACTTAAATGATCATAGATATCTTTTGAAGGATGGCAAATATATATATATATATATATATATATATATATATATATACACACATATATATATATAATACCTTGATGGAGAACACTCACAGGGCTCGATTTATTTCAACAAAGTGCTTTCATTTCAGCAACAGACAATCACATCCAAAGTGTCTGTGTCAATGTTTCAGTCCTGTCACTCTGAGGCACACTCCCCATTTATTTTGATTAGCCAATTCGCCATGGGTAGGCTGGATTTGGGTGATGACGTAATGTAATTAGTGACCATGCCCCTTGATGAAGTCGATACACCTGATTGCCCCACCAAACATGGCTCATATGGTTAGAAGTGATATCAGACTCATTGTGTCTTTTTTCCCTGACGAAGGTGCACGTGGTCTAGCACCTTAACACACATCAGGCATTTTCTGTTTTTAATGGGCACCTCACTTTTATTTGACACATCTGGTCTTATTATTGATTTGTGAAATATGATTTAATTTTATTTTGTCATTGCTATCTATTCTCCTTTACCTGTCTAGTGAGTTTTACAGGGGATGGGGCTATCCTATATTTTACTATCCTCTGTCTATTTAACAATCTATTATCAACATTAAATTGACAACGTATGTGTTTATATGGGCTTAAGAGGGGTGTTGTTCGAAGCTTACCCTTTTTTAACTATTCCCTGTATACAACTCGTGGGATGAGATTGAATGTATATATCTTTACAAACAAGGCTACTAACTTTAGATTAATGTGGGATTTATCACTGGGAGCATATTGGCCAGGAGATTAAAGGCTGTTTTTGCTTACGGTGTTCCACCTACGTGTTTGTTCCTTGCTTGAATTGATTGTATTGTAAGTCTAATACCTTGATGGAGAACACTCACAGGACTCGATATATTTCAACAAAGTGCTTTTCAAAAAGTGTTTTTATAGTGTAAATATCTGTTACTTTGATGCTTGATCTTGAGGTTGCTACAATTGTATTTCATCACAGAGATCTAAGTAGTTACCATTATACTGCTAACAATTTCCAGGTAGCATCTTTTCACTTTTTGTGATTAGGTGCTTTTTCTTTGTTTTTTTTTGTTACCAATTGGGGTTATGCCCTAGGACACCCCTGGAGTGTCCCACTGGTGTGTAGACTCAGTGGAAAGGTAATATTACTTTTCTCACTGATTCTTTTTTTTCTGTTATTTAAACACCCATTTAAAAACACCACATCTACAAAATCAAAGAGCACTATTTATTTTTTTGATTATTGTTACTCACATTTTAATCTTCTCCATCAACACTGTATCCTTTAACTGCATAGGTTTCACCTTCATACTGTAGACCGGCAATCTGACTTGTGTTCACTGTTGAATTGCCTAGACACCTGAGTGGTGGAGATGTACATGTTAATGCATAGAGATAGTGTTTTTTGCATTCTAGAAATCAGTAAGAAGTACTTACATGCTTATATTATATGTATTGATAGCAACAACGAAAAACACATTTAACCCCTTAAGGACACATGACGTGTGACATGTCATGATTCCCTTTTATTCCAGAAGTTTGGTTCTTAAGGGGTTAAAATCAAATTTGCATCTAACTTAATCTCTTTAACAGTTACCTAAGTGGCACTTTTTATGTTCTAGATTATTAATGCTCTTCATTGGGTCTTTATCCAGCAGTGTTACCCTTTGTCCAGTTTTCCTGTTTTGTATTCTACTGTCATTTGCTTATGTTTATTACTTTATTTCGCCTTCTCATTCCTCCCAAATTTATCTACTTAGAATGGACAGTCCACATTATGAGTCCATTCTAAATGGATACATTTCATAGGAATAAGGAGGTGAATATCTCAGTTTGAGTCCAATAACCTTCTTTTCTGAGAGATCTAAACTGATTTACTGAAATTAAACATTAATCTGTCATTAAATTACAATTAATGAGTTTATAACTTCAATTTTGTTCTAGATTATGTTTTCATTAGCATACATTGCTATCTGTAGGTTATGGTTACAGTTTAAGGTCCTGAAAAGCTTGCCTTAAAGTTTGCCTTATTTTCACATATCTAGGGACACCGCCATGGCCATTTTAAATGTAAGAGGTATGCTTTCTGTTGCCAACTCCTAGACAGATTGTTGCTTATTTACCCAAGCCTACTAACTAAAGCTACATTACATAGTTCCACTGAGACCAGGTGGCCACATACACATCTCTATTACATGTAAGCAGGATGGGTCCTGTTAATGCTTTCTATGTAAGTCCAAACATAAGGAATTAAGATAAATAACTATATAGTGGGTGCCTGGTTATGTGAAGACTTGCATATCAGACTAATGATTCCATTTCTTTTTAGGTAATCCTTGTTTAACTGAAGCATTCCCTTCATCAGTAGTGCATATGTGCCTAGACAGGAAGATACCAAACTTTATCTAAAACACATCAAATTATAGTTGCTGACAATAATATGTTTAGAAGCCATAGTTTATTGGGTCTTTTTCGTGGTAATTTGTCAATCATAATTATTGATTTAGTATTTAAATATACAAGAGCTATAAAATTAAATGGATACAAGAAGTATTGATCTCACACATTTATACAGTGTGTGTGAGAAGGGTGACATCCTCCCTTCCATCCGTGTCTCTGTTCCCCTGCCTTCCATGTCCCTCTACACCTTCCCTCCATTTATCTCCCCCTTCTCTCCATCCACATGTCTCCCCTCCATGTCCCTTTCCCCTTCCATTCATGTCTCCCCCCAACTCTCCATGCGTCTCCCTCCTCCCCTCCATGTACCCATCCCCCTCCCCTCATGTCCCCCTACCCCTTCCATCTATGTGTCTAACCAGCCCCCCTCTATGCCCTGCTACCCCTTCCATCCATCCATGTCTCTCCCCCTACACCTCCATGTCCTCAGGGAGGTGGTCCCTGAGGGTGGCGGAACCCTCAGGGCACTATAGTGCCAGGAAAACGAGTATGTTTTCCTGGTACTATAGTGGTCCTTTAAGGACTAACCCTGGACACATCACCTAAACTTCTATTTTCAAGGACTGTCAGTTTATCTCTCTGCTTTGCTGCCACATCAGTTTGCCGTGCCGAATCTGCCTCAAAATAAAAAGTGAGTGGTTCTTATTTTTTTTTTTGGCGTTTGTTAAAGAAAAAAACATGACACTGTCCTTCAATGTCCACTTACTGATTCCATCCATTTGTCTCTCCTTCCACAAGTGGCAGGCTGCATCACTCTCAACGCCAGCTCTGACACGCAACGATATGGCCCCCTCCCTGCTATTTTACCTCTCCAGGCAGGGGAGGGGGGTGCCTCTCACTGTCCGGTGGCTCTCTGTGCCTCCTTCACACTGAGCGCTGGGTAGTCACTTGACACCCGGCGCTCCTACGCAGAGCTGACTTAGTCTTAGTCATAGTCTGCATGCGGTTCCCTTATAGAGCCACGTGCTGCCTGCAGGCTGAGGTGAGTGCAAAAATTGCTTGTCAGTCTGACATTTTTTGCTCCACCAGCAGGGAAGGGTTTCACCGACGGTTCGGTGAACTTGTTAAATGTTAGCAGCAGGCTTGCATAAACTGGCTGAATCCCACCACCCTAAACAGCATTAACCTAACCCAGCATAACACTTACCTTACCCCAACCCTACAGCTAACACTAACCCAACCCAAACACTAAGTGTAACATGTTAGGTGTAATTTACGTTGCAGTTAGTTAGTAGGCTGTGCTAAACTAGCCCACCATTTCTATGCATCCTTACCAAACTTTTTTTGTTCCATACATATAGTTATATACAATGTTTTGTTTGGGGCTTTTGCGAATGTGATTTAGCTGTTACCTTTTTATAGTTAAATTCTAAGAGGGTTATTCACTAAAGTTAGAATTGATAGAACTTCAATGTGAATTTTCCAAGTAAATTCTGTTTTTGGCCTTAATATGGAATTTTTCTATGAATTCCCAGATTATTGATTAGCCCTGTAAGAACTGAATTCCCAGAAACCATTTTAAATAAAACACTACTACTATAAGATCGGGGTCAGACGGGCTGTACATAGTTAAATGAGCAGTATGAGTAACTTTCTGATTTGGTGAAATCTCACTGCAGAAGCTGTTATCATGGGGAAATGCAAATCTTCCCAATGTATTGTTTTTGTATTTATTATGCATAAAATAGATATTTAAAAAAAAAAAAATATGGCCAAATGGTAATATATTTTGTAGAAACATTATTACTCTCACATTAATTACAAATACATCATCTTTGGGTAATTAAAGCTTTACATTTTGTGAAATTATTCTGCAATACTTACCCATCCAAAATAAAAGGCTCAATGGACCCTCTCTCAGTATCGTTGCTGGCATAGAATGAATTGATGATTAAAATATGAGTTTTAGTTCCACTATATTTAGCTTCCAGAGCTACATATAATGGGGTTTTGGGCAAGATTGTATATGCACTGTAAAGCAGATTGGCCAGTCTTGAGTCACTGAAAATGGATATCTTTAATTTTATATTCTCATCATCCACACATGGAGGAGTGGCAGCGGCAGTGGTAGTGGGCTCAGCAGCGGCAGTGGTAGTGGGCTCAGCAGCGGCAGTGGTAGTGGGCTCAGCAGCGGCAGTGGTAGTGGGCTCAGCAGCGGCAGTGGTTGTGGGCTCAGCAGCGGCAGTGGTAGTGGGCTCAGCAGCGGCAGTGGTAGTGGGCTCAGCAGCGGCAGTGGTAGTGGGCTCAGCAGCGGCAGTGGTAGTGGGCTCAGCAGCGGCAGTGGTAGTGGGCTCAGCAGCGGCAGTGGTAGTGGGCTCAGCAGCGGCAGTGGTAGTGGGCTCAGCAGCGGCAGTGGTTGTGGGCTCAGCAGCGGCAGTGGTAGTGGGCTCAGCAGCGGCAGTGGTAGTGGGCTCAGCAGCGGCAGTGGTAGTGGGCTCAGCAGCGGCAGTGGTAGTGGGCTCAGCAGCGGCAGTGGTAGTGGGCTCAGCAGCGGCAGTGGTAGTGGGCTCAGCAGCGGCAGTGGTAGTGGGCTCAGCAGCGGCAGTGGTAGTGGGCTCAGCAGCGGCAGTGGTTGTGGGCTCAGCAGCGGCCGTGGTAGTGGGCTCAGCAGCGGCAGTGGTAGTGGGCTCAGCAGCGGCAGTGGTAGTGGGCTCAGCAGGGGCAGTGGTAGTGGGCTCAGCAGCGGCAGTGGTTGTGGGCTCAGCAGCGGCAGTGGTAGTGGGCTCAGCAGCGGCAGTGGTTGTGGGCTCAGCAGCGGCAGTGGTAGTGGGCTCAGCAGCGGCAGTGGTTGTGGGCTCAGCAGCGGCAGTGGTAGTGGGCTCAGCAGCGGCAGTGGTAGTGGGCTCAGCAGCGGCAGTGGTAGTGGGCTCAGCAGCGGCAGTGGTAGTGGGCTCAGCAGCGGCAGTGGTAGTGGGCTCAGCAGCGGCAGTGGTAGTGGGCTCAGCAGCGGCAGTGGTTGTGGGCTCAGCAGCGGCAGTGGTAGTGGGCTCAGCAGCGGCAGTGGTAGTGGGCTCAGCAGCGGCAGTGGTAGTGGGCTCAGCAGCGGCAGTGGTTGTGGGCTCAGCAGCGGCAGTGGTAGTGGGCTCAGCAGCGGCAGTGGTAGTGGGCTCAGCAGCGGCAGTGGTTGTGGGCTCAGCAGCGGCAGTGGTTGTGGGTTCAGCAGCGGCAGTGGTTGTGGGTTCAGCAGCGGCAGTGGTTGTGGGCTCAGCAGCGGCAGTGGTAGTGGGTTCAGCAGCGGCAGTGGTTGTGGGTTCAGCAGCGGCAGTGGTTGTGGGCTCAGCAGCGGCAGTGGTAGTGGGCTCAGCAGCGGCAGTGGTAGTGGGCTCAGCAGCGGCAGTGGTAGTGGGCTCAGCAGCGGCAGTGGTAGTGGGCTCAGCAGCGGCAGTGGTAGTGGGCTCAGCAGCGGCAGTGGTAGTGGGCTCAGCAGCGGCAGTGGTTGTGGGCTCAGCAGCGGCAGTGGTAGTGGGCTCGGCAGCGGCAGTGGTAGTGGGCTCGGCAGCGGCAGTGGTAGTGGGCTCAGCAGCGGCAGTGGTAGTGGGCTCAGCAGCGGCAGTGGTAGTGGGCTCAGCAGCGGCAGTGGTTGTGGGCTCAGCAGCGGCAGTGGTAGTGGGCTCAGCAGCGGCAGTGGTAGTGGGCTCAGCAGCGGCAGTGGTAGTGGGCTCAGCAGCGGCAGTGGTAGTGGGCTCAGCAGCGGCAGTGGTAGTGGGCTCAGCAGCGGCAGTGGTAGTGGGCTCAGCAGCGGCAGTGGTTGTGGGTTCAGCAGCGGCAGTGGTTGTGGGTTCAGCAGCGGCAGTGGTTGTGGGCTCAGCAGCGGCAGTGGTAGTGGGTTCAGCAGCGGCAGTGGTAGTGGGCTCAGCAGCGGCAGTGGTAGTGGGCTCAGCAGCGGCAGTGGTAGTGGGCTCAGCAGCGGCAGTGGTAGTGGGCTCAGCAGCGGCAGTGGTTGTGGGCTCAGCAGCGGCAGTGGTAGTGGGTTCAGCAGCGGCAGTGGTAGTGGGTTCAGCAGCGGCAGTGGTAGTGGGCTCAGCAGCGGCAGTGGTAGTGGGCTCAGCAGCGGCAGTGGTAGTGGGCTCAGCAGCCGCAGTGGTAGTGGGCTCAGCAGCCGCAGTGGTAGTGGGCTCAGCAGCGGCAGTGGTAGTGGGCTCAGCAGCCGCAGTGGTAGTGGGCTCAGCAGCGGCAGTGGTAGTGGGCTCAGCAGCGGCAGTGGTAGTGGGCTCAGCAGCGGCAGTGGTAGTGGGCTCATCAGCGGCAGTGGTTGTGGGCTCAGCAGCGGCAGTGGTTGTGGGCTCAGCAGCGGCAGTGGTAGTGGGCTCAGCAGCGGCAGTGGTAGTGGGCTCAGCAGCGGCAGTGGTAGTTGGCTCAGCAGCGGCAGTGGTAGTTGGCTCAGCAGCGGCAGTGGTAGTGGGCTCAGCAGCGGCAGTGGTAGTGGGCTCAGCAGCGGCAGTGGTTGTGGGCTCAGCAGCGGCAGTGGTAGTGGGCTCAGCAGCGGCAGTGGTTGTGGGCTCAGCAGCGGCAGTGGTTGTGGGCTCAGCAGCGGCAGTGGTAGTGGGCTCAGCAGCGGCAGTGGTTGTGGGCTCAGCAGCGGCAGTGGTAGTGGGCTCAGCAGCGGCAGTGGTAGTGGGCTCAGCAGCGGCAGTGGTAGTGGGCTCAGCAGCGGCAGTGGTTGTGGGCTCAGCAGCGGCAGTGGTAGTGGGCTCAGCAGCGGCAGTGGTTGTGGGCTCAGCAGCGGCAGTGGTTGTGGGTTCAGCAGCGGCAGTGGTTGTGGGTTCAGCAGCGGCAGTGGTTGTGGGCTCAGCAGCGGCAGTGGTAGTGGGTTCAGCAGCGGCAGTGGTTGTGGGTTCAGCAGCGGCAGTGGTTGTGGGCTCAGCAGCGGCAGTGGTAGTGGGCTCAGCAGTGGCAGTGGTAGTGGGCTCAGCAGCGGCAGTGGTAGTGGGCTCAGCAGCGGCAGTGGTAGTGGGCTCAGCAGCGGCAGTGGTAGTGGGCTCAGCAGCGGCAGTGGTAGTGGGCTCAGCAGCGGCAGTGGTTGTGGGCTCAGCAGCGGCAGTGGTAGTGGGCTCGGCAGCGGCAGTGGTAGTGGGCTCGGCAGCGGCAGTGGTAGTGGGCTCAGCAGCGGCAGTGGTAGTGGGCTCAGCAGCGGCAGTGGTAGTGGGCTCAGCAGCGGCAGTGGTTGTGGGCTCAGCAGCGGCAGTGGTAGTGGGCTCAGCAGCGGCAGTGGTAGTGGGCTCAGCAGCGGCAGTGGTAGTGGGCTCAGCAGCGGCAGTGGTAGTGGGCTCAGCAGCGGCAGTGGTAGTGGGCTCAGCAGCCGCAGTGGTAGTGGGCTCAGCAGCCGCAGTGGTAGTGGGCTCAGCAGCGGCAGTGGTAGTGGGCTCAGCAGCGGCAGTGGTAGTGGGCTCAGCAGCGGCAGTGGTAGTGGGCTCAGCAGCAGCAGTGGTAGTGGGCTCAGCAGCGGCAGTGGTAGTGGGCTCAGCAGCGGCAGTGGTTGTGGGCTCAGCAGCGGCAGTGGTAGTGGGCTCAGCAGCGGCAGTGGTAGTGGGCTCAGCAGCGGCAGTGGTAGTGGGCTCAGCAGCGGCAGTGGTAGTGGGCTCAGCAGCGGCAGTGGTAGTGGGCTCAGCAGCGGCAGTGGTAGTGGGCTCAGCAGCGGCAGTGGTTGTGGGCTCAGCAGCGGCAGTGGTAGTGGGCTCAGCAGCGGCAGTGGTAGTGGGCTCAGCAGCGGCAGTGGTAGTGGGCTCAGCAGCGGCAGTGGTAGTGGGCTCAGCAGCGGCAGTGGTTGTGGGCTCAGCAGCGGCAGTGGTTGTGGGCTCAGCAGCGGCAGTGGTAGTGGGCTCAGCAGCGGCAGTGGTTGTGGGCTCAGCAGCGGCAGTGGTAGTGGGCTCAGCAGCGGCAGTGGTAGTGGGCTCAGCAGCGGCAGTGGTAGTGGGCTCAGCAGCGGCAGTGGTTGTGGGCTCAGCAGCGGCAGTGGTAGTGGGCTCAGCAGCGGCAGTGGTAGTGGGCTCAGCAGCGGCAGTGGTAGTGGGCTCAGCAGCGGCAGTGGTAGTGGGCTCAGCAGCGGCAGTGGTAGTGGGCTCAGCAGCGGCAGTGGTAGTGGGCTCAGCAGCGGCAGTGGTAGTGGGCTCAGCAGCGGCAGTGGTTGTGGGCTCAGCAGCGGCAGTGGTAGTGGGCTCAGCAGCGGCAGTGGTAGTGGGCTCAGCAGCGGCAGTGGTTGTGGGCTCAGCAGCGGCAGTGGTAGTGGGCTCAGCAGCGGCAGTGGTAGTGGGCTCAGCAGCGGCAGTGGTAGTGGGCTCAGCAGCGGCAGTGGTAGTGGGCTCAGCAGCGGCAGTGGTAGTGGGCTCAGCAGCGGCAGTGGTTGTGGGCTCAGCAGCGGCAGTGGTAGTGGGCTCAGCAGCGGCAGTGGTAGTGGGCTCAGCAGCGGCAGTGGTAGTGGGCTCAGCAGCGGCAGTGGTAGTGGGCTCAGCAGCGGCAGTGGTAGTGGGCTCAGCAGCGGCAGTGGTAGTGGGCTCAGCAGCCGCAGTGGTAGTGGGCTCAGCAGCCGCAGTGGTAGTGGGCTCAGCAGCCGCAGTGGTAGTGGGCTCAGCAGCGGCAGTGGTAGTGGGCTCAGCAGCGGCAGTGGTAGTGGGCTCAGCAGCGGCAGTGGTTGTGGGCTCAGCAGCGGCAGTGGTAGTGGGCTCAGCAGCGGCAGTGGTAGTGGGCTCAGCAGCGGCAGTGGTAGTGGGCTCAGCAGCGGCAGTGGTAGTGGGCTCAGCAGCGGCAGTGGTAGTGGGCTCAGCAGCGGCAGTGGTAGTGGGCTCAGCAGCGGCAGTGGTAGTGGGCTCAGCAGCGGCAGTGGTAGTGGGCTCAGCAGCGGCAGTGGTAGTGGGCTCAGCAGCGGCAGTGGTAGTGGGCTCAGCAGCGGCAGTGGTTGTGGGCTCAGCAGCGGCAGTGGTTGTGGGCTCAGCAGCGGCAGTGGTTGTGGGCTCAGCAGCGGCAGTGGTAGTGGGCTCAGCAGCGGCAGTGGTAGTGGGCTCAGCAGCGGCAGTGGTAGTGGGCTCAGCAGCGGCAGTGGTAGTGGGCTCAGCAGCGGCAGTGGTAGTGGGCTCAGCAGCGGCAGTGGTAGTGGGCTCAGCAGCGGCAGTGGTAGTGGGCTCAGCAGCGGCAGTGGTAGTGGACTCAGCAGCGGCAGTGGTAGTGGGCTCAGCAGCGGCAGTGGTAGTGGGCTCAGCAGCGGCAGTGGTAGTGGGCTCAGCAGCGGCAGTGGTAGTGGGCTCAGCAGCGGCAGTGGTAGTGGGCTCAGCAGCGGCAGTGGTAGTGGGCTCAGCAGCGGCAGTGGTTGTGGGCTCGGCAGTGGTAGTGGGCTCAGCAGCGGCAGTGGTAGTGGGCTCAGCAGCGGCAGTGGTAGTGGGCTCAGCAGCGGCAGTGGTAGTGGGCTCAGCAGCGGCAGTGGTAGTGGGCTCAGCAGCGGCAGTGGTAGTGGGCTCAGCAGCGGCGGTGGTCGTGGGTTCAGGGATTGTAGTATTGGGCTTAGCGGTGGTGGTAGGGCTGATGGTGGTAGGCTCGGTGGTGGTGGTGGTGGTAGGCTCAGTGGTGGTAGTGGTGGGCGGAATAACATAATCTGAAATAAAGAAAACAAAATACAATTGGAAAATGTAAACATTCTGCCCAAGATATAATTCATATATCTCAAAGACATACTACTTCATGCAATGTCTAAAAAAAATAAATAAATAAATAAATAAATAAATATCTTAGGAAGTCTATTATACTGCAATTTACAACTCTATAACTTTTTGTAAATGTAAAAATGTGCATATTCTTACCTGTGCAATAAACATCGTAGGTTAAGAGCCCTGAAAACTTGTAAACATAATATGTTTCACTGTTCCTATAACACGCCTTTACTGGGATAGGTGTTCCAGCTTTGCAGCCTGTATCATAATTACTGTAGACCGAAACCATCTTAACTCCTTCTTCAAACGTTGGAAGGATACCATTTAAAGAAAGTGGACGTAGAGAATTACATTTTAAGGGTCCAACACATCCGTTCTTTATTCCCATCCCATTTTTATATCTGAACCAGCCAAAATTGTAACGATCGGTGAGGAATCTTTTTGTAGAGTTGATTGAATAGTATCTATCTGATCCATCAAGCCAATTGTAATAAACACAGGGGTCATCACACCCTAGAATGTTATTTTTTAGGATACAGTCCATGGAATTGTTACATGCAGTGTTTGGGCACAGTCTGGTTTTATTATATTTACACAAGTAATTGCCAATGATATTAAAACAATCAGATGGATTTCCTGAAAGGCAATCATTCGTAGTAACACATTCATTTATATCATCACATTTTTTTGTGACATAATTATAGTTGTATCCTTGATCACAGCAACTACTGCTGCAATACACTAACTTTGTGCAGTTAAGGCCATTTCCAAGACTTCCATCCTTGCAAGAGCATGAGGCATAGGTCTTTGCCGGTATTGTATATTGAGTAACACAGACGGCATCAGTCCCGTTGCAATCTTTACATGATGGGGCATCTGTGTTTAAAAAAAAAAAAAAAAAAAGTATAAAACAAAAACAGATAATAAGTAGCAAGGAAAGAGTGTGTGTTCTATTACCTATTGAATGCCAGATTTGACATAGAGATTGCCACTTGCAGGTTTAGTTTTTGAATGAATACTTTTTGTCCCTCTCTTTCTACATTTGTTTGTTTGTTTGTTTGTTTGTTTCTTCATTTTTTTTTTTAAATTCACCTTTAGATATATCTAAGAGAAAGTAATGACTATGTTTTTCCTGTGGTAAAGTATGATATTTAGCATTTTTTTGGCAATGTGTGGAAGTTAAGCAAAGTTCCATTTAATTAGTTTGCATACAATCTATTGATAAAACAAATTCCACAGAAGGGCACAAAGCATATATCATAGGCAGAGGAGAACAAAATGAGTTGCCCAGGTATTGAGATGCGGTGCAAGGAAAGAAAAAATAACAAGTATAAATGGCAAGTGGCTGTGGGCAATATGACATGCAAGTGGTATAAGGAAAACAAACAAAGAGGAAAAAAAGAATGACAGTGCTGCTTTATTGTGTCTAGTTACTAGTTACATACAAAAGTTAACACAAGTAAGCTGAAAATTTTTCGAGATTTCTCCTGTCATTTAATCGGAATTGACAGTTAAGCATTACAGTGTTCTAACACAATGCCTAAATTTATCAACAAACATGAAATATACATAAACCTGCCAAAGTACCAGATGATTAATAGAAATACATGGTTCTCTAGTTAGTGTGAATAGAATACTGGACTATGGACTTGTTTGCAACCTTGTTGCTACTTTTTGCTGCCAAGTTACTACTTGCAAAAATGGCTGATACAAATAGCGGCTGCATACAGACTGAAAAATACTATCAGTAGCAACAAGGAGTTACTGATATCCACTGGTATTTGACTGTTACTGAGAATGCTAAAGTTCATTGACTTTCCAAGAATGAGCCAGAATAATAGCATATTATTCAGTACACGCTAAATGTATCTCCCATCTCTCCAACATTTAATGTTATTATAAGCTGATTTATCAATATCACTTAAAAGGACACTAAAGACACCAAAGAACTCTGAACATGCTTAGCCTCAGGAGGAAAGATGGTGACTATGCGTAAGCCTCATAGGATCTTAAAGGGTTATTCCAGCCTTTTTTAACAAGACCCTTTTTAATGCCCTACTGGGGCCCTTCAAACCCCTTTTAAATAAGGTATAAACTTACCTGGAATCCAGAGCCAGACAAACCTCCCCACACTGTCAAACACAGCCTCTCTTGTGAGGTGCAATTAAATACTTGTCACAGATAAGCATTTGATTAGATCATTCTCACTGGCTCAGAGCACATACATGTGCTCTGAGCTGATAAAGGGAGGGGGTCAGAGTAGGGACAGAGGGAAGGAAATATTATGTGGGGCTATATAAAGAATTGAGGGAAGGTTCATTCAAGCACCTGCTTGCAGACTCTGCCTGCAAGGGTAGAACAATAAAAAGTCTGTCACCAGCATGCAGTGTGTACTGACAACAAACACATTTTTTTGCACAGAATTGACATTATGCAGCTTAAATCACATATGCATGGGATGTAATTCGCCTCCGGGAAAAAGTGCAGACTTTTCTGAGTGTGCAGCGTTTTAAGCTGAAACGCCTGCACATTCAGACTCCTACCACCATGTCTACTTCTAAAAGCAGAAGTGATCATGGTGGTTGGAGTAGCTTATTAATTGTTATCTGTAAATACTGTGTTGTATTATTTATTCACATTAATTTTCCTCTGCAAACTTTACAATCTGTGTATCATGGTGTGTATATATATTTGATCCTTGTGTTTGTTAATAAAGAAGTTCCCCTTACCAAAACCGTACACTGTTTTCTATAAGTGCTGTGCAATATTTTGAACTGTATAAGAATAGAAAATGTGAACTTTCATTTTATCTTTGAGGCTCTATTATAGTTTGATTAAGCTCAACATTTGGAACAGTATTGCGGGTCAGTGTCCCAAACTGTAAGTAGAGTGACTGTGTGTATAAAAAATTATTTAAATCTACTTTTTCTTCTAATAAGGCTAATAAAAGGACAATACAGGCACCCAGGCCACTTCATCTCACTGCAATGGTCTGGGACCAGTGTCCCTGTCCCCTTAACTCTGCAAGTAAAACATTGTATTTTCAGAGAAACTGCAATGTTTAGATTGCAGGCAGTGGCGTAACTACCGCGGTAGCGGGGGTAGCAGCTGCGACTGGGCTTGTCACTCCAGAGGGCTAGTTCGTCCTGCCGAAACTCGTGATCGCAGACCGCTGGCTTAGCTTCAGGGCCGGTGCACAGTCGCATCGGTCTGGGGCCTGTGAATGTCAGGTGACCAGCAGGAAAGGAGCATTGTGATGTACTGGTTCCTTCCTCAATCACCGCGGCTGAGAGAGCACTGAGAGAGCATTAAATGAGAGAGCACTTGCCATCAGATGGGTACCATGGCAGCCACAAACGGGTACAGGAGGGAAGGGAGGTAATGGGACTAAGGGGGGCTGGTGGAGGGGGACTAGGTGAGAGAGACATGTGGAGGGGCTGGGGCGGCTAGGGGAGTGAGGCACATCGAAGGGCTAATGGGGATAAGGGAGAGAGGCCCATGGAGGGGCTGTGGGGGGCTAGGGGAGAGAGACATGTTGGGGTCTAAGGGAGATAGACACATGGGGCTAGGGAAAAGAGACACACTAGGGGACAAACTCATGGGGGGCTAGGGGAGAAACACACATAAGGGGCTAGATGAGAGAGAGACATGAAGAGGGGCCTAGAGGAAAGAGACACATATATGGGGTGCTAGGGGAGAGAGAAACAGAGAGGATGGGTGGGAGGGCAAGGAAGAGAGAGACACATAGAGGGAGGCTGAGGGAGAGAGTGGGCTTGGGGAGACACATGGAGGTGATGGGGGTTGGGAAGAGAGAAACACATGGAGTGGTTGGGGAGCTAGGGGAGAGAGATACATATGGAGGCTAGGGAATAAGACACATGGAGGAGCTGGTGGAGCTATGGAATTACACATGGAAAGGCTGGGGGTATGAAATGAAACACACAGAGGGGTTGGGGGATGGAATGAGACACATGCGGGGGCCCTGGTGGTTTCTAGTTACGACTCTGCTGGAGCAGCAAGTGATATCATAGACAGGGCCTTTTGTACACCTGCTAATGTTTTTAATGTAACTGTGAAGCACTTTGGGCTACAACGTTGCAATTAAATGTGCTATATAAATAAATAGTGAGAAATGCATTTCAACTTTTATCAAGCTTGCCATGTGCACTTTTTAAATTTGATCAATCAATTGGTTAGTGTAATGTTTACTATCTTTACTCACTCCAAACACTCCACACCGTTAATATGCCCAGTCCAACCTTTCCACAGTTACTCCAGTCATTCCAACCACACAACAGTTACTCAAGCCACTCCACCCAGTTACTCTGCCCACTCCAGTTGTAGACTACTGATGGAGGCAAGAACACTTCACACAATTTCCCCAGAAATTGTAGCTTTTCTAGTTTCAATAATGTATTACATTTTTATAATCCATTACAATGACATCAGAGACAGTTTATAAGGGATCCATCCATTCTCATTCCCATAATATATTTTTTGGGTAAAAAACAAAAGTGCCCAAGAGAAGAGTCCTGAATAGACGTATGAATAGAAAATTGTAGTGTTCTAGTTTGGAGTTTATATATGTTTTGGTGTAAGACACGGGTATTAATTATTTCTCAATTATCTGACAAAATATAACACTTGTCAATGAGTGATATTAACCATATACTTTAAATAATCTACTATAGTAATATACTGCAATACAAGCACATTTACTAAAATAATTGAATATTGCATTTTACTCATAAGAGCAACAAACCAGTATCACTGAATCTTGAAGGTTGGATACTTACTAAGGGCTGAAAAATAAAATAGAAAACACAATGATTAGTGAAGTGAAAGCTGGGACAGATTTGTAGTCCAAATTCACTTTAAGAGAAGATACAGTACAAGTATAGACACACTGAGTTTATAGATTTAAACTGCAACTTAGATCAAATTGAAGCATACACATTGCTTATATCGGTGCTGAATTGGTCATGCATACAGTTAGTCAAGAAAAGATAATGAATTAATAATCATCTGTGTAGTACAGTGTTTGAAAACATGATCTGTGTATTTAAATAATGTATTGCATTGTTATAATCTATTACAATGACATCAGGGACAGCTTATAAGGGATCTATCGCTTCTCATGCCCAGAATATATTTTTCTGGTGGGATACATCTTCCCTATCCCACTGCTTCATGCACCTATTCTAGTTATTTTGGTCAGATAGCAAAAGTGCCCAAGAGAATAGGCCTTTTAAAGTATGAATAACAAATTGCAGTGTTCTAGTTTGAAGGATATATAGTCTGGTGTAAGAAAAGAGTATAAATTATGTCTCAATTATCTGACAAAATATAACATTATGACCCTTGTTAATGAGTAATATTAACCATATAATTTAAAGATTCTACTATAGTAATATACTGCAATGCAAGCACATTTTAAAGAAAAATATTGAATATTACACTTTTCTCAAAATAAGAGCAACAAACCAGTATCACTGAATCTTGAAAGTTGGATACTTACTAAGGGCTGAAAAAAAAAATAGAAAACACAATGATTAGTGCAGTGGAAGCTGTGTGTAGATCAAATTCACTTTAAGAGAAGATACAGTACAAGTGTAGACACACTGAATTGAAAGAGTTAAACTTGAACTTTGATCAAATTGAAGTGTGTGTGTGTGTATATGTATATGTATATGTATATATATATATATATATATATATTGCTTATATGTGTGCGGAATTGGTCTTGCATACAGGTGGTCAAGAAAAGATAATGAGTGAAAAACAGAAATTCAAGGATTTTTATGTCACTGTATTAATTGACCCTTGTAAACATTCTGGCTGCACTGCATTTTTTAATGTCAAAATCCAATTCACTAACTGATTAATTATATGTAGATGGTATCAACACAGAAGTTGGAATTGATACCATCTACATTACCGCAATGCTGGAATACCCCTACAAGAGGGAAATCCTTTCTATGGCTATTGAAAATAAAAGTTATGAGCTGGCCACTGGACAATCATCACTTTTTATGCTCAATTAGGACAAACTTGAGATACTTGGAAAAGGAACACTGTATAGATAAATTATTGTCAAGAGTTGAAATGTTTATTTTTTTTCATATTGATTAAAAAAATAATTATTGGTTATATGTTTGTATATGGGTAAAGGTCATTGTGGATGCAATACTGCGTATCTTTAAAATATGTCTAGGCATTTCAAATGTTAAGGTATGTATATCTAACATGCATGTTATTTCCCCGACCACTTTCCCTTTTTTTCTTTTTATTTTCCTATTGTTATTGCTATTAAATTTGTTTACAAGTTTGATATGTTAAAATTTTAATAAAAACTTTAAATAAAATAATTACAGCAAAATGGAGGGCTAGCAAAGAGAAAACAAGAGCTCTGCAGCTTTTAAAACAGGGATGGGGAACCTTTGGCCCTCCAGATGTTTTGGACTACATCTCTCATAATGCTCTTACAGCCATAACGCTGGCAAAGCATCCAGGGAGATGTAGTCCACAACATCAGGAGGGCCATCCCTGTTTTAAAAGTTGGTTTTAGATATACACCCAATGGGAAAATGCTTAATTTAAGGAATACAAGTTTACATTTGGGGTATATCTACTAAACAGTGAGAATATTTATTTTATATTCGGGCAGTGGAGTGTCCCTTTAAGTAGGCTCTCTAAGGAAGCCCCAGATTGTCTTGGTAAAAAGCTGTTCCCCCACAGAAAAAAATCCTAGGTTGATGAGGACAGATCACATGATTATATTGTTGCTGTACTTCTAACACCAAATGGGCATTACTTTCTTTTCAAAAGAAAGACCTTTTATTGAAGAAACACCAACAAGATCAAAAAGAAAATCTTCTGCCACTTCCCGCCCCCCCCCCCCCCCCCCCCCACATTAACTGTGGGGGATACTCTTATTCAAAATATAGTTAGTAGCATGTATTTGAAATAAAGAAGCTTTATGCTATTATCATTTCTCTTTCTAAAACCCATTTGGGATGGGATCAAGGGAAAGTATTATTGGGTAGTGGTCTAGAGAATAATCCTAACACTTCCTCTACTCCATAGCTGGTGATTTGAAGTTAATAATAATGGTGGACTGAGGTACACAAACTCTATTGAATAGAGACCCAGGCAATGCTCAATCCCCGAGTCCTAAGTCTAAAATCCTCTCTGGTGACTAGTTCCATGGCTATCTGCTAAATGAAAATAACCCACTAGATTGTAGATTTCCCTGTCTACTACCATAAGTCTTATGGAGGTTGAGGTGGTTGAACCTTAAAAAAGAAATTAAAACTGCTTTGATTTTTTTTTTTTTCATGTGTTGATCCAATAAGATAATACTTTTTATTGAGTTTTTTTAGTCACAAATCAATTACTTAATTTAGATATGTTATCTATAAATTAACAGTGAGACAACATATGCTGATATAATTTGGGGAAGAGTTTGTCAGGGAGTAGTCAGTAGGGTAATAATGAAATGGTAGGCAGGGAAATAATAACATATATAAACTGAGAAGGCCTAAAAAAGTTTTCTTTTATACCATAATGTATGTGAGCGGTGTTCATCCAGTATTCCTCTAAAAGGAGATGGGCAAACAGCAATTGCTGTATAGGAATACATATACAGATGTGAATTAAAACACATACTTACCTAAAGTGGTTATTACCTATTACACGATGTCAGTAGATACTAGTATAAGTGTACACATATATATACATAAAAATAAACACACATTCTGTAACAGAAACATAACAAATGTACTTGGTAAATTAGTAAAATGACATATACTCACCCTGTGAATGGCACCGGTTAATACAAAGAGTTAAGAACACTATCCCGCACAGAATGTTGAAATTCTCCATAATTGCTGTAGAAAGAAGGTAATTAAAAATGGCAGATTAAAAATGAAAATCAGGAGCTTTCCATTTTGGTGTTACACGGCTTATGCAGCTGTGGCATTGTCATTTTATCATCACCTAAACTAAATAACAAATGGAGCATTCAGTGACACAATGGTTCACAGGCCATTTATGATTGTTCATAGAAGATTGTGTCTAAAAATTAAATATAGCATTGTATTCATTATATATTTGTGTGTAACACGTATGTTAACAGGGTGCACGCGCCTGTTAACTACCACTCGTTTTCATAGGTACTTCATTAAACATGGTTCAAAGAGGACCAAAGCACTAGATTATTTGTCCATAGATATATTTCCAATAGTCTTGTGTATTAAAGATTTTGAGCAAATTGAATGCCTTTAAAACTGCACCCGAACAAGTTGATCAATCTGGGATTTGCCTGGGGAATCTTATTCAATGAATAAAACTTAATAGGTAAATGCTGGACGGAGCAATGCCTTTGGGCTTTGATTAAAATGCAGTTGATTTATTCGCTGAAGCTGAAAGTATTAATGCACGAGTCTAAAATCCACTTGGTATAACTACTGAAAGGCACACAAACAGAGTGATTTCCTGGACAGGTAACTCACTATACTAGGATCTTCTAAAACTTAGGGACAGTAATTTGTCTTTCTTGAAATGTCTGAATCCACATTTTATTGAAAGTTATTCTACAATTTCTAACTGATAATATACATATTTCTTACCTTTTTTATGTTTGTGTTATCACACCTGAATAGTCCCCATCTCCAACTCAGAGTGAAGTGACCACGGTTTTTAAAGGAAAATGTATGCAATAGAGGTGGACTTAAACCAAAAGGAGTGGCATTTTCAAAGGTATACATAGTTATAATAGTTTTCTCATGAGCATAACCTAGAGGACTTTTCAACCTTTTTTACTGACAGTGTGACATTCCTCTGTGAGCAGCAAATAGGTCAAATTTACAATTGGTTCATCAATATTTCGCATTTCAGCAAATATTTCCTCAATCCTTATGCATAATTGCAACTGGGTCTTTGATAAAGTGATTGTCCATGCTGCAAGACATTTTGATGTATTCATACTGATGTCACTGTACCTAAGTGGTACATTTTCACTAGATCTGATGCAAAACTGAAAGGTGGATAAAGTACAAAAAAAATATAGCCACAGTAGCTGTTGGATCCAAGTGCCAGTAACACAATGATTTGGCATTTTAAATTTGATTTAACTAGTTAAGACCGCAGATAAATGTACAAGTTGTGATCAAAACAAAACATAAACAAAACCTGGCATTTGCGCTATGTCTGTCCTAACATAATTCACCTCTTTCATATTAAATGCACCCACACTTATTATATATCATTTTATTCAGGGGAAACGGGGCTTTCATTTAACATCAAATATTTAGGTATAGAACATAATTTAATATGAATAAAGTATAAAAAAAATGGGAGAAAATAAGACTTTTTTGAAAAAAGTCTTAGTTCTATGTGACATTTTAACTGTGAATGTCAAAATACTGTTTGCTTTTACTGCAATAAAATAAACATTTGTATTCAGCGATGTCTCACGTGTAAAACAATGTACAGGTTTTATGATGTTTTGGGAAGTTACAGGGTCAAATATAGCGTGTTACATTTTTCTGTTTTTTTTCACATTGAAATTCGCCAGATTGGATACGTTGCCTTTAAAACCATATGGTAGCCCAGGAATGAGAATGACCCCCAAGATGACATACCATTTGCAAAAGTAGACAACCCAAGGTATTGCAAATGGGGTATATCCAGTCATTTTTAGTAGCCACTTAGTCACAAACACTGGCCAAAGTTAGTGTTCATATTTGATGCCAATAACGCCAATTTTGGACAGTGTTGGCCTTCTGAACTTTATTGTGCCTTCTGAACTTTATTCAAAATTCCTTCCTCAAATGGTCATCACAAACATCTCAGTCATGATAGATTATGCTTGTTAGACATGTGACATTCGTTTTGTTCCGAATGTATATTCGGAAAAAATTCGTAAAATATGGACATTCAGATGATCCTGAATGTCTGAAGTGCCAAAGTGTAGAATTTGTGAAGTTCGATACTTCGGAAGTACCTTACCAAACTGAATTGCCGAAGTTCCGAATTGCCAAAATTCAGAGAGGGAGGGAGGGAAAATTACATGAATGATGACAGGAATCTTGACCAATAAGCTAATTCGGAGCCCTATAGATGTGTAAGTGGTTAGGGTTAGGGGTTTGGGGTTGGAATTAGGGGTTAGGTTTGGGGTTGGGGTTAGGGGTTAGGTTTGGGGTTGGGGTTAGGGGTTGGAGTCGGGATTAGGGGTTAGAATGGGGTCGCGGTTGGGGTTAGTGCTAGGGGTTAGAGTTATGGGTTAGGGTTAGGGGTTGAGGTTAGGTTTAGGGGTTTAGGGTTAGCCCTTTAGATGTGTAAGTGGTTAGAGTCAGGGTTTATTGTTAGGGGTTATGGTTGCCCAGGATTGTCACTACAACAAAATTGCTAAATAGTGGAAGTTCTGAATTGCCGAAGTTCCAATTTGCTGAAGTTCGGTAGTTCAGAAGTGCCGAACCGAATGCCATTAGTCTGAATTGACGAAGCAGACTAATTTTTTTTACTTACCCGAATTTCCAAACCGAACCAAATTTTTTCCCATGCACATCCCTAATGCTTGTTTCACTCTCTCTCACAAACATTCATGGTGAAAGCTCCTAATTAGTGATGTACCGAACTATTCGCTGCCGAATAGTTCCCGGGGAACATAGCGTGTTCGCGTTTGCCGCTGTGGGCGAACACATGCGTGGTTTGATCCGCCCCCTATTCGTCATCATTGAGCAAACTTTGACCCTGTGCCTCACGGTCAGCAGACACATTCCAGCAAATTAGCAGCAGAGCCTCCCTTCCAGACCCTCCCACCTCCCTCCCAGCATCCATTTTAGATTCATTCTGAAGCTGCATTCTTAGTGAGAGGAGGGAAAGTGTAGCTGCTGCTCATTAGATAGGGAAATTGATAGCTAGGTTAGGGTATTCAGTGTCCACTACAGTCCTGAAGGACTCATCTGATCTCTGCTGTAAGAACAGCACCCCAAAAAGCCCTTTTTAGGGCTAGAACATCAGTCTGTTTTTTTTTTCTGTGTAATGTAATTGCAGTTGCCTGCCTGCCAGCCTATGTGTCAGGCTCACAGTGGATACTGTGCCCACTTGCCCAGTGCCACCACTCATATCTGGTGTCACAATAGCTTAAGCTTGCATTTAAAAACAAAAACATGTTTTTCACTGTAATAGGTTGAAGAGCAGTTAGTTGTCTGCAAGCGTCTGGGTGTCAGGCCTTCAGCGTGTACTCTGCCAACCTCTGCCAGTGTACTTTGCCACTCATATCTGGTGTCACAATAGCGTGCATTTAAAAACAAAAAACTTTTTTCACTGTTATAGATTGAATAGCAGTTAATTGTCTTCAAGCGGGTGTGTCAGGCCTACAGTGTGTACTCTGCCAACCTCTGCAAGTGCACTTTGCCACTCATATCTGGTCTATGTCTCAGGCAGGCAGCATTACACACATGGACGTACGGTGTGATGATGATGATGTTGTACCCGCTGCTGCTTCCTTTGCTGAGTTGTCAGATACAAGTGAAGCGGTTGATGATGACGATGCGTCCATGGATGTCACGTGGGTGCCCGCTCGGCAAGAAGAAGAACAGGGCAAAAGTTCAGATGGGGAGACAGAGAGGAGGAGGAGGAGGAGGAGGAGACGAGTTGGAAGCAGGGGGAGGTCGTCGCAAGGAGTTAGTGGCATAGTCAGACAGCATGCATCGCCACCCGGGGTCAGGCCGACAGCACGCCAATGAGCGTAAGAAGCCAATGTCACAAAGTCACCCCCTTGCCCAGCGTCTGACAGTTGGCTTGTCCAAACTATTAGCCCGCCAGCATTTTTCGTTGATATGCATTTTTATTTCTTCTTAGATAACAAAAAAATTCTGAGACGACATTGGCAGGGCTATTCACTTGTATGATCTGTCATGAATTGTAATTTGAATGTTAATTTGAACTGTGGGGCACAAGAACTTGAATAGAAAACATCTTTAAGCCAACTATGTTTTCACTAAGTTTAGTGAATAACTAACATTAACGAGTCGGATTAAACGCACTCTGCACTCGAGGTATGATCTGTTGAAATGACCCCACTCTGGGCCCTAAATGGTAAAACGTTTCACATGGGCATACGAAAGGTACACATGGCAATTAAAAACAGAAAATATGTAAAACATTTTTAGATATACTGGAAATTAGTACACCAATACGATTAAGCACGTTGATTAATAAAATAAAGAAATGTTAATCTATCAAAGCGGCTTGAGAAAATATATGTTTAAAAAGATACAAAAAATTCAAAATCTGCTTATAAAAAAGAAATACTGCCTTAAAATTCAAAATGCAAGTATGAATATTAGCACACACAAGCTATCTACCAAATGTGAAAACTATTATTTAGCCTTTCTGGCAACTAAAACTAACATACTACAGAGTTTACTATATTTAGTGCAATATCTAAAGGAAGTACTGGCTAAAAAATTCAATGCAAAACTAGCAAAGTTGTCAAAAACTGTATTAAGCCGGTTGTTTTTCTTTTTATCTGGTGAATAAAATGTTTCTACATTATATCACACAGCTATTTGTCGTCTTCAAAAAATTCTTCTTGTAGTTTTGTCTTTCTGTACTTTCAGGATTCATGTTTGCACGTTTTTTTTTCAGAATTTGCCAGGAATCTATTTTTGAAGTTGTTCCCCTCCTCTTGACACGATCAATGACCTCAGAGTCTCCGTAAGCAGGGTTGACCTGTTAGTCCCGTTTTGCATTCAAGTTGCACATGATGTCCCGGCTAGGTTTCTAGGGTCAAATGTTGGAGCCTCGGCGTTGCCCCAATATGGAGGGAGCGTGGAATTTGTTGGAGGCTTCGATGTGAGTAGCGAGCCCGGGGGGAGACCCAGTTGCCCCAGGATTCCCTCTGCCTCCTGCATGTTGCGTACGGTATGCCTGGCGTACGCATGGTGACTTCTCGCTTCAGTAGTTAGGACACGCCCCCCTAGCCCGCCAGCTTTTACCATACAAGCTGGTGGAGTCTGAGGCGTTCAAAAATATTTTAGCTATTAGGACACTGCAGTGGAAGGTACCCGGACAAAATTTATTTTCACAAAAGGCAATCCCCAACCTGTACTCGATAGTGCAAAGGAAAGTAATGGCATGTCTGGCACACAGTGTTGGGGCAAGGGTCCATCTGACCACTGATACCTGGTCTGCAAAGCAGGGTCAGGGCAGGTATATCACCTACACTGCGCATTGGGTAAACCTGCTGACTGCTGCCAAGCATGGAATGCGTGGCTCTGCAGAGGAGTTGGTGACACCGCCACGACTTGCAGGCAGGCCTGCTGTCACCTCCTCTACTCCTCCTACTCCATCCTCTTCCATAACCTCCTTGGCTGAGTCCTCTTCTGCTGCTGCGTCTTGCTCCACATCAACGGCACCCCTCTAGCTCCCCAGGTACTATTCCACATACCAGATACGGCAGTGTCACACCGTCTTGGACTTGACTTGCCTGAAAGCAGAGAGTCACACCGGACCAGCACTCCTGTCCGCCCTGAACGCACAGGTGGAAAAGTGGCTGACTCCGCACCAACTGGAAATCGGCAAAGTGGTTTGTGACAACGGAATAAATTTGTTGGTGGCATTGAATTTGGGCAAGTTGACACATGTGCCGTGCATGGCACACGTGTGTAATCTGATCGTACAACGCTTAGTGCTCCTAACACCCTGTTCAGCCACACCAATGGGTTGTGATCTGTAAGGTAAACGGTTGTCCATACAAGTAAGGTTGCAGCTTTTTGAGGGCACACACCGCCGCCAGGCACTCCTTTTCAATGGCAGTGTATCTACTTCCCTGGGTAAAAGTTTCTGGCTTAGATAAGCCCAGGGTTGCTCGCCGCCATCTGCTCCGACTTGGCTCAGTACTGCTCCCAATCCAAACATAGAAGTGTCTGTATGGACGAGAAAGCGTTTAGTTGGATCAGGAGCAGAAAGTACAGGTGATTTAATGAGCGCCGTTTTGAGCTGTTGGAAGGTCTGTTCACACTCTGGGGCCCATACTACTATATTGGGGAGGTTTTTATGTGTTAGATCCGTGAGAGGTTTAGCTAGGGTGCTGTAATTAGCTACGAATTTCCTGTAGTACCCTGCGGGACCCAGTAATGCGAGGACCTGGGTTTTAGTGCGGGCGGTTGGCCACTTGGCGACTGCCTCTATTTTAGCGGGTTCTGGTTTCTGTAGCAGGCTCCCGACTCTGTGCCCTAAGTATTGAACTTCTGCCATTCCTATATGGCACTTACTGGGCTTTAGGGTCAGTCCGGCCTCCCTAATCCGGTCTAGTCCGGCTCCTATGTGGGTCAGGTGTTCGGCCCAGCAGCAGCTAAACATGGGTATATCATCCAAGTAGGCGCAGGCATACTCCTGAAACCCATCCAGTAGCCGATCTACCATCCTCTGAAAGTTAGCCGGGGCATTCTTCATCCCGAATGGCATGACCTTAAACTGATACAGGCCAAACGGGGTGACAAATGCTGACTTGGGGATGGCGTCCTCGGCTAATGGAATTTGCCAGTACCCCTTGCACATATCTATTGTGGTGAGGTACTGGGCTCTGGCCATTTTGTCTAGGATCTCGTCTATCCGAGGCATAGGGTAGGCGTCTGAGGTTGTTTTATCGTTTAGCCTCGGGTAGTCCACACAGAAACGGGTCGTGCCGTCCCGTTTCGGTACTAGTACTACCGGGGAGGCACAGGGGCTGTCAGAGTGTTCTATCACCCCGAACTGCAGCATTTCCTGAATTTCTTTCCGCATATTTTCTTTAACTGCTTCGGGTATGCCACCCATACAGCAACACAGTCTCCAGTTAGGAGGACCGACTGTCACGGCAAGGGTGCATAATTTATTATTACCCTATGAAATATTATCCTTTGATGTAATTTGTGTAGTAAATGACACAAATTACAGATATGCTATTGCTGAGGTCAACAGGGGTTACATCTTTTGAAGCTGGAACCCCCACAGAGGTCAAATGACAGAAGGGGTAGTATGAATGGCATAGGAATGTGAAAAGGACTTTACTATATGGACGGGAAGTAATTAAGGCTCTGCAAGGTGTGAGGTTCTACACTTGGAAAAAGTCTGAATGTCTCTTCATCCATTTGGCATGTACCTTGTAAAGGATAGTTCAATCCTTTTGATATGGTAACGGGATTAGTTTCATGAAGATCCTTGTGTTCCAATATCTTATCCAAGTGAAACATTAATACTTACCCACAGGTTAATAATTAAGCCTAATTTTTATTATATTAGGAATGGGACAAGCCCAATCTCTTAATTAAGCCTAAACATGAGTTGCACAACTTAAACCATGTGGCAGGAGTTGTGATGTCTGTCCTATTGGATCGTGGGCGGGGCGTGCAACATGTCTATGGAATGGGAAAACAATAACAAATTCATAAAGGCAATTAGTATTTATGTGGCAAGTACAGTAGAGGAGATAAAACCAAAAATTTATATTTGGCTTATTTTTTCTGGAACAAAGGAGGTGGTCACTTAGAATCACTATAGGTACGCCTTGGCTCTACCCCTGGGTGAGGTGTTATAATCCACAGGGTATATCTCCTGTGATCCTGAAGGGTGGTGGTGTACTTGCTTGGGGCCAAGATCTAATTTTGAGTGAGTCACCATCTTTCCTTGCCAGAGACCCCCTGGACAGAAGTTGTACTTTGAAAAACCTAAGTGAGTAATTAGGACTAATGTATTTTATCCTTTTTTGTTTTTATCTGTTGTTGGTGTAAATAATGTGTTCATCATATATTGTTATATGCACTGTGACCATTTTTTGCTCATAATAAACATTCATTTATTAAGTTCTTCCTTTGTCTGGTTAAGAATCACGTTACCTGAAGAGACTAGTTAGTATTTTTGTAATTCCGTGAATATTGTACTAAGTAATATTTGGTGGGTTTTATTGTTGATTTATCTGGGGGACCAAGGCACCCCATTTATAAATTGTCTTGGTGGTGGCAGCGTTAAAATAGTAATAGTTATATTATTATGTTTAAGTGTGGGTGGTGTTAAAAGGGGGATTTTGTCATTATTTCCGGTCTAGTGCAGACAAATAGTGAACTTTAACCCTTTCACCACCACGACTACGTCACGCATACTCTTGGACTAGGGTGCATTCGTGACACCGACCAAGCATCTTTTTCTATCTCACGGTTCCTAAAATCGCTGCCATATACACGTCCATTGATAGGGGACGCAACAGGGATTAAACTGATAAGAATAGTACTACTTAACACACCTTTATAATAACGCAGAGAGAGGCAACGCAGAGAGAGGATTCTGAAGAAGAGGAGTCAGAGGAAGAAGGTGGCTTTGAGGAGGTGGAAGACCAAACACAGCAGGCATCCCAGGGGGCTTGTTGTCACCTTTCGGGGACCCTTGGTGTTGTATGTGGCTGGGTGGAGGAAGAGACGGGACATGGCTAGCTTGGTATCCAACCTTGTGCAAATGGGGAGTTTGCGGTTGTACAAATGGACTGTTTGCGGTTGTTTGCGGTGTGTTAAACGGGGAGTTTGGTCTGTCACTGTGAAGCGGGCGTAACCCTTACACTACCTGATCGATACAACATCATACAGTAGGTCCCCTCCCCCCCTCATTATTTTTATGGCCCCCACCCACCACTCTCGGGTGGGGGTGGGGGGGAGGACATTAGGTCCCCCATTGTGATTTATGCCCCCAACCCACCGCGCAGGGGTGGGGGCCGGGTGAGAGGACAGTAGGTCCCCCACCTTATCCTTATTTACTGAATATTCCCCTGTATAACAATGTTTGGCATTTAGTGAATATTCCCTATTCTGCTCTGTGTCAGTGTGTATCAGGGTCTCTGAGGACAGGTGTCAATCCATATCTGCCAAGTGACCCTATGTAGGGGGAACAGTCTCTATTCTGCTCTGTTTCAGTGTGTACCAGGGATCCTTAGGATAGGTGTCAATCCATATCTGCCAAGTGACCCTATGTAGGGGGAACAGTCTCTATTCTGCTCTGTTTCAGTGTGTATCAGGGATCCTTAGGATAGGTGTCAATCCATATCTGCCAAGTGACCCTATGTAGGGGGAACAGTCCCTATTCTGCTCTGTGTGAGGAGGAGCAACAGAAATGAGTAGCTCTGCATCTAACATTGTGCAAATGGGGTCTTGCATGCTGTCGTGCCTGTTGAGAGACCCTCGTATAAAAAGGCTGAAGGAGAACGACTTGTACTGGGTGTCCATGCTACTAGACCCCCGGTATAAGCAGACAGTGGCGGAAATGTTACCGAATTACAAGTCGGAAAGGATGCAGCATTTGCAAAATAAATTAAAAAGTATGCTTTACACAGCGTATAAGGGTGATGTCACAGCACAACGGGAATCTAACAGGGGAAGAGGTGAAAGTCATCCTCCTCCTCCCACGACCACGCCATATCTGCCAAGTGACCCAATGTAGGGTGAACAGTCCCTATTCTGCTCTGTGTCAGTGTGTATCAGGGTCTCTGAGGACAGGTGTCAATCCATATGTCAAGGTGTCAATATGTCATATGTCAGGTGTCAATCCATATCCATTGTTTTGCCATGGATCCCCCTCCGGCATGCCACAGTCCAGGTGTTAGTCCCCTTGAAACAACGTTTCCATCACTTTTGTGGCCAGAAAGAGTCCCTGTGGGTTTTAAAATTCGCCTGCCCATTGAAGTCAATGGCGGTTCGCCCGGTTCGCGAACGTTTGCGGAAGTTCCCGTTCGCGAACCGAAAATTTCGTGTTCGCGACATCACTACTCCTAATAAAGCTGTGGTATGCTCTAAAAAAATAAAAAATAAAAAAAAAAGAGTGGGCAATACACAACCCACTCATCCCTTATTATTATTTTAGAATTGATATAGCGCCATCAAATTCCGTAGCACTGTACAATAGTTCCACCCTGAGAAGAACAAAGCTTGTTGCAAAATTGGAAGTGCTTCAAACTGTTTTTTTTTTTTTTTTGTCTTCTTTTGGATCAACATCAAAAAACAAATGTGAGGAAGGCTGAACTTGATGGACGCAAGTCTCCTTTCAGCTACGTAACTATGTGACTATCACTCATGGTATAAACTTGATTTGTGTGAACATTTTGGTCTTTTCATGGTAATGGGGGTGAGTGGGTCATTAATTACAAACTCCCTTTTTCCTAAAAAAAAAAAAGGTAACTGTTCTTCAGTCTGGGGGAAAAAGCCACACTACACGACTCAGACAAGTATGGCAAATCATTACAGTAAAAACATATTTAAAAGGGGGGGGGGGGGTGGTGGGGTAGCGTAAGTAATTTTAAATAAAGTGAGTGGGCAACAATTGACGACCCACTAACACATTTAACCCTAAGAAGAAAAGTGAAGTCACAAATTGGTAGACCAATTTGATATCGGTAAATCAAAATATTCTTATTTTATTTTACTAGCCTGAATCTCTACACTAGCACTTGCTTGAGTAATACATTCCTAGTGGAAACATGCTAGCGCTGTTGTTGTTGGTTGTGATGAACAATAAGAAGAAGAATGAGAATGGGTAAGCTACTATTTGGGGACCAAGCTGTCTCTGCTTCTGCTTTTAATACAGTTTAATACAGTACAATAAAGCCTTGACTTTTGGCTTTCACTCATCTTTGTGTCTGATTCTGTGTCCCTGACCTCGGCAAGAATTTTGACCATTCTAAGGTCTGGTTATATGTTATCCTTAGTCCTAGGTGCGACACAGTACTGCGTACTGGTTCAACTTGTAATCCTGACATTACGACATGGCCATACACTGTGTGCAGAATTATTAGGCAAATGAGTATTTTGACCACATCATCCTCTTTATGCATGTTGTCTTACTCCAAGCTGTATAGGCTCGAAAGCCTACTACCAATTAAGCATATTAGGTGATGTGCATCTCTGTAATGAGAAGGGGTGTGGTCTAATGACATCAACACCCTATATCAGGTGTGCATAATTATTAGGCAACTTCCTTTTCTTTGGCAAAATGGGTCAAAAGAAGGACTTGACAGGCTCAGAAAAGTCAAAAATAGTGAGATATCTTGCAGAGGGATGCAGCACTCTTAAAATTGCAAAGCTTCTGAAGCGTGATCATCGAACAATCAAGCGTTTCATTCAAAATAGTCAACAGGGTCGCAAGAAGCGTGTGGAGAAACCAAGGCGCAAAATAACTGCCCATGAACTGAGAAAAGTCAAGCGTGCAGCTGCCAAGATGCCACTTGCCAACAGTTTGGACATATTTCAGAGCTGCAACATCACTGGAGTGCCCAAAAGCACAAGGTGTGCAATACTCAGAGACATGGCCAAGGTAAGAAGGGCTGAAAGACGACCACCACTGAACAAGACACACAAGCTGAAACGTCAAGACTGGGCCAAGAAATATCTCAAGACTGATTTTTCTAAGGTTTTATGGACTGATGAAATGAGAGTGAGTCTTGATGGGCCAGATGGATGGATTGGTAAAGGGCAGAGAGCTCCAGTCCGACTCAGACGCCAGCAAGGTGGAGGTGGAGTACTGGTTTGGGCTGGTATCATCAAAGATGAGCTTGTGGGGCCTTTTCGGGTTGAGGATGGAGTCAAGCTCAACTCCCAGTTTCTGGAAGACACCTTCTTCAAGCAGTGGTACAGGAAGAAGTCTGCATCCTTCAAGAAAAACATGATTTTCATGCAGGACAATGCTCCATCACACGCGTCCAAGTACTCCACAGCGTGGCTGGCAAGAAAGGGTATAAAAGAAGAAAATCTAATGACATGGCCTCCTTGTTCACCTGATCTGAACCCCATTGAGAACCTGTGGTCCATCATCAAATGTGAGATTTACAAGGAGGGAAAACAGTACACCTCTCTGAACAGTGTCTGGGAGGCTGTGGTTGCTGCTGCACGCAATGTTGATGGTGAACAGATCAAAACACTGCCATATACGTGATACTTTGTATTCTCAATGTACTTGCATACGCCGTTGTGGCTTTGTAAGAATTTTTGTTACCTCATGCACGAAAAAATAAAGAATTAAAAAAAAAAAAATACAACTTGCCTAATAATTCTGCACTCCCTGTAGATCCTGCAGAATTGTGTCAGCACATAGCAGCTTTTAAGAGAAAGCTAGAGTAGAATGATCACCGTATGGATCAATTTGCCCATACTTTTTTAGCACGCTCCTTACTAGAAAGGCTCAGTTACAACCTGAGGCTTCTCCAATTATGTCACCACTACCTAATGTACCTCCACCTATAGTATATAAAGCACCTATGATCTCCTTATCCCCTCCCCCGCATTTTTCTGTTAATATCCAGGCATGTAGGGGATTTGTCAATCAGATTGAGTACCACTTTGAGGCCTCACCTGGTTCATTTCCTTCATATAGCGCTAGGATTGGGTATCTGATGAACCAACTTAAAGGTAAGGCCTTAACCTTGGCTAATCAATTGTGGGAAAGTAATAGGAGTACCACTCATTGTTACCAGGAATTTCTGGCGGAATTCAAACTGACGTTTGAACCATTAGGCGGAGAGGAAGACTCCTCCCCTGCCCTAATGCATATCAAACAAGGGAACCGGTCTATCTCGGATTATGCCATAGAATTTCGTACCTTGGCATCTGAGGTAGACTGGATTAACAACGGATTAATCGCTGCTTTTAAAAAAAGGATTATCTGAAGTTATACTGCCAAATACCTACCTCAAAGGTTAAAGTACTTTATTACATGTAATACCGTAGATGTCGTATATATGCTGATATGTCCCTGTGGACTACAATATATAGGGAAAACATCACGCCCTTTTAAAATACGAATCAGGGATCATATATACAACATCCAAATAAAATTCCCTAATCACAGTGTGTCCAAACATTTTATGAAGTATCATAATGGAGATCCCAGTTGTTTAGATTTTTTTGCAATTGATCATATAAAAATCTACTGGAGGGGTGGGGATAAGGATAATCTCCCTAGTAAGAGCGAAATGAGATGGATCTTCGATTTGGATACACTCATATCAAGGGGGCTTAATGACGATTTTGAGATAAACACCTATATTTAAATAAGATCCCTTTTAATAAGTTTATCAATTCTAATTTTAAATGATTTTTAGGTAATTGATTTATTTATGTTATTTTATTGTATATTTGCACATTTTATGCAAATATCGTTTTTTTTTTATTAATACAGGAGATTAACTTTAATATATATATATATATATATATATATATATATATATATATATATATATATATATATATATTCCTCTAAGAAATCATTAGAAATGACAATGAATTCTGAATGATGTTCATTTTGTATTTTTGTTATGAGCTTATTTTAATTTATCTCCTTTTTTTTACCTTGTCTTTTAGCATAACATAATGTTTTTATACTTTCTTTCCATGAATTATTTTATGTATACAGAGTTAGTACAATGTATCAATTTAATTGTTAGTTGCAATGTTTGATCACTGAGATATATATATATATATATATATATATATATATATATATATATATACCGCACGTATTATCAAAGGACTTTTGCAAATGCTAAAGACTATCCGGTACGAGTGAGGAGATTCCCTCCCAATCCCCCTACGTCATTCTGACGAACATGGAAGTAAAGGAGGTAACTACAGACTCTAGGATGCCTGGTTGCCAGTTGCGTCTAGATAGAAGGGGAGGAGCCTAATACCGAGTAGGAAAAAGGTGCAAAATGACTCCTATTTAAAACAAGACTGAACTGAATGGATTTACACTTTGAAAAAAGCTTTGGCTGAAACGCGTCAGTGTGTGGAGAGTGAGATTGCTGTTTTCTGTTTTTTTTTGCTGCTGTTTTTACCTTGTAATAAAACCTTTTTAAAAGAACCTGCATCCTGGGCATTTTAAAAGAAGGGACAAGTAAACATTCGGCATTTGATTCTAGCCACCACTACTTCTTATCCATTCAACTCTTAGTCTGAGACCGCTTCTAAGTGGCTCAGCAATATGTGAGTTTGTACATTTATGCACTATTTTAAATTTATCTGGACGTTATTACCCTATGTTTTTCCTGATTTTATGTTTACAGGATTCTAATTGAATATAAATTTACTATTTTTGTGTGCTCTCACCACTTATACTATTTTATTTTCACTGTTTTTATGTGTGGTGGAGTGACCCCCATAGGTGATTGTAGCACTCTAATTTATTGTTTTTTAACCTAATATAGTCCAATATAGTCCAAACCTTTCTTTTTAACTGAATTATTTGATATAGACTCCAGGGTGCTAAGATCTTCACTAAGCTTGACCTTAGGAGTGCGTACAATTTGGTGAGAATTGGGGAGGATCATAAATGGAAGACTGCGTTTAACACTAGGAGTGGGCACTATGGAACATCTTGTTATGTAATGCTCCGGCAGTATTTCAAGACTTAATTAATGATGTACTCAGAGACTACATTTACTCTCTTTTGTGCTTGTATACCTGGATGATATCCTTATTTATTCCACTGACATCCAAACTTCTCATGATCATGTCAAACAAGTTTTACAAACTTTGATTAAAAATGGTCTTTGTTGTAAACTTGAGAAATGCGTATTTGATCAACATGAGGTTCAGTTTTTGGGGTATAACATTTCTGCCTCTGGTGTCCAAATGGATCCTTGCAAACTAGAGGCCATAGTACAATGGCCTTTACCCAGTGGGTTAAAAGCCATATAGAGGTTTATTTTGTTTCTCTAACTATTACAGGAGATTCATCAAAGGTTTCTATTCAGCAATAGCCCCCATCACCAATATGACACGCAAGGGGGCTAATTGTACTATATGGCCTAAAGAAGCTAAAGAGGCTTTTGAGCTTCTTAAACAAATGTTCAAATCCCTAGATAGCCCTGATCTGGTTGATTCATGGATATGTTGTTCACCCAGATCAGAGCAGCGGTTCAAAAGTTTCATTGAAGTCTCTTTTTGACCGGCCGCAAGCATGGCTTCATGCCCAAAACAGTTCCAGGGAATTAGGGCCAGCGGTCGGTCTCTCTTTATGGAGTACAAAAGTACTTGCATTACATGAATGAAGCCTTTTAAAGTGTATTGGGCAAGGTATACTGCAGGGTCCATAGCAAATTTGTTTGTCGTGATAGCCCATCAGCATTTCCATTTTATATGCCTGGCCGGTAGTGGATGGTGAAGTCGTAGGGCTGTAGAGCAAGACTCCACCGCAACAAATGGGCGTTATCCCCAGAGACCCGGTTGAGCCAGACTAGAGACTTGTGGTCAGTGATGAGAGTGATGGCATGGCCATACAGATAAGGTGTTAGTTTCTTGAGGGCCCAGACAAAGGCCAGGCACTCCTTCTCAATGACCGCATAGCTGATCTCCCTAGGCAAAAGTTTCCGGCTCAGATAAGTGACCAGGTGCTCCCCTCCGTCCTCTCCGACCTGGCTCAAAACTGACCCCAGTCCAAACATGGAAGCATCTGTATGGACGATAAAGCATTTGTTAGGATCTGGGGCAGCTAACACAGGGGAGTTGACAAGGGCTTGTTTTAGAGCTTGGGAAGCCACCTCACACTCCAGGGACCACAGGACCTGTCGGGGAAGTTTATTTTTGGTCAAGTCGGTCAGGGGTTTTGTCAGGGCGCTATAGTCGGGTACAAAATGCCTGTAATAGCCGGCCCTAAGAAGGCCATAACTTGGGTCTTGGTACTTGTAGTGGGCCAATTGGCAACGGCCTCGATCTTAGCGGGCTCTGCCGTTGCTTACCACATCAAACCCGGTGGCCCAAATAGTGTACCTCCGTCATACCCAGGTGACACTTGTCAGGCTTCAAGGTCAAGCCGGCCCCCCTAATCCTATCTAACAATGACACTACGTGTTCTAGGTGCGCCTCCCAGGTATCGCTATAGATGGCTATGTCGTCCAGGCAGGCACACGCGTAATCCTGGAGACCATCTAATAGGCGGTCCACCATCCGTTGGAAGGTGGCAGGCGTGTTCTTCATCCCGAACAGTATAACCCAAAATTGGTATAGGCCGAACGGGGTGATGAAGGCTGACTTGGGGACCGCATCTTCCGCTAAGGGGATCTGCCAGTATCCCTTGTAGAGGTCAATCGTGGTCAGATATTTCCCCTTAGATATGCGGTCGAGCAGTTCATCCATCCAAGGCATCAGATAGGCATCTGTCACCGTCTTGTCGGTGAGCTGCCTGTAGTTGACACAAAAGCGGCTCGTGCCTTCCCGCTTTGATACCAAGACCACAGGTGAGGACTTTTGAAGTGTTCTATCACTCCTAGCCGAAAGCATCTCGTCTATCTCTTTCCGCATCCCTTCCCTAACCGCTAAGGGAATGTGGTACGGAGGTTCTCAACGGAGCCTGTCCTAGAGTGTCCACCTTGTGGATTGATAACTGGGTATACCCAGGTTCCTGGGAGAACGTGGCTTGTTTGGCTTCAAGCAGGAGGTTGGCCTGGGCCCGCTTCTGGGGTCTAGCTGTTCCCCCAACTGTACCAGCTCTATGTTCCTTGTCTCCCCGGCACCACTTAACAGGTCGGGTTATGCCTCGGTGTACTCTCCTGCTGGGGCACATATGGCCATCACTTCCTTGGCCCTTCCTCTAAAAGCCTTGAGCATTTTGATATGAAACGTATGTTTTACATCTTCATTCTCACAGCTGGCTATAGTTTAGGTGGTATTGCACACCTGCCCTATAACCCTATATGGGCCCTGCCAGGCCGCCTGGAGCTTGTTGATCTGCACTGGTCTGAGGACCATGACTTTTTGCCCAATCTGAAAGTTTTGGGCATAGCACTCGCACAAACACCAGGTCTCTATGGAAGTCTCAAACAAACTACTTCCTAATACGGTAGACGAACGGCGTTCGGGAGTTTCAAACAAACTAACAAGGGGAGCATTCTACACGAATCATCTTTATTCCATCTATGGCGGTTTTCGTATAAATCCATCCGAACGGAGACTGGCTCTTGCTGCCAATACTATGGAACTCTTCGTCGGCTACAACCTCATGGCGAGCCGGTCAAACTTCCAAACGATGCCGTTTGAAAAGTACCGAACGGATTTTTGGGAATTTTTACTATATTACTCCCATCAAGCTCAGCTACCCAGGGATTTGTATGTGGTTTGGATATGTATAAGGTATATTTCTAAAAACTGTGAAATTAACATTTTCTGGCCAGCAGATAATTGAGTTTAGTATGTTCCCAGGGCCGGTGCAAGGATTTTTGCCGTCTTAGGCAAAAGTAAAGTTTGCCGCCCCCCCCCATGTGACATCACTATGCCCCACCCATATAACACCAGTGCTGCAGTGCCGCCGTGTTTACATTAAAAGGCCTGCAGGGACAGGCTATAGACACCAGAACCACTACATTAAGCTGCAGTAGTTCTAGGGACTATACTGTTTCTTTAATGTGAGGTCAATTAGAGATTAGTGCCACGACTAATATACTAGATTACCTACTTACAACCAGATGAGGATGATGATGGGCTCTAGCTGCAGTCTGGCTCCACTGGTCTGGTGTAGAACAGGCTCGCTGGAGGCTGTTTGTAACTGTGGTCACAAAAACGGGAAGCAGCTCTATTTGGTTGGGGCGCTTTACACAGCTCAAGGTCTGGGTCCCAGGGTCCACCTTCATGTTCCACCAATGAGTTTGTTCACAGGGGTTGGAGTGTGTAGGGGATGTCCTGATATCTGTGTTTGTATGTGTAAGGGCTGCAAGGTGTGTTTTTGTGTATGTACGGGATGCAGTGTGTGCGTCTGTAAGGGGTGCATTGAGTGTGTGTAAGGAATGCATTGTGTTTCTGTGTGTGTAAGGGATGCATTGCTTGGCCAACAGGCTTCTCCATAACCCAGGGAAACAGGGCAATTTGTCACACGAAAAACCAGTTACAAAAGGCAGTTTGTGTATGTATATATGTGTGTGTGTATATATATGTATATGTATATGTGTGTATGTATGTGTGTATATATATGTATATATAGCCAGCTCCTTGGTTTTGCACCGCCCCCTGTCACAGGTGTCTCATCTCAGGACCTTATTTAAGCCTTGTACTGCAGAGAACTCGAGATGGAAGGATTTCCCCAAGTGAGTAGCTCATTTAGTAGACAGTTGGCATTGAGAGTAGGACCTGCCAAAGATGGGGTACATTGACGTTTGAGGGGCAGGCTTATGCAATGTATGATCACATAGTTAACTAAACCCCCATTATTTTTTGCCTAGATTAGGTGTTTTTAATAAAACTAGTCAAATCTGTCAGCATCAAAGTATCTGTTTAGTTGATAAGTGAGTGCGCTGGATTTCTATTTTTACTATATATATATATATATATATATATATATATATATATATATATATACATACACAATCTATCATACTAAATGTATTTTTTATTAATATATACATATATTAATATAAAAATACACTTAGAGGTGTGTGTGTGTGTATGTATATGTATATACAGGGACCTTCCTCAGGAACAAATGACATACAAATAACTCACAAATAAATCTAATATATAGCAGCAATAATTATAGAAAAGTGACTTACCCCAGGTGCAAAGACTAAAACTCGACGTTCTCGTCCTCAATCACCGCGCCCTCACGTTGACCCGCGGTCTATGCGCGATTACGTCACGGTACGTCGTTACCGCGGTAAGCATCACCATGGATGATTTATATGGAACTTCTTACTGATTTCGGATGTAAATTTGATAGGGCTATCCAATTTGCTCAGATTGTTGACCATCTGTTGAGCATCTTGTGTAGTACCGGTCCAAATAATAAGTAGATCATCAATAAATCTGAAGAATCTAAGAATTTTATCTCCATAACAAGGGAGAATATACGTTGTTTCATATATATACATGAATATATTCGCATACGACGGGGCCATGGCAGCCCCCATCGAAGTACCGGCTATTTGCATAAACCAATCTTCCTCAAATCTAAAGTAATTGTTAGATAACGCCAAATCAAGTAATTGAAGAGTGTATTCAATAGGTGGACCTCTGTAAGATCTGGATTGTGTCAATACTTGCCTCATGGAATCAATGCCTTGTACATGAGGGATGACAGTATAGAGGCTTTTAACATCCATAGTTACAAGCACTGTGGATTTCCCATTAAGTTGTAGAGCTGACAATTCTTTTATTAATGAAGGTGTATCTTTGATACAAGTATCCAATTCCATAACCGGTTGTTTAAATAATGCATCTAACCATTTAGCAATAGGTTCCAACACACCTCCCACAGCCGAGACAATTGGCCATCCAGGGGGGGGGTGTTGGATCCTTATGCATCTTGGGAATGGTATATATAATCGGTGTAGGAGTTTTTAAGCTTTTGTTCTTGAATATCTAACCCAGGGGGCCCAAATTTCATAATATTTCTCTTTGGATACTCTATCCAATGCTATGCCTGCTTCCATCATGTATTGGAAATCGACTTGTGTACGTATGTCGTGCCAATTCAAAGGGTCTATGTTTCTCCAGTTCATGGCCATAACTATTTTACTTGCCATAAAGATATGAATCATGAGAATTTTAGTTTTTATTTTAACCCTTGACATGTCTAAATGGAACAAAAACATTTGGGCAGTTATATCAATTTGTGCCTTAAGAATAAAATTTACTAACCCGGATAGAATTAATTTCATAGGGTTCAGCTCCTAACAATCCCACCATATGTGGGGGAATGAGCCTAATGCCCTGCCACATCTCTAACAATCTTGTAGGAGTGTAGGTTGAAATTTGCGTAGACGAGTGGGAACCAAATACAATCTATAAACAAGTTTGAAATAAACTTCCCGTATATTTACCCCATGTATATGCCTTTTTACTAAGTATAGACCCGATATCCACTCTTCAAGCGAAAAATAAATTTGAAATTCTTGCTCCCATTTGATCATTGCTGACGCTTTATCTATTTGCTTTTGTTTTTTTACAAAGTGATTACATCTAGAAGCAATTTTTTTCTTATAATGGAATGCTATAAATTGATCGATTGGGGTATTTTCCGAGAATTCTTTACTTAAAATGAAGGATTTTGCCAAGGTCAGCTTTTTCAATGTCTATCCAAGTTGGTCTTGAGGTTGTAAAATTATCACACATAAATAGATGTACTGTCATGTTAGTCATATATAGTGATGTACCGAACTGTCCGCCGGCGAACAGTTCCCGGCGAAATTAGCGTGTTCGCGTTCGCCGCGGCGGGCGGACACATGCGCAGTTCGATCCGCCCCCTATTCGTCATCATTGGGCAAACTTTGACCCTGTGCCTCTCGGTCAGCAGACACATTCCAGCCAATCAGCAGCACTCCCTCCCTTCCACACCCTCCAACCTCCCTCCCAGCATCCATTTTCGATTCATTCGGAAGATGCATGCTTAGTGAGAGGAGGGAAAGTTTAGCTGCTGCTGATTAGATAGGGAAATTGATAGCTAGGCTAGGGTATTCAGTGTCCACTACAATCATGAAGGACTCATCTGATCTCTGCTGTAAGGACAGCACCCCAAAAAGCCCTTTTTAGGGCTATAACATCAGGCTGCTTTTTTTTTTTTTCCTGTGTAATGTAATTGCAGGTGCCTGCCTGCCAGCTTCTGTGTGAGGTTCACATTGGATACTGTGCCTATTTGCCCAGTGCCACCACTCATATCTATTTTAACAATAGGACAAGCTTTACATTTAAAATAAATATTTTTTTTTCACTGTAATAGAAGAGCAGTTGCCTGCCTGCCAGCTTCTGTGTGAGGTTCACATTGGATACTGTGCCCACTAGCCCAGTGCCACCACTCATATCTGTTTTAACAATTGGTTAAGCTTTAGATTTAAAATAAATATTTTTTTTTTCACTGTAATAGAAGAGCAGTTGCCTGCCTGCCAGCTTCTGTGTCAGGTAGGATGCCTTGCCCATTTGCACAGTCAGTGCCACCACTCATATCTTTTTTAACAATAGCTTAAGCTTTAGATTTTAAAGAAATCATTTTTTTTCACTGTAATAGAAGATCAGTTAGTTGTCTGCAAGCATCTGGGTGTCAGGCCTACTTCAGCGTGTGCTCTGCAGACCTGTGCCAGCGTGCTTTGACAGTTGCCAATCATATCTGGTGTCTCTATAGCGTGCTTTTACAACCAAAATTTTGTTTCCACTGTAATAGAAGAGCAGTTGCCTGCCTGCCAGCTTCTGTGTGAGGTTCACATTGGATACTGTGCCTACTTGCCCAGTGCCACCACTCATATCTGTTTTAACAATTGGGTAAGCTTTAGATTTTAAAGAAATCATTTTTTTTCACTGTAATAGAAGATCAGTTAGTTGTCTGCAAGCATCTGGGTGTCAGGCCTACTTCAGCGTGTGCTCTGCAGACCTGTGCCAGCGTGCTTTGACAGTTGCCAATCATATCTGGTGTCTCTATAGCGTGCTTTTACAACCAAAATTTTGTTTCCACTGTAATAGAAGAGCAGTTGCCTGCCTGCCAGCTTCTGTGTGAGGTTCACATTGGATACTGTGCCTACTTGCCCAGTGCCACCACTCATATCTGTTTTAACAATTGGTTAAGCTTTACATTTAAAATAAATATTTTTTTTTCACTGTAATAGAAGAGCAGTTGCCTGCCTGCCAGCTTCTGTGTCAGGTTGGATGCCTTGCCCATTTGCACAGTCAGTGCCACCACTCATATCTGTTTTAACAATAGCTTAAGCTTTAGATTTTAAAGAAATCATTTTTTTTCACTGTAATAGAAGATCAGTTAGTTGTCTGCAAGCGTCTGGGTGTCAGGCCTACTTCAGCGTGTGCTCTGTAGACCTGTTCCAGCGTGCTTTGACAGTTGCCAATCATATTTGGTGTCTCTATAGCGTGCTTTTAAAACCAAAATTTGTTTTTCACTGTTATAGATTGAATAGCAGTTACTTGTCTTCAAGCGGGTGTCTCAGGCCTACAGTGTGTGCTCTGCAGAACTGTTCCAGTGCACATTGCCAATCATATCTGGTGTCTCTATAGCGTGCTTTTAAAACCAAAATTTGTTTTTCACTGTTATAGATTGAATAGCAGTTACTTGTCTTCAAGCGGGTGTGTCAGGCCTACAGTGTGTGCTCTGCAGAACTGTTCAAGTGCACATTGCCAATCATATCTGGTGTCTCTATAGCGTGCTTTTACAAAGAAAAAAGGTTTCTAGTGTAAGCTAATAGCAGCCAGTCAGTGTCCTTCAAGCGGCTCTGTCAGTCCTTCCTTCAGCGTGTGCTCTGCAGACCTGTGCCAGCGTGCATTGACAGTAACCAATCATATCTGGTGTCTCTATAGCGTGCTTTTAAAACCAAAATTTGTTTTTCACTGTTATAGATTGAATAGCAGTTACTTGTCTTCAAGCGGGTGTGTCAGGCCTCCAGTGTGTGCTCTGCAGAACTGTTCCAGTGCACATTGCCAATCATATCTGGTCTCACAGTAGCTTGCACGCATAGTACCACTAATCCCCCAAAAAATGACAGGCAGAGGCAGGCCACCCCGCAGGGGCCGTCGTGGTCGTGGTGCTGTGATTCCCTTTTGCCCTAGAATAATGCCCAGTTTTCAGAAGCCACGTACCCTGAACTTGAAAAGTTCTGAGGACTTAGTTGACTGGCTAACACAGGACACCCAATCTTGTACAGCCTCCGCTCGGAACCTTGACGCACCATCCTCCTCCAGCTTAGCTTCAGGCACCTCTCAAGATAGCACTCACCCGCCTGCCGCCACCACCAAAACTAGCACCACAGCCGCTTTACTTGGTATGTCAGAGGAGTTATTCACACACCCGTTTGAAGAAATGAGTGATGCGCAACCATTATTGCTAGAGGATGTAGATAACAGGGATATGTCTCAGGCAGGCAGCATTAAACACATGGAGGTACGGTGTGATGATGATGATGTTGTACCCGCTGCTGCTTCCTTTTCTGAGTTGTCAGATACAAGCGAAGCGGTTGATGATGACGATGCGTCCATGGATGTCACGTGGGTGCCCGCTCGGCAAGAAGAAGAACAGGGCGAAAGTTCAGATGGGGAGACAGAGAGGAGGAGGAGGAGACGAGTTGGAAGCAGGGGGGGGTCGTCGCAAGGAGCTAGTGGCACAGTCAGACAGCATGCATCGGCACCCGGGGTCAGCCCGACAGCACGCCAATCAACGCATGCTGTGTCCACCACCAGAATGCCGTCATTGCAGAGCTCAGCAGTGTGGCATTTTTTTTGTGTGTCTGCCTCTGACAACAGCGATGCCATTTGCAACCTGTGCCAAAGGAAACTGAGTCGTGGGAGGTCCAACACCCACCTAGGTACAACTGCTTTGCGTAGGCACATGATCTCACATCACAAACGCCTATGGGATCAACACATGAGTACAAGCAGCACGCCTACTCTAAGCCGCCATCCTCCTCCTGGTCCAGCATCTTCAGCCACGTCAACCACTGCTGTCCTTCTTGCCCCCTCTCAACCATCCGCCACTCCGTCTCCCGTCTTGAGCAGTTCCCGCTCATCTGCCCACAGTCATGTGTTTCTGTCAAGGACATGTTTGAGCGTAAGAAGCCAATGTCACCAAGTCACCCCCTTGCCCAGCGTCTGACAGCTGGCTTGTCCGAACTAATAGCCCGCCAGCTTTTACCATACAATCTGGTTGAGTCTGAGGCGTTCAAAAAATTTGTAGCTATTGGGACACCGCAGTGGAAGGTACCCGGACGGAATTTCTTTTCACAAAAGGCAATCCCCAACTTGTACTCGATTGTGCAAAAGGAAGTCATGGCATGTCTGGCACACAGTGTTGGGGCAAGGGTCCATCTGACCACTGATACCTGGTCTGCAAAGCATGGTCAGGGCAGGTATATCACCTACACTGCGCATTGGGTAAACCTGCTGACGGCTGACAAGCAAGGAATGCGTGGCATTGCAGAGGAGTTGGTGACACCACCACGAATTGCAGGCAGTCCTGCTGCCACCTCCTCTACTCCTCCTACTCCATCCTCTTCCATAACCTCCTCGGCTGAGTCCTCTTGTGCCGCTGCTTCTTGCTCCACATCAACGGCACCCCCCCAGCTCCCCAGGTACTATTCCACATCCCGGATACGGCAGTGTCACGTCGTCTTGGGTTTGACTTGCTTGAAAGCAGAGAGTCACACCGGACAAGCACTCCTGTCCGCCCTGAACGCACAGGTGGAAAAGTGGCTGACTCCGCAGCAACTGGATATCGGCAAAGTGGTGTGTGACAACGGAAAAAATTTGATAGCGGCATTGAAGTTGGGCAAGTTGACACATGTGCCGTGCATGGCACATGTGTGTAATCTGATCGTACAACGCTTTGTGCATAAGTACACAGGCTTACAGGACGTCCTGAAGCAGGCCAGGAAGGTGTGTGGCCATTTCAGGCGTTCCTACACGGCCATGGCTCACTTTGCCGATATCCAGCGGCGAAACAACATGCCAGTGAGGCGCTTGATTTGCGACAGCCCTACACGTTGGAATTCAACACTCCTAATGTTCGACCGCCTGCTCCAACAAGAAAAAGCTGTTAATGAATATTTGTATGACCGGGGTGCTAGGACAGCCTCTGGGGAGCTGGGAATTTTTTTGCCACGTTACTGGACGCTCATGCGCAATGCCTGTAGGCTCATGCTTCCTTTTGAGGAGGTGACAAACCTAGTCAGTCGCAGTTGTGTGTGTGCGTGTGTATGGCTGTCTGCCTGTGTGTGTGTGTGACAGGGTGAAGATTTCTTGCACATGGGTGTGACAGGGTGAAGATTTCTTGCACAGGGCGCCCAAAGGCCTAAGGCTGGCCCTGCGCATGGGTCAGTGGCTCTGCACCAGACTTCCCTCCAATTGATCAAAGTTAAAGGATTTCAAGTGGACTGATTACAATTACAGGGCCTCTAAAGAGTCCTGTATTGTTATTTGTCGTCACTACCTTCCCGCGTCGGGAGTGGGTCATTTGCGCCCCTGCTGCCTTCCTTGCATGTGGTAGCTGTTTGTCAGGGATTTGTCAATCCATATCTGCCAAGTGACCCTATGTAGGGGTAACAGTCCCTATTCTGCTCTGTGTCAGTGTGTATCATGGTCTCTGTGGACAGGGAACAGTCTCTATTCTGCTCTGTGTCAGTGTGTATCAGGGGTTTTGAGGACAGGTGTCAATCCATATCTGCCAAGTGACCCTATGTATATCTGCTGTCAGTACACAGGAAAAGTTTAAATATTTCTTGTTCTACGTTCTCTGCAACTCCACGCACCGACTCATCCAATACGTGAAGATCTGGGGTTTCTCTGACTCTCCTCAGTAGTGTATCAAACAGAGTCTGCACTGTGGTAACACGGACATCTTCAGGACATAACTCAACTATTTGCAGATAGGCAGTCTGCAGCTTCTCTTTTTCACCTGTTCTCTTCTTTCTCTTATGCGTATTCTTGTCTATATGCAGGTGGTCTCTTGCCTTTCTTTTAACCAATTCGTTCCTGTCAGGGTACCTGTGGTCTCTACCTCCGAAAGAGGTAGAGACTTAGCAGTTCCTTCATCCGGACGGTCTGATGGCTTCCTTCCTCGCGGTCTATCCGGTCGTGCAAAGCCGGCCGCGAGGGAGTGACTGCCTTTTACAGCATCACGTCCGGAAGTCGTCAGGAGACTATCGGAACGACCTGTCAGTCAATTGCTGCAGGACCAATCGGGACACCTCAGAGGCGTGGTTACTTTTCGGAACAGGGTATTTAACGGAGCTTCTCTCGTCAGCTCATTGCCCTGTCGTGGTTCTAGCTTGTTCTAGTCACTCAGTGCTTGTGTTCTGCTTATTCCCTTTGGTTTTGACCCGGCTTGCTTATTCTACTCTGCTTACCTCTGTATCCTTGATTCGGCTTGTCTCTCGCTCTCCTGCCTTCTGTTACCCTCGACCTCGGCTTGTCTTTGACTATTCTCTCAGTACTACTTACGTTAGTCCGGCCATTCTAAGGTCCGGTATACGTATCTGGCTACTGTTTGTACGCTGCGTGTTGGATCCCTGTCCCGATCCTGACATTACGACAGGGCCAATGGATCCTGCAAGTACAAACAGTCAGCTTGCTTCCCCTGATCCTAGGTTTGAAGCCATGGATCACAGAATGGATCAGATGGCAATTGCGCTACAGGCACTATTATCTCGTGCCAATAACCCACCAGAGGAGATACGTAATACCCCTATTTCTCCTGTCAGTTCAGGGTTAGAGGTAGCCACAGTGGGTGCTTCTTCTCGCATTACCCCCCCAGTACGCTATGGTGGGGCGCCTGAGAAGTGTTGTGGTTTTTTAAACCAAATTAGTATCCATTTTGAATTGCAACCTCGCTCTTATCCTACAGATAGGGCAAAGGTAGGATTTATTATCACCCTACTTATTGAAAAGGCTCTGAGATGGGCCAATCCACTATGGGAGAACGATAACCCATTAGTATATAACTAAAACGCATTTGTAGCTGCTTTTAGAAGAACATTTGACCCTCCAGGTAGAAAGGTTAATGCAGCCAGATTACTGTTGCGCCTGAGACAGGAGAACCGAACACTTGTGGATTATGCACTAGAGTTCAGGTCTCTGGCGTCAGAAGTCAAGTGGAACGAGCCGGCGTATATGGATGTATTTTTGAATGGTCTATCTGAGGTAATCCTTGATGAGGTTGCTACTAGGGAACTCCCTGAGAATTTAGAAGATTTAATTTCGTTCATCTCTCGTATAGATGAACGTTTAAGAGAGAGACAGAACACTCGAGAGAGGAATCGGAGACCTTCTTTTAGGTTAGCTCCCTCTTTTCCAAGTCCTGACTCCACGGTATCTTTGCTTCCTGAACCTATGCAGATAGGGTATACCCCCCTCTCTGAGGAGGAAAGACAGTACAGAAGAAGAGAGGGTTTGTGTATGTATTGTGGAGCCAAAGGTCATTTACTCTCGAACTGTTCTAACCGTCCGGGAAACGCTCGCACCTAAGTCTTTCTAGAGGACAGGCCTTGGGTGTTTCGATTTTGTCCTCTAATCCTAATTATAAAGATCACAGGCTTCTGCTACCAGTTTCCTTGACTTGGGAGAGGGAAGTAGTAAGGGCTATGGCATTGATAGATTCCGGTGCTGCGGAGAATTTTATCGACCAGGCCTTTGCGAGTAAAAACAACATCCCAACCCAGCTAAGGGAGACACCCTTGGCCGTTGAGGCCATAGATGGTAGACCACTACTAGACCCTGTTATCTTTCGTGAGACCATACCCATTGATTTAAATGTTGGTATCCTACACGTTGAGAATTTATCTCTTATGCTCATTTCGTCCCCTTCCGTTCCCATAGTTCTAGGGTACTCTTGGTTGAAGAAACATAACCCTATTATTGATTGGGAGTTAGGGGAGATACTTTTGTGGGGCCAGGGCTGCCAGGAGAGGTGTTTAAGCAAGGTTTCTCCCTTAGCTAATATTAACATACCGGAGAATCCTACTCAGTCCACAGAAAGACAAATACCAGACCTTTACCTAGACTTAAAGGCAGTATTTGACAAGAAGAATGCCGATTCTTTGCCGCCACACCGGTCATTTGATTGTAAGATTAAGCTTTTACCAGGGACGATGCCTCCGAGGGGCCATGTATATCCTTTGTCTGTTCAGGAAAACTCGGTTCTCGAGGAGTATATTCGGGAGAATTTAGAAAAAGGATTCATTAGGAGGTCTTCTTCTCCGGCCGGGGCTGGGTTCTTTTTTATTAAGAAAAAGGATGGTACGCTGAGACCTTGTATCGATTACCGAGGCTTGAATAAAATAACTGTCAGAAATGCCTATCCTATCCCACTGATTACTGAATTATTTGATCGTCTTAAGGGCTCCAAGATCTTCACCAAGTTAGATCTTAGAGGGGCATACAATTTGGTGAGAATCCAGCATGGTCACGAGTGGATGACGGCATTCAATACCCGGTATGGCCACTACGAATACACGGTTATGCCATTTGGACTTTGCAATTCTCCTGCAGTATTTCAAGATTTGATTAATGAGGTACTTAGGGAGTTTCAACATGATTGTGTTATTGTTTACCTGGACGACATACTAATACACTCTAAGGAGATTGAGACTCACCATAAACAGGTCAGAAAGGTATTACACAAACTTTTGCAACATGGTCTATACTGCAAATTGGAGAAATGCAGTTTTGATCAGTCTCAGACAGACTTTCTTGGGTACGTGATCTCTGGGGAAGGTTTTAAAATGGACCCTGGAAAACTCCAATCTATTTTAGACTGGCCTTTGCCCAAAGGACTCAAGGCTATCCAGAGGTTTATTGGTTTTTCCAACTACTATAGGCGCTTCATTAAGGGATACTCCTCTATCATTTCGCCTATTACCAATTTGACCAAACAAGGGGCTGATACTAAGGTCTGGTCTAAGGAGGCTCTTGTTGCTTTCAAAACTCTCAAGGAACTTTTTGCCTCGGCTCCCATTCTAGTTCATCCTGATACGACTCTGCCTTTCTTGCTCGAGGTCGATGCCTCTGAGACAGGAGTTGGGGCTGTTCTATCTCAAAGGTTAGGGGTGGATAAACCGTTACACCCTTGTGGTTTCTTCTCTAAGAAATTATCTGGGTCTGAGAGCAGATATGACATCGGGGAAAGGGAACTGTTAGCGGTCATTAAGGCTTTAAAGGAGTGGAGACATTTACTCGAAGGGACATTACACCCTGTTACTATATTAACGGATCATAAGAACTTGTCTTATATTGGGGAGGCTAAGCGCTTATCCGCCAGACAGGCTCGCTGGTCCTTGTTCCTCACTCACTTTAATTATGTACTTACTTATAGACCTGGTTCTAAGAACTCTAAAGCCGATGCTTTGTCTCGTCAATATGAACCATCCACTATAACTGAACCAGTTCTGTCCTCCATAGTTCCCAAGGGAAATATCATCGCTAACACGAATCTTAGGATTCACTCTCCATTGCTTTCCGAGATCATGAAATCTCAGCATTTGGCACCCAAACAGACTCCTGGTGATCGACACTTCGTTCCTGCCACTCTCCAACTGGAGGTGCTACGCTGTCTCCATAACAGCAAAGTGGCGGGGCATCCGGGCATCCGCAAAACATATGCTCTGGTCTCTAAAGATTTTTGGTGGCCTGACTTGCGTAAGGATATTAAAGAATTCATAGGGGCATGTGAGGTTTGTACCAAGACTAAGCAACCTCATTCGCTTCCATGCGGATTTCTGCATCCTTTAGAGGTCCCTGAAAAGCCATGGTTCTGTTTGGCCATGGACTTCATTGTTGATTTGCCCATCTCTAAAAAGCAGACTGTTATCCTCACTGTGGTGGACAGATTTACTAAGATGGCTCACTTCATTCCCTTAACCAAAACTCCCATCTTCGCCTGAATTAGCGGAGATATTCGCTAGGGAGATTTTCCGTTTGCATGGGATACCTTCCCAAATTGTCTCTGACAGAGGCTCTCAATTTGTTTCCCGTTTTTGGAGATCTTTCTGCTCCCAACTAGGCATCAAATTGAATTTCTCCTCTGCCTATCATCCTCAGTCCAATGGAGCTGCTGAACGCACTAACCAAAAAGTTGAACAATATTTACGCTGTTTCGTTTCTGAACACCAGGACGATTGGGTCGGTTTGATTCCTTGGGCGGAGTTTGCACATAACAATCTCATTTGTGATTCTACGCAGTCTAGAATTATGGCTTCCATCCTTCCATCCTTCCTTCGGAGTCTTCTTCTCAAGGGGTACCATCGGTGGATATTCATGTTGCCAATTTAAGGAAGTTGTGGGATCAGACTCGACAAATCCTTCTGCACAATTCCATGCTGGTTAAAAAACACGCTGACAAGCATAGAAGGGCTGCACCGGTGTTTGTTCCAGGCGATAGAGTTTGGTTAAGTTCTAGAAACATTCGGTTAAAGGTGCCGTCCATGAAGTTTGCTCCTCGATATATTGGACCTTACAGGGTACTGTCTCAAATTAACCCAGTTGCGTATCGTTTAGCGTTGCCTAATGTCTTGCGCAGTCCCGAATACAGTCTCTATTCTGCTCTGTGTCAGTGTGTATCATGGTCTCTGTGGACAGGGAACAGTCTCTATTCTGCTCTGTGTCAGTGTGTATCAGGGGTTTTGAGGACAGGTGTCAATCCATATCTGCCAAGTGACCCTATGTAGGGGGAACAGTCTCTATTCTGCTCTGTGTCAGTGTGTATCAGGGGTTTTGAGGACAGGTGTCAATCCATATCTGCCAAGTGACCCTATGTAGGGGGAACAGTCCCTATTCTGCTCTGTGTCAGTGTGTATCAGGGGTTTTGAGGACAGGTGTCAATCCATATCTGCCAAGTGACCCTATGTAGGGGGAACAGTCCCTATTCTGCTCTGTGTCAGTGTGTATCAGGGGTTTTGAGGACAGGTGTCAATCCATATCTGCCAAGTGACCCTATGTAGGGGGAACAGTCTCTATTCTGCTCTGTGTCAGTGTGTATCAGGGGTTTTGAGGACAGGTGTCAATCCATATCTGCCAAGTGACCCTATGTAGGGGGAACAGTCCCTATTCTGCTCTGTGTCAGTGTGTATCAGGGGTTTTGAGGACAGGTGTCAATCCATATCTTCCAAGTGACCCTATGTAGGAGGAACAGTCCCTATTCTGCTCTGTGTCAGTGTGTATCAGGGGTTTTGAGGACAGGTGTCAATCCATATCTGCCAAGTGACCCTATGTAGGGGTAACAGTCCCTATTCTGCTCTGTGTCAGTGTGTATCATGGTCTTTGTGGACAGGGAACAGTCTCTATTCTGCTCTGTGTCAGTGTGTATCAGGGTTGGGCTTTGAGGACAGGTGTCAATGTTAGGTGATTTCTGCCCTTTATGGATTAAAAGCAGACTCTGCATCAACTGTGCAATTTTCCATGGGAGTTTTGCCATGGATCCCCCTCTGGCATGCCACAGTCCAGGTGTTAGTCCCCTTAACACAATTTTTCCATCACTATTGTGGCCAGAAAGAGTCCCTGTTGTTTTTAAAATTTGCCTGCCCATTGAAGTCAATGGCGGTTCGCGGGGTTCGCGAACATTTGCGGAAGTTCGCGTTCGCCGTTCGCGAACCGAAAATTTCGGGTTCGCGACAACACTAGTCATATATAATTTTTGAACATCCGGAAAGGAAACTCCCCCTCCCTCCAATCTCTCTGTAGAATTTTCAATGACTCTCTGGGTCGCCTGTCCTGTCAAATATAGTCTGAAATCTGTTTTTGAAGACCGCGTATCGTCTGGGAGTCCACCATCAGCGGGAGATTCATGAATAGAAATGTCAGTTTGGGAAGTAAATAGGAATTAACTGCCTCAATTCTTCCCATCCATGACAGTTCTACGCCCCTCCAAGTTTAAAGAGTTCTCCTAAATTGGGTGGCTATATCTAAATAATTAAGTACTCCGATTTCCCTATATTCCAAAGATAGGATTACCCCTAGATATTTTATATTCCTAGCCTCCCAATCACACTTAAACTCCTCTTTAAGCATTTTTTCCCTAGGCCCATTTAGGCCCTTTGTCAGAATTTGTGTTTTCTTTATATTTACTTTATAGCCTGAAAATTTACCGTATTCCTTAATAAGACAAAATACTGCTGGAATAGATCTGATAGGGTCCGTAAGAGACAGGAGAACATCATCTGCATAAAGTGTTATTTTATTCTCCAGAGTATTCACCTTTAGCCCATTAATATCCTCACTCTGTCTAATAGCGGCTGCCAAAGGCTCTATAGAAAGGATGTATAGCAAGGGTACCAAAGGGCAACCCTGTCGCGTCCCATTTCTAAGTGGAAACCATTTTGATTGAAACATAAATCCGGAGACCCTGGCTTGGGGATCCTTATATAATGCCATTGTACACTCCTTAAAAACGCCATCTATGCCAAAGGCCCTCAGAACCTCTTCCAGATATTTCCAGCTAACGCGGTCAAAGGCCTTCTCGGCGTCAAGAGTGACCAAAGCAAAGGGGGATGGACTTTGACTTGCATGATATAAAACATTCATTATTTTCTTAATATTGTCGGGCGTACCCCTACCCTCCACAAACCCGCTCTGATCTATATGCACAATATCTGGTATAATTCCTTTAAGTCTCCACCTATCTCTACATTTATATTCAGCATTAATTTTTATTTCTAAGAAGACTGATGCGTGATCAGACCATGTTATAGGTCCAAATTCAGCCTTAATGACTCGCTCTAATGTATCATCCCTAGCCAAGAAATAATCAATTTGAGTGTATGACTGATGAACGTTTGAAAAGAACGTATAATCTCGTTCTTCTAAATGTTATATTCTCCAACAGTCATACAGACTGTTTTTAGCTAAGAAAGTCTGCATCATTGATGATCCTATTTTTTGACCATCAGCTTTACTTAAGTTCTTATCTCTATTCCTATCCAGTTTAGTATCTATAATGCAATTAAAATCACCGCCGATGATCAAACTTCCAGACGACACGCGATACAACCTTTTGTATCAGACTATCCAAAAATCTATGTGGGATTTGATTTGGAGCGTATACATTTACCAGGGTATACAGTATATCATTTATTCGAGCTATGACTATTAGAAACCTGCCCCCAAGATCAATCTCCTCATAAACAAGCTCATATTTCAGTCTACTTGAAAAAATAATTGCTACCCCTCTTTTCTTATTTTTTCCAATCAAATTAGAGCTATGTATCACTGGAAATTTTTTATAATTCCAAAGCTTAGATGAAGAGTTTATCGAATGTGTTTCCTGAACGAAACCAATATCAGTTTTACTATCAATTAATAATTTGTATAAGTAACCTCTTTTCTGTCCTGAGTTTAAACCCCTTGCGTTGATAGATAATATGTTAAGTGACATCTTGCCACTGCTCCCCCCACCCCTTCCTCCCCTCTAACCATCTCTCATTTAACAACCGACACACACATCCACTATCTTCATTTGGCCATATGATTTCTAGCCTCCTGAAAACATTCCACAACAAATATTCCAATTGTACATTCATTCCATTATACAAAGAACTTCTAGATAAAGTCTTTGTATTTAAACCTGCTACCGTCGCAGGACCCCGGACCAGGAAAGTGAGTTAAGTATTCTATGTTCTAAACCTATATCTCCTTTTTTTCAAAGACACAACGATGCTAATGCTCAATAATTCAAATTCAGCCCCACAACCCACCTGCAGATTGTTCAATATTATACCATTTTACATTAATCTTAACTCATCTAAAACAATTTCATTAACATTTAATTTTTTTTGTCCAAAGTTCCCTCCTTAATCCTTCTAACCTCTTGCACCTCCAATTCCCTCCTATATGTCAATATTCCCGTTATTTCCCTAATAGTATAAATTCAGTTATCATGTTAATTTAAGTGGACTGTATATTCTTAACTGTTTTGTGTAAGTATGCCAATCTTTGAAGTTGTGTATTTATTGTACTCATTTTCTGCCGACATCCACCCTTTATTTTGCTTTTTTAAGTGTAGGTAAGTGGGGAAATTTTAAACCAATATATGTGTTTATTTTATACTTCTTAAACCCTCCTTCTTATTCCCCACATTTGTGTAAACCATTTTTTTGTGTATCAATTTTTTTTCCTTTTCTTCACCTCCCCTCCCATCTTTTCCTTTTTTTTCCTTTTTTCTTTTTCTATATTGTGTGCTCTTTTATGTTATCTTACTCAAAAGCTCTAATATGTGTTTACTTTCAACAAATCTAAGTGTTCTCTATTTCTTTTAAACCATGCTCAATACCCTTTTCATATATTGACACAGATTAAGATAGAAATGCAAGAGGAAGAAGAAAAAAAAAGAATTCGATTTGAGGTAAGCTTCTAAGCTGTTAGTTTCTCTTTAAGTGCCATATTGTCTCTGAAGATATATGTTTGATCTTTGAAAAAGACCTTTATTGCCATCGGAAACAGCCACTTATAACGTATCTCCATCTTCCTAAGAATTGCCGTCTCCTCTGAGAAGGTTCTTCTTGCTTGTCTTGTATTCTGTGATAAGTCCTGAAAGAGTTTTAGATGCCGCCATTCTTCGTTGTCCAGGATCTTGTTCCTTGCTTTCTGCATAATTTGGTTTTTAATTCGGAAACTCAAAAAGCAAACTAAGACATCTCTTGGATAAGACTTGTCAATTCCGTTTGGTTTAGGCAGTCTATTAAATCTTTCAAAAGGTTCCAGACCCAAAGTCTGCGGGGACAAAATGTTTGAAAAGAAGCTATCCAGATAAGAATGTAAATCTTCTTGTGTTATTGTTTCTGGCATGCCTCTAACTCTTATAATATTTTTCCTAGAACAATCTTCTAGGTTTGTAATTTTAGTCTCAATGTCTTTTCTTCTCTTATTGTATATTGGATGATTTAATATGTTCATAATCATCTTGGACTTTTTGTAGTATAGTTGCTTCTCCGAAAGAACAGCAATTTCTAATCTGAGGTCGTTTGTATTAAATTCAATATCATTTTAATTTTTTTTATGTAAATTATCCAGCATTTGAGTTAAAACTTGCTGTGAGATTCCTTGTGATATTTTCGGCAAGTGTGGGAAATCATCTTCTGATAAATTAGATGTTTGGTGAGGGGAGAGTTCAGCGTTATCTAGAGGCAGAGATTTTTGGTGCTTTTCTATTTCTGTATATACTAATTGATGGTTTCTTTTTTTCAATATTTAAGGCTTTCTCTTTTTTTAGGAGCCATGTGTGCTGAAAAATATCCAGCTTCAATTTGATAAAAATTTGTGTTACTGCAGTTGTCAGTTTGCCTTTAGCTTTGTTGTAAAGCAATAAAATTCAGGTCTTTGCTACGTCTTAATTCCCTTCACTTGGGGATATATGGCTCCTTAGCACTTATGTCTTCAAGCTGGATGCTACTAATTTAACCTCTTTAGGGTTACAATATTTCACTTATGATTTTATTCCCTCCAGCCTTTATTTAGAATTTTTTTTTATCCATTTTGAATATGCATTTAAGTAAATTTAAGTTGTCTAACTCAGCAAGTCTTACTTTCAGATGTTGACTTTATATTCACAGAGTTCCTCTGTTTCCTTCTTAAATCTTCTCTTGCTCCTTTCTCCTCTTTCTCCTCTCTTTCCCCTCTCCGAAATATCTCACACTCCATCCTCAGTATCAACAAAGAGGGCAATCCCCAGGCCGAAAAGAGATCTTTGTCAAAAACCTGCAGCGTTGTGGAGCCCGAGCTAGGTGTCAATCTCTGTGTGTGCGGCTGATATCTTTGTCTGCCTCGCTGTCTTCGTTTACCTTGCACCGTCAGAGTTCAGCGTCCATGCCACCTCAGTTCCTCACTTCCTGGTCCCGGAAGCATGCGGACCTGCAACGTGCGTGCCCACTTATGTCACGCACAGCCCACCCATCTGACTGTGCTGGCCCTTTAATAACCGTCTGGGGACATATTGAGACTTTGTGTGACAATGCCCCTTTAAGACTGTCCCCAAACCTTTAAAATCCTTTGTGCATGGCTTTCTTCCACTTGCTTCCGTAAATGGGGCTTACTGAACCAAGTACCACACAGGCGGACTACCCAGAAGTGGAAGTGGAAGTGTGCAGGCAATTTACCTCCCAGGCTCGGAGCCTGCTGTAGGTAAATTGCTGACCACTGGGGGGCCTCCGTTCGTGCAAACGAACATGTGGCGGCAGCCATCTTAGTTAATTCGAACTCGGTCAGCGGTGTGTGCCCCTGAATCTATGGAACTGAAATCGGCTACACATTCAGACGAACACGTTGACCCTTACCTTCTCCTCCACTAAGTTTTCAGCCACAGATACGAAGTCCCGTTCGGCAGTTTGAATGTACTGCAATACTGAGCCATTTGCACGAATGGTGCCCCGTTTGTGCATTTGCCATTTTTCAGTGTGAAACAGACTGACCGACCGCACAGCCCAAATCTATGGAACTGTTTTGGGCATAAAGTATGCTGATTCTGAAAATGTTTTATGTGAATGTGATGTATATTTTTAAAGTTACAGTACATGTGTAAAAAGTATATTTTTCCTGCCTGTGATAACTACATTAACCCACTGTGTTCATTAATTATATCACAGGCAGAGGGGATGGTTTGTGTGTAATTGCTGGGAGTGTTTTACTGTAATGTATGAATGGGCATAATAGCAGAGTGTTCAGTTCTACTTCACTCTCAATTTGGAGTTCCGTCTTTTATTGGGGGAATCTGCTACAAGGGATTGCTATGCTAGTCATACTCTCTTGCTATATCACTACTAAGCTCTTGTAAGAGCTTGTTCCTGGTTTTGCTCTCTGAAGGAGTCTACGGTGGTTATGGTGTCTGCTGGAGTGCTTGGAGCCCTCAGGAAGCGCTAGGAGCATCCTTCAACTGAGGTACCCAGTCAGGGTGCCAGGTGATCTGTTACAGGGAGATGTTGCTGAAAACATATTGGGGTGTTCTTTGTCAGTAACACATAACAGGAACTGATAATCCATGCCTAAAGTACAATGTGAGAGAAAAATAACACAAACAAATTACTACCCAAAGGTTTGTTGGTAGAATAAGTGCATGGCAAGTGTTAAAAAAACACCACGTGAAATACCCTAGGATGTCTACTTTTCAAAAATATATGGTTTGATTGGGGTAAATTACATTGGCCAAATTAAAAAATGTCCCAAATAGAACATTGTAAGAAATTATGACCCTCTTACAAGGATTTTCTTTTAGGGAATGTGTGACAAATAAGACACAAACACAAGTGTATAATAAAATATATTGTAAATATTAATTTAAGGATACTGTTAGATTTTAAAAGGATATACACATGCTATCCAGTAGACTTGGGCATTTCAGAACTTTTCGTTTCGTACGAATGTATTCGTACGAAAAATAAAGTAGTTTAGTCAGAACCGAAATTCGTCAATTCTTTCATTCGTTTTCGTACGATATTCGTTAGTATTTTCGTTTCGGATAAACTCGTTCGTTCATTCGGCTTGTTCATTTAATTGAACCAAATGAATTCATTCATATTCATAACACTATGTTCCCTAATCCCTAAATACCGAATAGCTTCAACCGAACTCAGTAAAACCATTCGTTTCAAATGTTGAACATTTCTCTAACAACATGGCATTGAATGCTGTATTTCGTAATTTCGTTTAATTTACGCCTAAAACTCCCGAATGTTCAAATGTACGAACGCTGCCATTCGCATGAAAATGAATTGGCTCTATTAGTAAACTACCGAACACCACTTACTATAGTCATTCGCATGGCGAATGACATTGCAAATGCAATGCATTGCTTTGCTTTTGCTTAGTTTTTCTTTTCAACGTGTATTTTATTGAGATTTTCAGTAGGGGGGTACAGAAGGGAAGAAGGAGGAAAAAAGGGGAACATACATTTCTCTAACAACATGGCATTGAATGCTGTAGTGTATTTCGTAATTTCGTTTAATTTACGCCTAAAACTCCCGAATGTTCAAATGTACGAACGCTGCCATTCGCATGAAAATGAATTGGCTCTATTAGTAAACTACCGAACACCACTTACTATAGTCATTCGCATGGCGAATGACATTGCAAATGCAATGCATTGCTTTGCTTTTGCTTAGTTTTTCTTTTCAACGTGTATTTTATTGAGATTTTCAGTAGGGGGGTACAGAAGGGAAGAAGGAGGAAAAAAGGGGAACATACATTTCTCTAACAACATGGCATTGAATGCTGTAGTGTATTTCGTAATTTCGTTTAATTTACGCCTAAAACTCCCGAATGTTCAAATGTACGAACGCTGCCATTCGCATGAAAATGAATTGGCTCTATTAGTAAACTACCGAACCCCACTTACTATAGTCATTCGCATGGCGAATGACATTGCAAATGCAATGCATTGCTTTGCTTTTGCTTAGTTTTTTTTTTCAACTTGTATTTTATCTAGATTTTCAGTAGGGGGGTACAGAAGGGAAGAAGGAGGAAAAAAGGGGAACATACATCAAATATATAATCCAGTACAGCATATACATCCAGTGTGATTGCGCAAGGAAACATATTCACAAAAACATAAGTTTACGGCTTTAGGTTCACAAGATCCTACCCTGTCAACTTTGTAATGGTTACAGATTATAGATTAGTTACACAACATGAGTGACTGACTACATATATATACCATGGAGGACACCATAGACATTTAGATGATCAGAGGATTATGTGGTTAGGTGGTGAGATGGGTGGACGAAGATTAGTAAAATTTTTGGAAGCGTTATGCGTTCAGGAAATAGAGACCGGTAACGGCCGGGGATGATATTCTGGTGTTTGCCGTCATCAACACTACGGCATATACTGAGTTAAGTTACTGAATTAAGCTCTACTAACTCTGTGTCGTTGGTTATATTATATTCTTTCAATATTGATTGTTAATGATTGTTAATAACCTGCATCAGTAATGCTTCATTGCTTAGCATAGGGATACCTACATCTTACTGTGTCAATAGGTCATCTAGTTCAACTATAGGGGTGTACTGTCTAGTGTCTAGGTTTTTTTTGGCTTCAGACATGAGTCATGCTTCCCTGACAGGTGGTACTGGCAACACAGTATCATTTTAGCAGAGAGTGGGAAAGTAGGAGCCAATTAAATGGGCTTTTACATACTGCCAGACAAAACTGTAAAAAATAAAAGTATCAACTTCAATGCAAAATCTATCCAGATTTTCTATAGGCCAGCCATTCAGCCATTTTGGAGCTCAGCCAGCCCACTACCCTGTGTCAGCCATTTTAGTCATTTTTATTGGGACCTTGCCAGAAGTGGTCATGTCCTCCTCCAGCTCCTCTAGTGATTCAGCTATGGATATAGTGGAGGGGGGCATTGGCCCTTCTGGCCAAGATCAAGGAGAAGCAAGTGGGAGAAGCAAGAAGAAGCAGAGAGAGCCAAGGATTTTAAAAGTAGCATGTCCTGGGAGGAAGAGTAAATATGCTCACAGCTTTGGTGCAGAGGAGAATAAAGTACTGGTAAACAAGCTTTGCCAGTACTACCAATGTATATTTGGGGGAGCAGCCAAAAATACTTCTAGAGCAAGAAAAAACAAAATGTGGAGGAAGATTGCGGCATCGGTGAACACTGTTGGAGGGAACAACCGCACCCAGGAGGTGGTGAAGAAACGGTAAGTGCACTTATATTCCTAAAAATAATTTTCTTTATGCCATGTTTTTTAAAACTTTTTTTTTCCTCCATGTGCTTTTGCTACACCCCCACCCCCACCAGTGGCAGCTATGCTTTTAAGTCTTTTAAAAGTGAGGGTTGGGTCACTTAAGCACATAGAGGGAAAAAAACATGAAAATGTTAGTACTCAGTCAGTGCAGGGATAATGGGAATGGTAGTACTTAGTCAGTGCAGGGATAATGGGAATGGTAGTACTTAAGTCAGTGCAGGGATAATGAGAATGACAGCACACAAAGTACTACCATTCTCATTATCCCTGCACTGACAGTCAGACTCAGCATACATCAAACATAAACCCTTCCAAAAATCAGCCAAATCCCCCCAGTGGATCAAAAGTTAGCTGGAAGTCCTTTATGACCGACCGCAAGCACAATTTCCTGCCCAAAACAGTTCCATAGATTTGGGCTGTGCGGTCGGTCAATTTCATGCGAAAAAACGACTAAGTCCCATTTCGAACGGGACTTAGTCTCTGGAGCTGCAAGTTCCGTATGGGAGAAGGTAAGGGTCAGCGGTGTTCGGCAGAATGTGTAGCCGATTTTAGTTCCACAGAATCTTTAGCATACACCGCTGACCGCATTTGAGGAAACCAAGATGGCCGCCGCCACGTGCAATTAACCTGCAGTAACCTCACAGCCTGGGAGGTAAATTGCCTGCACACTTTAACTTCTGGGTGGTCTGCCTGTGTGGTACTTGGTTCAGTAAGCCCTATTTACTGAACCAAGTGGGAGAAAGCCAGGGGCAAGTTATTTTACAGGTCTGGGGACATAGTCTTAAAGGGACATTGTTCAGCAAAGTCACAATATGTCCCCCAGACGGTTCTTAAAGGGCCATACACACCCAATAAAAGTCCATAAGTTTTCAGGGGCACAATCTTCCAGGGGCCATAGTCATGAGGAAGGAGGCTGGCAAATAGGCTTCTACACAATCCAGGGAAGCAGGGCAATTTATCATTTAAAGGGCCAGTTACAAATAGCAATTTGTAACAGTATGACTTAGTGCAGGGATAATGAGAATGACAGCACACAAAGTACTAACATTCTCATTATCCCTGCACTGACTAAGTACTACCATTCCCATTATCCCTGCACTGACTGAGTACTACCATTTTCATTATCCATGCACTGACTGTCAGTGCAGGGATAATGAGAATGATAGTACTTTGTGTTCCTTCATTCTCATTATCCATGCACTGACTGTCAGTGCAGGGATAATGAGAATGGTAGTACTTTGTGTGCTGTCATTCTCATTATCCCTGCACTGACTTAAGTACTACCATTCTCATTATCCCTGCACTGACTGCGTTCTGTCATTCTCATTTATTCCTGCACTGACTGTCAGTGCAGGGATAATGAGGATGGTAGTACTTAGTCAGTGCAGGGATAATGAGGATGGTAGTACTTAGTCAGTGCAGGGATAATGAGAATGGTAGTACTGACAGTCAGTGCAGGGATAATGAAAATGGTAGTACTCACTCAGTCAGTGCAGGGATAATGGGAATGGTAGTACTTAGTCAGTGCAGGGATAATGGGAATGGTAGTACTTAAGTCAGTGCAGGGATAATGAGAATGACAGCACACAAAGTACTACCATTCTCATTATCCCTGCACTGACAGTCAGACTCAGCATACATCAAACATAAACACTTCCAAAAATCAGCCAAATCCCCCCAGTGGATCAAAAGTTAGCTGGAAGTCCTTTATGACCGACCGCAAGCACAATTTCCTGCCCAAAACAGTTCCATAGATTTGGGCTGTGCGGTCGGTCAATTTCATGCGAAAAAACGACTAAGTCCCATTTCGAACGGGACTTAGTCTCTGGAGCTGCAAGTTCAGTATGGGAGAAGGTAAGGGTCAGCGGTGTTCGGCAAAATGTGTAGCCGATTTCAGTTCCACAGAATCTTTAGCATACACCGCTGACCGCATTCGAGGAAACCAAGATGGCCGCCGCCACGTGCAATTAACCTGCAGTAACCTCACAGCCTGGGAGGTAAATTGCCTGCACACTTTAGCTTCTGGGTGGTCTGCCTGTGTAATACTTGGTTCAGTAAGCCATATTTACTGAACCAAGTGGGGGAAAGCCAGGGGCAAGTTATTTTACAGGTCTGGGGACATAGTCTTAAAGGGACATTGTTCAGCAAAGTCACAATATGTCCCCCAGACGGTTCTTAAAGGGCCATACACACCCAATAAAAGTCCATAAGTTTTCAGGGGCACAATCTTCCAGGGGCCATAGTCATGAGGAAGGAGGCTGGCAAATAGGCTTCTACACAATCCAGGGAAGCAGGGCAATTTATCATTTAAAGGGCCAGTTACAAATAGCAATTTGTAACAGTATGACTTAGTGCAGGGATAATGAGAATGACAGCACACAAAGTACTAACATTCTCATTATCCCTGCACTGACAGTCAGTGCAGGGATAATGAAAATGGTAGTACTCACTCAGTCAGTGCAGGGATAATGGGAATGGTAGTACTTAGTCAGTGCAGGGATAATGAGAATTACAGCACACAAAGTACTACCATTCTCATTATCCCTGCACTGACTGCGTTCTGTCATTCTCATTTATTCCTGCACTGACTGTCAGTGCAGGGATAATGAGGATGGTAGTACTCAGTCAGTGCAGGGATAATGAGGATGGTAGTACTCAGTCAGTGCAGGGATAATGAGAATGGTAGTACTCAGTCAGTGTAGGGATAATGAGAATGGTAGTACTCAGTCAGTGTAGGGATAATGAGAATGGTAGTACTTTGTGTGCTGCCATTCTCATTATCCCTGCACTGACTAAGTACTACCATTCCCATTATCCCTGCACTGACTGCGTTCTGTCATTCTCATTTATTCCTGCACTGACTGTCAGTGCAGGGATAATGAGGATGGTAGTACTTAGTCAGTGCAGGGATAATGAGGATGGTAGTACTGACAGTCAGTGCAGGGATAATGAAAATGGTAGTACTCACTCAGTCAGTGCAGGGATAATGGGAATGGTAGTACTTAGTCAGTGCAGGGATAATGGGAATGGTAGTACTTAGTCAGTGCAGGGATAATGGGAATGGTAGTACTTAGTCAGTGCAGGGATAATGAGAATTGCAGCACACAAAGTACTAACATTCTCATTATCCCTGCACTGACTAAGTACTACCATTATCATTATCCCTGCACTGACCAAGTACTACCATTCTCATTATCCCTGCACTGACAGTCAGTGCATGGATAATGAAAATGGTAGTACTCAGTCAGTGCAGGGATAATGAGAATGACAGCACACAAAGTACTACCATTCAGATATAGCAATCGGATGGGTGTACTGTGCATGCGCGCGACACATCCATCAGACATCCACAAGAGGTGGAGTTAACCCCTAAAGATAATTATTGCAGTTGCAATAATTGGGACACTGAACCCAGACCACTTCAATGTGCAGAATTGTTCTGGGTGCCTATAGTATCCCTTTAAACATGTCGGTATACATATATATAGAAACATATTAAAGTAATTAATCAATCACACATGTCATTGCAGTTACTACGACATCAGGCGGATGGTGAAGAGGAAGGTGAAGGCAGCAGCCGCCTCCAGGAAGACAGGAGGTGGTTCACAAGACAAAGAACCGAACCTGCTGCCCTATGAAGAGGAGCTCCTGCAGTTCCTGGGAAGAGACAACATCCTTGGGATTGAGGGGACAACTGGCACTGAAACATCTGAAGGTATGTTGTTAAAGGACCACTATAGTGCCAATAAAAGAAACTCGTTTTCCTGGCACTATAGGGTAATTAGGTCCCCCCCACTCTCGTGGTGCCCTTCCCACTTCAGCCACTTACCTTTCTCCAGCACCGGGCTCCCTCGGCGCTGGGGAACACTCCTCTCTCTGCCGACGTCAGCTCCGAATGCGCAGCAAGAGCCGTGCACGCATTCAAACCGCCCACAGGAAAGCATTACTCAATGCTATCCTATGGACTTCCAGCATCTTCTCACTGTAATTTTCACAGTGAGAATCGCAGAAACGCCTCTAGTGGCTGTCAGTGAGACAGGCACTAGAGGCTGGATTAACCCTCAGTGAAACAGCAGTTTCTCTAGAACTGCTATGTTTTCAGCTGCAGGCTTTAAACTAGAGGGACCTGGCATCCAGACCACTTCATTGAGCTGAAGTGGTCTGGGTGCCTATAGTGCTCCTTTAAATTCATATTTGTCAGTCAAAATGTACATATATCAGTTTTCTTGTGTTAACCCTCCAATTTGTGTTTTCTATGCCATCAGTGCAAGCCCCTCAATCCCCTGAAGAGGCACCAGGAACTGCAGGAGATGTGGTCTCCATGGAGAGCAGGGCAGCAGGTTCACCTCCTGTCTCCCTGGAAATGCGCCTGGCTTCACTTTCCTCTGGTAAGTATTTGCATAGCATTGTAAGATGAATGTTATATATGTGTGTGTGTGTGCGTGCATTTAAACATACACACACACGTATGATTTTACTGTATATGAAGTTAATTTATCACATACATGTATTTCAGACCATCCGCAACTTGTCGATGTTCCTTCACCACGTATGAGTGTGGTTTCCCTCCAACAGCCGGCCACTGGTGTCCAGGAACAGGGATCCACTGCTGAGCGTAAGTAAAAAATGCTTTAACTGTACACATTTTCTTTACATGCATACTAGTTTATGTAACAATCAGGGCCGGGTCGACCGCTAGGCAAACTAGCCGTCTACCTAGGGCGCACTGGCCAGGGGGCTCAATGTCTGGGTGACCAGCAGGGGTGGGGGGGCGCACATCGCTCCTCTCCTTCTGTTAACTTTATGTACTGTGGCTGAGTGTACCACGTGGATGATCTTCTGTACCATCTACTTGGCCTCTCAACGCATTTCTTTGTGCCCACCTCCCTTTCCTTCTAATCTCACTACATGTATCGTGTCCGAGTGTCCCCAGGTAGAGAATCTCCTGTTTCTTTTGCATGACAGGAAGCTGATTGTTGCACTCAACTTCCTGTCATGCAGAAGAAACAGGAGATTCTCTACCTGGGGACGCTCGGACACGATACATGTAGTGAGATTCGAAGGAAAGGGAGGTGGGCACAAAGAAATGCGTTGAGAGGCCACAAATAGACTGAAAAAGGGCTAGGGGGGACAAAGATGCATAACTATACATAGACATAATATTAAATTAATAGCATGACTGCATATATCTTATTTCCAAGTTTAAATAATATTGTTGTACAGATAATAGTAAGCATTGCAACATATGACACATGCTAACAATGTTCTTTCTCTGTTTTCCCTTATAGGTTCTGATGGTACTCTCCCCCTGCAAGAGGAGGGTACCATTACCCTAACAGCAGTGGATCCTGATTCAGAGACATCAGTGGCCGAAGAACAGTTGCCGCAACTTCCTCCAACGATGGCTGCGCTGTATGCGACGAGCCCGGCTCGTCAAGCTGAACCGGACACGTCCATACAGCAGGATAGGGAATATCTGCGAGAACTTTTGCAGAATGTGGTAACCGAGGTACGCTCCATGTCAAGCATTTTGAATGAGGGCGTTAGGCAATTTACATCAGCAATGGTTTGCTTGCAGCAAAATGGTCAGCGCTTCATGGAAATGAGGGAGGAAGAGTGCATTTTAATGCGCGCGCAAGCTGCCCATAATTTGGGCATAACCCTTGCTGATGTAGATAGCCTAGTTCGTGAACAACGTGCGCAGGGTCTTCCCAGAAGGGATGATGATGATGAATAGATATCTGCGGGAATAATGCACTCAGATGTTTATTTCTCATTATCATCCACAATGTGAACACAACTGACGCTGTTCATTATAGGTTGTTATATTCTCAATTTTCTCCTGGTTTTCCCTATCCTTCCCCTGAATATACATTGGTTATTCTCCTCTGCACTATATCCTCCCAGGACTGCTCCTAACAACCTGGGCTTTCTCTGCTTCGTTGCTTCTCCCACTTGCTTTTCTAATAAAAAAAAATATTAGATTACAACTTCTGACTCCTCTTTTCTTTAATGGTGTGTGTGTGTGGGTGTATATATATATATATATATATATATATATATATATATACATATACATATACATATACATATACATTACATATACACACACACAAACAAACTTGAACGAAAAATATACCGTATTTATCGGCATATAACACGCACTTTTTCTCCCTGAATATAGGTGGGAAATGATGTGTGCGTGTTATACGCCGATATACCATATTTACTTACCTGTCTTGAAGCGCGGGCCGGTGTTCAGCGCGCAACGCGGTACTGGAACTTCAATTTCAGGTTCCAGTTTCCGGCGGGACTTAAAGGAAGTGTGCACATTACAATACATACAATAAACAATACACAAGATCCAGCGCACTCTCCTATCCACTAAACAGGAACTTCAATGTTGACAGATTTTATTAGTTTGTAAAAGTTTTTTTTAAAAACACCTAATCTAGGCAAATAAAAATAATGGTGGTTTAGTTACATTATATGATCATACATTGCATAAGCCTGCCACAACGTCAATGTACCCCATCTTTGGCAGGTCCTACTCTAACAGTCTAATGTCTGCTCTAATGAGATTAACAAACTAACTTGGGAAAAAATTCCATCTGAGACTCCCTGCAGTACAAGGCTAAATAGGGACATGAGATGAGGCACCTGTAACAGGGAGGGGTGCAAAACCAAGGAGTTGGCTAGACTCCCAAATATATATATATATATATGAAACATGGGGGACGGTTGCACTCACCTGAACATGCTTAAATGGAGTGCTGCTGGGGGCCATATTATACAATAAACAATACACAAGATCCAGCGCACTCTCCTATCTACTAAACAGCAACTTCAATGTTGACAGATTTTATTAGTTTTTAAAAGTTTTTTTAAAAACACCTAATCTAGGCAAATAAAAATAATGGGGATTTAGTTACATTATATGATCATACATTGCATAAGCCTGCCACAACGTCAATGTACCCAATCTTTGCCAGGTCCTACTCTCACAGTCTAATGTCTGCTCTTATGAGATTAACCCATAGATATAAAATATTAATTGGGCCACAAATATCAATGTAAAAAATGTAATCATTGCCTCATCTCAAATTCCCAAGTCAGATCTTTCTCATCCCCCCTCCCCCTATCCAATACACTGCTGGCCCCCCTCCCCCTAATATACTGCTGTCACCCCCCTGCTCTAATATACTGCTGACCCCCCTCCCCTAATACATTGCTGACCCCCTTGTTCCCCTCCCCAATACATTACTGCCCCCCAATATATTACTGCCCTCCCTCCCCAATACATTACTGCCCCCTCCCCAATACATTACTGCACCCTCCCCAATACATTACTGCCCCTCCCCAAATACATAACTGCACCCTCCCCAATACATTACTGCCCCCTCCCCAATACATTACTGCCCCCCTCCCCAAATACATTACTGCCCCTCACCAAATACATTACTGCCCTCCCCAATACATTACTGCCCCCCCTCCCCAATACATTACTGCCCCCCCTCCCAAAATACATTACTCCCCTCCCCAATACATTACTGCCCCCTTCCCCAAATACATTACTGCCCCCCCTCCCCAATACATTACTGCCCCCTTCCCCAAATACATTACTGCCCCCCCTCCCCAATACATTACTGCCCCCTCCCCAATACATTACTGCCCCCTTCCCCAAATACATTACTGCCCCCCCTCCCCAATACATTACTGCCCCCTCCCCAATACATTACTGCCCCCTCCCCAATACATTACTGCCCCCCCTCCCAAAATACATTACTCCCCTCCCCAATACATTACTGCCCCCCTCCCCAAATACATTACTCCCCTCCCCAATACATTACTGCCCCCCTCCCCAAATACATTACTCCCCTCCCCAATACATTACTGCCCCCTTCCCCAAATACATTACTGCCCCCCCTCCCCAATACATTACTGCACCCTCCCCAATACATTACTGCACCCTCCCCAATACATTACTGCCCCTCCCCAAATACATAACTGCACCCTCCCCAATACATTACTGCCCCCCTCCCCAAATACATTACTGCCCTCCCCAATACATTACTGCCCCCCTCCCCAAATACATTACTCCCCTCCCCAATACATTACTGCCCCCTTCCCCAAATACATTACTGCCCCCCCTCCCCAATACATTACTGCACCCTCCCCAATACATTACTGCACCCTCCCCAATACATTACTGCCCCTCCCCAAATACATAACTGCACCCTCCCCAATACATTACTGCCCCCCTCCCCAAATACATTACTCCCCTCCCCAATACATTACTGCCCCCCTCCCCAAATACATTACTCCCCTCCCCAATACATTACTGCCCCCTTCCCCAAATACATTACTGCCCCCCCTCCCCAATACATTACTGCACCCTCCCCAATACATTACTGCACCCTCCCCAATACATTACTGCCCCTCCCCAAATACATTACTGCCCCTCCCCAAATACATAACTGCACCCTCCCCAATACATTACTGCCCCCCTCCCCAAATACATTACTCCCCTCCCCAATACATTACTGCACCCTCCCCAATACATTACTGCCCCTCCCCAAATACATAACTGCACCCTCCCCAATACATTACTGCCCCCTTCCCCAAATACATTACTGCCCCCCTCCCCAATACATTACTGCCCCCTCCCCAATACATTACTGCCCCCCTCCCCAAATACATTACTCCCCTCCCCAATACATTACTGCCCCCCTCCCCAAATACATTACTCCCCTCCCCAATACATTACTGCCCCCTTCCCCAAATACATTACTGCCCCCCCTCCCCAATACATTACTGCCCCCTCCCCAATACATTACTGCCCCCTCCCCAATACATTACTGCCCCCCTCCCCAAATACATTACTCCCCTCCCCAATACATTACTGCCCCCTTCCCCAAATACATTACTGCCCCCCCTCCCCAATACATAACTGCACCCTCCCCAATACATTACTGCCCCCCTCCCCAAATACATTACTCCCCTCCCCAATACATTACTGCCCCCTTCCCCAAATACATTACTGCCCCCCTCCCCAATACATTACTGTCCCCTCCACAATACATTACTGCCCCCCTCCCCAAAAACGTTGCTCCTAGCGCTCACCAAAGGACCATCAACACCGTAGACACCATGAGTACCGCTGACTTCATGAACCGCCGCTGCTGGGCTGGAATCACTCTGTCTGCTATCCACCCTGGACTTATGACCAGGTTCTAGTGGGTGAACCTCTTCCTTCTGTAGAGGGAAGCAGGATCAGGAACAAGAGCTCAGTAGCTAAGGGAGTACGCAGAGCATGCTGGGCTCGCATAGAGCAGTGGCTGGCAGGAGGGAGAACGTGGAGGGAGTCTGCTGGGCTCCTCTTTGCTGCCCCAACTACAGGCTACAGTTAAGAGGCAAGGAGGGGGAAATACTTTTTTTTTTTTAATTATACAAATTCTACATTAAAAAAAATAATCCCAGCAGCATTTGTCACACATCCAACACACACACACACACACACACACACACACACATCAAACAGACAAACAGCATCCACTACACAACAACACACATCATCCACTACACAACCACACACATCATCCACTACACAACCATACACATCATCCACTAAACAACCATACACATCATCCACTACACAACCATACACATCATCCACTACACAACCACACACATCATCCACTACACAACCATACACATCATCCACTACACAACCACACACATCATCCACTACACAACCATACACATCATCCACTACACAACCACACACATCATCCACTACACAACCACACACATCATCCACTACACAACCACACACACATCATCCACTACACAACCATACACATCATCCACTACACAACCATACACATCATCCACTACACAACCATATAACTAGAAAGAAATTTGAGAAACCCTAAGCTCAATTACAGTCAAAGTGTAGAGCAGGGTACCCCAATTTAGGCAGATTAAATTTAAGAAAGGCAATCTGCTCCATGAGATGAGGTGACATTTGTGAGCGCTGTGGATTCAGTATATTACCGGTTACCGAAAACACACGCTCACTTGGGACAGTGGTTGGCGGACATGAAAGCAGCTCCTGCGCAACCAATGAGAGTGCAGGCCACACACTCTTCTTCTCATCCCAATAGCTAAGAGGGTCGACATTATGGGGCAAAGGAGGTTCAGAGAGGTACGCTCTGACCATTTCTGAGGCAGTGCTCTCCTGTCTGCTGCTAGCACTCTCAGTGGGTCCAACTATATCCTCAAGCAACTCTTCCCAAAATGCAGCTGCTCCACTCAGTTGTGTGGTGGTGGTGGTAGTGCCACTGCTTCTGCAAGAAGTGGCCGACATCTCAGCCTCCTGCTGAACTACTCCCTCATACAGCATTCCCCTCTTTTGCTGCCAGTCACACACCCTCTGGATCAGTTTCTCCCTCCAATTTGTTAAGTTATTGGATCTGAGTGCAAGCTTTCCCTTAATCCTTGGATCACACAGGCAAGCTAGCATCAGTTCAGGAGAATTATCCAATCGCTCACGTAGGCGAACTTTAAGCTGATCCTTCAGCCTCCTGACCAGAGTTACTACATCAGGATGTAAAGGATCACCTTGAACAACCTCTTGGCGTTCAAGGAAGACACCCATCTTGCTCCCTAGATGGGTGAAAACAGGGATTACCTGTCCCAGATTGGCAGTGTTCAAGCTTAAATTTTCAGTGGCATCCCTGAAGGGTTTCAGGACTGCCACTAGCTGAGCAATCACTGTCCAATCGTCTCTACCTAGTGGAGAACCAATACCAATGTACTGGTCTGATGACAGACTATGGATTGCCCTCTGCTGCTCTAAAATCCTCTCCAGCATCTCTACAGTAGAGTTCCACCGTGTACTGACATCTTGTCGTAGACAGTGTGTGGGAAGACCTGCCTTCTCTTGTTCCTGCCTCAACAGTTGGCTAGCCTTCACACTGCGGTGGAAGTGCCCAGCAATCCTCCTGCACCTTTCAATCACACTGGAAACTCTGTTATTACCTTCTGGGATTGCTGACTTTACTACTAGATGGATAATGTGCGCTGCACAGCGCACACCAACAAGGTTGCCATCACGCAGAGCTTTCACCATATTTGTAGCTCCATCAGTAACCACAAAGCCCACTTCTACATTGGTGCCTGCCTCCGCTCCAACCCAAAGAGACACCATCCTCCTTACTGCCTGCAGAATGTTATCTGAAGTGTGTTTTTCATCCATCACTTCAGCATGGAGAAGGAAAGAGCGATAGCCCAGCTGATCAGATACACCTCCCTTTCTGCTAGACACTGCTGCTGAAGTTGCAGCAGCAGCTTCCTGAGACACACCAGGCTCCCACCAGTGTGCTGTCAGGGAAAGGAAGGCATGCTGGCCACTTGGTGCACTCCACAAATCTGTGGTAAAATGCACAGACTGACCAGCAGCCTTCGAAAGCTCCCTTTTAACTACTCCAACACAGGACCGGTAAAGTGAAGGGACTATCCTCCTGCTGAAAGTGGAGCGTGAGGGAAGATGATATTGTGGAGCCACAGCCTCCATCAACTGTTTGAAAGGCTGCCCTTCTATCATAGAAAATGAAGCACCCCCAACAGCAATTAACTGGCCAATAAGTCGCGTAATTTTATTGGCCTGCTGTTTAGACATAGCCCTGGAGTGGAATCCCCCAAATTGTTCCAGGGTGGGCTGGACGCATTGTGATGCTCCAACCAGTCTTGGTTGTTGGCTGGCAGCACCAGTAGCTCTTGGCTCTGCAACACCTCCCATGTCACTCCTAGCTGCCATGGTACTGGACACTGTAATAGTAGAAGCTATGCTGCCTGCCCTAGTACTTTCTGCCTCTTCCCTCAATAACACAGCCTTGTGATGGCTGCGAAGGTGATGGTTCATCCCTGCACTGGTGAGATGACCCAACACTCTCCCCCTGCTAACTTCCTTCCCACAAAGTTTGCACTTTGCAAAGCGCCCATCTCCAACACTTTCAAAGTGATCCCAAACTTTGCTGCGGCGCAAAACATTGGCACTTGCCCTTCGGGATTCTGCTGCTAATGGTGGTGTAATAATTGGTGGTGGGGGTGGTGGTGGTGGTGGTGGTGGTGGTGGTGGTGGTGGTGGTGGTGGTGGTGGTGGTCTGCTAATGGTTGAAGTAGCAGGTGCTACTATTGGAGAAAGTGGAGAGGAAGGGGAAAAATGTGCACTTGTAGCAGGAGAAAAGGTTGGACTGCTCCCTGAAGAATTCTGACTTTCCTCTACTATCTCATCCTCATTCTCAGGCTCATAGTCAAGCTCTTCATCAGCCAGACTAAATGCAATTCCTGCAAGGTTGGGGGTAAGACTGATATCACCTCCAGGAATAATAGGACTAGGAGCACTGGGTAGCATTGGCAATGGCAACAACTCCTGTGCTGAGGTGCCGCTGTCAGTGGTAGAAGCAGGCGCAGCACTGGTGGTGGTGGAAGTGGTGGTCTTGAGAGGGGGATTAGGAAACAGCCTCCGTGTACAAGAAGGACGCTTCTTAGCAGCACGACTCACAGGCCTGCTTGTGGTATTGGAAGATGCTTGGGGAAAAACACGCTTCCTCTTACTTATTGGGCTACTCCTACTACCAGTTGTGTTTTTAGTATTAGTAGCCATAGTGCTCACCCTTAAAAGCCCTGCTGGTTTCCCTTTGCCATAGAAAAGACTTGCAATTCTGGGCCTTGCTGCACTGCTGCCTGCTATTGGTGCCACTGCCTTTCCTTGACCAGACTTTGGCCTCCTAGGTGGTGAGTCTGACATAGCAGCACTCCTTGACCGCTTAGGCTGACGCATAGGCTGCGTACTCAAACTACCACTACTTGTGGTGGTGGCGGTGGTATTGGTGGTGGTGGTGGCTGACTGACCCTCCCTCACTTTACTAGTGGATGAACGTTTAAGAGGATCCATTTAGAATTTTAAAATAGTAAGAAAAGAAAAGAAAAGAAGTTGAAGAAAAGAAAAGAAAGAGATAATGTAATGTATGTACTATGTGGTGTTTTTAAAATAACGTTTATATTTTTATTAAAAAGGATTATTTGAAGTTTGGTGCTATGCTAATATACAGATCAACACAGATAAAAAAAAAAAAAAATAGAGACACTAGTACTGAGGCAGATTTCTTCACTCTAGTGCTTTCTGAGGAACTATACAAAACTGCACTGTCTGCCAACAACAAGTGCTCCCTGCTCGACTACTGCAAAAAACAGCGTATGAAAAAATTTACTAATATTAGAAAAATAAAATAATAAAAGGTTTACTACAGCTACCTTGAAGCTTAGGTTAGGACAGTCACACAGTCAATCAGAAACTAAAATGAACCAAATAAAAACAGCAACCAGTTAGCTTCACTGATTGCTGTTAAACAAACACACTAACTGAACTAATAAAAATCAGTTAATGAAAAAAGGAATTTCTTCACAACAGCAGTCAGAACAGTTAACTTCACTGCTGATGCTGATGTGAGCACAAAAAGAAAATGACACTAAAAGTGTGAAAAATGTAAAACAAAAATAGACTGTTTGATTGACTAGTGTGTTTTCTGTTCTAACAAAGCACAAAGAGACTGTACTACAACAAATATATAGTCTAAACTGAAGATAATTCTATCAACTTAATAAAATGTTTTAATTAAAACTGAAGCTAATTCTATTAACTGAATAAAAAAATATTACTTAACTTTTATACTGACTGCCTGCAAAATGACGCAGCACCTCTGTAAAATCAATTTAACAAAAATCCACTTTGCTGCTAAAAATAATTAACAGATAAACTAGATTTCTTTTCTTCTAGGCTAACAAGCTAGTCTACCCCTAGGGCAGAAGCCCTCAGGCCCACTACGCTAAAGTACTGGACTGATTCTACCTTTACTCTAAATCTAAATCAATTTAAGCTAATTAATTTTGATTAAATAAAAATAAACAGATTTAAAAAGATTTAAAAAGTAATACCTGGTTGCTGTAGGCAGTAAGCAAGCGGGGGGGAAGGCAGGCACTGGCAGTGCCAGCCAGGCACCGTGTGGCACACTGACAGCAGCACAGCTCTCAAAAAGCACTAAAATAAAATAAAAAATTCTCAGCAATAGACTCAAATTCAACAAGTGAGAACTGGTAGGCACACCAAGACTCACTCACAGAAAATCTCTAAGACAAGCAATGAGGCTAACACAGCACAGAAGCACAGTGTGTCAACAACAAAACTCAGTCAAAGAAGGGCATAGAAAGATCCACTGCCTGCTTTTATACTGCTGTTTAGTTATTTTTTAAATCCACGATAAAGCACTCACCATTGGATAAGCTCCTACAGCATCATGTCAAAGGAGTGAGCTGATTAGATAAATGAAAATCAGCTCACTCCCATACCCCTCCTTTTTGATTCATACAAGAAGGCATCCGAATGAACTAATACACGAATTGAGGCAAATCAGTTCATTCATTAGTTCATTAGTTCATTCGTTTTTCTACCATCCCCATGTAAAGCAATGAAAAAGCACGAATGGTTTGTGCGTTCGGTAGTTTGAATTCGGTAGTTTGAATTCGGTAGTTTGAATTCGGTAGTATGCTCTCGTTCGGTAGTTTGCATTGCAATACATTACACAGAGGTGCTAAAATGTAAATTCACCCAGAGTATAATTCAAAAAGCCGAATGAACGAACAAACGAAAGATTTTCGGCAAACGGCTATTCGTTTGTTCGTTCTTTAGTTTGTATAGCCTTTCGTAATTCGGTATTCGGAAGAATGACCGAAAATGCATATTTTCGTACGAAAATCCATTCGTACGAATACGAATGCCCAAGTCTACTATCCAGTACATAATCAAAAGATGCATAAAAAAGGGCAATACTTAAACATTTAAATGGAGGTCTTACCCTTGCGCTTTCATCTTGGTAGTAATCTGGGACAGCCACCTGTCTTGCTGTGCTGTCCTCTCCAAAAGAGAGAGAGACCAACCTCCTTGGCTGTTGTCCTTTTAAAGACTCATTCTTGCTTTAATTAACTACATGTCCCAGAATCCTTTTTCCCTCCCAAAAGTGGTTTACCCCACCTTCTTTTTCCAGAGAGTTCTGTCTTTACACAAGTCATTCCCTTTGATCTCTTCCCTCCAGCTATACTGTAAAGTTCTGAAAGAAATGACCCAGTTAGGTTAGGTTTCTGGGTAGGTTAGACAGGATGCCTTGGGAAAACACACACTTCCATGGTTACCCCTAGATGTTAATTACTCTGGTCTTCTGATAACATGCATGGAAAACAGGTTGGCAGTAGAACTGCTGGAGGAATGTAAGCTTTTGTGTTAGCTGGGTGTTGTAAAATGCAACTGAAAGCTTTGATCCTTATCACACTGTTATCAAGTAAATTACCCCAACTTGTGAAACCAGTCACATACACAGAAAGTTATACACATTATTGCAGTTTTGTATATCAATTTCTTACAACATGTGTGCATGATCACCAGCTGTGAAAATTACAAGTTGGACAACTGGAATGCGCACCCTCCAAATAAGGTATTTTAGCCCCCAGAGACCCAACAAACCTATACATGGGTGGTATCGCTGTTCTCAGGAGATGTTGCTGAACACATATAACAGGAGCTGAGAATCCATGCCTAAAGTAAAATGCAAAGAGAAAAATCAGCGCTAGATTGCCACACAAGAAAATAATAGTAAGGCTGCAATCCTTAAAGGGGAGTCCCCTACAATCCCCTAATGGTAAGAAATTATACAAAACAGAACAAAATAAGGTTGCTCCTAAAATATACAGTAAAACATATAAGAGTGTATATAAAAAGTAATATAAAATAATACAATTTAATATCAAATATTAAATGAAATATAAATGGATAATTGGCAATAGTCCAAAACACTTATCATAAGTCCGTAATGGTAGATGCCATGTATAAAAACAGGGATCCTGAGGCGTAAAATGAGGTGTGTCTTCACAATTGTGTACTTGCAATCCAGCGAAGTAATAAGTGGAGAAAAAGACAAGAGGAACTTCCGTGTCATGTGATCGCGCAGTGGAACGCATGCGTTCCGTCTGAGTGGAACACATGCGTCATTGAGAGGTGGAAGGGCTATTGAATCTGATCGGAATCTTTTCGGACGAACTTTGGCAAAAAGTTAGAGTTCGGCCTCGAACTTGACCTGAACTTGACCCGAACTTGACCTCGAACCCGAACTCCATTGAAGTCAATGGGGACCCAAACTTTTGGGCACTAAAATGGCTCTAAAAAGTCCTGGAAAGGGCTAGAGGGCTGTAAAAGGAAGTAAAATTGGGGTAAGAGTAGGACCATTGCCCTGCAAACAATAGGGGTAGCCCCCAAAATATTGGGACATATAAAAAAAGAAAACCAAGAATAAGTGCACTTGAGTATAACAATCGCTGGGTGAGGCCGGTATAAATGTCTATTCTGCACAAGGTACAGACCAGTCTGGTGGGATCCATGCCTGGTTAATTTTAATAAATGTGAGCTTGTCCACGTTGGCTGTGGACAAGCGGCTGCGCTTGTCTGTGAGAACGCCCCCTGCCGTGCTAAACACACGTTCAGACAATACACTGGCTGCAGGGCAGGCCAGCACCTCCAAGGCATAAAGGGCAAGCTCAGGCCACGTGCCCAATTTGGAGACCCAGAAGTTGGATAGGGCAGACCCATCAGTCAGTACGTGTAGGCGTGTGCACACGTACTGTTCCACCATGTTGCTGAAATTATGCCTCCTGTTAAGACGTTCCATATCAGATGGTGGTGCTGGTTGTTGTGGCGTGCTGACAAAGCATGCTAACCCTGCCTTCTGAGGTGCTGGCGGTGTCCCAGCTGCATTGGCGACCTCTTCCTCCTCCTCTGCCTTTGCCTTGTGCTTCCACTGAGCCCCCGGTGTCAGTTTAGAATGCCCTCAGCAGCGCGTCTATTAGCGTGCGCTTGTAGTCGCGCATCTTCCGATCATGCTCCAGCAGGGCCGGATTAACATAAAAATTTTTTTTTTTTTTTTTTTACACACTACTCTTAGGTTTGCCACCTGACTGGTATTTTACTGGCACAGCCGGTATTTGAGGCTTCCTGGCCGTGCCGGTATTGCAGTAATACTGGCAATACAAATGCAGGTATTTTTCTCAATATAAACAGAGATTACTCTGCAATACCAGCACCAGCCAATAGGGGTCACTGTGTGTGGAGAGAGGGATAGGAAGTTACAGTAAATCCCTCCCTGCCTCTCTCTACTACCAACTGATCTGCAGGGGAGCAGCTACACAGCACAGAGAGTCCAGACAGCAGCTCTACAGCTCAGGTAAGTGAGACATGGGGGAAAAGGCAGCAGGGAGACATGGGGACACTGAGACACTGGGGGACACCTGGGGACACTGAGACACTAGGGGACACTGATACATGGGGACGCTAAAACACATGGGGACTCTGTGAGTCATAGGAACATTGGGAGACACTGAGACATTGCACAGCGTGCAAACCACTCGTGTCTTGTCGTCAGCACATTGTCTGAAGAACTGCCACGCCAGGGAACTCCTTGGAGCTGGCTTTGGTGTGCTCGGTTCCTGGGTGCAGTGCGGAGTAACAGACGTACTGTCTAGGGGACGACTGCTCCGCTTTTGCACCCTGCTCCCTCTTATGCTGTGCTGGTGCCTCTGTGTGACCACCGCCTCTTCCTCCAAACTGCACACGTCACTCGCATGACCTTGATTCCATGTGGGGTCTAGGACCTCATCATCCTCCACATAATCTTTGACCCACTCCTCAACCCTGCCCTCCTTGCCGGTCTGCACACTGCTGAAAGTTGGCACCTGTGTTTCGTCATCATCAGAGACTTGCTGCGGTGATCCTTGCATGTCCATATCCTGACACATAAGTGGTTGTGCATCAGTGCACTAAATCCCTTCCACTTCTGGGGCAGGGCTAGGTGGATGGCCCATGGAAACCCCACCAGCAGATTCATAAAAAAGCATAAGAGACTGCTGCATGACTTGTGGCTCAGACTGCTTGGGTGATTTGCAAGGGGGTGAGGTGATAGACAGATGGCCAGTGGTGTATCCTGGTTTTGTGCTGCCCTAGACAGAACATAACGCAGGCACCCCCCTCCCCCGCCTCCCCACACCCCTGCCCCGCCTTCTAAATACACACACATTCACTGACAGATATGCATACACTAGCTAACAGACATACACAGACACTAACAGACACACACTCACTAACGGGGACACACTCTCACTCACATTAACACACTCACTTTTTTTTTTTTTTTTTTTAACCCCCCCAGCCTCCTTACCTTTTGGGGGGGGGGGAGGGTTCTCCCTCTCCCTGCGGCTCCCGGCATCACTCTGCGGCGCGCGAGGGAGCTGAGCAGACAGCTCAGGGGAAAATGCTCCCTCGCCAGCGCCGCCCGACTGCCAACCTGGCTTGTCAGTTATCCGCATTTGGGGGTGGCTTTTTTTTGCCGCTCCCTTGAAAATGCCGCCCAAGGCAAATGCCTTGTTGCCTTGCGGCTAATACGTCCCTGCAGATTGCCATGGGCTGCAGGTGCCAACTCTGAGCTTTCAGCAGGGCACCGGGTGGGAGACAATGTGCAGGACCTGGAGGCACTGTCAGCCATCCAATCTACTATCGCCTGTACTTGTTCTGGCCTCACCATTCGTCTCGTACTGGCACATGAGGAAGGTGTTTCACTTGTGCGTGTAGCTGGCACAGATTGACCACGTCCTCTCCTTGCAACAGGGATTCCACCAACACCAGAAGCACCACGACCAGGGCCACGTCCCTTATTTGACGCTCTCCTCGTTCTTTGCGTTCACCCACCAAATTAACAGATGTTTTATGTCAGGCGACAATGTAACCGCCAACAGTCAACAATTTTTTTTTTTTTTGTTTATTGGACTGCAAGAAATGCACCGCAGGCCGCAAATGTACTATTTAGCACAGAAAAAAATTGAATTTTTACAAGTGCGCTGTAAGCACACTATTAGACACTTCTATTTGACTCTCAGATATGAAGAGCAGGCCACAAAATGTACTGTTTAGCACCAAAATGTACTGTTTAGCACCAAAGCACCAAAGCAATTAGAATGTTTACAATTGTGCTGTAACCGCAGTATTTGACGCTTCTATTTAACTTTAAGATATGAAGTGCACCCCACTGATATACTATTTAGCACCCAAAAAATGTTACTTTTTAAAACTCTGATGTAACCGCGGTATTTGAAGCTTCTATTTGACTCTCAGATATGAAGTGCACCCCACCCCACTAATGTACTAGTTTGCAGAATTCTTTCCTAAGCTGTCCCTTTCAGCGGCAGCATCCTCTCCCTACACTAATAAGACCGCATGTGCGTGCGGCGTTGCGCAACTCCAGTTTATATATAGAGGCTGTATTTAAAAATGCCTAGATGTTGCCTGCTGAGCTACCAGAACAGGATTAAAGTAATGTGCCTGGCACACATGCAGTTGCAAGTGCCCACCAAACAAACAGACTGCTTATTTCTCTGTGGCACTGGGCTCAGGGCAGGGTACAAAAATGTAGTATAGCACCCACAAAAATAAACGCTGTAGTTTGCATATTCAACACCAGAATTCTTTCCTAATCTGTCCCTCACAGCTGCGGCATCCTCTCCCTACACTAATAAGACCGCATGTGACTCCAGCTTATATAGAGGCTGGGTCACATGCTGCACTGGCCAATCACAGCCATGCCATTAGTAGGCATGGCTGTGATGGTTTCTAAGGGAACACAAGTCAAACGCTTGTTGATTGGCTGCCCTGCAGCTTTTCAAAACGCGCCATTAAATCGCTGAACACCTAACTCGAACCCGAATTGTTACTGAAATGTCCGGGTTCGAAAATCACAATGTTCGGCACGAACCCAAACTTTAAAGTTCGGGTTCGCTGATCCCTAATCCTCACAGGTCATACGACTTTTCCATAAATCTATTACCCGGCACTATGCCACCCAAGGGAGCAGTGTATGCCTTATCGCCACAGGAGAGTAGAATAATGGAAGAATTCTTCAAAGACTCAGTAAGTAAGGGCCACATACGTAAATCACCCTTGCCTGCTTCTGCAGGCTTCTCTTTTGTATCTACAAAAGATGGTGAATTGCGTCAATGCATTGACTACAGGGCACAAAAACTATCACAATGAAAAATGCCTATCCTATTCCACTCATTTCCGAATTGTTTGACACACTCCAGGATGCTAAAATATTTACTAAACTTGACCTTAGGAGTGCATACAATTTGGTAAGGATTAAAGAAAAACATGAGTGGAAAACGGCATTTAACACTAGAAGTGGGCACTATGAGTACCTTGGTGTAACGGACACCTTCCGTTAATGGACACTTCCTAGCTTGCGCAGAGGACCACAAACACCGCACCGGACACCACAACCACCGCAGACTCCACAACCGCCGTAGCTTTACTGGAACCGCGTCGTCTTCGGTCCACCCTGGAATCAGCCTCTGTCCTCCAGGACCGTGTGGGGAAGACCTCTCCTCCAGAAGAGCGTATCAGGAACAAGAGCTAAGTGATTAAATCACAAGGGAGTATGCAGAGCATAGCAATCCCCAGTGTGATATAACAGTTCCCTCCAATAACGAGCCAAGGCTACGTATTGAAGGTCAAGAAGATCTCATGTTTAATGGCAGGTACTCTGCTTTTATGCAGTGCTCCCCTGCAAGGGAGACACCCACAGGCAATTAGGCATTAACCAATCAGATAACGGTTACATCCCACAGATTCCCTCCCCTCTGCTTGGGAGATAATTGAATTTCTTACTGTATCTACTCAATTATCTCCAAGCTAAAACTTTTATACATTTTTATAGAATTGTATAACTTTCTCATTTTACATCATACATGAACAACACAACTTGTGGAACAACATATTCAAAATTCGTGAAAATCCGTTCAGTGGTTCCAGAAATATTAAAAAGTCTCTTTGGACCGACCGCAAGCACGTTTTCATGCCCAAAACAGTTCCATGGATTTAGGCTGTGCGGTCGGTCTATTTTGCACCGAGAAAATGAAAGTCCCATTCAAACGAGCGTTCGAATATTCGAACAGGACTTAATCTCCAGCCGCGGTGTCGAAGAAGGTACGGGTCAGCGGTGTTCGTGCAATTGGGTAGCCGAAAACAGTTCCATAGATTTGGCTGCACACACCGCTGACCGCATTCAAAAAAGTTAAAATGGCCACCGCCACGTGTTCGTTTGTCGAATGGCGGACAATTCGACTTCGGCACTTCGACTACTTCGGCACTTCGACTGCATTCGAAGTGCCAGTTTAAAAGTTGTAACACTGCTCCAAAGTATTTAAAGGGCCAGGAACAGCATTATACAAATCCATTATGCCCCAATGCAGTTCTTAAAGGGCAATACATTCCAGGGCCATAGTCGCAGGGCAGGAGGCTAGCGATCAGTCCTCTCCAATGCCCAGTGGCAAAGGGCAGTTTGTCACACCTGGTTTGCCCTTCGGGTTATGCAATGCACCGGCTGTGTTCCAGGACTTTATTAATTATGTACTTAGGGACTATATTCATTTGTCCTGGTATACCTGGACGATATCCTTATTTATTCTCCTGACTTTCAGGCTCCCCACAAACAGGTCAAACAAGTATTGCAAACTTTATTGCAAACTGGAAAAGTGCATCTTTGTTCAAACTAAAGTACAATTTCTGGGGTATAGCATTTCTGCTTCTGGTTTTCAGATAGACCCTCAGAAACTAGAGGCTGTTCTACATTGGCCATTGCCCAATGGACTAAAAACCATTCAAAGGTCCATTGGGTTTGCCAATTACTACAGAAGGTTTATTAAAGGGATCTCTTCTGTGATAGCCCCCATCACCAATATGACACGCAAGTGGGCTAACGGTACAATATGGTCTAAGGACGCTAAAGAGGCTTTTGAACTTCTCAAACAAACATTTGATTCTGTTGATATATTTATACATCTTAACACCAGCAAACCTTTTTATACTGTAGGTTGATGCCTCTGAAACTGGGGTAGGGGCTGTTCTCTCCCCGGGGGAGAGTCAGGACACCTCTTTGCTTCCATGTGGGTACTTATCTAGAAAATTGTCCCCCGCTAAGCATAGTTATGATATTGGCAATAGAGAGTAGTTGGCCATTATATTAGCGCTTAAAGAGTTGCAACATCTTTTGGAAGGCTCCAAGGATCCCCTTTTGATCATTACTGACCATAAGAATTTGCCATATATAGGGGACGCTAAGCGACTGTCTTCTAGACAGGCTATATCGTCTTTGTTCCTATCTCGCTTCAACTTTCTTATAACTTACAGACATGGTCCCAAAAACGTGAAGGAGGATGCCTTGTCTTGACAGTTTGATACTGAATCAGTACAGGGACAATAGATGTCCCCTATTGTTCCACCTGAGTGTATCATTGCTTCCATTGTTCTTTCATTATCTTCACCTCTGCTTGGCACCATCATGGAGGCTCAGTCTCAGGCCCCATGATATAAACCACAAGATAAATGATTTGTCCTATTGCGTGAAAGAGAGAATGTCATGAGGGTGTTCCACAAAAACGTGACTGATGGACACCCAGGCATTAATAAATCCATATCTATGATCATGAGATCATTTTGGTGGGATTCACTCAGGAAAGACATTAACGATTATGTGCAGGCCTGTTCAGTTTGCACAGTTTTGAAAGTTCCTCATAAGCTTCCATGTGGCTTGTCGCACCCAGTGTTCTGTGGTCCCATTTGTCCATGGATTTCATTGTGGATGGCTATACCACCATCCTTATGGTGGTTGACCACTTTTCCAAGATGGTTAATTTTGTTCCACTCAAAAAGTTGCCTTCCTCTCAAGACTTGGTTCTTATTTTTATACGGTAAATTGTCAGTCTGCCTGGCATTCCTCACAATATTGTGTCTGATAGAGGTTCCCAGTTTGTTTCTCGGTATTGGAGGGCTTTCAATAAACAGTTGAGCATTGAATTATCATTTTCATCCTCTTACCATCCCCAAACTAATGGCACAGCCTAAAAGGCTATTCAGTCATTGGAATTGTATCTGCGTTGTTTTGTTAATAGCACTCTGGATAAATGGTCTGTCCTGGGCCGAGTTTGCTAGAAACAATGCTAATCATAGCCCATTTTTTGTTAATAACGGTCATCATCCTACTGTCCTGCCAGCTGTCTTATTTGACACTGCTATCCCCACTTTGGATGATCACTAGTGATGTCGCGAACATAAAATTTTCGGTTGGCGAACGCGAACTTCCGCAAATGTTTGCGAACGGGCGAACCACCATAGACTTCAATGGGCATGCGAATTTTAAAACCCACAGGGACTCTTTCTGGCCACAATAGTGATGGAAAAGTTGTTTCAAGGGGATTAACACCTGGACTTCGGCATGCCGGAGGGGGATCCATGGCAAAACTCGCATGGAAAATTACATAGTTGATGCAGAGTCTGGTTTTAATCCATAAAGGGCATAAATCACCTAACATTCCTAAATTGTTTGGAATAACGTGCTTTGAAACATAAGGTATGATGTTGTATCGATCAGGTAGTGTAAGGGTTACGCCCGCTTCACAGTGACAGAACAAACTCCCCGTTTAACGCACCGCAAACAACCGCAAACAGTCCATTTGCACAACCGCAAACTCCCCATTTGCACAAGGTTGGATACCAAGCTAGCCATGTCCCGTTCCTTGTCCTCACTGATGTCATTGAAGGTCTCTCTTCCTCCACCCAGGAAGCGGGAGATGGAAAAAGATGCTTGGTCGCTCCTCCTACTTCAAATTTGGGGCACTGCGCGTGCAAACTAATGTGCCACCAGATAGGAGTGGTGTGTTAAGTAGTCCCCCTAATCAGGCCTTTTTTTAGTCGAATGTATCGCCCACTGTCAGTCCCTTCGGGATCCATCCCTCATTCATCTTAATAAAGGTGAGGTAATCTAGACTTTTTTGACCTTGGCGACTTCTCTTCTCAGTGACAATACCTCCTGCTGCACTGAAGGTCCTTTCTGACAGGACACTTGAAGCGGGGCAGGCCAGAAGTTCTATCGCAAATTGGGATAGCTCAGGCCACAGGTCAAGCCTGCACACCCAGTAGTCCAGGTGGTTCATAGCTCCTCAGAGTGTCGATATCTGCAGTTAAGGCGAGGTAGTCTGCTACCTGTCGGTCGAGTCGTTCTCTGAGGGTGGACCCCGAAGGGCTGTGGCGATGCGTAAGACTTAAAAAGTTCTGCATGTCCTTCATCAACAACACGTCTGTAAAGCGTCCTGTCCTTGCCGGCATGGTCGTGGGGGGAGGCAGAGAATTACTTTCACCTCTTCCCCTGTTAGATTCCCGTTGTGCTGTGACATCACCCTTATACGCTGTGTAAAGCACACTTTTTAATTGATTTTGGAACTGCTGCATCCTTTCCGACTTGCCGTAATTCGGTAACATTTCTGGCACTTTCTGCTTATACCAGGGGTCTAGTAGTGTGGACACCCAGTACAGAATACAAAATGAAGGAAATGAGGGAGAAACTCTCCTGAGCAGAAAGTAAATCCCTACATAACCAATACCCCAATGGAGCAATACATATAAATCACATTAAAAAGTCTTTCCTCCCTCAAGTGTTCTTACTCCTGTGTCTGTCTCCCTCCAAGTCAACGGTGCTACCATCAGCTCCACCATGCAGGCTCACTGCCTAGGTGTTCACTTTGACTCCGACCTCTCCTGCAAGCCTCATGTTCAGTATTTAAAGGGCCAGGAACAGCATTATACAAATCCATTATGCCCCAATGCAGTTCTTAAAGGGCAATACATTCCAGGGCCATAGTCGCAGGGCAGGAGGCTAGCGATCAGTCCTCTCCAATGCCCAGTGGCAAAGGGCAGTTTGTCACACTTGGTATGCCCTTCGGGTTATGCAATGCACCGGCTGTGTTCCAGGACTTTATTAATTATGTACTTAGGGACTATATTCATTTGTCCTGGTATACCTGGACGATATCCTTATTTATTCTCCTGACTTTCAGGCTCCCCACAAACAGGTCAAACAAGTATTGCAAACTTTATTGCAAACTGGAAAAGTGCATCTTTGTTCAAACTAAAGTACAATTTCTGGGGTATAGCATTTCTGCTTCTGGTTTTCAGATAGACCCTCAGAAACTAGAGGCTGTTCTACATTGGCCATTGCCCAATGGACTAAAAACCATTCAAAGGTCCATTGGGTTTGCCAATTACTACAGAAGGTTTATTAAAGGGATCTCTTCTGTGATAGCCCCCATCACCAATATGACACGCAAGTGGGCTAACGGTACAATATGGTCTAAGGACGCTAAAGAGGCTTTTGAACTTCTCAAACAAACATTTGATTCTGTTGATATATTTATACATCTTAACACCAGCAAACCTTTTTATACTGTAGGTTGATGCCTCTGAAACTGGGGTAGGGGCTGTTCTCTCCCCGGGGGAGAGTCAGGACACCTCTTTGCTTCCATGTGGGTACTTATCTAGAAAATTGTCCCCCGCTAAGCATAGTTATGATATTGGCAATAGAGAGTAGTTGGCCATTATATTAGCGCTTAAAGAGTTGCAACATCTTTTGGAAGGCTCCAAGGATCCCCTTTTGATCATTACTGACCATAAGAATTTGCCATATATAGGGGACGCTAAGCGACTGTCTTCTAGACAGGCTATATCGTCTTTGTTCCTATCTCGCTTCAACTTTCTTATAACTTACAGACATGGTCCCAAAAACGTGAAGGAGGATGCCTTGTCTTGACAGTTTGATACTGAATCAGTACAGGGACAATAGATGTCCCCTATTGTTCCACCTGAGTGTATCATTGCTTCCATTGTTCTTTCATTATCTTCACCTCTGCTTGGCACCATCATGGAGGCTCAGTCTCAGGCCCCATGATATAAACCACAAGATAAATGATTTGTCCTATTGCGTGAAAGAGAGAATGTCATGAGGGTGTTCCACAAAAACGTGACTGATGGACACCCAGGCATTAATAAATCCATATCTATGATCATGAGATCATTTTGGTGGGATTCACTCAGGAAAGACATTAACGATTATGTGCAGGCCTGTTCAGTTTGCACAGTTTTGAAAGTTCCTCATAAGCTTCCATGTGGCTTGTCGCACCCAGTGTTCTGTGGTCCCATTTGTCCATGGATTTCATTGTGGATGGCTATACCACCATCCTTATGGTGGTTGACCACTTTTCCAAGATGGTTAATTTTGTTCCACTCAAAAAGTTGCCTTCCTCTCAAGACTTGGTTCTTATTTTTATACGGTAAATTGTCAGTCTGCCTGGCATTCCTCACAATATTGTGTCTGATAGAGGTTCCCAGTTTGTTTCTCGGTATTGGAGGGCTTTCAATAAACAGTTGAGCATTGAATTATCATTTTCATCCTCTTACCATCCCCAAACTAATGGCACAGCCTAAAAGGCTATTCAGTCATTGGAATTGTATCTGCGTTGTTTTGTTAATAGCACTCTGGATAAATGGTCTGTCCTGGGCCGAGTTTGCTAGAAACAATGCTAATCATAGCCCATTTTTTGTTAATAACGGTCATCATCCTACTGTCCTGCCAGCTGTCTTATTTGACACTGCTATCCCCACTTTGGATGATCACTAGTGATGTCGCGAACATAAAATTTTCGGTTGGCGAACGCGAACTTCCGCAAATGTTTGCGAACGGGCGAACCACCATAGACTTCAATGGGCATGCGAATTTTAAAACCCACAGGGACTCTTTCTGGCCACAATAGTGATGGAAAAGTTGTTTCAAGGGGATTAACACCTGGACTTCGGCATGCCGGAGGGGGATCCATGGCAAAACTCGCATGGAAAATTACATAGTTGATGCAGAGTCTGGTTTTAATCCATAAAGGGCATAAATCACCTAACATTCCTAAATTGTTTGGAATAACGTGCTTTGAAACATAAGGTATGATGTTGTATCGATCAGGTAGTGTAAGGGTTACGCCCGCTTCACAGTGACAGAACAAACTCCCCGTTTAACGCACCGCAAACAACCGCAAACAGTCCATTTGCACAACCGCAAACTCCCCATTTGCACAAGGTTGGATACCAAGCTAGCCATGTCCCGTTCCTTGTCCTCACTGATGTCATTGAAGGTCTCTCTTCCTCCACCCAGGAAGCGGGAGATGGAAAAAGATGCTTGGTCGCTCCTCCTACTTCAAATTTGGGGCACTGCGCGTGCAAACTAATGTGCCACCAGATAGGAGTGGTGTGTTAAGTAGTCCCCCTAATCAGGCCTTTTTTTAGTCGAATGTATCGCCCACTGTCAGTCCCTTCGGGATCCATCCCTCATTCATCTTAATAAAGGTGAGGTAATCTAGACTTTTTTGACCTTGGCGACTTCTCTTCTCAGTGACAATACCTCCTGCTGCACTGAAGGTCCTTTCTGACAGGACACTTGAAGCGGGGCAGGCCAGAAGTTCTATCGCAAATTGGGATAGCTCAGGCCACAGGTCAAGCCTGCACACCCAGTAGTCCAGGTGGTTCATAGCTCCTCAGAGTGTCGATATCTGCAGTTAAGGCGAGGTAGTCTGCTACCTGTCGGTCGAGTCGTTCTCTGAGGGTGGACCCCGAAGGGCTGTGGCGATGCGTAAGACTTAAAAAGTTCTGCATGTCCTTCATCAACAACACGTCTGTAAAGCGTCCTGTCCTTGCCGGCATGGTCGTGGGGGGAGGCAGAGAATTACTTTCACCTCTTCCCCTGTTAGATTCCCGTTGTGCTGTGACATCACCCTTATACGCTGTGTAAAGCACACTTTTTAATTGATTTTGGAACTGCTGCATCCTTTCCGACTTGCCGTAATTCGGTAACATTTCTGGCACTTTCTGCTTATACCAGGGGTCTAGTAGTGTGGACACCCAGTACAGAATACAAAATGAAGGAAATGAGGGAGAAACTCTCCTGAGCAGAAAGTAAATCCCTACATAACCAATACCCCAATGGAGCAATACATATAAATCACATTAAAAAGTCTTTCCTCCCTCAAGTGTTCTTACTCCTGTGTCTGTCTCCCTCCAAGTCAACGGTGCTACCATCAGCTCCACCATGCAGGCTCACTGCCTAGGTGTTCACTTTGACTCCGACCTCTCCTGCAAGCCTCATGTTCAGTATTTAAAGGGCCAGGAACAGCATTATACAAATCCATTATGCCCCAATGCAGTTCTTAAAGGGCAATACATTCCAGGGCCATAGTCGCAGGGCAGGAGGCTAGCGATCAGTCCTCTCCAATGCCCAGTGGCAAAGGGCAGTTTGTCACACTTGGTATGCCCTTCGGGTTATGCAATGCACCGGCTGTGTTCCAGGACTTTATTAATTATGTACTTAGGGACTATATTCATTTGTCCTGGTATACCTGGACGATATCCTTATTTATTCTCCTGACTTTCAGGCTCCCCACAAACAGGTCAAACAAGTATTGCAAACTTTATTGCAAACTGGAAAAGTGCATCTTTGTTCAAACTAAAGTACAATTTCTGGGGTATAGCATTTCTGCTTCTGGTTTTCAGATAGACCCTCAGAAACTAGAGGCTGTTCTACATTGGCCATTGCCCAATGGACTAAAAACCATTCAAAGGTCCATTGGGTTTGCCAATTACTACAGAAGGTTTATTAAAGGGATCTCTTCTGTGATAGCCCCCATCACCAATATGACACGCAAGTGGGCTAACGGTACAATATGGTCTAAGGACGCTAAAGAGGCTTTTGAACTTCTCAAACAAACATTTGATTCTGTTGATATATTTATACATCTTAACACCAGCAAACCTTTTTATACTGTAGGTTGATGCCTCTGAAACTGGGGTAGGGGCTGTTCTCTCCCCGGGGGAGAGTCAGGACACCTCTTTGCTTCCATGTGGGTACTTATCTAGAAAATTGTCCCCCGCTAAGCATAGTTATGATATTGGCAATAGAGAGTAGTTGGCCATTATATTAGCGCTTAAAGAGTTGCAACATCTTTTGGAAGGCTCCAAGGATCCCCTTTTGATCATTACTGACCATAAGAATTTGCCATATATAGGGGACGCTAAGCGACTGTCTTCTAGACAGGCTATATCGTCTTTGTTCCTATCTCGCTTCAACTTTCTTATAACTTACAGACATGGTCCCAAAAACGTGAAGGAGGATGCCTTGTCTTGACAGTTTGATACTGAATCAGTACAGGGACAATAGATGTCCCCTATTGTTCCACCTGAGTGTATCATTGCTTCCATTGTTCTTTCATTATCTTCACCTCTGCTTGGCACCATCATGGAGGCTCAGTCTCAGGCCCCATGATATAAACCACAAGATAAATGATTTGTCCTATTGCGTGAAAGAGAGAATGTCATGAGGGTGTTCCACAAAAACGTGACTGATGGACACCCAGGCATTAATAAATCCATATCTATGATCATGAGATCATTTTGGTGGGATTCACTCAGGAAAGACATTAACGATTATGTGCAGGCCTGTTCAGTTTGCACAGTTTTGAAAGTTCCTCATAAGCTTCCATGTGGCTTGTCGCACCCAGTGTTCTGTGGTCCCATTTGTCCATGGATTTCATTGTGGATGGCTATACCACCATCCTTATGGTGGTTGACCACTTTTCCAAGATGGTTAATTTTGTTCCACTCAAAAAGTTGCCTTCCTCTCAAGACTTGGTTCTTATTTTTATACGGTAAATTGTCAGTCTGCCTGGCATTCCTCACAATATTGTGTCTGATAGAGGTTCCCAGTTTGTTTCTCGGTATTGGAGGGCTTTCAATAAACAGTTGAGCATTGAATTATCATTTTCATCCTCTTACCATCCCCAAACTAATGGCACAGCCTAAAAGGCTATTCAGTCATTGGAATTGTATCTGCGTTGTTTTGTTAATAGCACTCTGGATAAATGGTCTGTCCTGGGCCGAGTTTGCTAGAAACAATGCTAATCATAGCCCATTTTTTGTTAATATCATCCTACTGTCCTGCCAGCTGTCTTATTTGACACTGCTATCCCCACTTGGATGATCACTAGTGATGTCGCGAACATAAAATTTTCGGTTGGCGAACGCGAACTTCCGCAAATGTTTGCGAACGGGCGAACCACCATAGACTTCAATGGGCATGCGAATTTTAAAACCCACAGGGACTCTTTCTGGCCACAATAGTGATGGAAAAGTTGTTTCAAGGGGATTAACACCTGGACTTCGGCATGCCGGAGGGGGATCCATGGCAAAACTCGCATGGAAAATTACATAGTTGATGCAGAGTCTGGTTTTAATCCATAAAGGGCATAAATCACCTAACATTCCTAAATTGTTGGGAATAACGTGCTTTGAAACATAAGGTATGATGTTGTATCGATCAGGTAGTGTAAGGGTTACGCCCGCTTCACAGTGACAGAACAAACTCCCCGTTTAACGCACCGCAAACAACCGCAAACAGTCCATTTGCACAACCGCAAACTCCCCATTTGCACAAGGTTGGATACCAAGCTAGCCATGTCCCGTTCCTTGTCCTCACTGATGTCATTGAAGGTCTCTCTTCCTCCACCCAGGAAGCGGGAGATGGAAAAAGATGCTTGGTCGCTCCTCCTACTTCAAATTTGGGGCACTGCGCGTGCAAACTAATGTGCCACCAGATAGGAGTGGTGTGTTAAGTAGTCCCCCTAATCAGGCCTTTTTTTAGTCGAATGTATCGCCCACTGTCAGTCCCTTCGGGATCCATCCCTCATTCATCTTAATAAAGGTGAGGTAATCTAGACTTTTTTGACCTTGGCGACTTCTCTTCTCAGTGACAATACCTCCTGCTGCACTGAAGGTCCTTTCTGACAGGACACTTGAAGCGGGGCAGGCCAGAAGTTCTATCGCAAATTGGGATAGCTCAGGCCACAGGTCAAGCCTGCACACCCAGTAGTCCAGGTGGTTCATAGCTCCTCAGAGTGTCGATATCTGCAGTTAAGGCGAGGTAGTCTGCTACCTGTCGGTCGAGTCGTTCTCTGAGGGTGGACCCCGAAGGGCTGTGGCGATGCGTAAGACTTAAAAAGTTCTGCATGTCCTTCATCAACAACACGTCTGTAAAGCGTCCTGTCCTTGCCGGCATGGTCGTGGGGGGAGGCAGAGAATTACTTTCACCTCTTCCCCTGTTAGATTCCCGTTGTGCTGTGACATCACCCTTATACGCTGTGTAAAGCACACTTTTTAATTGATTTTGGAACTGCTGCATCCTTTCTGACTTGCCGTAATTCGGTAACATTTCTGGCACTTTCTGCTTATACCAGGGGTCTAGTAGTGTGGACACCCAGTACAGAATACAAAATGAAGGAAATGAGGGAGAAACTCTCCTGAGCAGAAAGTAAATCCCTACATAACCAATACCCCAATGGAGCAATACATATAAATCACATTAAAAAGTCTTTCCTCCCTCAAGTGTTCTTACTCCTGTGTCTGTCTCCCTCCAAGTCAACGGTGCTACCATCAGCTCCACCATGCAGGCTCACTGCCTAGGTGTTCACTTTGACTCCGACCTCTCCTGCAAGCCTCATGTTCAATCTATCACCAAATCCTGTCATTTCCATCTCAAAAACATTGCGCACATCCGCCCCTACTTAACGCCAGATGCGACTAAGGTGTTGGTCCATTCCACTGTCCTTTCTCGCCTTGACTACTGTAATCCGCTTCTCAGTGGTCTTACGTGCTCCCAACTTGCGCCGTTACAGTCCATAATGAATGTGGCAGCGAGGCTCATCTTCCTGTCTGCCCGCACCTCCCATACCTCACCCTTCTGTCAGTCCCTACATTGGCTTCCTATAAAATATAGAGCTCAATTTAAAATTCAGGTTCTTGCTTTCAAATCTCTACATAATGCTGCTCCCACCTATCTATCCTCCCTTATACACAAGTATGTCCAGTCTAGGCCCTTACGATCTACTGAAGACTTCTATCTTCTGTCCGTACTCCCACCTCTGATGCTCGCCTTCAAGATTTCTCGAGGGCTGCACCATTCCTGTGGAACTCGCTTCCCCCCTCCGTTAGATGCTCACCCAGTCTCCACTCCTTCAAAAAATCTTTAAAAACCCACTTCTTCATAAAAGCGTATCAATTAAACTATTAATAGCTCCTGACTGATTCCTCTTCTGCAACTGTCACTAGTCTAATACTATCCTTACCTTTTTGTGTCATTTTACATCACTCCCTCTAGCATGTAAGCTTATTGAGAAGGGCCCTCAACCCCTCTGTTCCTGTGTGTCCAACTTGTCTGGTTACAACTACATGTCTGTTCGTCCACCCATTGTAAAGCGCTGTGGAATTTGATGGCGCTATATAAATAACATAATAATAATAATAATAATAATAAAACGTGTAATTACTTGTCACACAATTTTTATTTATTTATTTATTAATATGCCAATATGGCAAGACAACCAGACCAGTCCACATAAGAGTGGAGGAACATTTTCGTAATATTAGAAGGGGCTTTAAAGAGCACCCACTGTCCTCCCTCTTTATTAAAGAGCATCAAGGAGATACTAGCAAACTAACCTTTTTAGGGATAGAGAAGATTAAGAAGGACTGGAGAGGGCGGGGTTTTAACAAACTTTTATCTCAACAAGAGATGAGGTTGATTTTTAAATTAAAAACGTTACATCCCGCTGGACTAAATGGAGATTTCGAGCTATGACACTTTTTATGATTTACCCCTTTAAGAGTTCATAATACATTGTTTTATTTAGTGATTTTTTTTTATCTATTCTCTTAAGATTTGTATTCGCTTGTTTATCAAGTAGTTTTAATCTAGGAAAACTGGTTTGAATATAATTATAGAATGATTCTATTCAAATAATCGATTTTGCGAGGTTAGAGATTCAAATTTTTTAAAAATCTAATCTATTTTGAGGTTAGATGCGATTAATATAAGGAATGAAATTCTTAATATATAGGTATTATACTTTTTACTTTTTTTTAAAGATATGTATTTAGCAATTAAAACATTTATTTTGATTTAGGCAATAATCCCCTTTTTATTATAAAAATATTTGTGTCTTCCTTCATATAAGTTTTTTGTGTAGTATAATTTAGAAATAGAGAATAAAGACACAGAGAATATCCCAATGTAAGATTGGGTATTTTTATAAAACAGTATTTAGTAGATAATCTTTAGATTGCTTGAAAGCCAATAAAAATATATGAACGAGGATAAGTTATAGCATGTAGTATATAATTAAAATACATTCTGGGTTTTGTGGTAATAATTATAAATAAAAAGTGTATTTATTTTAATGTTTGGATAATACTTAAGAAATATTTGATTGTTTCCCAACATGAAATTTAACCTTTTGATTGACAAGACTCTGAAAAACTTTTGCTGGGAAGATTGAATGTGAAATGAGAGACACACATGATTTGTATATCTTTGGACATGGTTTACGGACTCCGCCAATCAAAAGTGAATGGAGGTGGAGCTACGGTTGTAAATAGACGGCAAACCGTACAGAGAGAACATCTGAGGAAGCCCAGGACACGTGGGTGAAATATGTTACGTCACAAGGATGCGGAGCCAGGATCTGAGATACGGAAGCAACAGGAATTAAGTTTGTGTTTTTTTTTTAACAAAAAGTGTTTTTTGTGGGAATTTGTGTATTACAAGCTCATATCTTACTGAGTAAGCAGTTTTAATTTTATAACATGACAGGAGGCTTCGTATTTGCTTAAGTCTCTCTTTACTAGAACTCCACAGCAGCACAGAAAAACAACCAATCAGAAAAAAGTTAGGTATTATAAAACTCCCCTCCCCATGCATCATTTCCTCTTTCTTTGCTGCTCCGCAGACAGTACAGGTCAGAGTACCACTGCCTCCTGCTTATAGTGGGTGGCTTTGGGTTTTATTTTGATTTATTAGGATTTACATTTGGTATCTTAATATATTTACTTTTTTGTTATGCTGTTCTTAGTTAATATTTAGTATCATATGTTTCCTACTTCTATATATTTATTTGTTATATATTTTTGTGTTTAGTTATATTTCTGATATATATTTAATTCTTCCTGCTTATGTAGGTTATGTGTATTGTAGGTAGATATTTTATTATGATTGAATTCCTTCCTTTCGAATTGTTGCTTCCCCTGTCTCCTTGGGGAGCCCTTTCCTTTTCTGTAGTGGGTTTGAGGGGTTTCTTGGGGATTCCTTCCAGTATGCCTCCCACCCCCTCCCCTCGCTACCCCACTCTCTTTGTCCCGCCATTCTTCCGCGGGCTACATGCGTTGTATCGGGGTTTCAGGAGACTAGCCTCTGGCTGTCTCCTGATTTTCCCGAACCCCTTTGTAATCTTCCGGCAACCGAGGTACTCGCGGTCGGACGCGAGTACCCGGCAACTGCTCCGCTCTCCCACGTGGCCGCCACCGCACTCAGCTCCTTCTCAGAGCAGCGGGCAAACGACCGGGTGGAGGAGAGTGCGCCTACATGCGGCCCCTCCTCCGTCCCACGGTGGTCGGTTTCTCGGTTTTCGTCGCCCTGCTGGCCGGTGGATTACTTTCAGGTTTGCCTTCGTTTTCTTCAGATATTGATTTAAGTTTTATTTCAGTGTATATCTGTGACTGTCATTCCATATTAGGACTTGTATTTCTATATTTTATGTTCTAATAACCCACATATTGATATGCATTGTGTGATCATAAATATATAGATCATCATTTTATCTTTTAGATGGCAGATTATATCTAGACTGCTGTGAGTTTTATTGGCTTTATATTCCTAAAATTGCTGGGAATCTTGCTGACAAGTGTGTATCACAGATTACTGTGGGTTTTGCTGACAGTGTATTTCACAGATTGCTGTGTGTTTTTCTGACAGTGTATATCACAGATTTAGTTTTACAGTTTGCTGTGTGCTTTACTGACAGTGTATATCACAGGCTCAGTTTTACTGCCAGTGTACTTCGAGATTTGGTTTCCTGACAGTGTATATCACAGACTGCTGTGAGATTTACTGATGTGAGTTTTGCTGACAGTGTATATCTCCGATCGCTGAGAGTTTTGCGGACAGTGCATATTGCTGACTGCTGTGCGTTCTCTGTCAGGGTATATCACAGATTTCTGAGAGTTACAGGTGTATATGAACGCAGTTATACAGGCTCTGTACAGGGTGTATGCAGTGCCAGTTAGCTCTTGGATTCATATCCTTCTCAGTATATATATTTTCTGGCCCAACTATGAGGTCTCAGATGGGACTACTCTGGTATGAATTCTATGTCCATGGCGTATATATAAGCTAACAGACCTGGCTCTGACTCAAACTGGTGTGGGAGACCAGTCTACGCTGAAATCCTACAATTTTATCTTGGGGGAGTTCATTGAGTTGGCTAGGGTTTAGCACTGCTCCTGGAAGAGCCCATGGTTACAATACCCTTCAGGTGGTATGATGATGGTATCTATATAATGCTAAGAAATTTCAAACAGATCTGTGTGGGCATGTGCATACCTATTCACAGTTCAAGGACAGTATCGCTCAGTGTATCTTACATTCATGGACATGATAGTCACTGGAACAACATCCGCTTATACCCAATACAAGTGGAATACCACTATTTGCCTGCTGGGCATTTAGGGACTGCCAGTCCTGGCTCAAGTTACTCACATGGCATTACGCTGTCTAAAAGGGTTGATTGTCTAAGGGTCCTATGTCACAAGATGCCCTGTGGATCTACAATTTCCCGGTCCCGGTTACTCATTCGATACCCACTGTAAAGCGCTACGGAATTGGAAGGCGCTATATAAATACATGTTAATAATAATATTATGGTAATACACAACCCATTGATTGGCCTGCTATGTCTGTGCCCCATTGATTGGCCTGCTATGTCTGTGCCCATAAGAATGGCCTGCTATGTCTGTGCCCATAAGAACGGCCTGCTAGGTCTGTGCCCATAAGAACAGCCTGCTATGTCTGTGCCCATAAGAATGGCCTGCTATGTCTGTGCCCATAAGAATGGCCTGCTATGTCTGTGCCCATAAGAATGGCCTGCTATGTCTGTGCCCATAAGAATGGCCTGCTATGTCTGTGCCCATAAGAATGGCTTGCTATGTCTGTGCCCATAAGAATGGCCTGCTATGTCTGTGCCCATAAGAATGGCCTGCTATGTCTGTGCCCCATTGAATGGCCTGCTATGTCTGTGCCCATAAGAATGGCCTGCTATGTCTGTGCCCATAAGAATGGCCTGCTATGTCTGTGCCCCATTGAATGGCCTGCTATGTCTGTGACTATTTGCTTGGCTAACCTTTCTGTGTCCATTTGTTTGGCCTGCTGGGCATGTGCCCTACTGCCTACACCATTGGTACCGAACCCTTTTGGCCTGGGGTAATATCACTGAGGGAGATAGGCGGGTGTCCAGACAAACACCATTACCATAGTGTTCAAGAGGACACCAGTATACGGCCATCTGAATATGGTGGGAAGGCCCTAATCCTCATGCCTGAAGGGCAAAGTTTCTTATGAAGACCCCGGACACATCCATGGTTTACTCCAAACCGGCGACGGCACATCTCCAAGGAGAACTTCGCACAGGCAAGGACCGGTACTCAGACTCCAACAGGAGAAAGCAGTGTTTTTTTCCTTGTCTTTACCAGCTACTCCGTATCTGCCTCCCGGAATCCTTATAGGTTCAGTAGTTTTTTCCTGCGTTAGGTTAGCTCCAGGCCCTGTCCAGTGGGACTTACTTTTCTTACCTTCCGGCCTGCTGTTTGCCTTCTATCCGGGATAGAATTGGTGTGTTTCTCTTATCTACGTTTATTGTTGCTTTTTTGTTTTTTCATGACTTCCTTTTCCTTTTGGCTCGGGTCGTCGTGAGGCCTGACTTGACCTCCCGGGCACTCGTCTCCAGCTTTCCTCAGACTACCAACGGTCTACCTGGACCCCGCGCGCACGGGATCCGGATAGTCGGTTGATAGTTTTCCATCGTTGTTTCCGAAGATTGCTCTCAGCCTTATGCTGGCATTAATAATTGGTGCGCCCTTCAGTTTGGTCACCCTGAATCTCTAGGGACTCTAGTTTGCACCACGGGAGGGTGCGGCCCTCCATCACCTCGATCCGAGTATATTTATTTTCAGGAACAGAGGGCGAACCCTCTCATACAGAACTGGATACTGATTTGTTACTGGAGGGCACAGCCCCTCACTCGTCCTCAACCAGATACTGGGCTGGATACAGAGGTCAGGTTGGGAAGACCTTTTCTCATAGAGAGAACCGGTCACGGATGTAGACTCTGCTGTTGGTTACTATCGGGTGCGGCCCGCTTAGGCTAGCAGCCGGACGCTCTCACGGTGTGCGATCACAGTAGTAGAGAGCGCGGCTCTCTCATACACTCAACACTCTACAATGCCGGCAATTTGTTCATCACACAGGCTTGTACCTGTGCAAGACATTGATGACTACATAGAGGGGCGTCCCTCCTGCATTCAATTAGAGCGGACATCCACGCTACTGAATTTGTTCTAGAGGTCTGCCTGGTCATGCAAGAATTACATGTTTAGACTAGATCCCTCTATTCTATCTCCTGTAATGGATCTGCTGGATATGGACCGCGGTAAAACACACAAGAAATACTCAGAGGTATAACGGGGGGTGTCTGCCACTTATTTACACACACTCCTGGAGGTGGTACGGCTAACGGATGGCCCTCCGGTATTATGAGAGTGCAGTTTTTTTTGGTGTATCCTGCACCATATAATACCGAGATTGCTTTCTGTTTTGGATATCCAGACCATTACGAACAAACTGCGCAGACCGTTTTTTCCCATGTCAAGATGTCAGGAGATATGGAGACCTTCATGGAGCAAACGGGCACTGCCTTGCTCAGGTAACAAGATTATGGAAGGCCTATTACCCGGTCTGAAGGTAAAACCGTACGTATGGATCACTTGGTAAGAGCGGAAACCCCAGTTGTCTTGACTACCCCAATCATTATGATCTTGGGATAAGATGGCAGGACTGCCCCGTCTCCTCAGAGCGCGTACCTGGTGAACATGGTTCGGAGATAGAGGACTTTCCGTCTATGCTCTATTTATCCCTCATGAGAGCCGTTTTGTTGGATTCGCGCTAACCTATTTTTCAACTACCGCCGAGGGGACCCACGAGACTTTATGGAGGTACCTGGTGTGCCCCGACTCCTACACAGACATCTTTCACTCTTGGATGAGGGCATTTCTGGATGGAAATCTGCGTTCCGGTTTGCTTTTCCCATTCCTTTGAAGATTTCTGGGATTCACTATTCCCAGAGTAGTCGACCACCGTTTCCTCCACACAAGTTCAGTTCGGAACCCTGAATGGACGTCCTTTGGGAGTCTTTTCTCTACTGCGTCCGAGGATTACACAGTCCATTTGGTTTATTGGTATCACTTAGAATACGGCTGGTTTGGCCACACTCTTGCCTGCATTATGAATTTATCCTCGGATGAGACATCTCACCGGGTAGGACAGGAAGGAACGGAAGATCCTCCTCGGGTTTCTATTGCGATTTTGGTGGTGGGGCATTCCTTGAGATTGGAGATCTACCTGCAAGGCCGCATCGCCGAATGACCCTGGCACGATCAGAGGAGCCGCCTTACGGATCATGAGTTAAGACATGGTGGCAGTTTCTTCTCACGACCCTAAGTCCGAGATTGACCTTCGATATTATACGACTACAGGAATATGGCTAATAGGTCAGCTTGCCAGCTCATGGACCGACTGCTAGGAAACGGGTCGCAACACCATGTACAATGGATTTACCAGCGGATGGTGCTTTTTTTCCGTATTTGAGATGCTTCGTCGGCTGGCAGCTTCTTTGATCCGTCTGCTGTCAGTTATCGTACTTGGAATGTCCAATTAGGATTACTCTGATATTTCCTGGAATAGATACCAGCAACACAAACAGCGTTGGATTGGTGAACTGAGCGTTGAAACAGCAAATACAAAGCCTCCTGTCATGTTATAAAATTGTAGATTATGCTAGCTTTAGTGTACCTATAATCTTAATTTTATTAATGACAGGAGGCGAGTATTTCCCACCCATTCTTGTCCCTCCCTTGTTTAATGTTATAGTTTAGATTATCAGGTACGTATGCAACTCTGTTTGTTGTCTCTGCTACCTGTTGCTTGTTCCTTATGTCTGTGTTTTCTCATAAGTAGGGTTGGGATATCTACATATTAAGGTTAATTTTGGTTGCTACATTGGGTACCTACATGTTTATTCAGAGTACATTTCATTGGATAATCAACCTGTTCAATTCTGTTTTTCTCTCGTTTCAGTTTACAGTCCATCTACACTATCTAGTTTGACGGTTACTCTCGGATGGTGGGCATTGGTATATTCATCGTATCTAGGACTTTGTTTCTTTCCCATGATGTTCTCTGCCTTTTATTCTGTTTTGTCGCAGCTTGAAAGAGGAAATGATGCATGGGGAGGGGAGTTTTATAATACCTAACTTTTTTTTCTGATTGGTTGTTTTTCTGTGCTGCTGTGGAGTTCTAGTAAAGAGAGACTTAAGCAAATACTCGCCTCCTGTCATTAATACAATTAAGATTATAGGTACACTAAAGCTAGCATAATCTACAATTGTGATACCTATAAATATATATTTTATACTGTGCCATTGGTGTGTGTCCCTGGTTTCTGTCTCCCATACAGTGCTGCAGAGTGTGTTTGGCTTCTCTGGGATATCTGATTGTGAGATAATTTTCCTCTCCATAGGAGCCTCCATAAGTGTCAACTCCCAACTTTTTATAAGTGTGCACAACTAGAAATGTTGATATCAGATGGTCTGAACTACATTTGTTTGTATATATCTTTTCAGATGGTTTTATGAAAATTTTCTGGTGAGGTATGGAGTTCACTGGAGTACTTGGATGCCATTTGCAAACAGTTACATAGCTGAAAAGAGACTTGGGTCCATCAAGTTCAGCCTTCCTCACATATGTTTTTGCTGTTAATCCAAAAGAAGGCAAAAAACTCAGTATGAAGCGCTTCCAATTTTGCAACAAACCAGGAAAAAAATCCTTCCTGCGCCAGCAAGTTTGGTAAATGAATAATGACTGGGCGTGATTAGGTTGATGACAAAGGATAGGCTGAAGAGGCTCTAGAAGAAGTTTAAAGTGTACCTGTCTGCTGGGTAAAACCAGCAGCTGACTGTATTTGGTTGTGCTGGTTTAAATAAAGCTGTGACCTTGACCCTGCCCACTTAACATGGTGTTGCGTTACTTATTGGGAAGGGAATAGTAACGAGATTTGGTGATTGAAGGAGTCAGCAGTCATGTACTAAAAAGCAAAGGAGAAAAAAATTATCTACCAAGGAGTCCAATAAATATATTGTTTGTGTAAGAGAAAAAAGAGCAAACAAAGGTGAGAAATGTAGTAAACACAATGACTAAGGGCAGGAAAACAATCCAAATAGTTAAAGAGGTAAAATGCCAACGGCAGAAAACAATTACGTTACACTGCAGCTATACTAATTCTAAACCTGACCAAATATGCGCTAAAGAACGTAAGAAGTATTAACAGAAAAATTCAAGGGTGTGTCCAGCTGGGTCAAGAGAATCTGAGCCTATTCGACGTCAGGATTCGGCCAAAATTTGCCGCAGGACCTCTGCTTCTAGTTTGGTTCGGTGAGCCAAAGAGAGCTGTTTTCTGTTCATTCAGCTGTTTCTCAGAAGATTGAGAGACCGGTTCCCCTATTCCAGGGTCATGAGTATGCTTGCAATTGTGTTGGGCTGCACAGACACAGCCAGCAGGGCAGTGTTATAGCGCTTTACTCCTTTGCATGATTCAGGGTCTTTTATGGGACGTTTTTTACGGACGGTTTCTGTTTTCTGTTGGTTGTGTCGCAGGAGGCATCATTTGTCACTTTGACAATTTGCGGGTGTCCCCTACGGCTTGATTCCAAAAAATGAACTGAGCACCTTTTGGCTCATTCACCATTTAGCCTTCCTATTTGGATATTCAGTGAATGATGGCATGGCTAAAGAGGTCTGTCGAGTATGATATGTGTCTTTTGATCAGGCACTGGAGTTGGTTAGACTGATAGGGCTTGGGGCCCTATTGGCAAAATCTGAAATTCAATCTGCATTTAGTTTCTTGCCAGGTCCTTTGAATTGTTTTCTTTTACTGGGCTGTCAGTTCTATAGAAATTCCTTTTATGACAGATACCTTTTGATGGGCTGTTCTGATTTTATGGTGTTACTTTGAGTTATTCAGTTCTTTTTTGGAATGGGTGGTTTTGCAGGTAGCGGTTTGTTCATGTCTTCTGCATTATCTTGACGATTTTTTTTTAATTTCTGGGTTTGTCAGATCCTCCACTTTCATAGGGTTATGTCTCTAGTACGATTATTTATTTCTTCCTGGGAATTGAGATACAGTTGGTTAATAGTGTGTTTTACTTGCCAGACGGAGGACAAGCTTCAGGTTATGCCATCTTTGGTGGATCAGGCTCGAGGAGCTCCCTGTTGGGCCATTTGAGCCCATGGAGCAAGCTTTCAGTCACCAACTTTCCTTGGCTACAGTTGGTATTTATCTACCTTCTCACTTTACTTGCCTGACTTGGTGTTTGAATGATGATTTGGGAGTTTGGAGTTTTGTTCCTCGTGCGTTTTAACAGTCAGACATTTTGCAAAAGTTACACAGTATAGAACTTGGCCTTTGAGCTGTTCATGGAGGGTTTTGCTCGGTTGGTTTGTGGTGCCTTCTTCTGAGGGCTATGATGCGTAGATCACTGATGTGGTCAAATTCCTTTTTGGTACTATTCCCGATTGTAGTGTCAGTCAGGCTCTGGGTCTCGGCTTTGGCAATGCTGCAGGTTCTTTTCTTTACAGATAACCTGAGTGCGGTTCATGTCCTGATCCAGTTATCTTTGGGTTCTTTTCTGGTATTGGCCTTATTGCGACAATTGGTTTTGCATTGCTTGGAATTTAATATTTGGTTCCGGTGCATGTACCAGGTGTGTCTAATGTAATTGCTGACTCTTTCCTGCTTCCAGTAGGATCAATTTCGGTAGGTGCCTCCAGAGACAGTGGCTTGTGGAGTGCCCCAAATGCTTCTGGAACCTCAGTTTCAGAACTTGATTGACTTAAATGGGAGGTCCCTGGTTCCTACGTCTTGGGCACCATACCTGACAAGGTGGGAACAATAGATGTGTGGTAGGAGAATTTGGTTGGTCTTCTTCAGAAAGTAGGTTGTCATCTACATTAGCCTTTCTTTCTGACTTGCAGCATCGTGGGACATCAGTGCCAGTAAAACACGGTATTTCAGCTCTTCATGGCATGGGAAGATGTGACTAAAGCCTTTATGGTTCAACAGGTGTTGCATTGTTCTAGACGTATACTGATGGCACTGGTATCCTGTATCTCTGCACTTGCTGGTAGACATAGGTGAAATTCTGCTTGCTATTTGCGTTTCCCCATTTAAGGCAATCCTGTTCCGGGTGGCCTCTTAAGTGTGGTTTTCATGCAGCTCTATGGGTCGGCAGATTGGTGGCTCCAAGTTTTAGAGGTCAATCGCCCCTTATGAGGAAGGATGTTCTTTGGTATAAAAAGGAAGTGGAATTTCTGATTTGGCAATCTAATACTGATCAAACGGGTAGTGGTAGAGTGATTAGGATTGGAGCCACTATTATTTGGAGATTCGCTCCAGTGGTGCACGTTCCTTTTTGTTGCATGCATATGGGTAAGGTCTCATCCATTCACTAAAGTGTTTTTTAGTGTTGTGCTGTTTTATATAAAGTTGTGGCTGTTAGTCTTACCCACGTAACATGGTGTTGCATTACTTATTGGGAAGAGAAGGGTAACCGGATTTGGTGATCGAAGGATTCAGCAGAGCAGGCCAACCCCTGGAGCGAATAGGAAGGGGGGAGCATGACTGCTGCCCTGAGGGGTTGGCATAGCAACCGAATGGATGTGGTTGGTTTGACAGTTGAAAGCAGGTAATTCTGGAAAAATTACCAGATAGAACATTGCTGAAGGAGCCTGACAGTGTCTTTCCCCACCCTCCCCAATCGTTCTGTTCTGGAATTGTTGATTGTGTTGTGTTTTCCTTATTACATTTTGTCACAGCTACTCCTGCGCCAGCAAGTATGGTAAATGAATAATGACCGGGCGTGCTTTGGGAGTCTCAGCCTGAATTTGGTTGATGACAAAGGATAGGCTGAAGAGGCTCTAGAAGAAGTTTAAAGGGTACCTGTCTGCTGGGTAAAACCAGCAGCTGACTGTATTTGGTTGTGCTGATTTAAATAAAGCTGTGGCCTTGCCCCTGCCCACTTAACATGGTGTTGCATTACTTATTGGGAAGGGAATAGTAACGAGATTTGGTGATTGAAGGAGTCAGCAGTCATGTACTAAAAAGCAAAGGAGAAAAAAAATTATCTGCCAAGGAGTCCAATAAATATATTGTTTGTGTAAGAGAAAAAAGAGCAAACAAAGGTGAGAAATGTAGTAAACACAATGACTAAGTGCAGGAAAACAATCCAAATAGTTAAAGAGGTAAAATGCCAACGGCAGAAAACAATTACGTTACACTGCAGCTATACTAATTCTAAACCTGACCAAATATGCGCTAAAGAACGTAAGAAGTATTAACAGAAAAATCCCAGGGTGTGTCCAGCTAAAATTTTACACATATTTAAAGTATTTGACTATTTATGTATCCTTTACAGGGCACAGTACATTTTGAAATTTGCTATATAATGATATGTTCTCTTTTCTACTTACTTTTATATTCCCATGTATTTTACAGTGATTTATTTTTTCACACAACAGGGTGTGTTCTGTCAGTTTTCTACAAAATTATTTAAGGTAGGTTACCAGTGTCATTAGCAGGGAACATTTTGTGATTCATAACATGGTAGAGCTAATGCAAAACTAGGCTTAGCAGTCCACAAGATAACCCAAAATTATGTTTGCACGAGTAAGCTTGTTAAAGATACTGATCACTATCTGATTACTATCAAATTGTTTTATCAACTTGTTTGTTACAATGCCTCCTCTTTAATGTGTGCATTTTTATTAAGTAATGTTCATGTGGTAGTTTAAAAAAAAAAGAAAAATTCCGTTAACTTTTACTTGTCTTTTTTAATGTCTTTTTGACCTTGTCTTTTTAAATGAGTATCCTGAGTAATATTCTTCTGTATTAAAGTAGTGTCTCTTATTCATCCGCTTATAAAAAATGTGATTAATGGAATTTACTGTTCAGATAGGAAAAGTTGTGCCGAGCAGCAATCAAATCCACAGGAGTGTTTGTGCTGAGCAGCAATTATGCAAATGGTACCTGGTAACTGCCTTTGGGGTCAAAGGCAGATTACAGCGGAGGCGTATTTAGGCCCAGTTCTCATCCTGCTTAGTGCCCTGTCGTGGTTTCCTTTGTGGTTGTCCGAGAGCGTGTTATTGATTCTGGTAATTCTGGTTATTTGACTTTGGCATTGATTTTGACTTCCCTGTTTTCTGGCATCCCTGACCCGTGGCTTTTCCTTATCGTTGTGTCTCTTTCTGTATCTCTTGACCTCGGCTCTTCCTGACTATTCTTTGATACGTTAGTCCGGCCATTCTAAGGTCCGGTATATGTTACTTATCAGTCCTCTGTGTTACACAATTCTACGTGCTGGATCATACTGTAATCCTGACAAGTAGTAATTCAGATTGGGTTTTTAGTTCATATTATGAACTGTGTTCTTAAGTGTACATAACAAGATTGGACACAGAGCAAACTTACAGACCAGTTGACTAAATATCACTGTGACAAACTAGTGTGGAAGCTGGCCTTCTGCCCACTGACTATGGTCCAGGTCAGAGACACCGTTCGGGAGTTACCCTGCCGAGTCACCATTAGCAGCTTTCCCTGGGTGCCTTTGGTTTGGCACTTTACATTCATTCAAATGGAACCAAACGCTAGCTACCTGAGAACCAAGCAGAGCACCCCGTATTTTGGATGCAGGAGATCCCAAAAGTTGACCGGCAAAAGCACCAAACTATTGGAACTATTTTGGGCATTGGACCACGTGTGCAGCCGGTCATTGTTTCCCCTACACTGCATGGATCTGAACGCTGAGGGCTATTTGGGGATGTATAATATCTGAGGTTCTTGCATGTTTTATATTATGTTTTGGAGTACTTCTATGTATTTTTTATGTTGTGCTCTCTGTTCCTGGGTGATAATGTGACATATTCATCCACACATAAAAAATGTGGTTAATGGCAATCATGCACATGGAAACCTGGTAATTGCTTTTGGGGTCAAAGACCGGTTACAGCCAATCGGATCCACAGGAGGGGTATTTAAACCCAATTCTCCTTTTGCTCATTGCCCTCTCTTGGTTTTATCCTGATGGTTATCCAAGAGCGCATTCCTGATCTTGATTTTCTGGTATTTGACTTTGGCTTAGTTTTGACGTCCCTAGAAATCTGGTATCCTTGACTTTTGGCTTTCCCTCATTGTTGTGTCTGATTCTGTGTTCCTGACCTCGGCAAGTATTTTGACTATTCTTGGATACGTTAAGTCTGGCCATTCTAAGGTCCGGTTATATGTTATCCTTAGTCCTAGGTGTGACACAGTTCTGCGTGCTGGATCAACTTGTAATCCTGACAGATAATTAGCTCACCAATCTTTAACTCCATTATCTCCCAGGCCCAGATATTTCTTGGAGGGGCTTGTGTTGAATACAATGGACACCGCTTGCTGGGGTCTGTGCATAAAAGGCATAATTTGGCTCATTAAAATCGGTTGTACTCCCAGAACTATGTGTAATCTAGTTACTGGGAGGTGAAAGGGATAAGCTGCTCAGCATCTTGCTCCAGCTCGTGGAGGATTCAGCCAGGAAAGTCCTTATAAGGACTAAATCTCCCAGGACTATGTTCCTTTAGAGAAGATAGAGCTAGTCCCCTATCCTGTTCAAGGACAGAGAGGCTCCAGGAGGACACCAGTCAAGCCATGGTGACTGTGGCGGGAGCGATGAGGTTTTCCCTGGTTTCAGTTAGGAAGCAATACTTGGTGGAGGTACCCAGTCGGGGTACATAGAGCTCTGCTACAATGAAGTCCATAAAACTTCTCACATTCTTTACAGCTTGAATAATATCAGATTTTGACCAAATCTTGCGATTTATGAATAAAACTTGGATGGATCTCATCGCTATCTGGGTGATCGGAGAAAGATATCCGGCATAATTTTGTCGTTATAGAAACATTATATCCTGAAAAAGGGCATTAAACCTAAAACCTCATAGTGCACCATCCAGAGTCTCAATAAACTTATCCCAAATTTTATATTATCTTGGGGTAATGCAGAATGTTGAAGCAATGACTCTTTTTTTTAATTTACACTTATATTTAATAGCCTCTTTTATATATTGCCACGTCTCAAATTAAGCCATATTCCAATTTCTGGCTATAGATACTTTAAAGGCCAAAATTGCATGAAAATTGCATTATTTATTTAGAAATGGTTAAGATGTAGCAAAATCATTTCAATTGCGTTACAATCAATATGACTTTCATTCATTTCTAACTGATCACATATACAACAATAAAAAAATATCGTATGAAACAAAAAACAAAGTATATACACTAAAGAACTGTACACGTATACTGTGGATAGCCCCAGGTGAACTTAACAACCACCTATAAGAATATATAGCAAACAAACAAAGTGGAAACCACCCAGAATACGTATAAATGTTGAAATAAAGTGGGACAACCTGATGCAGATCAAATGTCCTTAAATCGACATTTAAATCGACAGGCCTGAATTATCATTTGTTTGTGAGTGTATTTCTAATCTCACTTATACCAACATTTATTTATACTTTTTTACGCTATGCAAGTTATTCTAATTTTTACACAGATTCGATTTAAGGACATTTGATCTGCATCAGGTTGTCCCACTTTATTTCAACATTTATACGTATTCTGGGTGGTTTCCACTTTGTTTGTTTGCTATATATTCTTATAGGTGGTTGTGAAGTTCACCTGGGGCTATCCACAGTATACGTGTACAGTTCTTTAGTGTATATACTTTGTTTTTTGTTTCATACATTATTTGTAACTTCACGATTGTATATCACTATTGTTATGGCCGCACAGAATGTTTATGATGAGATGAGACATGATAGAAAACTAAGGATTGATACCTTATTTAGGGGGGGTAATAAATCTATGGACAGTTCCTTAAATCACAAATTTATTCAATTGGAACGTCTATTAGAGAAAGAGACCCGAAAATGGTGGGAAATCACATCTTTAGAACAGTATTTAGCTTATGATATTATCCCACGTGGCTTAAGAGTACAAAAAATGCCAGCATTTGGTCTAGAGGACAAACTACTAATGCAAGATTGGCATAATGCTAATGATGAATGCTCGAGGAAATATATGACAGGCTTAATTAATTACCAAAAGAGATCTCTAAAATCACTAGAGGATGAAATTAACAAAATAGAGAACGAGCTATCTACACATGTAGAACTTAAAGCAGTAGAAAATAATTATATAATTTTAAAAGAGAAAATAAAAGCTGTTGATGAAAAAATTGCTAACACAGAATCCACCAAGTTTAGGAGGGATCAAGATGATTACCAAAAGGGAAATCAAAGGAACTGGCCTAAGTCTAAACAAGAACATGGGCACTTGAGGTACCCACACCAAAATCAACAAAATTCTAGATTCCAAGATCCCTATCCAAAAAAATCATATACAAGACGGCTTTCAAATCCTAACTCTAATTTGTATTCAAAGTCTTCATTCAGAAAAAATTCACATGAGAATTCTAACCCCACACATTACAACCCCCCCCCCCCCCCCCCCCCACATACACCAGGTGGTTACTCCTCCAATCACTCTAGATATTCTAGAAGTAATCAGGAAGTTTTTTTAGGCAAGGCGCCAGACCAAAAACTGGACCAAACTCAATTTTCCATACACACTCAAAACTGATTCCAAAATCTAAAATCTCCCACAAAGAAAAGACCGCACCTAGAGGTGGAGGAGGAGGATCCTCCACTCCACCTCTCATACAGACAGAATTAAATCATTTTGAGGGCATTTTTAATTTATCTGATGCATCCCTTTCACCACAAGAATTGTCATTATTAAAGAAGGGCTTAAATTTTGCTCCATCTTCAAATTGCAATCCCTTTAACCTTTATTTAGATAACCAAAAATGTCTGAGAAAATTAACATTAAAGAGATTTTTCAGGAGTAAGGAAATGAATATGACTAATCTAGAACCAAATACAATGAACGCATCAACAGACCCTAATAAAGAAAACGAGGTCCCTAATACGGAGTCTAAAATCATTCATACCACTTTAAAACCCAAATCAATTTTTTTTCCATGGGCAGCTAAGGGGAAATTTTTGGAAGTTTTCAATGACTTGGTACAAGAAGATCTAAATAAAATTGTGGATAGCAAATTTAAACCAAACCTCACTAAAAAAGAAAAATCAGCATTAATTACTCTCACAGAAAATCATAATTTGGTTATAAAAGAAGCAGACAAGGGAGGGGGGATTGTTATTATGAATAAATCTTATTATTTACAGGAAGCTTACAATATTCTTCATGACGTTAATACATACCAAATTTTGGAAAAAAAACCTTCTTCTGAATTCTTGGCAGAATTAAATACACTGTTGACTACAGGTTTAGACAATCAAATTATCAATCTAGATGAATTCGAATACATCTACAACCCTGCAAAGTGGCAGTTTTTTATTTTTTGCCAAAAATTCACAAGAACATAAAAAAAAACCCAGGACGCCCTATTATCAGCGGAATTAATTCCTTGTCATGTAATCTATCAGAGTATGTGTATTTATTTTTGCAACCATATGTCCCATTACATAACACCTTTATCAAAGATACTAGACATATTTTACAAGATTTACAATCTATAGATTGGAAACCTTCCTATATTTTGGCCACAGCAGATATTACAGCTCTATATTCTAACATTCCCCATGCCAAGGGGATTTCTTGTATCCAAGATACCCTCAAATCACAACAAGTTTTAGAGGATATCCAGATTGAGTTTTTGGTGAACTGCATTCAATTTGTACTTACCAAAAACTTTTTTTGGTTCAATGGACAGTTCTTTCTTCAGCGGTGCGGCGTCGCCATGGGAACTAAATTCGCCCCTAGCTTCGCCAACTTGTATGTGTCCCATTGGGAACGCCAGCACATCAAGTTGGCGGATCATAACGGGGGTGGTCTGGTCCTGTGGCGGCGCTTCATCGATGATGTTTTGATTATCTGGGACGGTTCTCCAGAAGACCTTAATTCTTTTTTGGGTCAAGTCAATAACAATGAGTATAATTTGAAATTTACTTCGGTATCCAGTAATTCAACTATAAATTTCTTAGATTTAACTATATATGTAGAACAAAACCAGCTAAAAACAAAAACTTATTTTAAGCCCACTGATTGCAATACAGCGATTGAATATTCCAGTACTCACTATCCTCCTTGGCTTTCTAACATTCCTAAGAGCCAATTCACCCGGCTCAGAAGGAATTGTACAGATGGTCACACATTTTTGGAACAGTCTAAGATTGTTCAACAAAGATATGCAGATAAGGGGTATAATGTTAAAAAAATGGAGACATCTAAAACTGAAATACTAAATTCTGATAAGTCATTATTTTTGAGTAATAAAGGCGAAGAGGGATTGGAATCTTTAACGGCTGAGCAAAAACTAAAAAATAGATTTAGATGGAGTAATAAAAATAAAGATAAACACAAAGACATCAATAACAAATTTGAATTCGCGTTTGTTACACATTACAACTCCCAAGCGAGGAAAGTGGAAAAAATCCTTAAAAAACACTGGTACATCTTAAAGAGAGATGAGATCCTAAAAGATGTACTACCGGATTTTCCCACAGTAATCTATAAAAAATCAAGTAATTTAAAGAATAAATTGGCACCTAGTTTATTACCTACAACTCCTACTTGTAATAATTTTCTTAAGGTCCAAATACAAGGGTTTTATAGTTGTGGCCATTGCTCTACATGCATACACCAAAAAAGGAAAATTCATGATTTTATGGGGACATATACGAAAAAAAACATATAAAATAAAGAACCATATTCATTGTTTCTCTTCTTTTGTAGTTTACCTATTGCAATGTGGCTGTGGGGCCCAATATGTTGGCCGCACATCCAGAAAATTACATACTAGAATATTAGAACATTATAACAATATACGAAAAAACAAAATTGATCACAGTGTACCAAGACATTGCAACTCTTGTCCTTTATTTTCTTGGAATACCTTACAAGTTTTTGGCATAGACTCAGTTCAATTAGGGTGGAGAGGCGGAGATAAGCAACAGGAGTTAATTAGAAAGGAGGCTTTGTGGATTTTCAACTTAAAAACTCTAAATTTGGGGCTCAATCAAGAAATTGATTTACAAGGTCTTATCTAACCATGTTTTCTTCATGTGCTCTCTTTGGGAATGTTTAAATAAGATGTTATGTTCTCCTTTTTTATGTAATAAATTTTTTATGTAAGAAATTTTTATGTAATATTTTTTATGTAATATTATTATATTTATGCCTCTATTTTTCTGTTCTACATATAAGTATTCAAATTATCTACTCTATTCTTTTATTTCATTCATTTTTTTCATTTTTTATTTTATGTAATATATTAAACCCACCTATGTGTAGCATAATGTTCCTTCTCATATATTTTTTATTACATTGTATACATTAGTTAGATTTCCCAACTAGTTCCTTTTTCTAGCTTAATATACAGTTTTTGGGTACATATATATACATATATATTTTTTGTTATATAGTATTTTTATTGGGATATATATGTATACACATGTTTTATAAATTAAATAACATGTGGTATTCATTATGCCACTATATTCTGATTTTTATTGGTGTAATTTGTATGTATATTCGCTGAGGCGTATTTTTCGCCGTTTTCTGCTTTTTGTCCCTTGTAGGTAGCGGTCTTTTGAGTTGACGTTTATTACGCGCATGCGCCTTACAACCCGGAACTGATTGAGATGCTCTACGGATTTCGCGCTCGATCATTGCGTCTCACGAGTGAAACGCATGTTTTATAACATGTGTACCGGATTTTTTAAGATTGTTCACGACGATATATATACCATCAGAGATGGACCCAAGGTTATCCCTGAAGAAGTCCGACATCTGACAGGACGAAACGTGTTGGATATAACCGAACTTTTATATATGTTTAACTGTTTTTATTTGTTTGGATCCTGTATCTTTTCCATTGGTTCTGGACCTCCACTGTGGACACTCTATTATCACCACCAGGAGTTCCATATGTATATGGAGAGATGCCTTTTTAATGCTGCTATTCTGTAAGTGCAATGAATAAATGTGATTTTGTAAATTCCTAACTTACTTCACTATATTGCATTTTTTACATTTACATATACCGTGTTGGAGGATATCTGCACTCATCACATAACCCCTGAGAGGGTGAAAGGCCTGAATTATCGTTTGTTTGTGAGTGTATTTCTAATCTCACTTATACCAACATTTATATATACTTTTTTACGCTATGCAAGTTATTCTAATTTTTACACAGATTCGATTTAAGGACATTTGATCTGCATCAGGTTGTCCCACTTTATTTCAACATTTATACGTATTCTGGGTGGTTTCCACTTTGTTTGTTTGCAATAAAAAAATATCAACAGGGAACATTTTTGTCATCCATGAGTGCCACCTGTTTAGTAATTTGTAGTGTGTTTCCTTTGTATTTAGGCAGTGTACTCAGGAGTACACTCTCTGCAGAGAAGCTTACCAGTCCCAACTCCCTGCCCCTCTAGGTCGGTTCAGCATCTTAATAGATTTAATTACATTTATGCATTTCACCAATGATTTATTTTTTATTAGCATTTGTATTCCAAAAAGCATTGATCCGCTTATGAGGGGGTTTTAAATTACCGTATATACTCGAGTATAAGTTGAATTTTTCAGCACATTTGTGCTAAAAAAACCCAACTCTACTTATACTCGAGTCACTGTCTGTATTATGGCAACTTACATTGCCATAATACAGACAAGGACCACTGGGCTCATTACAAGCCCGGCGGTCCTGTTGGGGGTTGGCAGGAAGCTGTTACTTACCTTCACAGCAGCTCCTGTCAGCTCCCTTCTCTCACCTCCGGTCCGTGCAGCTCCATTCTCCTCCATGGGCCATGTGATCGCGAGGTCCTTGCATAGCCGTCCATGTCAGTGCCAGCAGGGGGAGTGACTGTAATTGCAGATACTCCCCCTGCTGCCTGTAAAATGTAAAATTAAAAGTTAAAACACAGTTTAAAATTAAAAATATACTTAAAACATATATATATATTTATTATATATATGATCTAAGTAAACATATACACATATAAATACATACACATATATAAAGACACTGTCTAAGTGCAATTTAATATTAATATATACATATATAATTATATATATATTTAATCAAAATACACGTAGAATTATATTGTTTATATATAATTGTGTATATATATATATATATATATATATATATATATATATAAAAATATGTAAATACGTTTAAAAATAAAAAATGTGTAATTTCGTGCTAACTATTTTAAAATTAATATATTGATATCAAAATACATGTAGAACTAAATATGTATATCTATATACATGTATATCACTATATATATAAAAATAATTAAAAACATTACATATATATATGTATTACATTACATATATATATATATACATATATTTATGTAATAATTTTACATAATTAGGTCATTTTATTAATTACAATTTGCGGGACCTGCCTGACAACCCAGGCCAAAAGTCCAGGGAATTTAATTTGCTAGAACTATATTTAACCCTGTAACTTTCCAAGACACCATAAAACCTTTACATTGGGGGTACTGTTTTACTCAGAAGACTACTGTTTACTGTTTCAAAACAGTAAAATGTATTACAATGATGATATCAGTGAAAGTGAAATTTTTTGAATTTTTCACACACAAATGGCACTTACATGGACGATATAATTGTTGTGATATGTTTTACTGTTTTGAAACATTAATATGTGTTCAGCGAAGTCTCCCAAGTATAACAGTACCCCTCATGTAGAGGTTTTATGGTGTTTTCAAAAGTTTCAGAGTCAAATATAAGGCTAGCGTTTTAGTTTTTTCACATTGAAATTTGCCATATTGGTTACGTTGCCTTTGAGACTGTATGGTAGCAAAGGAATAAAAAGTACGCCCATGATGGCATACCATCTGTAATAGTAGACAACCCAAAGTATTACAAATGGGTTAAGTCCAGTCTTTTTTTTAGTAACCACTTAGTTACAAACACTGGCCAAAATTGGTGTTCAAATTAATTGTTTGCATTTTTCACACACATTTTTCACACAGCTCTGCTCAAATGTGAGTGTAAATATACTTAATTACCTCACACTTCACCCATTGACTATACCATATTGCACTATTGTAGTTCCTCTTTGTTTTTTTCTTTGAGGTCGACTGTATATACAATTTGAAAGATTTGTGTACGTATCCTATTTTTAGTTACCACTTGGGGCGCAGTCTCCTCCTCTTTTCTTTAACACTCAAATATGAAAGCTACCTTTGGCCAGTGTTTGTGGCGAAGTGGCTACTAAAAAAGACTGGACATACCTATATTGAATATCCTTGGTTGTCTACTTAAAAAAATATGTACATGTGGGGTGTGATTCAGAGATTTATGACAGATAATAGTGTTACAATGTAAAAATATATTTTTTAAAACCGCAATTCCTATTTGTACTTATAGCCCTATAACTTGCAAAAAAGCACGTAAACAGTGGGTGTTTTTAAACTCGGAACACCATTTTTTATCTATTTAGCAGTTTTTTTCATTAGCTTTCGTAGGTAAGTAAAATATTTTTCAAGCAAAAGTCAAAAAAACATGTTTTGTTTTTTTAAATTTTTCACCATATTTTATTATTCTTTTTAAAGTAAATTATATGACATGATACAAATAATGGTATGTAAAGAAAGCCCTTTTTGTCTTGAAAATAACAATATATAACTTGTATGGGAACAGTAAATGAGAGAGAGGAAAATTACAGCTAAACACAAACAAGTGTTAAAAGAACCCTGGTCCTTAACGTACAACATGGCCAAAACAGGCTGGTCCTGAAGGGGATAAAGGAACTGTAAACCATCCCTTTATAACTGTTATATGTTATTATAATTCCCTGTATGTATTTATGACATGTTTTGGGTTATTTGTATTTTACTATTTGCAACAGCAAGCCTGATGTAATAAGAATATGAGCTAGTCCCAACTAAAATTAAAGTTCTGTATTTTAGTTCTATTTGGAACTGAATGTCCTGTGTGGGGACACACTTTCATGAGCTACTGAGATTTTATATGCTGGAGTTGCAATGACACATCAAATTGTGGATCTACAAGACGGGGATTGTATGGTCAAAGCACTAAACAGTAGAGCACTCAGTAGCTCATAAAAGTGTGAATAAGACACATGTAACGGAGCTCCGTGTACTCCGACCGAGTACCCTCCATTGATGGATGCTCCTAGCACTTTCAGAGGACTCCAAGCACTGCAGACGACACCACAACCACCGCATGCTCCACAACCGCCGTAGCTTAACTGGAGCCGCGCCGTCTTCCTTCCACCCTGGAATGTACCTCCAGCATTCAGGACCATGTGGGGAAGACCTCTCCTCCAGGAGAGCGTCTCTGGAACAAGCTCTTAAAAGAGCTAAGTGATTAAGCTCAGGGGAATATGCAGAGCATAGCAATCCCCAGTGTGATACAGCAATTCCCTCCAATAATGAGACAAGGCTACGTTTTGAAGGGTCAAGAAGAACTGAGGACTGGGACACCCAGCCTGCTTTTTATTACAAAAAGGTACACACAGGACACTCCCAGGGGGAGGTTGAAATTACCCAATCACATACATGGTACCACCCCCACGTCTCCTCCCCTCAGATAAACACATAACATAATTATAGCATACAGTAAAAATACAGTTTTCACACATACACTGTAACTTTAAAACTATACATTCAATCTCCATAAAATATTACATATTTGAACTCAGCATACATCAAACATAAACACTTCCAAAAATCAGCCAAATCTATGACCGACCGCAAGCACAATTTCCTGCCCAAAACAGTTCCATAGATTTGGGCTGTGCGGTCGGTCAATTTCATGCCGAAAAACGACTAAGTCCCATTTCGAACGGGACTCTGGAGCTGAAAAACGAAGTGTAGGAGAAGGTAAGGGTCAGCGGTGTTCGGCAAAATGTGTAGCCGATTTCAGTTCCACAGAATCTTTAGCATACACCGCTGACCGCATTCGACTGAACAAAGATGGCCGCCGCCACGTGCAATTAACCTGCAGTAACCTCACAGCCTGGGAGGTAAATTGCCTGCACACTTTAACTTCTGGGTGGTCCGCCTGTGTGGTACTTGGTTCAGTAAGCCCTATTTACTGAACCAAGTGGGAGAGAGCCAGGGGCAAGTTATTTTACAGGTCTGGGGACATAGTCTTAAAGGGGTATTGTTCAGCAAAGTCACAATATGTCCCCAGACAGTTCTTAAAGGGCCATACACACCCAATAAAAGTTAATAAGTTTTCAGGGGCACAATCTTCCAGGGGCCATAGTCATGAGGAAGGAGGCTGGCAAATATTCTTCTCCACAATCCAGGGAAGCAGGGCAATTTTCCATTTAAAGGGCCAGTTACAAATAGCGATTTGTAACACATCTCCCCTTTGGGGGGAAGACTAACCAGGCACCTGACCTTCTGTCGGTCAGTGCCTCCGTTAGTTGATCCACCAACCCACAATAACCAAATGCCAGAGTAGCCCACCCACAACAAACAGGTACAAGGGTGACCCACCCACAAGACACAATTACTGCACCTAGGTATTTTGCTGTGGTGATGTGGTAACATGCTGTGGGGACTTGCAGGAGGGCAGAGGCCGACTGCACTCTGCCCAGCTGCCAGCTCTTCTGCTGGGATAGCCTGCAGGACATCAGGATCTGGACCAGGGACAAAGGTAGGGCAGAGGCCAACTGCACTCTGCCCAGCTGCCAGCTCTTCTGCTGGGGTGCTGGGAACATAGTCCGGCTCAGTAGCCAAGGGAACATGGACGTCCGTAGGGGTTAACATCGCCTCTGTTAACCCTGGTGCCACACTAGGAGTTAGCTGGGGAGGGGAATTTGTACTTACCACCTCCTCCTGTTGTCCCGGTGAGGTTAGTTGGGGATCTGAACTGGTTGTCCAGCATCCCTGTAGGTCAGGCACAGAGACCACAGTCCCATCTGCGCCGTCTGGGGGATTGGTGTCTCCCCTTGTTAGGGGAAGCTGCTGCTGGGGAGAGGGGGTGCTGTGCTCCTTTCCTGGAAACACAGGCTGCCGCTGGAGAGGGAGACCGCCTGTCTCCACTCCCGTAACATTGTCCTGCTGCTGGAGAGAGGGACCAACTGTCTCTGCTCTCTGTAGGACACACTGCTGCTGGGGGGGAAGGACGACACCTTCGGCCCCCTGTAACTCACACTGCCGCTGGGGAGGAAGGCCGACACCTTCAGCTCCCTGGGGTTCACACTGCCGCTGGGGGGGAAGGACGACACCTTCGGCCCCCTGGGGTACACACTGCCACTGGGGAGGAAGGACGGCACCTTCTGCTCCCTGGGGTACACACTGCCGCTGGGGAGGAAGGACGACACCTTCAGCTCCCTGGGGTACACACTGCCGCTGGGGGGGAAGGACGACACCTTCGGCCCCCTGGGGTTCACACTGCCGCTGGGGGGGAGGCACGACACCTTTAGCTTGCTGTAACACATACTGCTTGAGCCTGGGTGTCCGTATCCTCAACTCCCACTGTAGTCGCTCAAATGCCATTGCCGCACGGTTCTCAGCACTCAACTGGCGCATTACTTTGGAGACCACCTCGTTTGTAAGGTCTGGGCCATAGCAGACCAACTGCCTCTTCACCTCCTCAATGTAATCGTCACCCTCGTAGCAACGTACCATTTTGAGGTATTCTTCGCAGGGCTCTATCCATGCCTGCTCCATGCTGCCACAGATAGGGATGCTGCGCAATGGCTAGCGTTGCCCTCAATTGTAACTCCAAACGTTACCAGTGTCTCTGAGCTGCTTCTCCTCGCACTAGGACGCCATCCCACCGCTGCCACCAATGTAACGGAGCTCCGTGTACTCCGACCTAGTACCCTCCGTTGATGGATGCTCCTAGCACTTACAGAGGACTCCAAGCACTGCAGACGACACCACAACCACCGCATGCTCCATAACCGCCGTAGCTTAACTGGAGCCGCGCCGTCTTCCTTCCACCCTGGAATGAACCTCCAGCATTCAGGACCGTGTGGGGAAGACCTCTCCTCCAGGAGAGCGTATCTGGAACAAGCTCTTAAAAGAGCTAAGTGATTAAGCTCAGGGGAATATGCAGAGCATAGCAATCCCCAGTGTGATACAGCAATTCCCTCCAATAACGAGACAAGGCTATGTTTTGAAGGGTCAAGAAGAACTGAGGACTGGGACACCCAGCCTGCTTTTTATTACAAAAAGGTACACACAGGACACTCCCAGGGGGAGGTTGAAATTACCCAATCACATACATGGTACCACCCCCATGTCTCCAACCCTCAGATAAACACATAACATACCGTATATACTCGAGTATAAGCCGAGTTTTTCAGCACATTTTTTGTGCTGAAAAACCCCAACTCGGCTTATACTCGAGTCATAGTCTGTATTATGGCAATTTGCATTGCCATAATACAGACTGGGGCTGGCAGAGCTGTAACTTACCTGTCCTGCAGCTCCTGTCAGCTCTCTCCTCCTCCGCGCCGTCCGTTCAGCACCTCGGTCAGCTCCCAGTGTAAGTCTCGCGAGAGCCGCGGCTCTCGCGAGACTTACACTGGTAGCTGACAGAGGGAGCTGCACAGACCGCGCGGAGGAGGAGAGAGCTGACAGGAGCTGCAGGACAGGTAAGTACAGCTCTGCCAGCCCCCCTCTCCCCCCCACTGAACTGCCAATGCCACTGGACCACTAGGGAAGGAGCCCCCCTCCCTGCTATGTATCAAGCAGGGAGGGGGGACGAAAAAAAAATATAATAAAAAAATAAATAATAATAATTAAATAATAATACAAAGAAAAAAAATAATATAAAAAAAATAATAATGAATAATATATTAAATGCCCACCCCCACCAACACATACACAAACACACACTGCATCACACACACTTCATTCATATACACACACTGCACTCACACACACTGCACTCACACACACTGCATTCATACACACACTGCACTCACACACACTGCATTCATACACACACTTCATTCATATACACACACTGCATCACACACACTGCATCACACACACTCACACTTCATTCATATACACACACTGCACTCACACACACTGCACTCACACACACTGCACTCACACACTGCACTCACACACACTGCACTCACGCACACTGCACTCATGCACACACTGCACTCATACACGCACTGCACTCACACACTGCATTCATACACGCACTGCACTCATACACGCACTGCACTCATACACGCACTGCACTCATACGCACACACTGCATTCATTATATACACACACTGTAAATAAATATTCAATTAATATAATTTTTTTAGGATCTAATTTTATTTAGAAATTTACCAGTAGCTGCTGCATTTCCCACCCTAGTCTTATACTCGAGTCAATAAGTTTTCCCAGTTTTTTGGGGTAAAATTAGGGGCCTCGGCTTATATTCGGGTCGGCTTATACTCGAGTATATACGGTAATTATAGCATACAGTAAAAATACAGTTTTCACACATACACTGTAACGTTAAAACTATACATTCAATCTCCATAAAAGATTACATATTTGAACTCAGCATACATCAAACATAAACACTTCCAAAAATCAGCCAAATCCCTCCAGTGGATCAAAAGTTAGCTGGAGGTCCCTTTATGACCGACCGCAAGCACAATTTCCTGCCCAAAACAGTTCCATAGATTTGGGCTGTGCGGTCGGTCAATTTCATGCCGAAAAACGACTAAGTCCCATTTCGAACGGGACTTAGTCTCTGGAGCTGAAAAACGAAGTGTAGGAGAAGGTAAGGGTCAGCGGTGTTCGGCAAAATGTGTAGCCGATTTCAGTTCCACAGAATCTTTAGCATACACCGCTGACCGCATTCGACTGAACAAAGATGGCCGCCGCCACGTGCAATTAACCTGCAGTAACCTCACAGCCTGGGAGGTAAATTGCCTGCACACTTTAACTTCTGGGTGGTCCGCCTGTGTGGTACTTGGTTCAGTAAGCCCTATTTACTGAACCAAGTGGGAGAGAGCCAGGGGCAAGTTATTTTACAGGTCTGGGGACATAGTCTTAAAGGGGTATTGTTCAGCAAAGTCACAATATGTTCCCAGACGGTTCTTAAAGGGCCATACACACCCAATAAAAGTTAATAAGTTTTCAGGGGCACAATCTTCCAGGGGCCATAGTCATGAGGAAGGAGGCTGGCAAATATTCTTCTCCACAATCCAGGGAAGCAGGGCAATTTTCCATTTAAAGGGCCAGTTACAAATAGCGATTATACCTATATACCTATATACCTAACTGTCTGTAAAACAATTAAGACATATTACACAATTTTTTGTTGTATTTCTGTTTTATTTTGAGGTTTTCCTGGTACCGAAATACAAAATCACTTTACTCCTGAAAGAGTATGTGTATACAACATTTATTACACATTATTGGGTTATTGCTAAGATTGAGTATACCCTTGTGTAACAGTTACCCTTGGTGGGTAGAGGGGTTTCTACTGCTGGAAGGTGTCCTTCTCCCGATGAGTGAGTGGTATTCTCCGCATTCAGTGGTCATCCAGATGGAGAAGCTCTTAAAAGAGCTAGTGTGATAGCTGTTGTAACGGCTACCCCAGTGGAGAGGGGGTATCAGCCGTTGGAGACGTCCTTTTTCCCGACAAGATGCTGTGCAGTAATGGAGTAGCCTTCTTTCTATCAGCTGGATCCAAGTAGAGAGAGAGGTAGAGCTCTTAAAAGAGCTAGTGATTAGCTGAGCAGGTTCCCTTTCAATAACGAGACAAAGCTAAGTTTTGAAGGGTAAAGTAGAACTGAGGTTCAATGACCGGTATTCTCCTTTTATGCAGTGCTCCCATGCAAGGGAGACACCCACAACCAATTAGAAGTTAACTAATCAAACAATGGTTACAACCCACAGATTCCCTCCCCTCTGCTTGGGAGATAATTGAGTTTCTTACTGTATCTACTCAATTATCTCCAAGCTAAAACTTATACTGTTTATGCATTTTTATAACTTTCTGATTTTTCATTACACAGGAATAAAACTTATATTTTTATGAACAACACAACTTGGGGAACAACATATTCAAAATTCGTGAAAATCCATTCAGGGGTTCCAGAAATATTAAAAAGTCTCTTTGGACCGACCGCACGCCTGTTTGCATGCCCAAAACAGTTCCACAGATTCAGGCTGTGGGTTGGTCTATTTCTGCCCTGAAAAATAACAAAGTCCCATCCGAAGGCGGCGTTCAGATCATCAAACTCACTTCGACTTCTGTCGAAGTGTAACCGGGGTTGCGTTTTAGCAGTGTTCAATTGTATAATGGAGGTCTATTTTACACTAAATAACAAAGTCCCATTTGAATGTGCATTTGAATCTTCGAACGGTACTTCATCTCCAGCCCCAGTGTTGAAGGGTAGGGGAAGGTACAGGTCAGCGGTGTTCGTTCAAATGTGTGGCCGATTTCCGTTCCAGGGATTTGACTGCACACACCGCTGACCACGTTCGACTGGATTAAAATGGCCGCCGCCACGTGTTCGATTGTCTAATGGCGGCCACTTCGACTACTTCGGCACTTCGGCTGTATCCGAAGTGCCATATCAAATGCACCAATCCTTTTGTACAAAATAGTTAAAGGGCCAGACATAGTCTTTGTTCTTTAGGTACAGACAATGTGGAGGATGGCAAAACAAACAAAAGGTAGAGGTTCCCAGGCAACATAGTAGGTGGTTGTTACAACTGTATAGCAGTTTCCCCCAATAAGAGACAAGACTCTAGATTGAGGGTGAAGTAGAACTGATTTACTGGGCACAAAAGCCTTTCTTTTATACACATTTCCCAACAAAGTTACCACCCATGTGGACCTTGTTGGGGACCGAAATTACAAACTTTACAACCAATCATGTACAGGCACACAGATAAACACTCCCAATTATTAAAGTCAATTCCTCCCGTCTGCTTGGGAGATAATTGAGTTAATTACTGTATCAACTCAATTATCTCCAAGTGAAAAAATATACTTTTTATACACTTTTAAAAATTTTATGATTATACATCCAATCTTTATAAAACTTATATTTTTAGAAAAAACATAACTAGGGGACAAACATATTAAAAAATCACTTGAATTGGTTTAGGGGTTCGGGGGAGAGCCCATCGGCGTTGCCGTTTTGTTTACCGGGGAAGTATTGGCTCCATCTCAGTAAACGTCCGTTGTCTCTGGCCACCCTGTTCAGCCAAACCAAGGGGTAGTGGTCTGTTACTAACGTAAATTCTCGTCCATACAAGTAGGGGCTGAGCTTCTTCCTCGCCCACACCAAGGCCACTCTTTTTCAACTGCCTCATAGCTCACTTCTGGGGCAATAGTTTGCAGCTGATGTAAGCGACCGGGTGCTCTCCTCCGTCCTCTCCCACTTGGCTTAGGACTGCCCCCAGTCCGAACATGGAAGCGTCCTTGTGGACGATAAAACATTTGTTAGGGACTGGGGCAGCCAACACAGGTGCATGTACAAGGGCATCTTTTAAGGCTTGAAAGGCAGTTTCACAGGCGGGAGACCACAAGAACTGTCTGGGAAGGTTCTTTTTCATGAGGTCAGTCAAGGGCTTAGCTAGGGCACTGTAGTCTGGTACAAACCGTCTATAATACCCAGCTGTTCCCAGGAAGGCCAGGACTTGGGTGTTGGTCCGGGATGTAGGCCAGTTAGCGACAGCTTATATCTTGGCAGGCTCTGGCCGCTGCCGCCCACACCCGACCTGGTGTCCCAAATACTGGACTTCCGCCATGCCTATATGACATTTGTCTGGTTTCAGAGTCAGGCCAGCTGCCCAAATCTGATCCAGCACTGTCCCCACAGTTCAAATGTTCCTCCCAGGATTCGCTATAGATCATAATGTCGTCCAGGTACGCCACGCAAAATCCTGGAAGCCATTGAGGAGTCTATCCACCAAGCATTGGAACGTGGCTGGGACATTTTTTTTTTTTTTTAATTCTTTATTTTATTGTGCATAGCTTTTTTAAACAGCTTTTGTGCCATGATGGCATGCTATGGTATTATATGCTTATAGAGGTATATACATGGCATAGAGGTGAAAAACACATTTTTCAATAAGGAACAACAGGAAATTATAACAGTTTGGTTGGTCACAGTGAGGTTAGTTTAGCGTTGTGTGATGTTTGGCTATGTAATCTGTGTGATTCTTTGCAGTCTACTACGGGACTAGCTGGTCTCGGTTGGGTGTTCGTGCCGGGCGGGCGAGGTGGTTTGACAGTTTTACAGTGGCTTGTATCAGTGATGTGTTTGGATGGTCGTGTGTGTACAGGCTTCTATGCTTGTGTCTGTCGTGTTATGAGTGTGTTGGGCCTGTTGCATGGGCAGTGTGTGTTGATGCTTTGGATCGTGCTGTCATGTAGCGTGTCTCGCTTTGCTCTGTCTCGGCATTGAGGGTGGTTACCCCTAACCATGTGGGTAGCGGGGGGGGGGGGTGTTAGCTCTGAGCGTGATTTCGCCTTTGGGCATCGGCGTTCTTTGTGCTGTACCGGGTCTGGGTACCTGAGTGTCTGTCTGGGAATTAGTCAGAGAAGAAACAGTAAATCATAATGAAAGGCAACATAAACATAAAGCATTAAACATAAAGCATTAAACTTAAGGTATTAAACATGGAGTTATCTTCTGTCGGTTCCTCCTTCTCTGGGATGGGGGTACTGTGGGTAATAGTCCGACTAAGTCCAACTTTGGGTTTCATCAGTGGGCAAATGTCCATGGAACTTAAGACCCCAGTCCACTTGTTCCCGGGGCGTGAGGGGAGGCTATTGCGGTATCTCCGTTCTCTCTTCGGCGATTCGTGTGATGGTTTTCAGGTAGTTGGCTGCTTCCTCCGGTGTTGTGAGGACTTGTGTTGTCCCTGCATGGGTGACTTCCATGGAGCCTCCTGCTCCCCATCTGTAGGCTATACCTGCAGCGCGTAACTGTGTGGCAGTTTGGCCGTATGATTTGCGCCACAGTAGTGTGGCTCTAGATAGATCTTGATACAACGTAAGTTCTTCTTCTTCAAAGGACAGCGGTGTGCGATCTTTAAGCGCCGCCATGATATGGAGCTTGTCCTGTACTGTTACGCACCTTAAGATGACGTCTCAAGCTGCTGGTGATTTCAGTTGTGTGTAGGTTGGGAGCCGATAGACTCCATCTATAGTGAGTTTCTTAGCAGTTGCGTGTGGGAGTATGCTGGACAGGAGGCGCCTTGCGTAATGCGGCAGTTCTTCTGCTGTAACTGCTTGTGGTATTCCTCTGATTTTAATGTGTGTTCGCCTTTGTCTATCTTCTATGGTCGCCATCTTAAGTGCCATGATTTTTTGGTGATGCTGTATGTGTTGTACCTGATCTTCCAGCATTGTCAGGTGAGTTTTTACTTCCACCACGTCTTGTTCTGTGGCAGTTACCCGGTCTGTGACCGTTTGCACCTCTGTTTTGAGGAGGGCCGTGTCGGCCGCCCAGAGCCTGTGTATGTCTGCGAGTAGGAGCTTGAGATCGCCTTTGGTGGCCGAAGCAGCATCATCTGGATTTTCGGGCTGCGGTGTCAGCGCGGACTGTATGGCCGGCTGAGTCTCTGATCTGCCCTGCTCTGTTTGGGGAGTGCGGTCTGACTCCCAGTCATCTCCCGTGGGCCTAGGAGTGGGACGTGGCTGCGCGGGGCGTTGTAGCAGCGCGCCTGTGTCTCTGCTGTCCGCTGCAGGTTTTTGGGACCTGCGCCCCATTGCCGCTGAGGGAGACGGTGGTTCCGTGGGTGTGGGGATTAGTGGGTGCCCCCCTCTCTCTAACCTTGGTCGGAGCAGGAAATCCTCCAGGCCTCGGATAGTCGGCTTGAGGTAGGCCCCGGTTTTGCGTTTCCGCTTAGGAAGCTTCTGCGGGTGTAAAAACGGCATCGATCTGTGCCTCTTGTCTTTCTGCCCCCGTTTCTGAGGGTTGTAGGGCTGGATGGGTGCCCGTTTCGGTGATTTTGCCCAGATTCAGTACGTTCGGTTAGGAGACTGTGGAAATGGCGTCTGGTGCCATGCGATGTCAAGCCCCGCCCCCGCTGGGACATTTTTTATCCCGAATGGCATGACCCTAAATTGGTACAAGACAAACGGGGTGACAAAGACCTACTTGGGGATAGCCTCCTCGGCCAGGGGAATCTGCCAGTACCCCTTACAGAGGTCAATGGTGGTTAGATACCATCCCCTGGCGATGCAATCTAGTAACTCATCCACTCGGGGCATGGGATAGGCTTCTGTCACGGTCTTGTCGTTTAGCCGCCGATAGTCCATGCAGGACCAGGTGGTCCCATCCTTCTTTGGCACCAGGACTACTGGGGATGCCCAGGGACTATCGAAGGGCTCAATGACTCATAATCTCAACATCTTTGTATCTCTTCCCTCATACTGGCTCTGACGGCGTCAGGGATCCAGTATGGGGGATTGTCTAAGCGGAGCCCGTCCAGGGATTTCCACCCTATGGGTGCCTAGCGTGGTGAAACCTGGTTCTTTGGAGAATGTTTGACTCTTACTATCTATTAAATGGTTTACCTGCTCCCTCTCTGTGGGTGTTAGTCGGTCCCCTAACTTGATCTGACTAAGGGGATCAGTCTGGGGCTGTTTACTCAACAGGTTGGGTAAAGGTAAGCTGTCTGGCTCGTCAGTGGCTGGGGCGCAGACTGCAGCCAGGGCCGGCCTTAGGCATTTAGACGCCCTGTGCAAAAAATCTTCACAGCGCCCCCCCCCCCCCCGTCATCCATGTATGCTGTAATGTTTGTGTTGTCTGTGTATGTGATAGTAGGTGTGATGACTGTGTGTGATATGTATGCTATGTGTGATATTTGTAATGGGTGTATTAACAGTGTGTGATATGCGTGTATTGGTTGTATGTGACACACACACACACAGAGTCAGACGGCCATACACACACACAGGAAGACATCCACACACACACACACAGGCAGACAGTCTCACACACACACACAGACACACACAGGCAGACAGTCAGTCATACACAAAGACACACACAGAGGCAGACAGTAATACACACACACACGCAGACACACACAGGCAGACAGTCAGTCATACACAAAGACACACACAGAGGCAGACAGTAATACACACACACACGCAGACAGTCATACACACACACAGACAGTAATACACACAAACACACACACACAGGCAGACAGTCATACATACAGACACACAGAGGCAGACAGTCATACACACACACACAGACAGTAATACACAGACAGACAGTAATACACACACACACAGAGGCAGTAATACACACACAGAGGCAGACAGTCATACACACAGACACACAGAGGCAGACAGTCAAACACACACACACAGACAGTAATACACACACACACACACAGAGGCAGACAGTCATACACACAGACACGGACAGTAATACACACACACAGGCAGACAGTCATACACACAGACACAGACACAGACAGTAATACACACACACAGGCAGACAGTCACACACACACACACACACACAGACAGTCATACACACAGAGACAGACAGTCATACACACACACACACACAGACAGTAATACACACACACAGGCAGACAGTCATACATACAGACACACAGAGGCAGACAGTCATATACACAGACACACAGAGGCAGACAGTAACACACACACACACATACACAGACAGTAATACACACACACAGGCAGACAGTCATACACACAGACACACATAGGCAGACAGTGATACACACAGACAGTAATACACACAGGCAGAGAGTCATATACACACACACACACACAGACAGTAATACACACAGACACACAGAGGCAGACAGTCATATACACACACACACAGACAGTAATACACACAGACACACAGAGGCAGACAGTCATATACACACACACAGACAGTAATACACACAGGCAGAGAGTCACACTCACATGACAAGCACACAGTTACCTGTGGAGTTCATTGTGGAGGCAGTGCAGCTCCTGGTGACTGTTTGGTGGGGAAGCAGGGACTCCATCCTGCTTCCCCTGGCAGTTTTCCGGCGCTTTTAGCTCCGCCCCCGCCGCACGGTAAGCTCCGCCCCCGCTGCAAATTAAAAAAAAAAAAAAAACATATTTTTTTTTATTTATTTTTTTAAATCCCGGCCGGCTGTGCGGACGCACGGCGCCCCCTGCTCCATGGCGCCCTGTGCGGCCGCACAGCTCGCACACCCCTAAGGCCGGCCCTGACTGCAGCTATGTCCTCGGGTCTTTCCTGGTATTCTTTGAGCATATTAACGTGGAATGCTTTATGAACCCTCTCATCTCTGTCTCTGGCAATTACGTAGGTGGTATCACAGAGTTGATCTACCACCTTGTAAGGGCCCTGCCAGGCTGCCTGCAGCTTATTGTGTTTAGTGGGCTTTAGCACTAGGACTTTCTGTCACACCTGGAACGTACATTGGTGAGCACCCCGATCGTACTATACTTTATGCCATCTCTGGGCTGCCTGGAGGTTTTCCTTAACCATCTGTGCCAGCTGTTCCATGCGGTCCAGGAGCTGCACTACATATGATACGATGGGGGCTCCCTCTTGCTTGGTGGTTTCCTCCCAGTTCATTATAGAAGAACCTTTTAGCCAGATAGCAGTCGACCTAGTGGGGCCTAGTCCATCCAGTAAACTATTTAAACTTGCCGTGGTGGACTAGGTCACCAGCTATCGTGAAGCTGTCGCCCAATATTCAGGCAGACACCGTTGCCAATGCCTTAGTTGGGTTATTTGCCAGGGTGGGCTTCCCTAAAGAAATCCTCTCCGACCAAGGAGCCCAGTTCACTGCGGAACTGACTCCCCGTACCATAGTAGTAGTAGGCAATAGTGTCGCACATCTGTAGGCAATAGTGTCGCACATCTGTGGAGACCCCCAGCCAAAAGAAGTGCTGGGTTACTCGGTGAGATGTGAGAGTCATTCCCAAATGTCCTGCTAATGGGATGTCATGCCCAATTCGGAGAAGCTCCCGTCAGTATTTGTTTGGAACTACCAACTGGTGCTTCTGCGAAGGGGCGACTCCAGGGCGACGGGTTTGAGACACCCGGTATAGCTTGTCCTGTTCCCATACATATTTTTTCCCCTTCTGAACCCGGCTGACCTGTTTCTGCCCTAAGACGATACTTATGGAGGAACGGGTCAGCCCTAGTCGCTCTACTAAACTCTTCTGGAGTATCCTAGGCTAGGGTCGTGGGGGCTAGGGTTTTTGTCAAGGGGTCAGTATGTCTTACCTGGGTCTCCCCGACCGGTGGGTTGTTCTCTGGGGTGCGGGCTTGGGCACGGGTGGTGACGGGATGAGCAGCTGCGGTAGGAGCATAGGCTGAGGTGAGGGGCCCAAGGTCGTTGCCCAGCAGTACATTGGCTGGAAGGTTGTCCATGATTCCCACTTGTACAGTACCAGATCCAGCTCCCCAGTTTATGTGAACCCAGGCAGTGGGAAGACGATAAATAGCTCCTCCGGCGACTCAGACGGCAACAGTCTTTCCAATGCAATCATTGTTGTGGATCAAGTGTCGCTGTTGGAGAGTTAACGTGGCCCCAGTGTGTCGCAGGCCCTGAGCTGGTTATCCGTTGACTAGGACTTCTTGGCGGTGCTGTTGCCTGTTGTCCTGAGTGCCTGCTTGGATGGGGTCAGCCTCATATAATACCCCTCGGTATTCCTCCGCCTTGGATTCAGCTTCCAAACAGTGGGCAGCTGGTGTAGGTTGGAGGGTCGTCCCCAGTTGGACCTGGGTGGTTCCAGGGGCCAGTTGTTCCTGATGTGCCCCAGCTGTTGGTAAACATGGCACCATATCTGCGATTGGTTCTGCTGGAACCTGGGGGGTCCAGAATAACGAGCAGGGGCTGAAGGGACCGGAGCAGGGAACTCTGCTCTAGGAGGTGGTTTTGTAACGACCGGCTCGGGGCAAGGACGTACAGCGGTCGGTTCTGGGCATTGACACTCTGTATATTAGTCTGCCAGGTTACCACGGTGTGCAGAGGGGTTTCTACCACTGGAGGGTGTCCTTCTCCTGGTGAGTGAGGGGTATTCTCAGCATCCAGTAGTCATCCAGGTGGAGAAGCTGTGTGATGGCTGTATAGCAGTTTCCCCCAATAAGAGACGAGACTCTAGATTGATGGTGAAGTAGAACTGATTTACTGGGCACAAAAGCCTTTCTTTTATACACATTACCCAACAAGGTTACCACCCACGTGGACCTTGTTGGGCACCGAAATTACAAACTTTACAACCAATCCTGTACAGGCACACAGATAAACACTCCCACTTATTACAGTAAATTCCTCCCTTCTGCTTGGGAGATAATTGAGTTAATTACTGTATCAACTCAATTATCTCCAAGCGAAAAAATATAAAAAAAAAAAATATATTATATCTTCACGATTATACATCCAATCTTCATATTTTCAGAACAAACATAACTAGGGGACAAACGTATTCAAAAATTACTTGAATCGGTTCAGGAGATAGGAGAAAGTGTCTTTTGACCGACGGCACACATGTTTTCATACCCAAAACAGTTCCACAGATTCAGGCTGTGCGGTCGGTCTATCTTTTCTGCACGAATGGATCGGTTCATGCTTACGGTCATTAGATGCGGCTCGTTTGAGAGTTTATTCCCTAGAAATAGTGCTCTGTTTGTATGAATTTAGCCGAACGCACGGAAGGTAGAAGTTTCAGCGGGGTTCGTGGAAAAGTAACCGAAAATAGTTCCACGCGTTCGACTGTTACAAATGCCTTTTGCAACTGTCTCTTTAAGTGACAAATTGCACTGCTTCCCTGTATTATGGAGAAGCCTTATTGCCAGCCTCCTTCCTCATGACTATGGCCCTGGTGTGTATGGCTTCATACAAACCACATTCATAGCTTCTTTACATTTGGTTCAGTAAATGGGGCTTGCTTGAAGTGGAGGTGTGCAGGCAATTTACCTCCCAGGCTGGGAGCCTGCTATAGGTAAATTGCAACCGTTGGGTGGCCGCAGTTCGTGCCAACGAACACGTGGCGGCGGCCATCTTTGTTCATTCGAACGAGGTCAGCGGTATGTGTAGCCAAATTCATGGAACTGAAATCGATTACACATTTCAACGAACACCGCTGACACTGAATTTTCAGCTGCAGAGACTAAGTCCCGTTCGGCAATTCGAACGCAAGTTCGAATGGGACTTAGTCATTTTTCTGCACAGCCCAAATCTATGGAACTGTTTTGGGCAGGAAAATGTGCTTGCGGTCGGTCATAAAGGACTTCTGTCTAACTTTTTTATCTATTGGAGGGATTTGTATGATTTTTGGTTATGCTTATATTAAAAGTCTGCTATTTCTAACTGGGTGGCTGCCCAGTTCCTTAAACTAAACTTGACCAAAACTGAAATTCTGGTCTTTCCTCCCTCAAGTGTTGTTACTCCTGTGTCTGTCTCCCTCCAAGTCAACTGTGCTACCATCAGCTCCACCATGCAGACTCGCTGCCTAGGTGTTCTCTTTGACTCCGACCTCTCCATCAAGCCTCATGTTCAATCTATCAACAAATCCTGTCATTTCCATCTCAAAAACATTGCGTGCATCCGCCCCTACTTAACGCCAGATGCGACTAAGGTGTTGGTCCATTCCACTGTCCTTTCTCGCCTTGACTACTGTAATCCGCTTCTCAGTGGTCTTACGTGCTCCCAACATGCGCCGTTACAGTCCATAATGAATGCGGCAGCGAGGCTCATCTTCCTGTCCGCCCGCACCTCCCATGCCTCACCCTTTTGTCAGTCCCTACATTGGCTTCCTATAAAATATATAGAGCTCAATTTAAAATTCGGGTTCTTGCTTTCAAATCTCTACATAATGCTGCTTCCAACTATCTATCCTCCCTTATACACAAGTATGCCCCGTCTAGGCCCTTACGATCTGCTGAAGACTTACGTCTATCTTCTGTCCGTACTCCCACCTCTGATGCTCGCCTTCAAGATTTCTTGAGGGCTGCACCATTCCAGTGGAACTCGCTTCCCTCCTCCATTAGATGCTCACCCAGTCTCCACTCCTTAAAAAAATGCTAAAAACCCACTTCTTCATAAAAGCGTATCAATTAAACTATTAATAGCTCCTGACTGATTCCTCTTCTGCAACTGTCACTAGTCTAATACTATCCTTCCTTTTTTGTGTCATTTTACCCCATTCCCTCTAGCATGTAAGCTCATTGAGCAGGGCCCTCAACCCCTCTGTGTGTCCAACTTGTCTGGTTACAAATACATGTCTGTTCGTCCACTGATTGTAAAGCGCTACGGAATTTGATGGCGCTATATAAATATAATAATAATAAAAATGTATAAAAAGTGTATTTTTCCTGCCTGTGATAATTACTTTAACCCATCATGTGCAGTAATTATATAACAGGCAGAGGGGAGGATTTGTGTGTTATTGATGGGTGTGTTTTTACTGTATGTTACGTGTTTATTGGTTGTTCTGCAAAACCCTGTGGGCGGTCCTGTATATGTAAGACCTCCATAAAAGAAGGCTCTTTGGTGCCAATTAAATGGAACTACTTGACCCTCTTACTTGCAGCCTTGGCTCATGTTTGTAGGGACAGCTATAATCACTACATGTATTGCTATGCTCTTCATACTCCCTTAGCTACTGAGCTCTTGTAAGAGCTCTTGTTCCTGATCCTGCTTCGCTCTACAGAAGGAAGAGGTTCACCTACTGGAGCCTGGTCGTAGGTCTCGGGTGGATAGCAGACGGCGAGATCCCAGCCCAGCAGCGGTGGTTCATGGAGTCTGCAGTGCTTATAGTGTCTACGGTGCTGATGCTCCTTTGGTGAGCGCTAGGAGCATACTTTCTACGGTCCAACTTCCAGCCTGCCTGGAGGCAACCGTAACAATGACCAAACACCGCTGAGTGCGTTCACCTAAACAAAATAGCCGCCACCACGTGTTCGTGCAGACGAACGCCGACCACCCTGTACGGCAATTAGAATGTTAAGGTGTTCGCGGTTTTAGAGGTGTTACACAGTAGTGATGTCGCGAACATAAAATTTTCGGTTCTCGACGGCGAACGTTTGAGGAAGTACCGGCGAACCAGGTGAACCGCCATTGACTTCAATGGGCAATCGAATTTTAAAACCCACAGGGACTCTTTCTGGCCACAATAGTGATGGAAAAGTTGTTTCAAGGGACTAACGCCTGGACTGTGGCATGCCGGAGGGGGGTCCATGGCAAAACTCCCATGGAAAATTACACAGTTGATGCAGAGTCTGGCTTTAATCCATAAAGGGCATAAATCACCTAACATTCCTAAATCATAATGGATATGGATTGACACCTGACATATGACATATTGACACCTTGACATATGGATTGACACCTGTCCTCAGAGCCCCTGACACACACTGACACAGAGCAGAATAGAGACTGTTCCCCCTACATAGGGTCACTTGGCAGATATGGATTGACACCTGTCCTCAGGGACCCTGATACACACTGACACAGAGCAGAATAGGGACTGTTCCCCCTACATAGGGTCACTTGGCAGATATGGATTGACACCTGACCTCAGGGACCCTGATACACACTGACACAGAGCAGAATAGAGACTGTTCCCCCTACATAGGGTCACTTGGCAGATATGGATTGACACCTGTCCTCAGGGACCCTGATACACACTGACACAGAGCAGAATAGGTACTGTTCCCCCTACATAGGGTCACTTGGCAGATATGGATTGACATCTATCCTAAGGATCCCTGATACACACTGACACAGAGCAGAATAGAGACTGTTCCTCCTACATAGGGTCACTTGGCAGCTATGGATTGACACCTGTCCTCAGAGACCCTGATACACACTGACACAGAGCAGTATAGGGACTGTTCCCCCTACATAGGGTCACTTGGCAGATATGGATTGACACCTGTCCTCAGAGAACATGATACACACAGACAAAGAGCAGAATAGGGAGTGTTCCTCCTACATAGGGTCACCATTTTTAGCCCAAGGCAGCTCATCTCATCAGTCCTTTTTTAGTCGAATGTATCACCCACTGTCAGTCCCTTTGGGATCCATCCCTCATTCATCTTAATAAAGGTGAGGTAATCTAGACTTTTTTGACCTTGGCGACTTCTCTTCTCAGTGACAATACCTCCTGCTGCACTGAAGGTCCTTTCTGACAGGACACTTGAAGCGGGGCAGGCCAGAAGTTCTATCGCAAATTGGGATAGCTCAGGCCACAGGTCAAGCCTGCACACCCAATAGTCAAGGGGTTCATCGCTCCTCAGAGTGTCGATATCTGCAGTTAAGGCGAGGTAGTCTGCTACCTGTCGGTCGAGTTGTTCTCTGAGGGTGGATCCCGAAGGGCTGTGGCGATGCGTAGGACTTAAAAAGCTCTGCATGTCCTCAATCAACAACACGTCTTTAAAGCGTCCTGTCCTTGCCTGCGTGATCGTGGGAGGAGGAGGATTACTTTCACCTCTTACCCTGTTAGATTCCCGTTGTGCTGTGACATCACCCTTATACGCTGTGTAAAGCATACTTTTTAATTTATTTAGCAAATGCTGCATCCTTTCCGACTTGTTGTAATTTGGTAACATTTCAGCCACTTTCTGCTTATACCGGGGGTCTAGTAGCGTTGACACCCAGTACAGGTCGTTCTCCTTCAGCCTTTTTATACGAGGGTCCCTCAACAGGCACAACAGCATGAAAGACCCCATTTGCACAAGGTTGGATGCCGAGCTACTCATTTCCCGTTCCTCCTCCTCAGTGATCTCAATAAAGGTATGTTCTTCCCCCTGTGAAAAAAGTGATAAGTGCTCTCTATCCAATAAAGCAGCTATTCACCAACAAGGAGTTCCTTTTACCTTGTGAACAATAGAACAAAACAAGCAAGTAAATTAGGTGGACAGCGCTAAGAATTATTATAATAAAATCATACATACACAGGTAGCAGCAGATTTCGCAATTATGTATCTTACTCTTAAAAAAAAAAGGGAAATACAAGTACAATGATAGTGCAGTATGTTATGAATAATATGGTTATAAAGATATATTCCAAAGGGGCACTCACGTTTTCCAGAGCTTAACAAGCTCTATTTTAGGAGCCTGGACGGAACAATCCCGTCTAAGGATTTCTTTTTGCTGCTATCAGATTCCCAAGGTAGTGTGATTCATCATATGAAAAATATAAGGATGTATACCAATGGTACAGTACGTATGTAAATGTAGGATAAGAAAATAATATTTGACCTACGTACATTTGCTAGAGCAATGACCTGCTCTAGTGTATGGAGCTTTAGGTGGAACAATCCCCACCTAGGGATATATGTAGATCAGGAACAGCAGAGTGATGGTGAGAGTATAAGGAGCTCAAGAATGACTGGGTATTAAAACAGAATCTTTATTAGTAAACAGAATAAATAAAACTATTTAAAAGTGAACTATATAGTAAAAAGAAGTATAAATAAAACCAGTCCTTGTAGGCAATCCTTAATCTCCACTTGACATGTTTCGCTTACAGCTTTCTCAAAAGTGAATATCTGCTGTTCAGGTCAGTTGATGTTTAAATAGTCTCTTAATTTCTCTATTCAGTTCTGGTGTGTATAGTCTGTCATTCTAATTCCAGGTCATTTGTTACATCACTTCCGGTTTGGTGGATATCTCCATGATGATATGTCCAGGAAGTGATAGTAGCGCCATTTTGGATAAGGGCAAAAGTCCAGTTAACTAAGTGAAAGTAGGGCCATTTTGAATAAGGGCAAAAGTCCCGTAAATTACGTGATAGTAGTGCCATTTTGGATAAGGGCAAAAGTCCAGTAAAACAAATCTGTACTCCTGGTTTCAGGTCATTCCTTACATCACTTCCGGTTTGGTGGGTATCTCCATAATGGTGTATACAGGAAGTGATGGTAACGCCATTTTAGATAATGGCAAAAGTCCACGTGTTCTTCCCCCTAGCCACGTACAACACCACGGGTACCAGATAGGTGACAACGAGCACCCTGGGATGCCTGTTGTGGTTGGTCTTCCTCCTCCTCCTCAAAGCCACATTCCTCCTCTGACTCCTCTTAATCACAATCCTCTTCCAGCGTTGCCGCAGGTCCAGTAAGTGATGCTGATAAGGCTGTTTCTGGTGGTGATGGTGACCACAACTCTTCCTCTTCCTCTTCACGCTCATCTACGGCCTTATCCAGCACTCTTCGCAGGGCACGCTCCAGGAAGAAAACAAATGGTATGATGTCGCTGATGGTGCCTTCTGTGTGATTGACTAGGTTTGTCACCTCTTCAAAAGGACACATGAGCCTACAGGCATTGCGCATGAGCGTCCAGTAACGTGGCAAAAAATTCCCAGCTCCCCAGAGGCTGTCCTAGCACCCCGGTCATACAAATATTCATTAATGACTTTTTGTTGTTGGAGCAGGCGGTCGAACATTAGGAGTGTTGAATTCCAATGTGTCGGGCTGTCGCAAATCAAGCGCCTCGCTGGCATGTTGTTTCGCTGCTGGATATCTGCAAAGTGCGCCATGGCCATGTAGGAACGCCTGAAATGGCCACACACCTTCCTGGCCTGCTTCAGGATGTCCTGTAAGCCTGTGTACTTATGCACAAAGCGTTGTGCGATCAGATTACACACATGTGCCATGCACGGCACATGTGTCAACTTGCCCAACTTCAATGCCGCCAACAAATTTGTTCCATTGTCACAAACCATTTTGCCGATATCCAGTTGCTGCGGAGTCAGCCACTTTTCCACCTGTGCGTTCAGGGCGGACGGGAGTGCTTGTCCGGTGTGACTCTCTGCTTTCAAGCAAGTCAAACCCAAGACGGCGTGACACTGCTGTATCCGGGATGTGGAATAGTACCTGGGGAGCTGGGGGGGTGCCGTTGATGTGGAGCAAGATGCAGCAGCAGAAGAGGACTCAGCCGAGGAGGTTATGCAAGAGGATAAGATGAGAGATCAGATGAGTCCTTCAGGACTGTAGTGGACACTGAATACACTAGCCTAGCTATACATTTCCCTATCAAATGAGTAGGAGGAGTAGAGGAGGTGGCAGCAGGCCTGCCTGCAAGTCGTGGCGGTGTCACCAACTCCTCTGCAGAGCCACGCATTCCATGCAGGTTTACCCAATGCGCAGTGTAGGTGATATACCTGCCCTGACCATGCTTTGCAGACCAGGTATCAGTGGTCAGATGGACCCTTGCCCGAACACTGTGTGCCAGACATGCCATTACTTTCTTTTGCACAATCGAGTACAGGTTGTGGATTGCCTTTTGTGCAAAGAAATTTTGTCCGGGTACCTTCCACTGCTGTATCCCAATAGCCACACATTTTTTGAACGCCTCAGACTCCACCAGCTTGTATGGTAAAAGCTGGCGGGCTAAGAGTTTAGACAAGCCAGCTGTCAGACGCTGGGCAAGGGGGTGACTTTCTGACATTGGCTTCTTACGCTCAAACATAGAAACATAGAATGTGACGGCAGATAAGAACCATTCGGCCCATCTAGTCTGCCCAGTTTTCTAAATACTTTCATTAGTCCCTGGCATTATCTTATAGTTAGGATAGCCTTATGCCTATCCCACACATGCTTAAACTCCTTTACTGTGTTAACCTCTACCACTTCAGCTGGAAGGCTATTCCATGCATGCACTACCCTCTCAGTAAAGTAATACTTTCTGATATTATTTTTAAACCTTTGTCCCTCTAATTTAAGACTATGTCCTCTTGTTGTGATAGTTTTTCTTCTTTTAAATATAGTCTCCTCCTTTACTGTGTTGATTCCCTTTATGTATTTAAATGTTTCTATCATATCCCCCCTGTCTCGTCTTTCCACCAAGCTATACATGTTAAGATCCTTTAACCTTTCCTGGTAAGTTTTATCCTGCAATCCATGAACCGGTTTAGTAGCCCTTCTTTGAACTCTCTCTAAGGTATCAATATCCTTCTGAAGATATGGTCTCCAGTACTGTGTACAGTACTCCAAGTGAGGTCTCACCAGTGTTCTGTACAATGGCATGAGCACTTCCCTCTTTCTACTGCTAATACCTCTCCCTATACAACCAAGCATTCTGCTAGCATTTCCTGCTGCTCTATTACATTGTCTGCCTACCTTTAAGTCCTCAGAAATAATCACCCCTAAATCCCTTTCCTCAGATGTTAAGGTTAGGACTCTATCAAATATTCTGTACTCTGCCCTTGGGTTTTTACGTCCAAGATGCATTATCTTGCACTTATCCACATTAAATGTCAGTTGCCACAACTCTGACCATTTTTCTAGTTTACCTAAATCATTTGCCATTTGGCTTATCCCTCCTGGAACATCAACCCTGTTACATATCTTAATATCATCCGTAAAAAGACACGCCTTACCATCACTAATAAAAATATTAAAGAGAATGGGTCCAAGTTCAGATCCTTGAGGTACCCCACTGGTGACAAGCCCAAGCTTCGAATATACTCCATTGACTACAACCCTCTGTTGCCTGTCACTCAGCCACTGCCTTACCCATTCAACAATATTGGAATCCAAACTCAAAGATTGCAGTTTATTGATAAGCCTTCTATGTGCAACAGTGTCAAAAGCCTTACTGAAATCTAGGTAAGCAATGTCTACTGCACCACCCTGATCTATAATTTTAGTTACCCAATCAAAAAAATCAATAAGATTAGTTTGGCATGATCTCCCTGAAGTAAACCCATGTTGTCTCTGATCTTGAAATCCATGTGTTTTTAGATGTTCAACAATCCTATCCTTTAACATGGTTTCCATCACTTTCCCCACTACTGAAGTAAGGCTTACTGGCCTATAGTTGCCCGACTCCTTCCATTACCTTTCTTGTGAATGGGCACAACATTCGCTAACTTCCAATCTTCTGGGACTACTCCTGTTAACAATGATTGGTTAAATAAATCTGTTAATGGTTTTGCTAGTACACCACTAAGCTCTTTTAATAGCTTTGGTTGTATTCCATCAGGTCCCATTGACTTATTTGTCTTTACTTTTGACAGTTGAAATAGAACCTCTTCCTCTGTAAACTCACGTGTAATAAATTACTCATTTATCCTATTTTTTTAATGGAGGTCCCTTTCCTTCATTTTCAGCTGTAAATACCGAACAAAAATATTAATTGAGGCAGTTAGCTAGACCTTTATCCTCATCTACATACCTTCCTTCTTTTGTTTTTAATCTAACTAATCCTTGTAACATGTCCTTGACAGACACCTGACTGTGGGCAGATGAGCGGGAACTGCTCAAGGCGAGAGACGGAGTGGCGGATGGTTGAGAGGAGGCAAGGAGGACAGCAGTGGTTGACGTGGCTGAAGATGCTGGACCAGGAGGAGGATGGCGGCTTTGAGTTTGTGTGCTGCTTGTACTCATGTGTTGATCCCATAGGCGTTTGTGATGTGCGATCATGTGCCTTCGCAAAGCAGTTGTACCTAGGTGGGTGTTGGACTTCCCACGACTCAGTTTCTTTTGGCACAGGTTGAAAATGGCATTGCTGTTGTCAGAGGCAGACACACAAAAAAAATGCCACACTGCTGAGCTCTGCAATGACTGCATTCTGGTGGTGGACACAGCATGCGTTGATTGTCGTGCTGTCGGGCTGACCCCGGGTGCCGATGCATGCTGTCTGACTGTGCCACTAGCTCCTTGCGACGACCGCCCCCTGCTTCCAACTCGTCTCCTCCTCCTCCTCTCTGTCTCCCCATCTGAACTTTCACCCTGTTCTTCTTCTTGCCGAGCGGGTACCCACGTGACATCCATGGACGCATCGTCATCATCAACTACTTCACTTGTATCTGACAACTCCGCAAAGGACGCAGCAGCGGGTACAACATCATCATCATCACACCGTACGTCCATGTGTGTAATGCTGCCTGCCTGAGACATATCCCTGTTATCTACATCCTCTGGCAATAATGGTTGCGCATCACTCATTTCTTAAAACGGATGTGTAAATAACTCCTCTGACATACCAAGTATGTGGTGCTAGTTTTGGTGGTGGCGGCGGCAGGCGGGTGAGTGGTATCTTGAGAGGTGCCCGAAGCTAAGCTGGAGGAGGATGGTGCATCAAGGTTCCGAGCGGAAGCTGTAGAAGATTGGGTGTCCTGTGTTAGCCAGTCAACTATGTCCTCAGAACTTCTCAAGTTCAGGGTACGTGGCCTTTGAAACCTGGGCATTATTCTAGGGCAAAAGGGAATCACAGCACCACGACCACGATGGCCCCTGCGGGGTGGCCTGCCTCTGCCTGTCATTTTTTTTTTCATTAGTGGTACTATGCGTGCATGCTACTGTGAGACCAGATATGAGTGGCACTGTGCAGTGGCAGAGGTTGGTAGAGTACACGCTGTAGGCCTGACACACCCGCTTGAAAACAAGTAACTGCTATTCAATCTATAACAGTGAAAAAAAAGTTTGTGGGTTTTTAAATGCACGCTATTGTGCGACCAGATATGAGTGGTGGCACTGGTCAAGTGGGCACAGTATCCACTGTGAGCCTGACACACAGACACTTGCAGACAACTAACTGCTATTTAATCTATTACAGTGAAAAAAAAGTTTGTGGGTTTTTAAATGCACGCTATTGTGCCACCAGATATGAGTGGCACTGTGCACACTGGCAGAGTACACGCTGTTGGCCTGACACCCAGACGCTTGCAGACAACTAACTGCTAATTAATCTATTACAGTGAAAAAAAATGGTTTTGTTTTTAAATGCAAGCTATTGTGACACCAGATATGAGTGGTGGCACTGGGCAAGTGGGCACAGTATCCACTGTGAGCCTGACACAGAAGCTGGCAGGCAGGCAGGCAACTGCAATTAGATGAGAGATCAGATGAGTCCTTCAGGACTGTAGTGGACACTGAATACACTTTCCCTCCTCTATCTAAGAATGCAGCTTGAGAATGAATCTAAAATGGATGCTGTACAGGAGGTGGGAGGGTCTGGAATGGAGGGTCTGCTGCTGATTGGCTAGAATATGTCTGCTGACTGTGAGGCACAGGGTCAAAGTTTAGTCAATGATGACGAATAGGGGGCGGATCGAACCGCGCATGTGTTCTCCCGCCGTGGCGAACGCAAACACGCTATGTTCACCAGGAACTATTCGCCAGCGAACAGTTCGGTGCATCACTAGTCCTCAGGGACCCTGATACACACTGACACAGAGCAGAATAGGGTCACTTGGCAGATATGGATTGAAACCTGTCCTCAGAGACCCTGATACACACTGACACAGAGCAGAATAGGGACTGTTCCTCCTACATAGGGTCACTTGGCAGATATGGATTGACACCTGTCCTCAGGGACCCTGATACACACTGACACAGAGCAGAATAGGGACTGTTCCCCCTACATAGGGTCACTTGGCAGATATGGATTGACACCTATCCTAATGATCCCTGATACACACTGACACAGAGCAGAATAGGGACTGTTCCCCCTACATAGGGTCACTTGGCAGATATGGATTGACACCTGTCCTCAGAGACCCTGATACACACTGACACAGAGCAGAATAGGGACAGTTCCTCCTACATAGGGTCACTTGGCAGATATGGATTGACACCTGTCCTCAGAGACCCTGATACACACTGACACAGAGCAGAATAGGGACTGTTCCTCCTACATAGGGTCACTTGGCAGATATGGATTGACACCTGTCCTAATGATCCCTGATACACACTGACACAGAGCAGAATAGGGACTGTTCCCCCTACATAGGGTCACTTGGCAGATATGGACTGACACCTGTCCTCAGAGACCCTGATACACACTGACACAGAGCAGAATAGGGACTGTTCCTCCTACATAGGGTCACTTAGCAGATATGGATTGACACCTGTCCTCAGGGACCCTGATACAAACTGACACAGAACAGAATAGGGAACATTCACTAAATGACAAACATTGTTATACAGGGGAATATTCAGTAAATAAGGATAAGGGGGAGGGGACCAACTGTCCTCCTCCCCAGCCCCACCCGTGGGTGGGGGCCATAAAAATAATGAGGGGGGGACCTACTGTATGATGTTGTATCGATCAGGTGGTGTAAGGGTTACGCCCGCTTCACAGTGACAGACCAAACTCCCCGTTTAACGCACCACAAACAACCGCAAACAGTCCATTTGCACAACCGCAAACTCCCCATTTGCAAAAGGTTGGATACCAAGCTAGCCATGTCCGTTCCTTGTCCTCACTGATGTCATTGAAGGTCTCTTCCTCCACCCAGCCACGTACAACACCAAGGGTCTCCGAAAGGTGACAACAAGCCCCCTGGGACGCCTCTGTGTTTGGTCTTCCACCTCCTCAAAGCCACCTTCCTCCTCTGACTCCTCTTCTTCAGACTCCTCTCTTTGCGTTGCCTCTCTGTGCATTATTTTAAGGTGTGTTACGTACACGCTGTTGGCCTGTTTTTAAATGCACGCTATTGTGACACCAGATATGAGTGGCAATGTGCACTGGCAGAGGTTGGCAGAGTACACGCTGTTGGCCTGACACCCAGACGCTTGCAGACAACTAACTGCTATTCAATCTATTACAGTGAAAAAAAATGTTTTTGTTTTTAAATGCAAGCTATTGTGACACCAGATATGAGTGGTGGCACTGGGCAAGTGGGCACAGTATCCACTGTGAGCCTGACACAGAACCTGGCAGGCAGGCAGGCAACTGCAATTAGATTACACAGGAAAAAAAAGCAGACTGATGTTCTAGCCCTCAAAAGGGCTTTTTGGGGTGCTGTCCTTACAGCAGAGATCAGATGAGTCCTTCAGTAGTGGACACTGAATACACTAGCCTAGCTATACATTTCCATATCAAATGAGCAGCAGCTACACTTTCCCTCCTCTATCTAAGAATGCAGCTTCAGAATGAATCTAAAATGGATGCTGTACAGGAGGTGGGAGGGTCTGGAAGGGAGGGTCTGCTGCTGATTGGCTGGAATGTGTCTGCTGACTGTGAGGCACAGGGTCAAGGTTTAGTCAATGATGACGAATAGGGAGCGGATGGAACCGCGCATGTGTTTGCCCGCCGTGGCGAACGCGAACACGTTATGTTCGCCAGGAACTATTCGCCAGCGAACAGTTCGGTACATCAATAGTGCTGATGTGTAGTGTCGGTATCCTGAGGGTGTGTGGGCCCATGGGGTAGGTGCAAGGAGGTGTAATAGGAGATGGAGAGAGAAAAAAAAAAAGGGGGGTGTGAGGGAAAAGATAGGAGGGTCGTCTAAGGGGGGGTGGGGAGGTTCTCCTGGTCTTACTGGTCGTTGACCAGGTGTCATGTGGGCAAGGGGGATGAATGTGTAGGAGTTGGTTAGCTGTCTGTGGTGAAGGTACGGTTTGTGTAGTTCCCCCCCTCCCCCCAGTAGTGATGGGGGATTCCAGATGTGGTGGTTTGTGCGGGGTCACAGGAGGAGGGTGGACGTCCGTTGTGCCAGTCGTCCTCCCCCTGGGTGGTCCTGCGGTCGTGCCGCACCGTTGCGTGTCGTTGTGGTAAGCCCTCCAAAAGGGGTAGTCTTGGTGGGTGGGCTTTGTGGTTTGTGATTATGTGCAACCTTGTCTAGGTGGGGTTATATGGGGTATCATTGGGCGTCGACCGTTGCATTAGGTGCGTGTAATATTGTTGCTGTTGCGGGTTGGTGGTCCGGTGTGGATGGGTGAGTTTCCCGTTGATGGTGCCCTTGATTATCTACCTCCAGGTAATGTTAGCTATTTGTCTATGTGCTTCTGGGTCCATTTCCAGGGTTCCCCATTGGGGCAGGTCAGGTCCATGTTTAGTCTGCAGATTGTGGTGGTCCCCTGGTTTTGTGGTTGTGTGTTGTCCCTTGGTGGGGGTATTCGTGGTTGTTTATGGTTGTGTGGAGGGGACCTGTGGGGTTCTTGATTTGAGGGCGTATGTTCGTGTGTGAGGTTCGTGTGTGAGCAGTCATGTCAAACGTTTGTACGTGTCTGCATGTCTGCATTTCTCGTTGGTGATGTAGTGTCTGTCATGTGTGGTGGGTAGGCTATGCATTCATGGTCAATTCGGTGCCCTGATCTGTCAAAACCTGTTGGTTTTGTCAGGGGCCCTCCGGGCCTTACCAATTTGAAACATTTGAGATACCATAACTATATACAATCAAGGATGTCATAGAGGTAAAACCAGGTAAGGGTTTTTGGGGACACCTTTGAGTGCCGTGGCTCAGGTGTCAGTTTGTGCTGTGTCTCGTTCCGCCGGGCAGGCGTAGGTTGGAGTGTTCGTGCCCGGGTTGCAAGAGTCCATCGAGACTTTGTTAATTATAAACCATCAAACATTGAAAAAAAAATTCGCTCTATGTTTCGCTCTATGGCGATGATATACTGGAGTGAGTGGTGTATATAATATATACAGAGCATTGCCCCTAGATATGTACTAGGTTGGACTGTATACTCTACTTTTCGTTCAGTGAGGCTGTTGCCAGATTTGGTTGTGTACAACTGCTCTCTAGTGCTAGGAGGTATTGGGCCGGTCTGTTAGTATAGACCCTCTGTTATTCTTTTCAATGCAGTGAGACACCTTAGGTGGGGCAGTGAAGTGATGGGCTTGTGATAGTGGTAGTGTTACCCCTAGGTTGGTAAGTTATCACCTCGCATTTTGATTTGTTTCCTGTGGGGGTAAACAAAAAGGTGTATGATATTTGGCAAAGTATTATATTAAACGATTATATCTGTCCACTGCGGTACATCAAGTTCTCAATGAAAAAGAAAGTACAATTGAATAGTTTTGAATGTCTATGTCTAGACTCATTCTTGGAAGGGATGGTAGGATGGCTGTAGGTGGTCGTTCAAACCCCTGTACCCCCTTAGCTTCTGAAGTCACAGCATAATAATGTATATTAACCCTTTCACGTGGGATATTGGTGTGTTTTTCTCCCTTTGAACTTGTAGTTTCAGGAACTCTAGCTCCAGTGTACGAGAAATGGTGCAGCCGTTTCAGGCCTTAGCTTGTGAAATACCATATCCCCAGCTTGCAGGGTTCACCTGTCCTTGGGTGACGGGTGGTGTACTGGGCTAACCCTGTCTACCTATACGCCCCTAGATATTGCTCAGACTGTGCCCCCTTGTCCTTGTAACATCTACGGCTACATTGGCGTCTGGTCCTTAAGAAGTGAACTTGACTAGGTTGCCTCGGGAGGCAAGCTTTGCATACGGCAAAGGGTTGGGCTGAGCTTGCTTAGAGTTGGCAGCCCGGAGGGCCCTACTATATGTTATTCAGATGCCCCCAAGGGCCAGCTGTCTGTCAGTGTGATCCACTAGTTGGTGCCTTTATCCCGTGGGGTTTTATGTAGTGTTGTCCTGGGCTTTTTCTGGCTTGTGTTCTTGGGGTTGAGTGTCCCTTTTGTGTCCCTGTGTGTCCTTATCTTTTACTTTGGGGTTTATTCAGTTTGCTTCCCTTTGTGGTCCCCCTGCCCCACCCACCCGGGGAGGTCAGGACGGGCTAGGGACGGGGGACGCAGGTATGGGTATGCATGTTCGGGAGACTGCATTAAGGGTAAATGAGGATGCGAGTGAGAGCTGTTCCCGGTTGGGGTGGAGACCTGCTGTCGTGGCTAGTGTGTCCTTCGGGGCTACAGTCTAGTGGAGCCATGGTTGCTCTACCTCTGCAGGCTGAAGTGGGTGACATTGCAGGTGTGGTCTAGGACTAATAGCCTTGTTTGTGAGGGGATATGGATACCGGTTCCCTACCTTGAGGCCTTGTGTTGGGCACTGAGATACTAGGGATCAACAGTGCTTCATAGAAACCTTTATAAATGCATTAACTATGTACATACAAGGAGGTCTAAGACCAACATTATTTTTTGTTTAACCGGATGAAGGTTTTGGATGGACTCCTGGATGTTGAGCACCGAGGTTCAGGAACCAGTCCGTGCCTTTCCCCGGGATGTGGGTGGAGGCGGTTTGTTGGTCTGTGAGCGTGGTGGAAGAGGTAAGGGTCCTCCTTTGTGGCTGGTGCTCTCAGGTGCGGCGGGACCGGAGTAAGGAGGAGGGTAGCGCAGGGATACCCCCAGATGTTTGGCAAAGTCCTCCATGTCAGACACTTGATGTAGGATGTAGGTTTGATCACCTTTCTTAACGATGAGTTTAACCCCTTAAGGACCCATGACTTGTGTGACATGTCATGATTCCCTTTTATTCCAGAAGTTTGGTCCTTAAGGGGTTAAAAGGGTGCCCCCACATGTAGCGCCAACCTTGTTCCATCAGTGCTGTGGTGAGAGGTTTTAATTCTCGGCGTTTTGTTAAGCGTTTTCGGTGCTAGGTCTTGGTAGAAGTATAGTGCTTGTCCCTGGTAGGTAGGGGGGTTATTCCTTGCTGCATTCATCAGTTGTTCTTTAATAGTTTGGTAATTATATCCCTCGGTATTGTAGCAGAGAGCAATGGTAGCAGGGCTTATTCTCCGCTGGTCACTCCAACAGCTACTCAGGAACATAGAGGTTACTTCAGGACAGCAGGCAGAAATACAAGAGGTTATACGAATATCCCATCACCCTTCACAATAACTGGATGACACTCAGTATTAGGAGCAGAACTTTTCTTTAATGGCCAGGCTGGCCTTTTATGCAAGTTTTGCACCAAATGTTACCACCCAGGTGGACTTTGTGGGGCACAGATAGAAATATGCAATAACCAGTAAAAACATAGTTCCATTACAAGACTCTCCCATATACTGTATACAATCCCTCCCCTCTGCTCAGGGGATAATTGAGTTAATTACTTTATCTAGAGTTGAGTGATCCCGAACCGCAAAGTTCGGGTTTGTACCGAAAACTACAGTTTTTGGACCCCGGACCCGAACACAGACATTTCAGTGTATGTTCGGGTTGGAGTTCGATGTTCAACGATTTAATGGCGCATTTTGAAAGGCTGCAAAGCAGCCAATCAACAGGCGTTTGACTTGTTTGCCCTTAGAAGCCATCACAGCCATGCCTACTAATGGTATGGCTGTGATTGGCTAGTGCAGCATGTGACCCAGCCTCTTTATATAAGCTGGAGTCACATAGCACCGCACGTCACATGAGCTCTTATTAGTGTAGGGACAGGATGCTGCAGCTGTGAGGGACAGCTTAGGATCTGCAAACTACAGCGATTATTCAAACTACAGCGATTATTTTAGTGGGTGCTATACTATATTTGTGTACCCTGCCATGAGCCCAGTGCCAAAGAGAGTGCAGTGCACTTGCAACTGCATGTGTGCCAGGCACCTGACTTTGATCCTGTTCTGGTAGCTCAGTGGGCGACATCTAGGCATTTTTAAATACTGCAATTTTTTGGGTGCTCAATAGTACATTTGCGTACTGTATTTTTTGCAGTCTAATAAAACCCTTAAATACTACTGTTACATTGTTGGTTTAAAAAAATCACACTTTTTTGTGCTTAATAGTACATTTTCGTTCTGCGGTACACTTCATATCTGAGAGTCAAATGGAACCGTCAAATACTGTGGTTACAGCGCACTTTGAAAAATTCTAATAGTTTGGGTGCTAAATAGTACATTTGCGTCCTGCAGTGCACTTCATATCTGAGAGTCAAATAGAACCGTCAAATACTGTGCTTACAGCGCACTTTTAAAAATTCTAATTGTTTTGGGTGCTAAATAGTACATTTGCGGCCTGCACTTCATATCTGACTGTCAAATTGAACCGTCAAACACTGTGCTTACAGCGCACTCTTAAAAATTCTAATTGTTTTGGGTGCTAAATAGTACATTTGTGGCCTGCGGTGCACTTCATATCTGAAAGTCAAATAGAACCGTGAAATACTGTGCTTACAGCGCAGTTTGACCAAATTGAACTTTTTTTGGGTGCTAAATAGTACATTTCCGGCCTGCACTTCATATCTGACAGTCAAATAGAACCGTCAAATACCAATATAACAATATTGTAATTCGGGGGCAATACCCTCACAAGTCAAACTGAGAGGTCAGTTTATAGGGAAAACTGTTGCCTGGATACAATTGTAAAACAATTCCCATATGTCCTTTGCAGAGTTTACATGGAATCAAGGTCATGCGAGTGACGTGTGTAGTTTGGAGGAAGAGGCGCTGATCGCACAGAGGCACCAGCACAGCACAAGAGGAGCAAGGTGCAAAAGCGGAGCAGCCCTCGCCTAGCACTTGTCGGCATGTATTAGCTTGAGAATTACCACAGTTATCCAAGTAACAGATGGAGCGATCAATAAAAGGATCCATAAGAGTTGAACGTACCCAAACTGCAAAGTTCGGGTTCGTAGCAGATTTAACGAGTCATTTTCACATTGATGGCAGCAGTCCGGATGACCGGGATCCAGTATGCCTCATGTTGAAGTTAGTCACAGTGTGGAATGGATTAGCATGGTCTGGTGCAGGGTAACCGCACGCCCCCTGGTGTTGAGCACCAGCGTTTGTGCGGCCACATACCAGGACCCTGATGAAGCTTCAGTAAAAAGAGTACTGGATACCAGAAGCCATCACCAGACTGATCCGCAACTTGGAACAGGATGTGACATTCACTATAGCGGCTGTGCACGCTTTCGGAGCTCTCACCCTGCTGCTGCTTGCCTGTCTGCGCTGCAGCGTAACTTTGCCCTTCCCGCGCACCATCTCATATGTGATGTGCCCACAAGGTGGAACTCCACCTTGCACATGCTGGAGAGACTGTGCAAGCAGCAGCAAGCGATAATGGATTGTCAGCTGCAGCACGCACGGGTCAGTCACCCTGCGGAACAGCACCACTTCACCACCAATGAGTGGGCATCCCTGTAAGACCTTTGTGCCATGTTGCACTGTTTCGAGTACTCTACCAGCATGGCCAGTGCCGATGACGCCATTCTCAGCCTTACTATCCTGCTTCAATGTCTCCTTGAAAAAACGATTTGTGCGATGATGGAAGAGGATGTGGCACAGGAGGAAGAGGGGGAAGTCATTCAAAAGTGGCTCGGAGGGTGGGTTCCTGCACCAGCATAGGCCAGGTACACAATTGTCCAGCATCTCCACACTGTCCCATGGAAGCGTTCAGCTGTCCATCTCCCAAACACTGGAGAGAAAGAGGAAGTACCCCCCTAGCCACCCGCGATCCCTGGCCCTGGATGCCAGCATTTCAAAATTCAAAATTTTAACCCCTTAAGGACACATGACATGTGTGACATGTCATGATTCCCTTTTATTTCAGAAGTTTAGTCCTTGAGGGGTTAAAAACCTAATGGCGTTATTGGACTGCAAGAAATGCAAATCTTTCTTTTTTTATATGTCCCAATACTTTGGGGGCTACCCCAATAAAAAAAAAAAAAAAAAAAAAACAGTGTTGGCTACCTCCTCCGCCTCCACCGCTGCTTCCACCTACACCCCCGCGGTCAGCGCCTCCTCAACCTCCTACTCCACATCCACCTCCTCCTCCTAGTTCAAGATTATTATTTATAATTTTTATGTGATTTTTCCTAACCACATTTGTTTGCAGGGCACTTGTCCTACTCTTACCCCTATTTTACTTCCTTTTGCAGCCCTCTAGCCCTTTCCAGTACTTTTTTAGAGGCATTTTAGTGCCCAAAAGTTCGGGTCCCCATTGACTTCAATAGGGTTCGGGGTCAAGTTCGAGCCCAAACTCTAACTTTTTGACGAAGTTCGGCCGAACTTGGCGAACGCGAACATCCAGGTGTCCGCTCAACTCTAGCTACTAACTCTACTATTGCCTTAAAGCAGATACTGCCGATTTGCCCAGGGAGATTAAGATTTATAGTAATAGCAAGTTGCTAAGGCATGCAAAAGTTGTCCAAGTATTAAAAATGATTGGTGGAGCGTCTGCTCGACACGCGTTTCGGCATTTTTTTTTTTTGAAGGACTGTTTACCTTCACTCTCAGTTATGTTCTTAGAATCACGTTTGAGAGACTTGCATGCCACACATTGCCCGCACCTGAAGGAACCCACAAGTGGACTAGTAAGCCAAGTTTGTTTAACGGAATGTTGGGGTTGTAAATGGCTAGGAGATAGATCTCTCAAGTTTCTACCTCTACATGCCGTGATGTTAATGTGGGGGGCAAGAATTAGTTTGAGGTGTATATCTTCAGTTAGAAGAGTTCAAAATTTTTGAATACCTTGTTTCGCCCTATAACGGCTACCCAGGTTGTAGAGGGGTATCTGCCATTGGAGACATCCTTCTTCCCGGCAAGATGCTGTGATGTAGTGGAGAGATGATATCCCATCCGCTGGATCAAAGTAGAGATAGAGAAGCAGAGCTCTTAAAAGAGCTAGTGATTAAGCTGAGCAGGTGCCCTTTCAATAATGAGACGAGGCTACATTTTGAAGGTTAAGCAGAACTGATTTAATGACCACACAAGCAGTTTTTACAGTAAAGTTACCACCCACTGGACGAGGTGGGGCACGGACAATGGAAATACAGCAGCCAATCAGTTACAGATTTACAGTAAAAGCACACCCATTATTTACAGTACATTCCTCCCCTCTGCTTAGGAGATAATTGAGATAATCGTTATATCAGCTCAATTATCTCCAAGCTAAAAAATATATTTTTTCACATTTTCCATAACTCTAAAACCATGCATACGATTTTAACAAAAGTTACATTTTAATAACCAGTACACTCGGGGAAACAACATATCCAAAAATGCACTGTTTCGAGTACTCTACCAGCATGGCCAGTGCCGATGACGCCATTCTCAGCCTTACTATCCTGCTTCAATGTCTCCTTGAAAAAACGATTTGTGCGATGATGGAAGAGGATGTGGCACAGGAGGAAGAGGGGGAAGTCATTCAAAAGTGGCTCGGAGGGTGGGTTCCTGCACCAGCATAGGCCAGGTACACAATTGTCCAGCATCTCCACACTGTCCCATGGAAGCGTTCAGCTGTCCATCTCCCAAACACTGGAGAGAAAGAGGAAGTACCCCCCTAGCCACCCGCGATCCCTGGCCCTGGATGCCAGCATTTCAAAATTCAAAATGTTAACCCCTTAAGGACACATGACATGTGTGACATGTCATGATTCCCTTTTATTTCAGAAGTTTAGTCATTGAGGGGTTAAAAACCTAATGGCGTTATTGGACTGCAAGAAATGCAAATCTTTCTTTTTTTATATGTCCCAATACTTTGGGGGCTACCCCAATAAAAAAAAAAAAAAAAAACAGTGTTGGCTACCTCCTCCGCCTCCACCGCTGCTTCCACCTACACCCCCGCGGTCACCGCCTCCTCAACCTCCTACTCCACATCCACCTCCTCCTCCTAGTTCAAGATTATTATTTATAATTTTTATGTGATTTTTCCTAACCACATTTGTTTGCAGGGCACTTGTCATACTCTTACCCCTATTTTACTTCCTTTTGCAGCCCTCTAGCCCTTTCCAGGACTTTTTTAGAGGCATTTTAGTGCCCAAAAGTTCGGGTCCCCATTGACTTCAATAGGGTTCGGGGTCAAGTTCGAGCCCAAACTCTAACTTTTTGACGAAGTTCGGCCGAACTTGGCGAACGCGAACATCCAGGTGTCCGCTCAACTCTAGCTACTAACTCTACTATTGCCTTAAAGCAGATACTGCCGATTTGCCCAGGGAGATTAAGATTTATAGTAATAGCAAGTTGCTAAGGCATGCAAAAGTTGTCCAAGTATTAAAAATGATTGGTGGAGCGTCTGCTCGACACGCGTTTCGGCATTTTTTTTTTTTGAAGGACTGTTTACCTTCACTCTCAGTTATGTTCTTAGAATCACGTTTGAGAGACTTGCATGCCACACATTGCCCGCACCTGAAGGAACCCACAAGTGGACTAGTAAGCCAAGTTTGTTTAACGGAATGTTGGGGTTGTAAATGGCTAGGAGATAGATCTCTCAAGTTTCTACCTCTACATGCCGTGATGTTAATGTGGGGGGCAAGAATTAGTTTGAGGTGTATATCTTCAGTTAGAAGAGTTCAAAATTTTTGAATACCTTGTTTCGCCCTATAACGGCTACCCAGGTTGTAGAGGGGTATCTGCCATTGGAGACATCCTTCTTCCCGGCAAGATGCTGTGATGTAGTGGAGAGATGATATCCCATCCGCTGGATCAAAGTAGAGATAGAGAAGCAGAGCTCTTAAAAGAGCTAGTGATTAAGCTGAGCAGGTGCCCTTTCAATAATGAGACGAGGCTACATTTTGAAGGTTAAGCAGAACTGATTTAATGACCACACAAGCAGTTTTTACAGTAAAGTTACCACCCACTGGACGAGGTGGGGCACGGACAATGGAAATACAGCAGCCAATCAGTTACAGATTTACAGTAAAAGCACACCCATTATTTACAGTACATTCCTCCCCTCTGCTTAGGAGATAATTGAGATAATCGTTATATCAGCTCAATTATCTCCAAGCTAAAAAATATATTTTTTTCACATTTTCCATAACTCTAAAACCATGCATACGATTTTAACAAAAGTTACATTTTAATAACCAGTACACTCGGGGAAACAACATATCCAAAAATGGCTTGAATTGGACCGGTGGTTCGGGAGTTAGTAAATTGGTGGATGTGACCGACCGCTCGCACATTTCCTTGCCCAAAAGAGTTCCACAGATTCAGTCTGTGCGGTCGGTCTATTCTCCCTTGACAATAAGTGTAAATTATACGAATGGAGCCATTCGGGTCTACCATAAATTAATACAGTTTGTTCGTCAAATTATATTGCCGAAATAGCGCTGTGTTCGTAAAGTTCCAGTCCAACGCACGGAAGGTAGAAGTTCAGCGGTGTTCATGGAAAAAGGTAGCCGAAATTAGTTCCATGCGGTCGACGACCAAACACCGCTGAGTGCGTTCGACTAAACAAATGGCCGCCACCACGTGTTCGCACAGACGAACGCCGACCACCCTGTTAATACATTAGAATGTTGGAGGTGTTCACGGTTTTACAGGTCAAGAGGGTTAATTGGTGCCACACTCCTGCTCTGGGTGGTCGGTCATTCGACAGAATATTCTGTATACGAACGGTTATGGCCAAATACACGATAAGTCATTTTAAGAGAATGCAAATAAACCAATGGTCTTTGTTCTTAGCTGCATGCAGCAATTACAGGAACTGAAACAAGGGTTTAGTGCCCACAGTTGAGCAATTTCTCGTCAAAATGGGTTTATTTATTTAAAAGGAAAATTATAATTTCATGTAAATGTTAAGCCCTTTATGCTTGGCATTTAGTGTCTAAACCTCTATATCATCAGCTACAGTTCTTATATATGCTTTAATGGCCAGAATTGGCAATAAGGTATAAATGAACACTTATTATGGAAGTCACTTGCCCAGGTCAATCTTTTAAAATACCCCTGCTTGGTAATGGCACCACCAAGGTTGACCTTTCACCAATACTACCCCCTGTTCCAAATTATTATGCAAATGATATTTTTCTCATTTACCTAAATAATTGATGTAAACAAGTCAGCATAATGCTCATGTTATCAACTATTAAGGGTACAATTCAAATTGTATTGAACAAACCTAATGATAACAGGATTTTTTGGGTTTTTTAAACATAAAAAACCTACAATGCACTGTTCCAAATTATTACGCACAGTAAGTTTCAAAACACTTTATAGGTTGTAAAGAACTGAAAATTGTCATTTGTTGTGTTTGCAGCATATTTACTAAAATCAAAAGCTATTTCAATCAAACATATAACAACATTTTAACTTTTTAAACATTTTAACAGGTCACGTTACATTTTAACATAGGACCCCTTATTTGATAGGAGCTTCACAAGTCTTGCATCCATTGAACTTGTGAGTTTTTGGACAGTTTCTGCTTGAATTTGTTTGCAAGATGTCAGAATAGCCTCCCAGAGCTGCTGTTTGGAAGTAAACTGCCTCTCACCCTGGTATATATTTTGCTTGAGGATGCTCCAAAGTTTCTCAAAAGGATTGAGGTCAGGGGAGGATGGAGGCCACACCATGACTTTCTCTCCTTTTATCCCTATAGCAGCCATTTATGCAGAGGTATTCTTTGCAGCATGAGATGGTGGATTGTCATGCATGAAGATGATTTTGTTACGAAAAGCATAGTTCTTCCTTCTGTACCAGGGACGAAAGTAGTCAGTCAGAAACTCCACATACTTTGCAGAGGTTATCTTTACACCTTCGGGGACCCTAAAGGGGCTGACCAGCTCTCTTCCCATGATTCCGGTCCAAAACATGACTCCACCACCGCCTTGTTAAGGTCGCAGCCTTGTTGGAACACGGTGGCCATCCACCAACCATCCACTACTCCATCCATCTGTACCATCCATGGTTGCACGGCACTCATCAGTGAACAGGACTGTTTGGAAATTAGTCTTCATGTATTTTTCTGCCCAATGTAGCCGTTTCTGCTTGTGAGCGTTGGTTAGTGGTGGCCGAATAGAAGGTTTATGCACAGTTGCAAGACTCTGGAGGACTCTACACCTTCATGTCAGTGGGACTCCAGAGACACCAGCAGCTTCAAATATCTGTTTGCTGCTATGTAATGGTATTTTAGCAGCTGCTCTCTTGATCCGATGCATGGATCTGGCAGAAATCTTCCTCAATGTGCCTTTATCTGCACAAACCCATCTGTGCTCTGAATCAGCCACAAGTCTCTTAATAGTGCGATGATCACGCTTACGTTTTCGTGAAATATCTAATGTTTTCATACCTCGTCCAAGGCATTGAACTATTTCACTCTTTTCGGCAGCAGAGAGATCCTTTTTCTTCCCCATATTGCATGAAAATGGTGCTCTGCTTAATAATGTGGAACACCCTCCTTTAGTAGTTTTTCCTTAAATTGGGCTCACCTGGAAATCTAATTATCACAGGTGTCCGAGATTGTTTTCAGTGATCAAAAGAGCCCTGAGACACAATGCCATCAATGAGTTAAACTGAAAAACTAAATATTTAATCTTTGTGACACTTAAATATAATTTGCATAATAATTTGGAATATATATATATATTATCTATGGAGTCTCTAGTAATAAGAATAAGGGCAAATCCTGGTATTAAGGGGATCCTAACAGCCTCTAAAGAATTGAAGTTGTGTATGTATGCTGACGACACTATAATGACCCTGATTGATCCAATTGTTTTCGTTGCTCATTTGATGGATGAGATAACGCAATATAGTGAAATATCTAATTATTATATAAATATTTTATAAAGAGACAACACCAGCAGTAACTACAGTACCAGAAGGTAAGCCCACAATACCATACCAAGCTTTTAAAAACTATGTAGAGGCGGAGGAGTATATTGACACATTTTTACAAGACTTTAAAAGACAATGTGCCCTACATAAAATTGACATTGAAGAATGGGTGCCCTTATTGGAAAGTAGATTATCTGGGAGGGCAGCAGAAGCATATGGCACTGTCCCAGACAAAGAGATTAGGAACTATGCCAGAGTAAAAGAGATCATATTGGCCCGGTACGCTATTACCTCAGAGGCATACCGGAGGCGGTTCAGAGAACTCAAGAAAACTGGAAAAGACTCAAATGAAGAATGGGCCTGCAGGCTACACAGAGCTGCACCAGGGTGGGTAAAGGAACACAAAGCCCGCACCACAGAGGAAGTTTCCTTCACCTACTGCCCCACCGCCCAAGTTCCAGCCATCCAGCTCCACTCAGTGTCACAACTGCAAAGAGACTGCCCACAGTCTCGGTACTACCCTGCGGACCCAAGTGCTATCATTTCTAGGGACCACAGGGTACTACCGAAAGTTTGTGCCAAATTATAGTGCCCTGGCCAAACCCCTTACTGATCTCACCCGCAAAAATCTTCCCCGCCAAGTCACCTGGAACCCGGAGTGTGAGCAGGCATTCCAACTCTTGAAGAATGCCCTTGTAAATACCCCTGTCTTGGCAGCTCCCAATCCAACTAAACATTTTCTTGTTCACACAGATGCTTCTATGGTTGGATTGGGGACAGTACTGAGCCAAGTGGGTACCGATGGCGGAGAACATCCCGTGGCTTACATCAGTCGGAAGCTGTTACCTCGAGAAGTAAGCTACGCCGCCATCGAAAAGGAATGCCTGGCCGTGGTGTGGGCCCTGAAAAAGTTACAGCCGTATCTTTATGGACAGCCGTTCTCCTTGTTCACGGATCACAACCAGTGGCGGCTCTAGACATTATGATGCCCTAGGCGAAACTCAAACATGAGGCCCCCACTGAAACCCAAAGTATAAAAAATAAAATAGGGGTTGCATTGTGTGTATAAGGTGCTGTAGTTGTATTTAAGGACAAGCTTGAAACGCTGGATACAGAGAGCTAGTCTCTGTATTCATTGTTCAGAGGCTTGCAGTGTCGCGGCTCCCTGTGCCGCGGCATTGTGATCTCTCTGACTGTAGTTATGGCATAATATGCCATGCCTCACCCTTCTGTCAGTCCCTACATTGGCTTCCTATAAAATATAGAGCTCAATTTAAAATTGTAGATTATGCTAGCTTTAGTGTACCTATAATCTTAATTTTATTAATGACAGGAGGCGAGTATTTGCTTAAGTCTCTCTTTACTAGAACTCCACAGCAGCACAGAAAAAACAACCAATCAGAAAAAAGTTAGTTACTATAAAACTCCCCTTCCCATGCATCATTTCCTCTTTCATGCTGCGAAAAAACAGAACAAAAGGCAAAAATATAATGGGAAGAAACAAAGTCCTAGATACAATGAATACAACAATGTCCACCATCCGAGAAGAACTGCCAAACCAGATAACGTTGATGGACTGTAAACTGAAACGAGAGAAAAACAGAATCGAACAGGTTGGTTAGCCAATGAAATGTACCCTTAACAAACATGTAGGTACTTCATGTAGCAACCAAAATGCCCTAATATGTAGATATCCCAACCCTACTTATGAAACGTAGACATAAGAACAAGTGACAGGTAGCAGAGACAACAAGCAGAGTTGCATACATACCTGATGAACCCAAACTATTAAAATTAAACAAGGGAGGGATAAGAATGGGTGGGAAATACTCACCTCCTGTCATTAATAAAATTAAGATTATAGGTACACTAAAGCTAGCATCTACAATTTTATAACCTGACAGGAGGCTTCATATTTGCTGTTTTAACGCTCAGTCAACAAATCCAACGCTGTTTGTTTCTCTGGTACCTATTCTGGGAGATAACCAGAGCAATCCCCAATGAGCCCTCCAACTGCGAGAAGTGACAGTAGACGGATAAATGAAGATGCTAGCTGTCGATGTATTCCAAATACGGGAAAAACTCCATCTGTTGTTGGATCCACTGTACATGGGATTACGACGCGTTTCCTAGTAGGCGACCCTGAACTGCAAAGCTGACCTATTAGCTATTTCCCTGTAGTTGTAAAACACAGAGGGTCCTCCATGGATTTAGGATTGCGAGAAAACTGTCACCAGATCTCGATCTTTGATGTAGGAGATGGCTCCTTCGATCGTGTCGTGATCACTAGGTGAAGTGGTCTTGTAGAAAAAATTCCAACCTCAGGTAATGCGTCTGAGTCTACCATCATTTCCGTAACCGAACTGAATAGAGTCTTATCGTTCTCTCATGATCCACCTGTTTGGTGGTCACGTCCGAGAATGAACCTATTATGCCGGCAAGAGTGCTACCAGTACTCCAAACGGAGTGCGTAAACCGCAACTGTGGTAGAATAAGGTACTCCCCATGGACGTCCAATCAGAGTCCCAACACTGAACTAGCGTTTCGTATTCAGTCTCACCTTTTGCCCAGGGTTTGTAACGTCTCACCTTTTGCCACTAAGTGCCGTCTTCCTCAATACTCACACTTCTCCTCTAGTTGAGTTTATAATCAACGGTGTCACAGTATGCTTCCGAACAGGTGTTATTTCACTTCTATCAGGTAGTAGGGTTTGTCCTAACCTCCAATCTATTAGTTAAGACTCATTCAATTTAATTACCATTAGTGGCAGAATCAAGTATTGACAAATAAAGTGTGCTGTGCCTTTAAGACCCAGAATTTTGTATAAGTGGGATCAATTAGTGCAATATATTATATAAAGAAAGTGACCAAGTGCATCTTTGTAAAACACACTTATAGATGTATATGAATATAAAAATTATGTTGAATAAAAATTTGTGCAAAAATTTTTTTTTAGTGCAATTGGAAATTCTGTGCAATAAAAAAACAATACTTAGCTTTCCCACTTTGAAATGTGCCCTTAGTCTTCTGTCAGCATTCCAATATATATTTCAAAAAAAGGAGAGCGGGGAAAATGCACAATCATAGGATAGTATGTTTAAAATATAAATATATAGAAAACATAAACCAAAACACTCACAAGGGTAGAGCAATCAAGTCTGCTCTAAGCTTTGATGGCTTCTCATGCAAATATGCAAGCTGGAAACTGTGGTGAAGATGAAATCCTTTATTGATACTTTCCAATTAAAAACCGCTTTATCTGGCTAGTAAGTCTCTCTTTGCCTTTCTCCTCCATGTGGTAAGTGCTGTCTTGATTAGTCTCTACCTCGGCGCCGGCTACGCAGAGTGCTGTGTTACAGAGAAACTTCCTGATTCAAAACACTTCCGGGAGGCGGGGCTTAGCGGCCGTCGAGCGTGATGACTTAATACCGTCAGAGCGTGATGATGCGTTTTGCCGATGAGTTCGGCTTCATCAGCCCCTTAGCCGCTGCAGTTTGTCTGGGGTCTCACTGTCTCCCACCCACCCTGAACCTAAGACAATGATCCAGCTTCCAGTGGGTGGACCTCTCCTCCTCCAGAGAGTATAGCAGGGATATATAGCTCTTACAAGGGCTAGTTATTATAGCCAGTATAGTAATCCGAAGAAGGTATAGAGCTGTTCCCTACAATCACAAGACAAGGTTGCGTGTTGAGGGTGAAGGGTGAAGTGAACTGATTTAATGGGCCCACACTTGGCCTTTTATGACGATCTCCATGCAAGGGGTACTCCCATCTGGACCTGATTGAAGACTGTAGTACAAAGTTACAGACCAATGACAATGTTGTTCAAATACAGGACACTCCCAGATATAATCATACAATCCTTCCCCTCTGGTATAAAAAGTATGTTACCCTTAAACAAAAAATGAATAATGGGTTAACAAATGGTACTTAGCTTAGTACAAATAGGACAGATTCCCAGTGAACATACATATATTAAGGAAAGCAGGATGTGTTAACTGCATACTTCCATAGCAGCGTAAAGGGTTTCCAGACCCTGTAAAATGTTGCACCTAACAACTACGTTAGCATAATCTACAATTAGTCCATTAGTTACATAGACTCCTAAAATGGCACACTATTATAAAACTGTCAGGCTGTGGTAGTGACACGCTCGCAAACAGTGACACTATGATAGCCTCTGTCATTGAGACCTTATGTGAGTCCTTCAGTGATGGTGCCCCACCACCATCTACATAAAGCACTTAGGCAGTATGTATGAAAGGGTATAGGTACTAGGCAGTACGTATTAATGGATGGATGTAATGGACAGTGTATGTGCAAACAAGAACAGGCAAGTAGTCACTTGGAAGCCTATTCACTAAACACTGATTTGAAAAATCTTTTAAATCTTAAGTCAAAATAGCAGAATTGAGATGATGACTTTATACACCACTTTTGTTTTGGCCTAAATGTTACAAGTCATATTTTAACTCAATGTTTATTGAATAGACAGGGAAGCGAAAAGAAGAGGAAATAACAAGAGAAAATTACAGGGATATGTACTAAAGTGAGAATTGTTGGGGATTTAAAATAAATTCTAAACTAATTTCAAATGTAAGGGCAAAGTAGCCAAATCCAAAGAATCCTTCCATTTTTTGGCTTTAAATTAGAGAGACGGGCTGGAGAGAATCAGTGGCATAGAGTGAGCAGAGAAAACACGAACATAGAGACTGCAAGAAAAAAGTAACAGAGGAGAAAGATCAGATAAAAGCTGATGAAATAGAAAACAGATTATTAAGAGTACATTTTCTTTCCTGGGCTGCCATACACTTTCAAAAGCGGCAAATTTCCAAGTTGAAAAGTACTTCTAATTGGCCAAGTGATGTCCCTCCAAAAAACTGGAAAACTGGCACATGATGGTACTGTTATATTTGTGAGACAATGTTAAATCAAAATGCTGGGGTTTTATTGCACTAATTTATAATAGGAATATGAAATATCCTGTGAAAATGTAGTTCATGCATGCATGCAAAAAAAAAAAAAAAAAACACAAGTAAAAGTATAACTACAAAATGTGGCCTGAATTTGTCACAAAATGGCTATGCCAAACATCTCAAAATATGCAATTTGGAATACTCTGGGTTGCCTACTTTTGAAAATGGTATGACATAATGGTGGAAATGTTATTACCTAGGTACTCTTTCAAAAGTGACACAGGCCCAAAAAAATCACTATTTGTCAACTTTCCAACTTTGAAATGGGCATCAAATATATTTGGCCTTGTGACTTGCCCCCAAAAACCTGGAAAACTGATCAAATGAAGACTAATATGGGAAAGCCCTATATGTGGCCCTGTACCTTTTCAAAGCACCATACAACCTGTACGTTGGGATACTGTTGTACTTGTAAGACATTGTTGAACACAAATATGAGTGTTTTAGAGCAGTAAAACATATAATGATGATATATAATGATCAGTTTTCATGTGAAAAATGCAAAACACAAACATGAACACTAGTTTTGCCCAGGGTTTGTAACTAAGTGGATACTAAAAATACCGGATATACCTCATTTTGAATACCATTGGTTACAGGTGCCTGATAGGACCCAGGTAAGTTGTCAAACCATTCTTAAAGTGATACTGAAATGACAAATATAGATTTGCAGTTTTCTAACTACCCAGTTTGACTTATGCTATTTTTATTCATTTTCACTACCCCTGCCTCTTGCTGAGAGCATAAATCATGTTTCTAGTGGGCATTACACTTGCTGTAAAACATCTGTACTGAATACCCCTATTTGGGAAGCACCGACTTGCTTCCCATAACAGTTTAAAAGTCATCAAAACTTTTTGTTGGCTTTATTGTATGTATATAAAACTGGAAGGGGAAGCTACATGGACCTGCATTGATTATTCTCTGAACTAGCCTTTAGCAAATCCGCTAACATTGGGGTCACAATCCACGATGGGACACCCAAAAAGATCCCTGTCATCTCAGCAATCCTCTGGGAAACATGATAATGGGAATCTTCAGCCAGACGCCTCAGACCTAAACATGGCGCCGTAATCTTCACAAGACAGTTTGGCACCGTAAAGCCCTGATGGCTCAGTGTGCTCCATATACACCACATACATGGATATCAGGGAAGCCATAAGAAACCTACCATCCAAGAGCAACCTAGCCAACATGCTGGGCAACCTTAATGCCTCATTCCAATCGAAGTTGGAAGCCATGGGGACTGGCGTTCACAATGTTGGAGACAGGGTCACCTCCCTGGAGGATGATGTCAAAGATATTGTGTAGGAAAGGAAATACTTATATATTGTGAGATAAAACTAATATTTGAATAATGGCAAAAACGTAATTAAGCTAATATGCCATGAGGGCCTAAAATGAAGAAAAACAATGTTTTTCTCAAAGATTTGCCTTGTAAGCTTAAAGAACCAGACAGTGAGTGTCAACAAAGATGAGACAAGTATTTGTTAATTAAAAACCATTTGTTCTGCAAACACACATACATATTGCTATAAGGTATATAATTAAGTTTAGTTATATACAAAATAGTAATATAATGTCATATATACTTAGTTAGCAACAACTACATATATAGAAACATATATAGATATATATACATACAAATATGTAATTACCTATACATAGATTAAGATAGACAGCTTACTTGAAAGCAGACTCTATTAAGTAGACTCTTTCAAGTAGGAGTTAGAAAACCAGGAGTTGAAACAAACAAGGGGTTTAAGCTAATAAGGTAATTGTTTTATTGTTCTGTATCTGGGGAAATGAGTGTTAGCAAGATTGCTGGTTTGACTCAATGCACATCTGTGATGGTTGTGTGCGAGTGGCTTCTCTGGAAGCTCAGATTGGAGATCTCGAGAAGAAAATCGCAACTTTGAGGGAGATTGACAATTTTGAGATGAGTCTGCTGCTCACTGAGCAGAGTTTAGTGGGGACAGGTAGTGGAGAAGGAGGAGATAAGACAGATGGGGAACAGGCATGTAGCTGGGTGACAGTGCGGTGAGGAAGCAGGGGGGGGGGGGGAAGAGAAAAGGGCTAGTTAGTCCTGATTTGGTGCAACCTAGCAGATTTGCCCGTTTGAGTGAAGATGTTGGGAGCATCAGCTCAGGAGTAGCTGTATTAGAGGAATACAGCCCCCCTAGTACGGGTGGGGATCAAAATGTAATGAAGGCAAGACAGGTTGTGGTGGTAGGGGACTCTATCATTAGGAGAGCAGATAGGGCAATCTGCCGCTCTGATCGGCTAACCGGACAGTTTGCTGTCTCCCAGGTGCTCGGGTCCGGCATGTTGCTGACAGAGTGGATGGATTATTGGGAGGGGCTGGGGATGACCCAACGGTCATGGTCCATGTTGGTACCAATGACCAAGTAAGAGGAAGATGGAAGGTCCTAAAGAATGATTTCAGGGAATTAGGTAGCAAACTTAAGAAAAGGACCTCCAAGGTGGTATTCTCTGAGCTATTACCTGTGCCACGCGCTACAGTGGAAAGGCAGCGGGAGATTAGAGAGGTCAATGCGTGGCTTAAGTCTTGGTGCGGGAAGGAGGGTTTTGGGTTTTTAGAGCACTGAGCTGACTTTGTGATTGGGTATAACCTTTATAGTAGTGATGGATTGCACCTAAACTAGAGAGGGTCTGCAGTGCTGGGGGATAGGATGGCTAGAAGGTTGGAGGAGATTTTAAACTAGTAGTAGGGGGTGGGTCATAGCAATCTACAAAATGGAGATAGGACAGAAAGGAGATGGGCTTTAGCACAGTATAAGGGGGTGGAGACGGGGGAGGGGCAAGCTCAGAACAGAGAAGCTATGTAATGTTGATAATTCACAAAAAATACAAGTATTAAATGTATACTTACTAATGCAAGGAGCCTAAATAACAAAATGGGGGAACTAGAGGCATTAGCATACATGCATGGACTGCGATGAGGAAAATGTGGAAACTTTATGGGTAAATATCTGCTTGGGGAAAAGAAGGGAAACCAACTATTGGTTGGGATATGTTATAAACCACCTAATGCTAATATTGATGAGGAACAACAGCTGTTTGAGCAAACCGAGAGAGCTGCAAATCTGGGTAACACTTTAATTATTGGAGATTTTAATTACCCGGACATATATTGGGACAGAGGGACTAGTAGCTCAGCAAAGGGAATTAGGTTTTTAAACTTGTTAAATGACACCTTCATGTCACAACTTGTACAAGCACCAACTAGAATGGACGCTTGTCTTTACCTGGTTTTAACAAACAACGTTGATCTTTTGACCAACATTCAAGTAGGTGAGCACTTGGGAAATAGTGATCACAATATAGTGTCCTTTGAAATAAACCCAAAAAAAAAAAAGCACATGGGGTATACTAAAACATATCATTTTAAAAAGGCCAATTTCAATAAGTTCAAGGCAGCTTTACAATATATTGACTGGCATAAACTCTTTAGTGAAAAGAACACTGAGGATCATCTTCCAACAAATATTAGAAAGGTACGTTTCTCAGTATGTACCATTGGGAAATTAATATAAAAGAAACACATTAAAACCAATGCGGCTTAGTAGAGAAGTAAAACAAGAGAGTAAAAATAAGAAAAGGGCATTTAAAACATTTAAATCGGACAAATCAGATGCATCTTATAAAAGATATAAGGAAGCAAATAATGCGTGCAAAAAGGCAATTAGACTTACTAAACTTCAAAATAAAAAAATGATAGCTAAAGAGAGCAAAACCAACCCAAAGCATTTTTTAAGCACATAAATTCTAAAAAACTCAAAAATGAAAGTGTAGGTACACTAAAAACTGAAATGGGGGTGTTAGTTAATGAACTAAGGAAAAGGCAGGAATTTTAAATAACTATTTCTCCTCCGTATATATTAAGGAAGAACCCATGGCAATAGATGTGCCAATGATTTCTACTAAAAACTTGCAGAATCATTGTAATTGGTTAACTCAAAACAAGGTGCTGCAGCAACTAAAGAAAGTTAATATAAACAAAGCTCCAGGGCCTGACGGTGTCCATCCACGTGTACTTATGGATCTAAATGTAGAAATAAGTGAACCTGTTTTTAATATTTCAAGATTCTTTTCTTTCAGGAAGTGTTCCGGAGGATTGGAGGAAGGTAGATGTGGTTCCTATATTCAAAAAGAGTTCAAAATCCTTGCCTGGAAATTATAGACCTGTGAGCTTAACTTCTGTGGCTGGGAAAATATTTGAAAGGTTATTAAGGGATAATATTCAAGAATTCCTTGAAGAACATGGTTATCAGCAAAAATCAGCACGGTTTTATGAAGCACAGGTCATGTCAAACTAACTTGATTGCGTTCTACGAAGAAGTAAGTAGAAGTATAGATCAGGGTGTTGCAGTGAATGTGATCTATTTGGATTTTACCAAGGCATTTGATACAGTTCCACACAATAGATTAGTGTTCAAACTCAAGGAAATCGGTCTAGATGAAAATGCTTGTTCTTGGGTAGAACATTGGCTTAAAAATAGAGTACAAAGAGTTGTCATTAAAGGTAAATTTTCAAGCTGGACAGAGGTGGCAAGTGGTGTCCCTCGGGGGTCTATTCTGGAACCCCTTCTATTTAACATGTTTATAAATGATCTTGAAGACAGCATTGAAAGTCATGTTTCAGTGTTTGCAGATGACACAAAACTTTGTAAAATAATACAATGTGAGCAATATATTACTTTGCTGCAGAGGGATGTAACGGAGCTCCGTGTACTCCGACCGAGTACCCTCCGTTGATGGATGCTCCTAGCGCTTCCAGAGGACTCCAAGCACTGCAGACAACACCACAACCACCTCGCCGTCTTCCTTCCACCCTGGATCGGATTCTGTCCTCCAGGACCGTGTGGGGAAGACCTCTCCTCCAGGAGAGCGTATCCGGAACAGGCTCTTAAAAGAGCTAAGCGATTAAGCTCAGGGGAATATGCAGAGCATAGCAATCCCCAGTGTGATATAGCAGTTCCCTCCAATAACGAGACGAGGCTACGTATTGAGGGTCAGAAGAGGTCTGAGGTCTGGAACACCCAGCCTGCTTTTTATTACAGTTGTGCACATACATGACACACCCGGGGGGAGGCATAAAACAACCAATCAAGTAACAGTACAACCCACACATCACCTCCCCTCAGATAAGCAATTAACATAATTATTACATACAGTAAAAATACAGTTTCCACACATACTCTGTAACTTTAAAACCATACATCACATTCACATAAAAATACATATCCACAATCAATCCATATTAATCCACAATCAACAACATATTAAAAAATGGCATGAATCAGACCAGGGGTTCAAAAGTTAGTAAAGTATATTTTAAAACCCCTGTCAGCATGGCTTTCCAGTTTAGACCGGTTTTACAGAGTCTTCTCTCCTGGAGACACAATGGAGAAGTAATCCAATTACCTCCCAGTACAGAGACAGACTCCATTGAGCACATGGGGAAACAAAGACAGTAAAACACTTTAAAATACATAAAGTCCCCTTTTACACATAACACACAGACATTTCACATATCCCCAGATAGCTGGGATCTGAGCGCACAAAACTACCGAATAGCGCGCAGATCCTATTCACACAGTTCAAATGCCATGGAGCTAAAGTCTTTCCCATAGTCTTTCGTTATATGAATAGGCTCCATGGCATAGCTATCTGGGGTATCACCGCTCACACAGGGCAAGTACCGAATGGCCCCACTGTATTTAAAGGGCCAGAATGAGTGACATGCACTCTGTTAGGGCGGAATACTGTTTTTAAAGGGCCAAATCTTCCAGGGCCATAGTCGCAGGGGAGGAGGCAGGCAAGCAGGCCTCTCCAGGACAAAGTGGCGAAGGGCACTTCGTCACAAGGGATTTAGATAGACTGGGGGACTGGGCACTCAAATGGCAGATGACATTTAATGTTGAAAAATGCAAAGTTGTGCACTTCGGCGTAAAGAATACACAAGCAACGTATACCCTTAATGGAAGCGAATTAGGGATAACAACACACGAAAAGGACTTGGGAATTGTTATAGACAACAAACTATGCAACAATGTGCAATGTCAATCAGCAGTGGCCAAGGCCAGTAAGGTATTGTCATGCATGAAAAAGGGCATTCATTCTCGGGACGAGAATATAATTTTGCCTCTTTATAAATCACTGGTAAGACCACATATTGAATATGCTGTGCAATATTGGGCACCTGTTCTAAAGAAGGATATTATGGCACTAGAAAAAGTGCAGAGGCGGGCTACAAAATTTATAAAAGGAATGGAACAGATCAGCTATGAAGAAAGGTTAACAAATTTAAACCTATTTAGTTTAGAAAAACGTCGCCTGAGAGGGGATTTGATAACATTATACAAATATATTCAGGGCCAATACAGACCATTATGTGGAAATCTATTCACAAACCGGACTTTACATAGGACACGAGGCCATGCGTTTAGACTGAAAAAAATAAGATTTTGTCAAAGGCAAAGGAAAGATGTTTTTTTTACTGTAAGAACAATCAGGATGTGGAATTCTCTGCCTGAAGAAGTGGTTTTATCAGAGTCCATACAGATGTTCAAACAGCTACTAGATGCATACTTGCAAAAACAGAATATTCAAGGATATATTCTTTCAATGTAGGGTAATAACTGCTTGATCCAAGGATCAATCTGGCTGCCCTTCTGGGGTCAAGAAGGAATTTTGTTCCTACCTTGTTGCAAAATTGTGCTTCAAACCTTGTTTTTTTGCCTTCTTTTGGATCAACAGCAAAAAACAAATGTGAGGAAGGCTGAACTTGATGGACGCAAGTCTCTATTCAGCTATGTAACTATGTAAATTAAAAACTTTAAATTCAATAATGCTTAAGTAAGCAAGGACAAATTGGTTTGAGGAGCCAAAGTCCAAAAATGTTACAACTAGTGATGTCGCGAACATGGAAATTTCCGTTAGCGAACGGCAAACGCGAACTTCCGCAAATATTCGCGAACGGGCAAACCCGGCGAACCGCCATAGACTTCAATAGGCAGGCGAATTTTAAAACCCACAGGGACTCTTTCTGGCCACAATAGTGATGGGCTCCCACCCAACTGAGCGGTGGGGGCCCTAAGCAAGAATAAGGGGGGGACCTAATGTCCCCCCCCTGGCCCGCACCCCTGAGCGGTGGGTGGGGGCCCTAAACACAAATTGGGGGGGTACCTAATGTCCTTCCCCCTGGCTCCCACCCCTGAGCGGCGGGTGGGGGCCCTAAATACCAATAGGGGGTGGACCTATTGTCCTCCCCCCGGCCCCAACCCCTGAGTGGCGGGTGGGGGCCCTAAATACCAATAGGGGGGGCCTAATGTCCTCCCCCGGGCCCCACCCCTGAGCGGTGGGTGGGGGCCCTAAATACCAATAGGGGGGGACCTAATGTCCTCCCCCCCGGCCCCCACCCCTGAGCGGCAGGTGGGGGCCCTAAATACCAATAGGTGGACCTATTGTCCTCCCCCCGGCCCCCACCCCTGAGCGGTGGGTGGGGGCCCTAAATACAAATAGGGGGGGACACCTATTGTCCTCCCCCGGCCCCCACCCCTGAGCGGCGGGTGGGGGCCCTAAAAAGAATGTCCCCTCCAGGTGACTATGGGTCCCCAAACCCCTAGTCACCCCCTCCCCCCCCAAAAAAAATGATCCCCCTACCTACCCCCCTCACCCTAAAAATAATGAGGGGGTAGTCAATAAAGCTAAAAACCTGTAAATAAATAAAAAAAACCTTACCATTAGATGTCTTCTTTTTTCTAAAATCTTCTTTCTTCAGCCCCCAAAAAGGCTTAATAAAAAGTCAATATAACCGTCGCACTTATATAAATAAATAAATAAATAAAACGAGCGCAAAAAAAATTAATCCTTGTTCACCCTTCAAGGGCACGCCACGTACTGAGCTCCGCAGGGCAGGTCAAGGCTTATAAAGCCTTGCCACGCCCTGCAATTAGGCTTAGAACACTCTGATTGGTTGGTTTAAGCCAATCAGAGTGCTCTGTGTCATTTTACACAGCATGGGAAAGTTCTGTGGAATGTTCCCACGCTGTGTAATTTGACTCATAACTCTCTGATTCGTTACTTAATCCACCAATCAGAGTGTTATGAGTCAAATTACACAGCATGGGAAAATTCCACAGAACTTTCCCACGTTGTGTAAAATGACACAAGCACTCTGATTGGTGGATTTCAAACCAACCAATCAGAGTGCTGTGACAGGTAAATGTAGAGACTTACCTGTCAGTCTCTTCATTTACCTGTCAGAGCATTCTGATTGGATAGCTTAAACCCACCAATCAGAGTGCTCTGAGCCTAATTGCAGGGCCGGGCAAGGCTTTATAAGCCTTGACCCGCCCTGCGGAGCTCAGCACGTGGCCCTATTGGTATTTAGGGCCCCCACCCGCCGCTCAGGGGTGGGGGCAGGGGGCAGGACAATAGGTCCCCCCTATTGGTATTTAGGGCCCCCACCCGCCCCTCAGGGGTGGGGGCTGGGGGAGGACAATAGGTCCCCCCCTATTGGTATTTAGGGCCCCCACCCGCTGCTCAGGGGTGGGGGCCGGGGGGAGGACAATAATTCCCCCTCTATTTGTTTTTAGGGCCCCCACCCGCCGCTCAGGGTTGGGGGCTGAGGGGGGAGGACAATAGGTCCCCCCTATTGGTATTTAGGGCCTCCACCCGCCGCTCAGGGGTGGGGGCCGGGGGGAGGACAATAGGACCCCCCCATTGGTATTTAGGACCCCCACCCGCCGCTCAGGGGTGGGGGCCGGGGGGGGAGGACAATAGGTCCCCCCCATTGGTATTTAGGGCCCCCACCTGCCGCTCATCGCATATGTTCGCCGTCCGTGGCGAACGCAAACACGCTATGTTCGCCAGGAACTATTCACCAGCAAACCGTTCGGGACATCACTAGTTACAACAAAAGATGCTGACTAAAGAATCTTGAAATTCAAACATTCCTACTTGTTGTCCTGAACAAGAGTTAATCTTATGATAATAGCTGGTAATATTTCTGACATAAGCCACCTGCTTTTTGAAACATATAGAAACATTTGTCAAAATGACATCAACAGCCATTAACATAAGACTTGCCCCAAGATTTTCATTCGATCAGGTCAGAAGATTTACAGATACGGAATCAGGGGTCAAGTCCTGGGGAAAAAAGTGGGAACACACCCACGATCACCCCCTCCTTTCCCTCCCTAAAAAAACTCAAAACACTCGTATGCATATATAAACACGTGCAAACACACACATACACTGAGATACTCACAGAATCACACACATACTCAGACACTCACACAGTGGTGTATTTTAATTTTGTGCTGCCATAGGCATGACTATAATTGAGCACCCCCTAATCTATATTTACCACCTCTTCCTGTCAAGGGCACACCACTTCCTGATTAAGAACCCATCCCTTCCTCTTTAGACTCCACCTTTTCCTGCTCCTTTAAAAGAAATACTATAGTCCCAGGAAACCAAGGCTGTTTTCCTGGCACTATAATTCCCTATAGTGCCCCCTCCCTCGTGTCATCCCCTCCCCCACTCGACACTGAAGGGGTTAAAATCCTATGAGTATTTAGCAGATGCTGGATGTCCTCATGCACAGGGTGAGGACGTCCAGCATCAGTTAGGCGACTTTTGGTCACCTAACCACCTGAAAGTCCCTCTAGTGGCTCTCTGGTAGACAGCCACTAGAGGTGGAGTTACCCCTTAAGGTAATTATTGCAGTTTCTGAGAACTGTAGAACTGTAGGAATGTAGGAAACTGTAGGAATGACAGAAGTTTAAAGAATGTTTTTCATATAGCAGCCTCTGTGTTCCGGAATACTCTGCTGGCTTATCACACACCTGGGTTCCTATGGCAACTCACTTTACAGCAAGGGCAGAGAAGAGAGATTAAAAACAAACTGCTCCAAATTGCTCACTTCTTTGGCGGTTGCCATCTTCAAACGGTCGTAGTTTTAAAAACTATAAATCCTGCAGTGAAGAGCTTTATATTGTGAGAATCACAAGACCCAGACCTACATTTTGATGCATAGTATGTCTCTGAAATATTAAAAATGAAGGCACAGTCGCAGTTTAGAAATTGCCCTTCAAATTTGAGGTGGCTAGAGTGGAGTTTCAATGAATGTCAATGGACGGCGTGAGTTGCAAACAAATGGTCATATTGTGAAAACTATCAGGACTATGGCTTAGCCGTGGATATTTTTAGTGGCAGCAGTTAAGCTGAACGTCTTGATATAAGATTTGTGTAGGTGGGCTTGAAAATGAGGGAGTGATGGCAGTTTAGAAATCATGTCCTGATATACCAATTTTTCCACAAAAACGATGATATTTCTTGAACCATTCGGCGAAACGTTCCACAAAGTAATGGCACACTGTACCGGAGAGGTAGTATAATCCACAAGGTCTCTGCTGGTAGACAGGAAAAGCAGGTAATAATCCACATAGACAGGTACAGCATACAATAATCCAGGTAGCGTTATAAGAATCCTTCCCTCCCAAGAACTAGACGAAACATAGGCTGGGAGTCAACTGAGGTCTTTATTCACAGGTCACAGTATTTATGGGATTCCCCATGCAAGGGGTTTCCCTACAGACATTCCATGTGTTGTACAGTAGGGGACTACATGGGGGACTGAACAACCTGGGCATTTCTCCCATCAGACACCGCTGCACGAGAGGGATACTCCCACTAGAACATACAGTTAAGTGGATTATCCCCTCGTGCAGCAGAACCAATATTCTATATGAAAATGCATAACTTTTACAATATTCGTTAGATTTGAATGAATGGACGTTCGGTAGATAGCTGGGGTCTGAGGGCACATTTCGTGAAAGTACCGCTCAGATCCCAGCTTAAATAACCGAACGCCGCACGAAACACACATTATTTCTAAGTTACATTCAAACTACCGATTGACCCTAAAGAAACACATTACCGAAGGACCGGGGCTCCCGAACGGCTTGGAAGTCCAGCGGTATTCGTGCTGTCGAGTAGCCAATTTTAGTTCCAGGCGCTGGACGACCAAATACCGCTGGGCTAACAAAGGCTCCAAGATGGCCGACCGCCGCGTGGTCGGTAGTCGAACGACGGCCACCCTGAATCCTCTTAATTACCAATTGCAACAATGTTGCAATCCTTAATGGGAGCCACATGACCTCCTGTGTGTGGTCTCCATTCGGTAGTTTGTTCGTTTCACGAACAGTGTTGAAATTCACTGTTCGTGAAACAATTGCATGAATGCTGGCGGTTTTCATGCCGTCAGCATACGAACGCTATAGTTTACCAGAACCATATTACACATAACACACATACGCTTGGTTCTTTAAAGTGGTATACACATGCAATAACAGGATACATACATGAATGACAATATACAGTGGCTGTGTTTGCCACACACACCGATCGAGAACAATATATTACGGTCTGTGGTGAAACCGACCTCGCCACTGGGCATTGGAGAAGACTGATTGCCAGCCTCCTCCCCTGCGACTATGGCCCCAGGGAGATTGTACCCATTTAAACCAGCATTTGGGCTTATGGACTTTTATTGGACTGTGTATGGCCCTTTAAGAACCATCTGTGTGACTTTGGTGAACAATGCCCCTTTAAGACTATGGCCCCTGGAAGATATTGCCTGTTAAAGACTATTTTAGCAGATTGGATTTTAAAAGACTCTTGCTGCCCCTTTAAATTGTATTGAATCAGTTCTGCAGCTTTAAATTGGCACTTCGGATGCAGCCAAAGTGCCGAAGTAGTCGAAGGGGCCGCCATTCGACAAACGAACACGTGGCGGTGGCCATCTTTGTTCATTCGAACGAGGTCAGCGGTATGTGTAGCCAAATCCATGGAACTGAAATCGGCTACACATTTCAACGAACACTGCTGACCCTTACCTTCTCCTACACTCCGTTTTCAGCTGCAAAGACTGAGTCCTGTTCGGCAGTTTGAACTCACTGCTATGCACGAACGGCCCGAATGGGTCATTTTTCTCTGTAAAAGGACTCCCAGCTAACTTTTGATCTACTGGATGGATTTGTCTGATTTTTGAGAGTGTTTATGTTTAAAGTGTGCTGATTCTGAATATGTTTATGAAGATTGGACTTATATTTTTTAAGTTATAGTATATGTATAAAAACAGTATTTTTCCTGCTTGTGATAATTATGTTAACCCATTGTGTACCATAATAATATCACAGGCAGAGGGGAGGATTTTGTGTATAATTGCTGGGAGTGTTTTCTGTAATGTACGTGTGTTATTGGTTGTTCTGTAAAACCCTGTGTAGATTGTGAATAAAAGAGGCTGTATGTGTCAGTACAGTCAGTTCTTATTAAACCGGCCGACAAGTGTGGGGCGTTGGTGATTATGGATCGAGACTATTATGTGAAGGAAATTAGATCCCAATTGAATGATACATCCAGTTACAAACCAATGGATGGGAATCCCATCCAGCGGCTATAGATAGTCTTACAGGGATTGAATAAGGATGCCATGGAGAAGGGCATTATTATGGAGGGAGAGTATAAATACATGTACAAGAAATATCCAACAACTTCTGTTTTTTATACTCTCCCTAAGATCCATAAAAACCTACAAGCCCCGCCAGGAAGACCCATAGTTAGTGGTACAGACTCTATTTTACAACCACCACTAGTAATTTTAGATAAGTTCTTGAATAAATATGTACCAAAACAAAAATCTTATTTTAAAGATACAAATGATTTTTTAAAATTGGTTAATACCCTCACTATTGGACAACTCACGGAGGTTTGGTTGGTAACCTTGGATGTCCAATCATTGTACACAGCAATAGATCATACAGGGGGACTAAGAGCAGTAGAGTGGACATTAGATCAGGATCCAACATTAACTCGACATTCAGATACCAAGACATATATATCGGACCTGTTACGATTTGTCCTGACTGAGAATTATTTTCTCTTTGAAGACAGATTTTATAGACAAGTGAAAGGGACAGCGATGGGCTCGAATGTAGCCCCTACTTATGCCAATATCTACATGAATAGATTAGAGGAATTGTATGTATATACCACCCCATTGTTTGAGAAATGTTTTACGTGGAAGAGATTTATCGATTATGTGTTTGTGTGTTGGGGGGGCACGAGAGTTCAATTGGATACCTTTTTTGGCCAATTGAATTCTTTGGACCCCAACATCAAATTCACCATGACGTGACAGAGAAACCATTCCATTTTTCGAAAAACCAAAAATAAATTACATACCGATATTTATACGAAACCCACAGATAGAAATAACCTTTTGGAATATACTAGCTATCACCCTCAACATTTGAAGGATGGTTTACCATACAGTCAATTGTTACGAGTAAAAATAATAATTTCACAGGAAGGTCAGGTGGAACCTGGGATGGAATTCATGTGTAATAAATTTATACATAGGGGTTACCCACCGGAATTAGTAGAACGACACAAAACTAAGGTTTTAGATATGGACAGGGATGAGGTGCTTAACCCTATTGGAACAAGGAACACTACAGAGAGAATCCTCTTCATATCACCATACACACCTTGCAATGGCATTAAAAAGATCATAATGAAACATTGGAATATTTTTGAGGGGGACATTAATTTACCAAATGAATTCAAGAATCCCCCCTTGTTTTCTTACCAAAGGGCACAGAATTTGAGAGAAAAGCTAGTACACTCAAACATAGGCAGTAATAAAAAACAAAGAAGATTTTTCTCTGAACCTAAGAAAGGCACCTTTCCATGCCTTAACTGTATACATTGCAACAGCATAATCAGGGGTGAGTGTTTTCTTCATCCACGTTCAGGCAAATCTTTTAAAATACCTGAATATTATAGGTGCAACTCTGAATATGTGGTTTATATTTTGAAGTTTTGAAGTGTCCTTGTGGGTTTCTCTATGCTGGTGAAAGAATGTATTGGAGAGCATAAGAGGGACATAAGAGCGGCCATCCAGAGAGGGACATGCGAGAAACCAGTCCAAGGCATTTTTTACAACAAGGTAATAATGTCAATCAAGTGATTGACAGTGTTAAACCTCTACGGAAGGGTGGAGATAGACAGAAGGTGCTTTTACGTAAAGAAACAAAGTGGATTAGCACTTTGGAGACATTGTATCCAGATGGTCTGAATGAGGACTATGATCTCAAACATTTTCTGTAAATTGACCTTGGGATCAATAGACTATTGTTCTGGTAGACCATTTTTTGGTCCTTTTTGGACTAATGTACTATCTTATATTTACAGCATGTCATTGGGACTATATATCGTGCGCCTGTCTCCTTTACTCTCCAAAAGTTTCTAAACAAGTTGACCATTCATGGTCCGTAACCCGATTGCCAACTGGGTCCAACGTAAGGGATACCACAGGCATGTTTCATACATTACAATGCCCCTTTTTTTTAAACATATGACCTTTGGAGGAGCGAACGGTCTGCCTCTGATTGCCTGTTGCAATATCACTTGCTGCCACATTGTGTGCTTTTCGTTATAACCCTAGTCGACCTATGCTTTTTGTCCTTTCTTCTTATGGTTCCTATATAGCTAATGCAGGTTATTCGTTATAAACTATTTAATGACATGGGAATATCCCTTATAAATAGTTTCTCAATATAAAGCTTGTTTTACAAAAAACTTTTTAGAGGTATGCCCTCTCAAATAATGATATATTGTCTCAAAAGATATTTAGAGTATAGTATAATTTCATAATAATGCTTGTCTTTGAGAAAGGATTTTCAATATAAATGGAAACACAGAAGGACCTCTTTAGGGTTATTAGTAGTATAATTCTCGCTTTCAGATGAATTTCCTTGGAGATTACATCCCCAATAACATACTTTAATATAATACCAATATTTAGAATTTCAATCGAGTTCTATATGTAGAAAGGCCTGAATTTGTGGGAGGAGTAAGTCCCCTACTTAAACACCCAGCCCCTACTCACCTCTGACGTTCGAGTTCAAGTGTTCCTTGTTCTACTTCCGGTTCGCGTATCTTCAGGTTTGCGTCATTTCCGGTCCGGGCGTCTCGTTATCAGCTGCACGGCTGAATCCTTCATGCTATCGGCGGTCCGGCTGTACCCTCCGTGCTACCGGCGGTCCGGCAGAATCCTCCGTGCTATCGGCGGTCCTGCTTTCTAACCGTGAGTCCTCTCATTCCGGTCCCCTCCACATCGCTCTGTGGGTTCATCGGGGGCCGGAACGCAAATGTTGGGAAAACCTTACCGGGGACCACCCACGCTCCCCTCACGCCAGCATCTAGTCGGTCACTTTCAAGCACCTGTCTGGGGGGTCCTACACCCCCCCCTCACCACCTCACGGTCTTAAAAAAATCCGTACTAACGTTTTTTGTGCTAGGGGTATATATTTAAATCCACTTGGGTAAAAACACATGCTGGTATAGAATATATGCTTTTATATTGTATGAGAAAAAGAAGGGTTGCCAGTAATTTCACCATATTATGCACAACATATGTATCACCATAACTTTCATTCGTACTTTCCATATATTTTGTGTATCACTTCACAGACCTAGTTTATTGGGCTAACATCACCACCTAGTGGTTTCATGGTAATTGCTGTTTTATTCTGTATAAAATGCAGCTTCCCTGCAATTAAATGACTATTCACACAATATTATACCATGCATTAACGTGCAAATTAATCTCAGCCCTGTTAAAAAATCTCTTTGATCTCCACAGATTGCACTTTGCCATATATTACGGCTAAATTGCAATAAAAAAACGGGGGTTCTTATCCTTAAATCCAGGTTTCCATTCTACGCTAGCACCAACCGTTTTGCTCATTCTATATTTCAAAACCCTGATTCTTGTCCTTTAATCCAGGTATAGTATTTGTTTTGCTTTATTTTCTGTTTGAGGAAACTCAGGCAGCCAAAAATTTACATTTATCAACTCACTCTGCGTTCATACGTTACGCCCACTCAGATTTACATCTGTCTCAAACCCTTAGGTTCTACTACGATAGCATCAACAACTTGCCTCGTCTAAATTCGGAGAAAACCTTGCTATTTGTACCTTATATCCAGGTATAGTTTTCTTTAATCTTCAGTACGTTACTTCAGTTTCCCACGTAAGGCCGCAGACAGCCTTTACGGTCCATTTTGCCACTCGTTTTACCCGTCCATGCCCCCCATTAACTCATATGGCGTCCATTCGCCACGCTCACTCAGATCTACATCTGTCTCATACCCCTTAGGCTTCTGCTACGACATCACCAACCACTGGACCTCTCTCTCTTATATACTTGAAGAACAAGTCCACGGGTATAATCTCTATCAAGGTTAGTATCCTACCAGCACATAAACCGCCAATTTATCCCATAGTTGTTACGTGAACTGGCTCTCAGGGTCTGGACGTCAGACCTAGCTCACCGAGGCATTTACAAACCATCTCCCAAACCTCAACACGGAGGTATGGCCCTACGCCCAAATCATAGTTAATCGCCTCATTTCGCTCTTCTACAGGGCCGTAGTCAGGGCCTCACTTGTCACGCCCACGCGTTTGAACCTTTTAAATGTCACCGAGAGGCCAACATCCCGCCACCACATCTGTGGCAACGTAATCCACTTCGCCCAAATTATAGATAGAGCCTCTCACCGCCACTTGGCATTAGCAGGGCCTCAACCGTCACTAGTCTAAGTTAAGTTTTTCGCTTCGGCAGTAATCCTACAGTCCAGTTCACATGAGCAATTTCCCCCCCACCCCCACCCCTTGAAATAGTTTCTCAGACACCCCTACTAAACCCACCTCATTTAATTCATTCTAGAATGTCGCAAGACACATCTCCCATGGACGAGGTACCTGAGGATATAATATCAACTCCTATCAGACCAGAGTCCCCAGGAGTTTCTCTCGCCCCTTCTACCCCTACGTCTTTGAGAGCATGGACTATACCTAAAATCACGGCCGAACTTAGGCTCAGTGGCATCCCCTTTCCGGCTACAGCCCAAAAGGCGGAATTATACAGACTGTTAACCAACCAAGCCCCAGAGCCTAGGCCAGGCACAAGCTCTCAAAGTCAAGCTTCTGGCGCTGGCATTGCCACCCAGGACACCCTTGCGGCAATCCTGGCCAACCTGCAGACCTTAAACAGCAGGTTAAGCAAGGTGGAAAGTACCATAGCCTCCCCAGGTAACCTTCCTGTTTCTATAGCCCCAATCCCGGCTGTACCTATGGCACCAACACTCGTTCCTACACTTCCCCCTCCAGCTCCTGCTCCAGTCATGTCGCCTTTCGTGTCACCAGCTCACTCCGTCCCAGACTCCATTAGGAAAGAAATCCTAGATGGGAAGGACGTGTGTCTGGTGTCATTACTTATTGCCTCCCAACACGTACTGGAGAACAGGGCTTATAATTTTGGCGATATCTCGGTGGTTCTTAAAACCAGAGACCCAAGGCTCAACAAAAAGTTGTCAATCCCCAATTTCGTGTTGGCCTAAGGGATATACCGGGATGTCATCTGCTCGGTATATCCCCACAGGAGAGAGGAACTGGACCTCTATCTCCATAAAGTGGTGGATTTGGGCGTTAAGTACGGGGGGCTCATCTTTTTACGATTATCACAAATCGATATCAGCGAAAGCGGCGACCCATCTGAAACAGTTTAATGTCAAAATTAACTGGTGTCAGATGGATACAGAACTATTCTGTCGCCACTTCGCTGGTCTGAGGCCCCCGTCCTGCGCCATATGCAATTTTCAACCCACTTGGCTGATTTGTGCCCTTCTATGGCTGACCCATCCACCCGCACTCCCACCCCTCAATCCTCTTCCACTCCTCACCTTAAACAGGAAGGCGGACAGAGGGATAAACTGGGGAGGCCCATCTCCTTTTTGGGGAAGGCGCAGGTGTGCAACAACTTCAATGCAGGTTCCTGCAGCTTCAGCGCTTGTAGATTGTTGCACATCTGCTCCATCTGTTTCAGGGCACACACTAAGACCATATGTCCGGCCAGGTTGTCCCCTAACAAATGACTAACCGACGTTAATATCGACAACCTGGCCTTTTACCTTAAAGATCATCCAAGTAAACATCTTGTGGAGTATCTATAACAGGGTTTACCCAGGGTTTCCTCACGGGTCTCGTGGCCATCCCCCCAGGGATACTGGAATGCTCTAATCTCCTATCAGCCTGTCTAGACCCGGAGGCCACGGACGTTGTCCTCTCCACAGAAATAACTCAAGGGTTCATGATCGGCCCCTTCACCTCCTCACCGTTTTCCTCCAGGCACACTAACCCTATCGGTATAGCTGTACACAAATATTCTAATAAAAAACGTATGATTATTGATTTATCGGCACCGCACTCCTCTTTTGTTCCTAGCATCAACGCACTCATCCCCGCACACGAATTCTCACTACAATACGTTAAAATAGACGACGCCATACAATCCATCATGTCAACTGGCAGCAACGCTTAGCTTAGCAAAACAGACATTACCAACGCTTTCAAACTACTGCCCATGCACCCATCACTTTGGCACTTGCACGGTGTTAAATGGCGAAACAGGTACTATTTTTCCACGCGCCTCACTTTCGGTTCCAGAAGCAGCCCCAAACTCTTTGATATTTTCGCAGAAACGCTATGCTGGCTGCTTCTTAACATTATTAGGTGTCACGCCGTCATCCACTACTTGGATGACTTCCTTATCATAGAACCAAGCACACGCACACCCACCGATATCCTCAGCACCTCTGCACTTTTCTCCACCCTCGGGGTACCTTTGTCTCCCGCTAAAACAATTGGCCCCACCACTAAACTCACTTTCTTGGGCACAGAGCTAGTTTCTGCTACCTTCCGCGCCAGCCTTCCCACTGAAAAACTCGTCCGCATGAGAGGGGAAATAGACATGTTCCTGCGGAGCGATGTATGCACCAGGAAAGAACTTCAGTCCCTATTGGGGTCCCTGAATTTCGCGATGCGCATCGTTCCGCAGGGCAGATCTTTTGTGTCCAGGCTCCTTTGTCTGCTTCACGGGGTACCGGACGCCTGCCCAATTGCGTTGGACCAGCACGCCAAAGCTGACCTACTCATGTGGGGGCAGTTTTTGTCCCAATGGAACGGTATTTCCATGTTTATTCCCCCCCTCTCAGACTCCTCTCCCTGCATTTACACTGACGCAGCATCCAACACGTGTTTTGCAGCTATATTTGGTAATCACTGGTTTAGGGGTCACTGGCCAGCTGAGACTTGCCGGGGTTTAGAGAAACTTCAGCTCTGTTTGAGATTTACCCCATTGTGGCAGCCGCACACACTTGGGGTCACCTCTGGTCCGGCAAGACAGTAAAGTGTTATTCCGACAGCTAGCTTGCGATATCATCAATAAAGGGCGCTCGTCCTCTCTTACCATTATGTGGCTGATTCGCAAGCTGACCTGGTTGGCAGCAACCGTCCAGTTCCACCTAATTTGCCTTCACATCCCAGGTATTCACAACACGGCTGCTGATGCTCTGTCTCGATCTCAATTTCAGGTGTTTTTCCAGGCACTCCCGTCAGCTCACCATCAACCATCCAGAACACCGAATTTTCACGAGCTAATCTTGGACTAACAAAGTTTAAAACAGTGGAGCGCTTATATATTAACCCAGTGTTATATTGTGCACCAAAATGCAATATTATAGCACTTAGCTGGGATTTTTTCCGTTTTTTGTATTAGTATCCTCTGTACCTTTAAAACAAAAAATTGCATATAGTGAAATATTGTTATTTTTATGTGGGTACAGGAAAGAAAAATTGGAAAAACTCACATATTCCAGAGCTAATATAACCTAGCTCTGGTGTGGACTGCTTTTAGGTCCGTTGTTGGGCGACCTCCCCCTCTTTTTATTCCAGTGCTGGTGTAGGTCCAACGTTACCTCTCAATGGAAAACAATATATAGTGAAGGTCCATTAGACATGGGTTGCAACTATATTATAAGTGGAGATATACTCACAAGTGTAGAGCCTGTGTCCTGGCTCAGTAAAACAGCTTAGTGTAGTTTGGGACTACACACCCATCTGTATAGATGCCGGAGACTCAAATTAGGTAAAAATGTATTATTTTATTATTCAAAGCAAAATAAAGATATAGAAATACAAATACCAAATATAATAAAAAGTCTATTAGTAAAGAAACGCGTTTCAGCGTTCAATTCGGCTTCCTCAGTCTTCTAATTCTGACTTTGTGGGTCTCCGTTTTTAAATGCTTCCTCCATCCATTTACCAACAGCTGTCGCTCGTTTAATTTTTTCTTCGCGCTGTATTTGCGGTCCACGCCTCAATTTCGATATGGATACGTGAACCGCACGATGTCATTGCGTCGGCGTGAGAGTTGATAGGACCTGATGTATTGCGGGAGGACGTGTTATATCGCTCCTCCCTCCTTTTTACGGTCTGCGTTCCATTATGCGTCTCACCATTTAAAGTTCAGTTTTTCAAATAGAAGATAAATTATATTGAATCAGTTCATTGTTTAAAACATTTTTTTTTTAAAAAAGAAGAAAGAATATCTCTCTTATAATATGCAATATGTATATAAAAGAGGGAAATAGATATTATTATATATATTGTGTGATAGATCGAACATCGTTTTATTAAATATCACATTCTCTTATTATAACATATATAAAGTTTTTCATGCCAGTAATTCCTTGTCTATCTTTTGATCAGGCAAATAGATCTAACATACTTCCTAGAATACATTCTTTCTCTCTTATTAAAGTGTAGTAAGTGTCCTAATTAATATACTTTAATTAAATACAATAAAACAACATAAAATATATATATATATATTCAATCTAAATAAAAATATTATCAATGATCAATGAAAAATATAGATATCCATTCAATCACCTAAAATAAAGAATTATTAATGAACAATAGACTTGATAAACCTATAAGAATGGTAATTTTCTTACTTCTTATTACTTTAAAGATTCATAATTTAGTGGTCTAGTTATATCTAGAAAGTAGATTAATGTCCCTTTCACTTTAGGAAATGACAGATCTCAAAATCGTTATTGAGTCCATATGGGATCATTGTGTTTAGCATAAAGATCAATTCCATCTCTGCTTTCCCTATAGTCTTGTTAAAATCCCCTCCTCTCCAATCGTTTCGGACTTTTTTTATGCCTACAAATTTCATGCCTGTAGGGTTTTTCTGGTGACAAATTCCAAAGTGAGCTGAAACACTATGGTTTTCGTAACCCTTTAAAATGTTCCTAGAATGTTCCTCTATATGTGTATATAGTGCTCTTGTTGTTCTCCCTACATACTTAAGCCCGCACGGGCATTCTAGTAGATATATTATATTTTTTGTATAGCATGTAATAAATTCTTTCATTTTGTAGGTTTTCTTATCTGAATTAAATTCTTTAATTATTCTCCTATGGTTGCCTGTTCTCTTACATGCCATACATTGTCCTCAGCCATAAAATCCTATGTTATTGTCTAACCTAGATGGGATTTTTGTTTCTCTTAAATGACTTCTTACTAGACTACTTTTGATATTCCTAACACCCCTATGGGCTATTCTTGGTTTTTGAATAGATATCTATATTTTATGTTGTTTTATTGTATTTAATTAAAGTATATTAATTAGGACACTTACTGCGCTTTAATAAGAGAGAAAGAATGTAGATATGACTAGTCCACTAAATTCTGAATCTTTAAAGTAATAAGAAGTAAGAAAATTACCATTCTTATAGGTTTATCAAGTCTATTGTTCATTAATAATTCTTTATTTTAGGTGATTGAATGGATATCTATATTTTTCATTGATCATTTATAATAATTTTTTTAGATTGAATAGATATCTATATTTTATGTTGTTTTATTGTATTTAATTAAAGTATATTAATTAGGACACTTACTGCACTTTAATAAGAGAGAAAGAATGTATTCTAGGAAGTATGTTAGATCTATTTGCCTGATCAAAAGATAGACAAGGAATTACTGGAATGAAAAACTTTATATATGTTATAATAAGAGAATGTGATATTTAATAAAACGATGTTCGATCTATCACACAATATATATAATAATATCTATTTCCCTCTTTTTTATACATATTGCATATTATAAGAGAGATATTCTTTCTTCTTTTTAAAAAAAAAATGTTTTAAACAACGAACTGATTCAATATAATTTATCTTCTATTTGAAAAACTGAACTTTAAATGGTGAGACGCATAATGGAACACAGACCGTAAAAAGGAGGGAGGAGCGATATAACACGCCCTCCCGCAATACATCAGGTCCTATGAACTCTTACGCCGACGCAATGACGTCATGCGGTTCAGGTATCCATATCGAAATTGAGGCGTGGACCGCAAATACAGCGCAAAGAAAAAATTAAACGAGCGACAGCTGTTGGTAAATGGATGGAGGAAGTATTTAAAAACGGAGACCCACGAAGTCAGAATTAGAAGACTGAGGAAGCCGAATTGAACGGTGAAACACGTTTCTTTACTAATAGACTTTTTATTATATTTGGTATTTGTATTTTTATATCTTTATTTTGCTTTGAATAATAAAATAATACCTTTTTACCTAATTTGAGTCTCCGGCATCTATACAGATGGGTGTGTAGTCCCAAACTACACTAAGCTGTTTTACTGAGCCAGGGCACAGGCTTTACACTTGTGAGTATATCTCCACTTATAATATAGTTGCAACCCATGTCTAGTGGACCTTCACTATATATTGTTTTCCATTGAGAGGTAACGTTGGACCTACACCAGCACTGGAATAAAAAGAGGGGGAGGTCGCCCAACAACGGACCTAAAAGCAGTCCACACCAGAGCTAGGTTATATTAGCTCTGGAATATGTGAGTTTTTCTAATTTTTCTTTCCTGTACCCACATAAAAATAACAATATTACACTATATGCAATATTGCATTTTGGTGCACAATATAACACTGGGTTAATATATAAGCTCTCCACTGTTTTAAACTTTGTATTTCACGGATTTGTGTGTTTGGGGAGAATTACACATTCAGTGTGGTAGCAGCTTGATTTGTAATAACAACTTGATACACTGTATCTATATAAACGTTTTCATTGCACAGATTTGTTTTTATGTTATAATCTTGGACTAAACACACTTATGCACCACGCTAGGACACTTACGCACCAAACACTACAATCATCTACAGTAGGGCACTTACCATTTTTAATAAATTTACTGCTGAATTCGGATTACAAGGTGATTTCTCAACTCAATCGGTTCCACCTATCACCACCAGACTACCTATAGATGGGCCTATCGTTAGATTACTAAGCAACCTCCTCGACGAATCCCCGTTTGATCCCAACACTAACCTGGTGATCAAATCTGCAATCTATTTGGCTTTTTATGGGTTCCTAAGACCTAGGGAATTTACTGTCGTTTGTCAAGGGGATACCACTCACAGCCTAAAACCTCACAACTCACAAAAATAGACGACTATTACGTTCTCACAATCCCATCTACCAAAACAAATCAGTCCCTACACCCCACTATCATTCCTCTCTTTCCAACAGACAATGCTTGGTGTCCAGTTAAGACACTAGACATATTACGGTCAGCTTATAGCACACACCTACCAGACTCACCACTATTACAACACTCCAAGGGCACCCACCCACTACAGCAAAATTCACCACACATGTTAGAACCTTACTGGAAAAATTGGGTTACAACCCAACTTCATTCTCCGGGCATTCCTTTCGTATAGGAGCCGCTTCAGCAGCTTCTAGTACTAACACCCTGGTCCACATCATAAAGAGACTGCGCCGCTGGAAGTCCTCTATATACAATACGTATATTCCACGACCAGAAAGAGAACTTCACCAAGCCTTCAGGAATTTAGTTATGTAATCAAATGCAATAAAGTGTGTTTTTTTCGAACTTCTCTTTGCCCTCTTTTATTTACAGGCCCACTCGGACGTTGGTTTCGGCACACCACAACTAACTTTTATCTCTGACATTATCCATTGCATATTAAATTCCGAGCACAAGTAGAAAGGCCATTAGGCCTGAATTTGTGGGAGGAGTAAGTCCCCTACTTAAACACCCAGCCCCTACTCACCTCTGACATTCGAGTTCAAGTGTTCCCCACCCACCGGCACCCTTAGTACATACAATTCTCCTTGGTGGGCCCTCTTTTATTTACACTCAGACGTTGGTTTCGGCACACCACAACCAACTTTTATCTCTGACATTATCCATTACATATTAAATTCCGAGCACAAATATGGGATACATTTGTTGCATTTGTGTATCCTAGATATATTTGGGGAATAGGAAGGAACAAGGGCTAGTGTTCCTAAATTTCACCAGTTTCCCCCGGTATTCTGCCAAATAAGTAGATTAATTTAAATACTCCATGTTTGTTTTTATATCTGTATGTACATGTATGTTGTGATATTGTGGTTTATGGGCCTATATAGAGGTTAAATTCTCTGTATGGGCTAATATAAAATTGTATTCCTCTGTACAGCTTCTTATTAGGTACAGGAGGGACTGTTTAATTACTGAACTTGACAATAAAGCTATGTAGGGCGGATGGCATCCCTTTAACCCCTATGTTATAGTATCTTGCTTTGCATATATACACATTGGGAGGTATGCACGCATGCGCACTGAGATGGAAACGCAAGCGCAATAAGAGACGAACACGCATGCGCATTGGGGGAGCCGCACGCCAGTATTCCAATAGACGTGTGCGCCATGACGTCACTCGGGCGCGACCCGCGCGACTAAGTGGGCGCGCCATAACAGGATATAAATACACATTTTTTATTCCTTACCTCAACAGGGCCATCGGAGGGGCTATCAAGGTCCGGAGCGCGCAGCCCAGTACCCTACACCGATATCTGAATAGGACACCCAGTACCCTACTGACAACTGGGAGATCTTATACACACCCAGGGAGAAACAACAGGATTATTAAAACTATGGAGATACTGTGCACTGTGGACAGTTTACCATCTAATTGTGTATATTACAACTTTGCCTGGAACAGAACATTTCTCAACGAAAGGTTTGGTGAGATCCACCCAAACCTCATAGTGTGTACACAGTGAGACTGTATATACATTATTTCTTTTTTCATTTTTTCCATTTTTTTCATATTTTTCCTCATTTTTTAAAATTTTAAAATTTTTGAATTTCTTGTTGTTTTTTCATTTTTCATTTTTTTGCAAAGATATCTTTCATATAGTAATCTGGGCTCTCAAATACATCAATGCAGTTTAGCACTATTGTTAATAAGTAAGTGGGATTTTGTAGGGATCTATATATATATATATATATATATATATATATATATATATATATATATATATACATGGAGTAAGATTGGTTGTCATAGGATATATTATTTCCACAAAGTTTATTTTTACAATATTTTCTTATTCCTTTTTTTTATATATCTAAATATTTCTATATTTGTAAAATCAATTAATTATTAAATAGAGCATTATATTCAAAATCATTGAGTGCGGTATCATTTGTTGTTAACAGTCAGTTCTGCTTGACCCTCAAAACGAAGTGTCGTGTCGTTATTGGGGGAATTGGATTGTATGCTGATTGCCAGGGGTTTAAGCTGATTGTATGACTTTCCTGTTCAGCTGTTTACAGCATTCATATGCTTGAGAGCATTTGTATGCTTCTCCGGTTCAGTAGTTGTGGTGTCTGCTGCAGTGCTTGGAGTCCTCAGGAAGCGCTAGCAGCATCCTTCAACGGAGGTACCCAGTCGGGGTGCCCGTCGACCCGTACACTGTCTATGTAGTGTAAAAACTGTGGGAGGAGTTAGGGTGGTAAATTTGGCTATAAAAATAACAACAATAATATATATATGTGAGATAATAGTAAGTGGTCTTGCCATGCAAGAACACTTAATAACTAACTAAGAAATGTTTATCAGATAAAAAAAAATTATGCAAGAATTTTCTCACTGGATGGATTGATTAATCCTAATTAATTATGCAGCAGTGAGCTAGTTACATTTCTGTGTGAGTTAAAAGCAGGCCCGGACTGGCCATCGGGCACACCGGGCAAATGCCCGGTGGGCCGCGGTGGCCATGGGCCGAGGCCGGCAGGGGAAGGTCCCAGGATCTCCCCTGCCGGTCTATGCAGGGCCGACACTATCCGAGTGCCGGCCCCGCTGTTTTCAATGAAGGGCCGGTGAGGAGATCAGAGATCTCCCTCACCGGCCCCCTTGGAGAGACATGCGGCTGGGGAGGGAGGGAGAGGACCCGGCGGAGCTCTATCTTGCAGCTCCGCCGGGTTCCTCTCGCGAGATCCGGCGCGTTGCCATGGCAACGACCGGATCTCGCGAGAGTGAACTCTAGCCCTCAGGCTAGAGTTCACTCACCACTGGACCACCAGGGATGGTGTCGGAGTGCCGGTCCCCCCTCCCACTCACCAGCATGCCGGCCCCCCCCCTCCCAGGCTAAAGGTAAGAAGGGAGGGGGGGACATAATGCCTGCTCTTTTATTTTATTTTACCCCCCCCCAACACTCAATCCCTTCTAACATTCACACACAGCACACACATCACTATCACACACAGCACTCTCACTCCCATCACACACAGCACTCTCACTCCCATCACACACAGCACACACATCACTATCACACACAGCACACACATCACTATCACACACAGCACACACACATCACTATCACACTCAGCACTCTCACTCCCATCACACTCAGCACTCTCACTCCCATCACACTCAGCACTCTCACTCCCATCGCACTCAGCACTCTCACTCCCATCGCACTCAGCACTCTCACTCCCATCGCACTCAGCACTCTCACTCCCATCGCACTCAGCACTCTCACTCCCATCGCACTCAGCACTCTCACTCCCATCGCACTCAGCACTCTCACTCCCATCGCACTCAGCACTCTCACTCCCATCACACTCAGCACTCTCACTCCCATCACACTCAGCACTCTCACTCCCATCACACACAGAACTCTCACACACATCACACTCAGCACTCACACACATCATCCACAGCACTATCACACTCGGCACTCTCACACACACATCACATTTAGGACTCACACACACATCACACTCAGCACTATCACAAAACACATCATACACAGCACTCACGCACATCATCCACAGCACTATCACACTCGGCACTCTCACACACAGCACTCTCACACACATCACATTTAGGACTCACACACACATCACACTCAGCACTATCACACATCATCCACAGCACTATCACACTCGGCACTCACACACAGCACCCTCACACACATCACCCTCAGCACTCACACACATCATCCACAGCACTATCACACTCAGCACTCTCACAGCACTATCACACTCAGGACTCACACACATCACACTCAGCACTATCACAAAACACATCATACACAGCACTCTCACAAAACACATCATACACAGCACTCTCACAAAACACATCATACACAGCACTCTCACACACATCACACACAGCATCCATCATACACACATACTGCACCCCTCACATACACACGGAACCTCCCCAATACACTGCACCACACACATACACAATACTTCCAAATATATATATATATATATATATATATATATATATATACACACACACGCACACACACACTACATTCCTGACATACACACTCTGGATACCCTATACACACACTAGATTCCTTGTAAGCAAACACATACTACACCCCTAAACACACACTCTCTACAAACACTACATCACATATAACACACACACACACACTGTGGCGAAACCAACCTCGCCACTGGGCCCTGGAGAAGCCTGTTTGCTAGCCTCCTACCTACTGACTATGGCCCCTGGGTCATTTGGGGCATATTGTACTGTATATTGCTGCTACTGGCCCTTTTAACAGCATCTATGGACATATTGGGACTTTTGGGACTACTGTCCCTTTAAGACTGTGAAGCATATTCGAGTGTACTGCCTGTAATATTATATATGTATTTATAGATGTGTTAAGTTTATCCTGGGTGATTTGTATGCAACATTCATCTGATTGTTCGGTAGAATCACTCCATTCAGTATATTCAGTGAAACTACCGAACAACCAGACCACCCAGGAATGAGTGTGCCTCCAATTACCGTTTGCAACAATGTTGCAAACAGGTAATTGGCAATCAGTGCAGTGTGGTCTTTGTCCTCTGGGTGGCCGCCATTCGGGAAACAAACACGTGGCGGCGGCCATCTTAAACTACCGAACAGCGGTGTTTTGCCGTCGAGTGTCTGGAACTAAAATCGGACACTTGACTAGGCAAACACCGCTGAGACCTCCATACTTCCAGAAATTCGTATGGAAACTACCGAATGACCCGCCGTTCGGTAGAAAGAGCCCCATAAACAAGGGAATTCATTCAAACCCTCTCCAGGCTCTATAACACAGGCAATTCGCCTGTTTTCATTCCCTTGTTTGTGACCGACCGCAGGGCCAAAATGCATGGAACTGTTTTCGGATACTTTACCCATGCGGTCGGTCAAATCTTTGGAACCCCATATCTCACGAACCATTCATCCGAATTACTTGAATTTTGGATATGTTGTCCCCCTGAATAAGGGCTATCCAGCGATGCTGGATTTAAAGGTGTACCCCCGGGTTTTGGGGTACATCCAGAACTTGGCTGAAAAAGGGTACCGGATAATTGAGTTTAATGTTATCTGAGGGGAGGGGATGTGTGGGCTGAACCATGTATGTGATTGGTTATTTTATGCCTCCCCCTGGGTGTGGCCTGTATGTGGATTAGTGTAATAAAAGCCAGGCTGGATGAGCCAGTCCAGAGTTCCTGTTTTACCCTCAAAGTGATGTGTCGTCTCATTATTGGGGGAAGGATTTATTGTATGCTGTTCCAGTTGACTGCTAGGAGTACAAGCCTATTCGTATGGTTCCTATTCAATGGTCTACAGCATTCATACGCTTGGGAGAATTTAAAGGTTTCTCGGATTCGGTGATTATGGTGTCTGCCAGAGTGCTTGGAGTCCTCAGGAAGCACTAGGAGCATCCATTAACGGAGGTACCAAGTCGGGGTGCCAGGTGATCCGTTACACACACTATAGCCTGTATGCACACACTTGCTACATCCCCTATACACACATTCTTTACAGACCCTAGCCACATATGCACTACATTACACCACAAACACAACACGACTAAAACCGACCTTATTACACAATACCACACCACAATCAGCTCACTCTATACAAACACACACAATCCCACAAGCAGGCTCCAAACACAGCACGATACTCTTTCCTGGCATTTTTGTCTCCTGGTATCCATTTATAGAGACACCAGAGACAAGTTGCAAGGAAACACAGTGCAAGCATGTTATTAAATTTGCTTGCACTGTGCAGAACAAATACAGGGCTTTTTTCTCATGCTAGAGCTCTTTAGCAGAGCTCTGCGCATGGTCTGCCCTGGCCTGCACTTTGAGAAGGGGGCGTGTTTGTCGTTAGTGACGACAAAACACACCCTCTCTGCACCGCCCCTTCTTAGTGGGCCGCTGTGATAAAAAAATGCCCGGGCCGAATTTTTATCCCAGTCCGGCCCTGGTTAAAAGGTTAACTAACTTGTCAGCACAGTTGGTTAAAATTATGTGGTTAGCTGATAAAACATTGTCTGTAGGAATCTGCCAAGTTTGAGATCACCTGAGCAATGTCGAGCTAAGTTTGATAAATGGTGTTTACAATAGGCAAACAATCCACACGTAATTGAAAATCTACAATCCACTTGTAATTGAAAATAGAAAAACTAAGATTGTATTCCTTAAGATTCTGAAAAATCTGTCTTTAAATTATAATAATCCATATGCTGATTACTCATATGGTTCTTTATAATTTAACAAATAGTGACATACAAAGTCACTATTTGTTAAATTGCACAATCAATTGTATATGAGTAAAATACAGGGAGTGCAGAATTATTAGGCAAATGAGTATTTTGACCACATCATCCTCTTTATGCATGTTGTCTTACTCCAAGCTGTATAGGCTCGAAAGCCTACTACCAATTAAGCATATTAGGTGATGTGCATCTCTGTAAGGAGAAGGGGTGTGGTCTAATGACATCAACACCCTATATCAGGTGTGCATAATTATTAGGCAACTTCCTTTTCTTGGGCAAAATGGGTCAAAAGAAGGACTTGACAGGCTCAGAAAAGTCAAAAATAGTGAGATATCTTGCAGAGGGATGCAGCACTCTTAAAATTGCAAAGCTTCTGAAGCGTGATCATCGAACAATCAAGCGTTTCATTCAAAATAGTCAACAGGGTCGCAAGAAGCGTGTGGAAAAACCAAGGCGCAAAATAACTGCCCATGAACTGAGAAAAGTCAAGCGTGCAGCTGCCAAGATGCCACTTGCCACCAGTTTGGCCATATTTCAGAGCTGCAACATCACTGGAGTGCCCAAAAGCACAAGATGTGCAATACTCAGAGACATGGCCAAGGTAAGAAAGGCTGAAAGACAACCACCACTGAACAAGACACACAAGCTGAAACGTCAAGACTGGGCCAAGAAATATCTCAAGACTGATTTTTCTAAGGTTTTATGGACTGATGAAATGAGAGTGAGTCTTGATGGGCCAGATGGATGGGCCCGTGGCTGGATTGGTAAAGGGCAGAGAGCTCCAGTCCGACTCAGACGCCAGCAAGGTGGAGGTGGAGTACTGGTTTGGGCTGGTATCATCAAAGATGAGCTTGTGGGGCCTTTTCGAGTTGAGGATGGAGTCAAGCTCAACTCCCAGTCCTACTGCCAGTTTCTGGAAGACACCTTCTTCAAGCAGTGGTACAGGAAGAAGTCTGCATCCTTCAAGAAAAACATGATTTTCATGCAGGACAATGCTCCATCACACGCGTCCAAGTACTCCACAGCGTGGCTGGCAAGAAAGGGTATAAAAGAAGAAAATCTAATGACATGGCCTCCTTGTTCACCTGATCTGAACCCCATTGAGAACCTGTGGTCCATCATAAAATGTGGGATTTACAAGGAGGGAAAACAGTACACCTCTCTGAACAGTGTCTGGGAGGCTGTGGTTGCTGCTGCACGCAATGTTGATGGTGAACAGATCAAAACACTGACAGAATCCATGGATGGCAGGCTTTTGAGTGTCCTTGCAAAGAAAGGTGGCTATATTGGTCACTGATTTGTTTTTGTTTTGTTTTTGAATGTCAGAAATGTATATTTGTGAATGTTGAGATGTTATATTGGTTTCACTGGTAAAAATAAATAATTGAAATGGGTATATATTTGTTTTTTGTTAAGTTGCCTAATAATTATGCACAGTAATAGTCACCTGCACACACAGATATCCCCCTAAAATAGCTAAAACTAAAAACAAACTAAAAACTACTTCCAAAAATATTCAGCTTTGATATTAATGAGTTTTTTGGGTTCATTGAGAACATGGTTGTAACGGATCACCTGGCACCCCGACCGGGTACCTCCGTTAATGGATGCTCCTAGCGCTTCCTGAGGACTCCAAGCACTCTGGCAGACACCACAATCACCGAATCTGAGAAACCTTTAAATTCTCCCAAGCATATGAATGCTGTAGACCATTGAATAGGAACCATACGAATAGGCTTGTACTCCTAGCAGTCAACTGGAACAGCATACAATAAATCCTTCCCCCAATAATGAGACGACACTTCACTTTGAGGGTAAAACAGGAACTCTGGACTGGCTCATCCAGCCTGGCTTTTATTTCCAACTCACACATACAGGCCACACCCAGGGGGAGGCATAAAAGAACCAATGACATAGATGTTACCTCCCACACATCCCCTCCCCTTAGTGTGACACATAATCCCATTATGCATACAGTGTAAAATATACTTTTACACAACATTCATAACTTTAAAACTATACATCACATTCACATTCACATAAAAATACATATCCACAATCAATCCATTCAGGGGAACAACATATTAAAAAATGGCATGAATCCGACCAGGGGTTCAAATGTTACTAAAAGTATCTTTTGTTCCTTTTTGGCTGGCAGAAAAACATCCCCACAATGCACCCTGGTTTCCTCCCTTCTCCCTGGAGTTAATTGGAGAAGTAATCCAATTACCCAGGACTAAAGGCAGACTCCATTAACCACATGGTTGCAAAACAACATAAAACACTTTAAAATACATAAAGTCACATTTACACATAACACACAGACATTTCACCTATCCCCAGATAGCTGGGATCTGCACGCACAAAACTACCGAATAGCGCGCAGATCCTACTCACACAGTACAATTGCCATGGAGCTAAAGTCTTTCCCATAGTCTTTCATTATATGAATAGGCTCCATGGTATGGCTATCTGGGGTATCACATTCCCATAAAGTCTGGTCCATAGTCCAAAGGCAAGAGGCGGGCAATCAGCCCCCTCCAAGGACACGTGGCGAGGTCGGTTTCGCCACACTTCTCCCCTTTACCCCCCAGACTAACAGGGTACTTGACCTCCTGCCGGTCAGGGCCCTTGTTAGTCCAGCAGCCCACCCACAAGACAGAAACAGCAGAGCAGCCCACCCACAATAAACAGTTACTACACCTGGGTGAGGGAGAATCTTGTCCAGGTTCAGGTGCCTCACCATGGCTGTGTGGGGGACTGGTAGGCTGCCTTGGTAGGTTGCTGAGGGGGCAGAGACCAGCGGTACTCTGTCCTGTTGCCAGCACTACCACGGGAGTAGTCTGGTTGGAGCCTGGTTGCTGGAGACCGACTGTCTCCCCTTTAAATACACCGCTCTGCTGCTGGAGACCGACTGTCTCCCCTTGAGTTACACCGCTCTGCTGCTGGAGACCGACTGTCTCCCCTTGAGTTACACAGCTCTGCTGCTGGAGACCGACTGTCTCCCCTCTAGTTACACAGCTCTGCTGCTGGAGACAGACTGTCTCCCCTTTAAATACACCGCTCTGCTGCTGGAGACCGACTGTCTCCCCTTGAGTTACACCGCTCTGCTGCTGGAGACCGACTGTCTCCCCTTGAGTTACACAGCTCTGCTGCTGGAGACCGACTGTCTCCCCTTTGGCTAAACAGCCCTGTTGTGGGGGGGCAGGACCAACCGTCCCTACCCCCTGTGCTGGAAGTGCAGAGACCACGGTCCCATCTGCACAGGTGTGGGGCTTACAGTCTCCCCCTGGTACGTTAAGCTGCCGCTGGGGAGAGGTGGTAACCAGCTCCTCTCCCATTAGAACACTCTGCCGCTGGGGAATGGAGACTGGGCTCTCTATTCCCTGTACATTAATAATCTGCCGCTGGGGAGAGGTGGTAACAATCTTCTCTCCCATACATACTTCCAGTTTCTGCGGAGGGAGACCGACTGTCTCTCCTCCCAACACAGAGTCCTGCTGTTGGGGAAAGGAGGCTGGGCTCTCCATTCCCTGCTGGATACTCTGCCGCTGGGGAATGGAGACTGGGCTCCCAATTCCCTGTACATTAATAATCTGCCGCTGGGGATAGGTGGTAACAATCTCCTCTCCCATACATACTTCCAGTCTCTGCGGAGGGAGACCGACTGTCTCTCCTCCCAGCACAGGGTCCTGCTGTTGGGGAAAGGAGGCTGGGCTCTCCATTCCCTGCTGGATACTCTGCCGCTGGGGAATGGAGACTGGGCTCCCAATTCCCTGTACATTAATAATCTGCCGCTGGGGATAGGTGGTAACAATCTCCTCTCCCATACATACTTCCAGTCTCTGCGGAGGGAGACCGACTGTCTCTCCTCCCAGCACAGAGTCCTGCTGTTGGGGAAAGGGGGCTGGGCTCTCCATTCCCTGCTGGATACTCTGCCGCTGGGGAATGGAGACTGGGCTCCCAATTCCCAACAAATCACACTGCCGCTGGGAAGCGAGGATGGCCCCTTCAGCTCCCTGTAACTTGGGCACAGAGACCACGGTCCCATCTGCGCTGGTGTGGGGCTTACGGTCTCCCCTTGGTGGGTTAGGCTGCCGCTGGAGAGAGGGTGTAACAAGCTCCTCTCTCTGAACTGTAACCTGCCGCTGGGGAGCAAGGATGGCCCCTTCAGCTCCCTGTAACTTGGGCACAGAGACCACGGTCCCATCTGCGCTGGTGTGGGGCTTACTATCTCCCCTTGGTGTGCTAAGCTGCCGCTGGGGAGAGGGGGTAACAAACTCCTCTCCCTTACAAACTTTCAGCCGCTGGGGAGAGGGGATAACTGGCTCCTCTCCCTGAACCGTAGACTGCCGCTGGGGAGGAAGGACGACACCTTCAGCTGCTTTTTGGTCTGCTAGACCCTGCAGATACGCTGCCGCTACTTTCCTTGTGCTCTGTATGTATTTCTCCTCCGGGGGTTCTGGTCCAAAGAAAGCCAGCAGCATTTTCATCATAGCGTCAAACTCCTGTTGACTGTAACTGGGCGCCATGCTTGCACTGCCGACGTTGCTTCTTTTGTAGATAGGGGCGCTGTACGGGTACTAGCGTTGCCCTCCCTTTGTAATCCAAACGAACTGTGTCTCCGAGCTGCTTTACCTCACACTAGGACGCCATCCCACCGCTTGCCACCAATGTAACGGATCACCTGCACCCCGACCGGGTACCTCCGTTAATGGATGCTCCTAGCGCTTCCTGAGGACTCCAAGCACTCTGGCAGACACCACAATCACCGAATCTGAGAAACCTTTAAATTCTCCCAAGCATATGAATGCTGTAGACCATTGAATAGGAACCATACGAATAGGCTTGTACTCCTAGCAGTCAACTGGAACAGCATACAATAAATCCTTCCCCCAATAATGAGACGACACTTCACTTTGAGGGTAAAACAGGAACTCTGGACTGGCTCATCCAGCCTGGCTTTTATTTCCAACTCACACATACAGGCCACACCCAGGGGGAGGCATAAAAGAACCAATGACATAGATGTTACCTCCCACACATCCCCTCCCCTTAGTGTGACACATAATCCCATTATGCATACAGTGTAAAATATACTTTTACACAACATTCATAACTTTAAAACTATACATCACATTCACATAAAAATACATATCCACAATCAATCCATTCAGGGGAACAACATATTAAAAAATGGCATGAATCCGACCAGGGGTTCAAATGTTACTAAAAGTATCTTTTGTTCCTTTTTGGCTGGCAGAAAAACATCCCCACAATGCACCCTGGTTTCCTCCCTTCTCCCTGGAGTTAATTGGAGAAGTAATCCAATTACCCAGGACTAAAGGCAGACTCCATTAACCACATGGTTGCAAAACAACATAAAACACTTTAAAATACATAAAGTCACATTTACACATAACACACAGACATTTCACCTATCCCCAGATAGCTGGGATCTGCACGCACAAAACTACCGAATAGCGCGCAGATCCTACTCACACAGTACAATTGCCATGGAGCTAAAGTCTTTCCCATAGTCTTTCATTATATGAATAGGCTCCATGGTATGGCTATCTGGGGTATCACATTCCCATAAAGTCTGGTCCATAGTCCAAAGGCAAGAGGCGGGCAATCAGCCCCCTCCAAGGACACGTGGCGAGGTCGGTTTCGCCACAATGGTTGTTGTTCAATAATAAAATGAATCCTCAAAAATACAACTTGCCTAATAATTCTGCACTCCCTGTATTCTATATACTAACCCTTTTGATTGAAACACTATACTATGCCATATTTTGTTTACTGCTGTTGAAAACTGTTTACTAATTATCATGTATGTTTACACCTATTGACAAAAAAATATATAATTTTGTTAAAAAATTGTTATATTAATGTATGAAATATTGAATTCGAAAAATGTGCTCTAGGTGTAAGAGTCAAAATAGTCAGTAACTCTTTGCTTTTAAACTAATAATTGGGAATAGCGCCAATAAAATATCAACTGATATTTTAGTAAAGATTATTAATTTTAATATTTTGTATGAAAATATAATTGTAATTAAAAATGTAATAAATAATTAGACCCCATAAATATCCTCACATTTTTGGTAGGCAGACTGCTGAGATGGTTTGTGAAAATAATATTTCATACTGTAAACCCTACTTGTGTAATACATGCTACATTAATCTTGATATAAAAAAGGATTTTTGTGTTGAGATTAATTTAGTGAATAAAGATAGCTGAGTCCAGCAATCCTTCTCTATCAGACAATGTCCAAATAATTGAAGACCTGAAATGTCATGCTCTAATAAAAATTCATAGCCATATGTAGGTTGATATAGACTATGAGGAATGGATTAATCCGATAGAACAAGAGGTTAATTCTACAATTCTGAATGATTCATCCATAATAAAAGATCTTAAATTAATTGGAAACCAAAGCAATATAGAAAAAAATGGGGTACATATTGCACTCTTGGCCTTTCTTTATGCTTGGTACTGAATGCCAGATTGGACACATACAGAAACCGGTAATTCAAGATGGGAAAAACCAAGATTTACTGAAAGATTTCCACCTGGGACTGCAGTCTCTGTGAGTTGTCGGGTTAGGTCACCCATCTCAGCCTGTACCCAAGCCAGATCTGCCTGACATACCTCATGTAGGTTGAGTAGGAGCCTTTTAAGTTTTCCGTTAGTGAATGTGGAGGTATAAGTGTCTGAGTCGGTCCCCCTGTACACAGCGCTCTGGATTTGAGACCTGAGATGTCTAACTCACTGGAACCTTGAGGGCCTCTCCAGCATCATTTTAGGCTGGATCTGCAGTTGCGGCCTATCAAAGGACAAATGGATATCAGGCAATTGAGAGCCTTCTGATCTACTCTGCAATGTTTGTGCCCATTCTCTCTGTAGGGGGGTTCACAGTTGTTTTCAATTGTGATATTTTTGCATACTATATATAGGGTGAGGTAGAGGCAAAAAATGCCTACAGAATTCAAAGTATAAAAAAAGAAAATGAGACTTGTGTTGCAGAAACACAGTGTATAAACAGCCAAAAAACAAACAAGAGTCCAGCGCATCCAGTATAGGTGTGCACACGTAGGTGCTACCACAGTTTATTTGAGGACAAAGTTTAAGCATCAAACATTTCGGGCAGCAGCCCTTTCTCAAAGCTAATGTCCTACAGTATATGCAAGATAACAATAATATATACAAAAAATAGTGCTTACATAACCCAAAAGTGCCACCCCCAGGTAATCAAATATAGAAGCAGGACATTTCCATAACTCTGGCATGTTTGATGATTCCAGTCATGTATGTACGTAGTGGGCATTGGATAGCATTCCCTTCATCCCCCATAAAACCATAACTTACCCCTTCAAATAACGACAGACAACTTCTTGGAGAAAACAGGCCACAGCATTTATTAACACAACCAAATACTGTATAACTCCTTTTAACATATAACGAAATAATAATTATCATAAATTATCATAAATTAACATAAACAATTTGCATATAGTCATACAGTAACCAAAGAAACCGTCCTTGCCAATCTAACTTCCCCAAGGCTCTCACCTCCCCCCCTCGGCATAATAAAACATCTTCCTTTTCAGGGCTCCCCACCCACTCGGTGGGGCCCAACCATAATGCTCCCCACTGGTCGACTTACAACCCAGTGGGGACACGTCCAACCTGGTACCTCCTCCAGGTTCACCATAAGAGACAGGGGGAGGATGAGACCCAGCCATTATTCCCCTTTTTCATCTAATCTACCAAACCATCCCTTATTTGGCAAGGACACACCCCCGCCTCGCTGTGACAACCCCCCGGGCCCAAAACAGCAAAGGGAGGGTGGGCGGGAAACTTGTTTCTGGCCCGGCTCCTAAGTGGCACTGAGGTCAATCTAATCTGTCACCACCCACTTCCTCACATCTCACACTCCCACATGTAGCATATAGCCAATCATGCTTTATCCATCCCACACTCATACATGTGCCCCTGTCCGCTAAGCTGCGCACTCTCCCTGGGGCCTTGTATGTACGTAGTGGGCATTGGATTGCATTCCCTTCATCCCCCATAAAACCATAACTTACCCCTTCAAATAACGACAGACAGCTTCTTGGAGAAAACAGGCCACAGCATTTATTAACACAACCAAATACTGTATAACTCCTTTTAACATATAACGAAATAATAATTATCATAAATTATCATAAATTAACATAAACAATTTGCATATAGTCATACAGTAACCAAAGACACCGTCCTTGCCAATCTAACTTCCCCGAGGCTCTCACCTCCCCCCTCGGCATAATAAAAACATCTTCCTTTTCAGGGCTCCCCACCCACTCGGTGGGGCCCAACCATAATGCTCCCCACTGGTCGACTTACAACCCAGTGGGGACACGTCCAACCTGGTACCTCCTCCAGGTTCACCATAAGAGACAGGGGGAGGATGAGACCCGGCCATTATCCCCCTTTTTCATCTAATCTACCAAACCATCCCTTATTTGGCAAGGACACACCCCCGCCTCGCTGTGACAACCCCCCGGGCCCAAAACAGCAAATGGAGGGTGGGCGGGAAACTTGTTGCTGGCCCGGCTCCTAAGTGGCACTGAGGTCAGTCTAATCTGTCACCACCCACTTCCTCACATCTCACACTCCCACATGTAGCATATAGCCAATCATGCTTTATCCATCCCACACTCATACATGTGCCCCTGTCCGCTAAGCTGCGCACTCTCCCTGGGGCCTTGTATGTACGTAGTGGGCATTGGATAGCATTCCCTTCATCCCCCATAAAACCATAACTTACCCCTTCAAATAACGACAGACAACTTCTTGGAGAAAACAGGCCACAGCATTTATTAACACAACCAAATACTGTATAACTCCTTTTAACATATAACGAAATAATAATTATCATAAATTATCATAAATTAACATAAACAATTTGCATATAGTCATACAGTAACCAAAGAAACCGTCCTTGCCAATCTAACTTCCCCGGGCTCTCACCTCCCTCCCTCGGCATAATAAAAACATCTTCCTTTTCAGGGCTCCCCACCCACTCGGTGGGGCCCAACCATAATGCTCCCCACTGGTCGACTTACAACCCAGTGGGGACACGTCCAACCTGGTACCTCCTCCAGGTTCACCATAAGAGACAGGGGGAGGATGAGACCCGGCCATTATCCCCCTTTTTCATCTAATCTACCAAACCATCCCTTATTTGGCAAGGACACACCCCCGCCTCGCTGTAACAACCCCCCGGGCCCAAAACAGCAAAGGGAGGGTGGGCGGGAAACTTGTTGCTGGCCCGGCTCCTAAGTGGCACTGAGGTCAGTCTAATCTGTCACCACCCACTTCCTCACATCTCACACTCCCACATGTAGCATATAGCCAATCATGCTTTATCCATCCCACACTCATACATGTGCCCCTGTCCGCTAAGCTGCGCACTCTCCCTGGGGCCTTGTATGTACGTAGTGGGCATTGGATAGCATTCCCTTCATCCCCCATAAAACCATAACTTACCCCTTCAAATAACGACAGACAACTTCTTGGAGAAAACAGGCCACAGCATTTATTAACACAACCAAATACTGTATAACTCCTTTTAACATATAATGAAATAATAATTATCATAAATTAACATATTAATTTGCATATAGTCATACAGTAACTAAAGAAACCGTCCTTGCCAATCTAACTTCCCCAAGGCTCTCACCTCCCCCCCTCGGCATAATATAAACATCTTCCTTTTCAGGGCTCCCCACCCACTCGGTGGGGCCCAACCATAATGCTCCCCACTGGTTGACTTACAACCCAGTGGGGACACGTCCAACCTGGTACCTCCTCCAGGTTCACCATAAGAGACAGGGGGAGGATGAAACCCGGCCATTATCCCCCTTTTTCATCTAATCTACCAAACCATCCCTTATTTGGCAAGGACACCCCCCGCCACAACCCCGCTGTTTTAAGCCTAAAATCAGCGGGGGACCCCAAACAAACCAACCATGGCCTGTTCCATCGTCTCTCGAATGGCCAGATTAAAACGGTCGAGCCCGACCCCAGACAAATGAACCCCATCCGGCCGCAACCAATCCCCCACCTCCTTCTCAAAACCTGATGAAATGGGCATCCCCCAAAACCCCTATAATGAACCGTGAAACCCAACGGATGAACCCTTCGTGGCAGCACTCTAATGCACTCCAGATGTATGCTTGCCGCCAATAGTTCCTCGTCGAGTGCTCAATCTTCCCCCCCGAGAAGGAAAAAACAATCAACGGAGCAAAACAGCGTCCCGCACACCGGAACAAATCTCCTAGAGTCCCACCTTCCTATCCTCCGCACATCCCGATTCAGCATACCCAGCCGAGAGTCCTCCGTCGCAGTGCCAATGCGGAAAGAATGACTGCCAAACAAATTGAAATGGGAGAGGAAGTTCCCCTCCTCGTATACCACGATTGGGCCAGCCAGGTACGGCCATACCGCGGACTTCCTGAGCGCCCAGACCAGACAGGCGTCCAATCCTGGGACCGCTGCCAGCGGGACCCACCCGCCCTTGTAAAGGATGTCGGTCTTGTATGGACGAGTCTTGAAGGACACCAGGTCCTGACCATCCCGGACATCCGCAAACAGAATCCTCCCCTACCTGCTGACCAGTTCGGACCCACCAATACCCCAATCCTCATGGCCCCAAAGAAATGAAGAAACGACGAGGCATACCTCTGGGAGCACCTGGCACAATTGTGCCCATAGGGCCCCCAAAACCGGCCTCTTTGGATCCACAAAAACCGACCCCTGCACGCGCCCTACACAGCATGCCATACCAGAAACTCCGTGGCAACAGCCACCCAACCCTGGGACTTAACCAGAAAACTAAACTGGACACGCGTAAGGACACTCCGGAGGACGACATATCCGCCGAAACCCAAACGCTCCAGCTGTCACAACAGACCTTGTAACGAACAGGCGAACCCGCAAATACACCCACCTCTGACTCCCGCACCTGCCATTTCACCCATACCCTGGAGTACTTTGACCCAAGAGGAACCAGACCTACACGACACATGAAGACACAGGCACCGGAGCACCAGACGCTGGAGCAGGGGAAGTGCCAAAAGAGAAAAGGGGGGGCCGAGAGCTGGCTAATCACCTGGACAACCCCGAGGTTGGCACAATGAATAATGACCCAACGGTCCTGTAGCTCCCGACCCCACAAATCCAATGCCACCACCATGGAAAAGCTCCAGGAAGGCAAGAATTCCTGGTCAAGTCGGAGGCGGACCACGCCACCAATCATGTCAGCACACCAGCGCGATCCCAGAATCGCCCCAACCAGACAGAGCCAGCCGCATCCGTTTAGAAGGGCAAGTCCGAACTTGACACCTCCGGTGCCTGCCAAGGTGACCTTCCAATATACTCGGTCAGGAAGAAAACCCAGACCTCCAGAGCTGGATAAAATACTGCGGTCCCGGTAGTAGCGGCCACCAGGCGCCTGCGGGACAATTGCCCCATGGGCCTGATCTGGCAGCGGAAGATAACCTCCCTAACAGGGACTGCAGCTTGCACAGCTGCATCCTCCCCAGACCACTGGCCATCGCCACACCCTCTCAACCTTAATCCAGCGGCAGCCATCACTCCATGGCCACAGAGTCGATTTCGATACCCAAGGAGCTAAGGCACGTCACTGGGCCCCACTGTCTTATCGTGCTCCAAGAGGACCCCAAAGCTCCACCGAGTCGAGCAAGAGTCAACAAGTCAGTGAAGGCCCACACACAAAAGCCATCAAGGTAACGCAGCAACGAGCCAATCCTTGCCTCCTGCCGCACCACCCACTCCAGGAAAGCACCGACGCACTCATTGTAAAAGCAGGTAACGAACAACCCATCGGGAAGCATGTATCCACATAATACCGACCACAAACCCACCACCCAGGAGTTGATGACAATCCATATGAACTGGCAACAAGCAAAGCCCCAGGGCCCACTGCCCCGACCATGCGTACCGCAGCATCGAAGGATGCCTAGGACGCCCGACATCTTTCACCAATACCCCTTGAGGGCAGGGCAAACGATGAACAGACGAAAATCCCCTGCCTCCCACTTGGGCACCAGGCCCAAGGGGGACCTGCAACTTGGGGAGCGACAGGGCCTCAACTGACCCCACGAACCACCCCAAAGCTACCTCCCGCAGGAGCTTATCCAGCACCATCTGCGGGAAGTCGAGCACAGACTTAGAAACATAACATAGAATGTGACGGCAGATAAGGACCATTCGGCCCATCCAGTCAGCCCAATTTCCTAACCACTGACATTAGTCCCTGGCCTTATCTTATAGGTAGGACAGCCTTACGCATATCCCACACCCACTTAGACTCCTCTACTACTACAGCAGGAAGGCTAGTCCACGCATCCACTACCCTTCCGTTAACGTAATACATCCGGGTATGATTGTGAAACCTTCGCCCCTCTAATTAAGACTATGTATTCTTATTGCGGAAGTTTTACTTCTTTTAAACATAGTCTCCTCCCTACTGTATTGATTCCCCTTAAGTATTTAAACTGTCTATCATATCCCCGTCTCGACTTTCACCAATCTATACATACGAAGATCTTTAATCTTTCCTTCAAGGTCCACACCGCCCCGAAGCCGGGTGCTCCGAGAAAGGGATCCCGAAGCCTCGGGTGACCACCTCCAGCAGGAGCCCCATGGCCTGCCAATTCCAGTAGCGGTTGAGCCATGGGCACATCGCGCTTACAAGCACTGGCGTCGCTGCCCTGCGCCCCCATGTCCCCTTTTCCCCCGTACTTACCCCTCTGGAAACAGCAGGAGGCAGAGTGAGCCCCCACCACGATGGGAGCATTTGAGCTTAAGACAGCATGACCCACCCCACTTACATCGGCTGACGTTCAACTCCCTGCAACAACCAGGCCGTTGCTGCAAGGCCGCTGGGGCGGAGCCGCCCCCCAGGAAAGGAGGACAAACCCCCTTTCTGCGCCGCCGGGCAGCTTACGATGGAGAGCCAGGGGCCTAAGTCCATCTGATCCCACGCTAAAACCGCAAGGCACTGAAGAAATGTTTTTCATAGCGCCACCAACCCATGCCACCATAAGTATGACATGCAGCCCAAGTGGTGTCCTGGTAACAAAACAGCGCCACGCCGCACAGCCCACTCCCCAACCATGCTCTCCAAAATAGTGAACCCCAAACCCAATTCCCAATGTATTAGGAATTTCCCATAACGGAACTATAGATCATTGCCGCCCGAGTCCTACCCCCCCTAGTGCCCCAAGGGAAGAGCATCCCCCCCAAGGGCCAAAGGGGAATACCTTGCGCGAGTGCGCAGAGGAGAGGTGGCGCAGCCCCCAATGAGGAAGAGGCCCAACTCCCCTCCAATTGCCGCGCTGAGGACCAAGCGCACTGCCCCCCACCCACCGGTGGACGCACCGTCGCGCCAGTAGAGTACTACACTGAGCGCGGCTGACCGCTACTCTTTGATTTTTTATTTCATTTTTTTGTTTAGCTTTTAGAATTTTTTTTTTTTTATTTATCTTTTTTTTTTATAAACCCAACATGAACCAGCATAGCGCAGGCGCCCCAGCCAGCGCAGGAAAACATTACTCACCTGATGGCACCCCAGGAACCGCTGGCGGCACCATTGAAGAGACAATGAAAAAAGGAGTCAATCACCTGCAGCGCAGTTCCCATGGCAACTGGAGCTTCAGACGCCACCTGCTGGACGGATCCGGCAACTGCACCCAAAGCCTGAAGCAGCAGTGGAGAGATGAAGAGCCAACGCTCCAGGACAGAAGGCTGCTGAGACAGGTAAGGAGAGGGGGGGTGGGGGGAAGGAGAGAGGGGTGGGGGGCAAAGAAGGACAGCAAGGAGGAGGGGGGGACAATAATAGGGGGGGGAACAACAATGAAAAAAAAAGGGGGGACACAGTAATATGGGGGGGGCGACACAGAAATAAAGGGGGAGCAGTAATAAAAAGGGACACAGTAATAAAGGGGGACACAGAAATAAAGGGGGACACAGAGATAAAGGGGGGACACAGCAATAAAGGGGGACACAGCAATAAAGGAGGACACAGAATAAAGGGGGACACAGCAATAAAGGGGTACAAAATAATAATAGAGGGGAGGGAGGGGGAGGGAGCAAGTATAGCCCCTATACTCCAGGACCCCTCCCCACCCGGCGGCAGTGGCCGAGATCCACCCCGCGTGCCCCACAGGGGCCCACTTACCACTGCCGGCAGAGAGGGGAGGACCCACACGCCGCCCGGGTCGATTGCCATGCTTCCGCCCCCCCATTACCTCCGGGGGGGGCGCGGTCCACTTCAGATGCCACCGCCCGGACAGCAGAGGCGGCGGAAGGACCGGGCACGGAGCAGGCCACGCGCCACGTGGTCCGGGCGCGCGGCCCAGTTGAAGACTCGGGCTGCAGATCCTGCCCGAGGAGGAGAGTTGGGGCACACAGAGCCCATGGAGGGAGCCACTGGGAGGGAGCCCAGAGAGGGAGACCCATGGAGGGAGCCACTGGGAGGGAGACACAGGGAGGGAGCCACAGGGAGGGAGCCACAGGAAGGGAGCCACAGGGAGGGGAGACAAAGGGAGGGGAGACACAGGGAGGGAGACACAGGGAGGGAGACACAAGGAGGGAGACACAGGCAGGGTGCCCATGGAGCCCAGGGAGAGAGACACAGGGAGGGAGACACAGGCAGGGTGCCCATGGAGCCCAGGGAGGGAGACACAGGCAGGGTGCCCATGGAGCCCAGGGAGGGAGACACAGGGAGGGAGCCCATGGAGGGTGCCTATGGGGAGCCAGACCGCTGGGGAAGGGAACCTCACCGCCAGGCTGCTGGGGAAGGAGGAGGCCACCGTCTGCAGCAGCAGTTCCAGCCCTGAGGGCACACAGGATGGCTGTAAAAACAAGATCCAGCATCCAGGGCCCCAGGCAGAAAATCCAGCAGGCCCAGCAACAGGAGGAGGCAGGAAACTTGTTGCTGGCCCGGCTCCTAAGTGGCACTGAGGTCAGTCTAATCTGTCACCACCCACTTCCTCACATCTCACACTCCCACATGTAGCATATAGCCAATCATCCATCCCACACTCATACATGTGACCCTGTCTGCTAAGCTGCGCACTCTCCCTGGAGCCTCTTCCTGGATTGGCCGAGATGTGTGTGATGAAATCATCACGTTAAAAAAAAAAATAAAAAAAATTGAAATAGTCTGAAATAGTAGCAAGGCAGCATTTTAAGCTATCATAACAACACATAAACGTCAGCAAGTGATGAAAAAAGTAATTGAGGGGCATTATGTCTATTTTTTCTAAAGTGTCGCACGACTGGTGTATCAGAGGTAGTGCTGTGAATTGCAGTTTTGTGCTGAGACACACGATCTTTAAGGGCACAAATCGTCTTGCCTGCATAGCCAAGCCCAAATGGACACTTGAGAAGGTACACTACAAAATCAGTTTGGCAAGTAAAAAACCCTTTTAATTTAATACGCTGTTCTGTCCTAGGATGGGTGCAAAATTCCCCTTTAATTATCCCACTGCAATGATTTCAGCTCAAAAAGGAGTATGTTCCATGAAGAAGTTTTGAGATAAATGTCTGTTTTTTTGTGGTCAGAGAGTCCGCCCTAACCACCATGTCTCTTATACAAAAAACTCACAGCTACACTGCTAGTAGTAGTAGTAAACCGGATGTCCCTATGGCACTGATTTAAAAAGACAAGAAAGGTATCAAGATCAGCCTGGGTACCATGCCAGAGTAAAAAGCAGTCATCAATGTACCTTAACCACTTCCTGGCATGCAAATTAAAAAGCTTGTGTTGGTAAACAAATCATTCTTCAAAGTCAGTCATAAAGAGGTTTGCATATAAGGGAGCCATATTGGCCCCCATCGTAGTGCCTTTAACCTGTTCATAAAATATTGAGAAGTATCAAAAAAATGTTTTTCTCAGAACAATCTAAAGCAGTTTAATTACAAAATTGCAGAGGTTCATGTCTACAAGAACAGCAGAGAGTTTGTCACATATTATCCTCATCAAGGGATATAGAGGTGTAAAGACTGGACATATCTAGTGTCACCAATAAGTCTGTCGGGTCAACCTGTAGATGGCAATTTTTTTGTAAAAATTATTTAGTGTCTTTAATATAAGACGTGCCAGAAGTTACTAGGGGTTGTAGAAACTGGTCTACAAAAATGGCTAAAGGCTGAAAAATTGTATCTGTCTGAGCCACAATTGGGGGACCAGAGGGATAGCGTGCATCTCTATGGACCTTCGGCAATGTATAAAAGACAGGAGTTCTGGGGAACTTGTTAATCAGGAAAATCGATTGTGAATTTGTAATTATTTCCTCTTTGAGAGCCCCCTCTACTACAGTTTGAATTATCTTAGCCACATGTGCTTTAGGCATGGGCGTCGGCAGCGGGGGGCAAGGGGGATCACTCGCGCCCCCTCCCCCCCTTTTTTCAGCTTTTTCTATGTATGGAGAGAGACAGGGATAGGAAACTACATATTATCCCTGCTTCTCATTCCTGACTGAAATGCAGGGGAGTAGCACAGAGTGCAGCCAGCAACTCCCAGCATGCAGAGGCAGCCTACAAATCAGGGAAGTGAGGCATGGGGGGCAGCCTATAGATCAGGGAAGTGAGGCATGGGGGGCTGTAATGGAACCTTCCATTAATGGACGCTTCCTAGCTTGCGCCGAGGACTTTAAGCACCACACCAGACACCACAACCACCGCAGACCCCACGAACCACGGCAGCTTGGTTGGGGACGTGCCGTCTCCTACCGACCCCGGACCTACGACAAGGCTCCAGGTTCCAGTAAGTGAACCTCTCTTCCAAGAGAGTGACGCAGGAACAAGCTCTTACAAGAGCTTAGACGTGATTATCCAAGGGAGCATGCAGAGCATAGCAATCCCTTGTAGTGATATAGCAATTCCCCCAATAAGAGACAGGACTCTAGATTGAGGGTGAAGAAGAACTGATGTTTAATGGCAGGTACTCTGCTTTTATGCAGTGCTCCCCTGCAAGGGAGACGCCCACAGGCAATTAGGCATTAACATAGAAACATAGAAACATAGAATGTGACGGCAGATAAGAACCATTTGGCCCATCTAGTCTGCCCAATTTTCTAAATACTTTCATTAGTCCCTGGCCTTATCTTATAGTTAGGATAGCCTTATGCCTATCCCACGCTTGCTTAACCAGACAACGGTTACATCCCACAGATTCCCTCCCCTCTGCTTGGGAGATAATTGAGTTTCTTACTGTATCTACTCAATTATCTCCAAGCTAAAAACTTTTTTACACATTTTTATAACTTTAAAACTATACATTCAATCTTCATAAAAAAACACTTTTGATTGGGGGCGTGTCTAGCTTCCGGTGAGAGCGGTCGCATGGCTTAGGAGCTCCGCATCCAGCCCGACCTGAAAGCTACTGAAAGCAACTATTTCAACACAATTTTTGGGAGCAGACCCTACCTGCAAGTGCACGCTAGTGGTGGAGTGCAAAATGCCACCTTCCAAGCAATTGAAAATATCGGAATCGGCTAAACTGAAAAAAACGGAACGCCGCCGAAAAATAAAAGATGGCAACGAGGCCTCTATCGCATCGGATGGCCAATCTGACCATGAAGCGAGCTCCGTCACATACTCCAACTCTCCGGTGACTGAGCGTAGCTTACACAAAATGCTGCAGGAACTTCGTGCAACATTAACAGCGGACTTTCAACGTATAAACAGTGATCTCAGAAGAGAAATATCAAATATAGGGGACAGGACGAATCACCTCGAAAACAACAGAGGAATTATGTGTGGCACACAATGAGGTTGTGGATAAAATGCAAAAACTGTCTGAAGAAAACGAAACGATGAAACTAAAACTGGCGGACGTCGAAGACAGGTCGAGGAGGCAAAACATGCGATTCAGAGGCATACCTGATGACATATCCCACGATGCTCTCCCTGCCCATATTCTATCTATTTGCAAATCACTTGTCCCAGATCTACCGGACTCAGCCTGGGCATTTGATCGGATGCACAGGCTTCCGAGGCCTGCGCGCCTCTCCAACGCTGTCCCCAAGGATGTGATAGTTAAGTTTCATTACTACGCTCATAAGGACACGTTACTGTCAGCGGCAATGAAAAATGCAAACGCTTCCTGAACCTCACCAAAGTGTCGCCTTATTCGCAGACCTATCGGCTACAACGATGGCAAGGCGCAAAGAATTTCTCACGATCACAAAAATGCTACGGAACCACAATGTGGCATATAGGTGGTGGTATCCCACTAAATTGCTAATTTGGAGACAGGGGAAAAACCACGACATCAACGAACCGGCAGAAGGGATGAAAATACTTACAACATGGGGCCTATGGAGCACCACACACCCCCTTCAAAGCATGGCTGGCAACACCTCTCCGAGACGAATACAGGCAGACTGGCAAATGGCTAAAACACCACCCAAGAAGCCATGAACTTTGCAGTGACTTTCTTACAGGTTTTTCATTTACACATGCCGTGATTACCTTTCTGTATACAGGTACCCTATTCGGTGCTATTTTCTAGAGAAGATTACTTGATACTTTCTCATGATATCCCCTTCCCCAAGTTATTACTTATTGACAGTTCCGTTTGCCTTTCTTTCAGAATGTTATTTCCTCGTTTCATATGTCAAAAGTGATCTATTAAGTATATATGGCTAATATATCACTAGATTAAGTAGGTTACTCTATTCAAACCACCCGTTGCTAATACTGGTTAATAGATCATGCTACATCACTAGTCGTATCTTGACTTAAGAACTTACAGTTTTACAATAGCATAGTTTAAAGCTGCATACCACGCTAGGATTTTTACTCATAGATAACATAACATGTAGCCCTATCAAATGCCCGTCCAGGCCTAGGTCAGGCGTACCTACGCCCAAATGTGCATGGGCATATTTACTATCCAAACGGCACCTCTCATGCGATGGTACAGAAATTTACGTTATGTGTAATGTATGACACGTTACAAGTGCAGCACTATCCATTGCGTGCCTAGGGGCGCCATTTAAAATATATTAGCTATTGAGATCTTTTTCTTTTGTGACACGAATTTGTGGTTGATTTTGTGCCTTCTATCTATCAGTTTATGAGCACCGATATACTCAGTGTTAATTTTGCATATAGGTATACAATAGCTTGCCTCAAATAAGACGACACGTTTAGTATCGTTTATTGTGTTAGCTTGCCCTTCAATAAACTGCTATCCCCCTGTCGGCTCCAATACTTGACAAGTCTCGAGGGCAAAGACCGCCCGCCGATTATAGTTCGTGTATTTAATGGAACACGTGGGGAAAAGCACTAATACTACAGTTAAGGAAAAAGAAAAGAAAAAAAAACAACAACAAAATTAATAAAATAATAAACAACCAAAAAAAAAAAAATAATTATTTTAAACAACAAAATAACAATAAAAATGATATAAAAAGTATAAGAACTTACATAATACAGTGGTATATAATTATTTGTATCAATTATCAGCAGGTCAGAGACTAAACCCACTATGGTACAATAATACAAGATCTCCTATGTAGGTATATGTCGCCCAATGGAATTTTAGCTTAAATTATACCTCATGTCAAAATGAGCATTATTTTCGAAACTACATGATGAATGCCTTGGTAATTGTGTGTCACACAACATCACCAAACCTCCAAATGTTAATTGTATGGGCACAAGCCAAAACATTCTGGCTAAGTCGTTATATTTGTTACTGCTTACTTCTCTCATTTATGTTCATTTCTTTACCATCTTCTCACATGTACTACTAATATATTACCATTTCAGGTCGGGAGGAGCTCATAGCCTCCCTTAGTCACCCTTGGAAGCGCTCTTAGCTCCCACCCAAGGATGATTTTTGTATATCTTCCTGTTCAGGAAGATGTGTGTAAATACGTTTGTTCTTACAATTCTTTTTTTCTTTCTTTTACCCTTATACCTCCCCTTCCTGTAGGTCCAGACAAAATAATTAAACAAGGCGTGTCGTATTGGAGGCGGATCCACAATAATTCCATATACAATTGTATAGTGACGTTAGAGTACCATCACAACTTCTGCCTGGAACCCAAACAGACTCAAGTGTATGTATTCAAAGATATTCCTCTATCATCATGCCCCAAAATTTACACCCATGACACAACACGTAATGAAAATCCTCTCAATCAACGCTAGGGGCCTTAATAGCCCCTTTAAAAGGCGACAATGAATAAAAACCATGCATGATGCTGAAGCAGCAATAGTATGTGTCAAAGAAACTAATTTTAACACGAAGAACCCTCCCCAAATCCGATCCACACAATACCCTACAGCCTACTATGCCAATGCCCCGAACAAATCTAAGGGTGTGGCGATAATCTTCCACAAAGACTGGATCTTTACGTTACACAAGAAATTTGTGGATGAGACAGGTAGAGTGCTCATCCTGGTAGGAGATTTAAATGGCATACTACTGACTGCAGCCTCAATATATGCCCCCAATGAAGCACAGTTTTCCTTTCTTAACAAAACAATTAAAAAGATCACATGCATGAAACAAGGTCACGTTCTTATCTGCGGTGACTGCAATTGTACCCTTGACCCAACTATTGACACAAAACGTAAAGGCAATAAACCGCCCAATAGACAGACTATCCAAAATACTAAACTTTTCTCCAATCTATTACACTCCCAAGATATATATGACACATGGAGAAACCTTTTTCCATCGGCATATGACTTCACATATTTCTCGCAGGTGCATCTGACATACTCACGAATTGATATGTGCCTCATTGATAAATCAACCCTCCCCCACCTCATAGACCAATCAATAGGCCAAAGAACATGGTCGGACCATGCTCCAATTACAATTACGTTAACAGTACCATATCCTACAAAGGGTCGGGGGAAATGGAGATTAAACGAGTCCCTCATAGATGACCCAATAAACCAGCGTAAAATAGCCTCTACGCTATCCCAATACTTCACTCTCAATACCACCGACGGTACCATCATTGAAACCCAATGGTTAGCCCACAAAGCGGTGATTAGAGGTGAATTTATCAAAATGGGCTCCATCAGTAAAAAACGATGCCAGACCAAGGACATAGCACTACGACAGGAACTAGCAACAATAGAACAATCCAACAAACAATCCCCCTCCAAACCATTAGCGAAACAAATCGCCAAAATACAACACAACATTCATGAGATCCAAGCTCAACTATATACCAAACAGGTGATAAAAACCAAACAAAAATTTTATCACATGGGCAATAAAGCAGGCAAAATACTAGCTAACCAATTAAAATCTAAATATCTACAAACTAAGATACCTTATATTACCTCCAAAGACAACGTTAGAATATACAATCCCCACAATATAGTGGATGAACTGGCTCTCTATTACGAAGAGCTATATAACCTTAAGGACAACAAAACAACTCACACCCCCCGATAGAATGGAGGTCTCTGAATATCTCTCGCACGTTAGACTACCGCAAACCACACAGCGACAAAATGACGCTCTAGATGCCCCGTTTACGGAAGACGAAATTACTCAAACCATCAAATCTCTTCCTAAACACAAAGCCCCGGGTCCTGACGGACTCTCGAATTACTACTACATAAAAATGGCAACTCAACTTGCTCCTCACATAACTAAATTATTCAATGCGGTCAAAAACTCTGGCATGTTCCCACAGGAAATGTTGGAGGCTTACATTATAACGTTGCCCAAGCCAAATAAATCCCCTACAATGTGCAGCAATCTAAGACCCATCTCCCTGCTCAATGCAGATGTGAAATTGTATGCAAAGTTAATAGCGAACAGGCTCAAACCTATTCTGACCAACCTAGTCTCAGAGGAACAAGCAGGGTTTGTCCCAGGAAAGCAAGTAGGTGATAATACAAGATATTGTATGGACCTAGTGGACTGGGCAAATGATCGTAATAAAAGTGGAGTTCTTATGGCCTTGGATGCCGAAAAGGCATTTGATCGCCTAAATTGGGATTACATGGCAGCAACATTAACAGCCTTTGGCCTCTCACAAGCCTTCATAAAAACCGTATTGGCCCTATACTCCTCCCCTTCAGCTAAAGTTTTTAGTACCGGTTTCACATCCAGAAGTTTCTGCATTACAAATGGCACAAGACAGGGGTGTCCCTTGTCGCCCCTGATCTTTATCCTTTGCTTGGAAAATTGCATTATTTGCTGATGACATTATAGTATTTCTTACCAGCCCTAACGACACAATCCCACACCTACTCAAGACCCTGTCTTCCTTTGGTTCTGTATCCTATTACAAAAACAACATTAGTAAGACCCAAATACTCCCAATTAAACTACCATCACAAATAGTAGAAAACTTGAAAAGTAGATATCCATTTGATTGGAGAACCTCATCACTTTCCTATCTAGGCGTCAAAATTACCCACTCAAACGCGCTTATCATTAAAGAAAACCATGAAGCGGTTCTTTCCGCATTATCTAAACAGATGAATTCTTGGGAAAAACTTCATATTTCCTGGTTCGGGAAAATCAACTCTATAAAAATGATGATTTTACCCCATATTTTATATATTTTCAGAACACTTCCAATTGCTCTTCCTAATACACTTCTCAAGCGCTTTCAACTTGCTATCAATGCCCATATCTGGAAAAAAAAGCCCCCAAGAGTTTCCTCGCAGTCACTGTGGCGCCCACTCCGACACGGAGGCCTTAGTGTCCCGAATATCCAACACTATTATAGAGCAACGATTCTGGCACAAGGCCTAGATATATTGACAGGCAGAACGAACCCACTATGGCTCAATCTTGAGTCAGCGTGCCGTCAAACTCTGTCCCTTGCAAATGTCTTATGGACATCCTCTTCCCTCACACATCCCGATACACTCCCAGCAACGACCTTCCTTATAAATTCTTGGAGGACTTGGAACAAATCAGTGTGGCCTCCTGAGGAACTGCTCTATCTTGCGCCTATCTCAGCCCTCTCATTACTCTCCCCCGATCTCCCCATGCAAAGGTGGATGGATTTGGGCATCACTCATACCCACTACCTATTTACTAAGAATGGCATACGCCCATTCCCAGAGCTGCAAGCTACATATAAGGTGCCCTCTCGAGATATTTTCTTATATCTCAAGATAAAACATATTTTGAATTCCAAATCGATCTTATTCATTAACCCCCTATCACTTAGCAAGTTAGGCATAAAATGGTATACCGCAAAGAAAATCCAATCCTCGTTTAAATTTCTCTCACCATGCTACACAGCACAGGCAGGTCTTAATGCTATCAACAAACTACCTTATATGCTCAAGTGGGAAAAAAGTATAGGAGTGGAATATACTATGTCGGATGGGATCTGGCTATTAACTACACTAAACACTCTTCTAACTGTATCACGCTATGGGAAGCCCACTTTAAGATTCTCATGAGATGGTATTTGGTCCCTGTAAGACTATGTAAAAGCTACACCACTATATCCCCACTCTGTTGGAGATGCAACAAAGACCCGGGTTCTATTGAACACATTTTTTGGGAGTGTACCTCCATACAACCATTCTGGCACTCCGTACAAAGCTCTATATTTTCACTGTGTAAACTTTCTTTCCCACTCACACTAGATAACTACATTCTACACCTTATACCCAATCTGGGTGAAATTCCATCTAGAGACGCGGTACTCAATATTTTAGTAGCCGCTAAGATTAGCATCCCAGCCCACTGGAAGAGTACTCAATGCCCCAATATATCAGAGGTGCTTTCAAAAGTATACTACCATGAAAGGGAATGGGCTAAGAAGGGTAATGTGGCAAAATTCCTCACTAACTGGCTCAACTGGGACTCATTTATCAAATCCTACCCCGACTGATTGTGAAATGATTGTTTCATTCGTGTACATCTCGAAATGCTCATAAGCAGCTATGATTTTATATCTGTGCCTCCATACCTAGATAACTGTCTGGACCAGTTGCCCCTCCAGTACCCCTCCATACCCTTTATGTTCCCCTCTCTCTCTTATTACTACATCTCATGTGTGGATACCACGTATCACAATTGTGGCGAAACCGACCTCGCCACGTGTCCTTGGAGGGGGCTGATTGCCCGCCTCTTGCCTTTGGACTATGGACCAGACTTTATGGGAATGTGATACCCCAGATAGCCATACCATGGAGCCTATTCATATAATGAAAGACTATGGGAAAGACTTTAGCTCCATGGCAATTGTACTGTGTGAGTAGGATCTGCGCGCTATTCTGTAGTTTTGTGCGTGCAGATCCCAGCTATCTGGGGATAAGTGAAATGTCTGTGTGCTATGTGTAAATGTGACTTTATGTATTTTAAAGTGTTTTATGTTGTTTTGCAACCATGTGGTTAATGGAGTCTGGCTTTAGTCCTGGGTAATTGGATTACTTCTCCAATTAACTCCAGGGCAGAAGGGAGGAAACCAGGGTGCATTGTGGGGATGTTTTTCTGCCAGCCAGAAAGGAACAAAAGATACTTTTAGTATCTTTTGAACCCCTGGTCGGATTCATGCCATTTTTTAATATGTTGTTCCCCTGAATGGATTGATTGTGGATATGTATTTTTATGTGAATGTGATGTATGGTTTTAAAGTTATGAAAGTTGTGTAAAAGTATATTTTACACTGTATGCATAATGGGATTATGTGTCACACTAAGGGGAGGGGATGTGTGGGAGGTAACATCTATGTCATTGGTTCTTTTATGCCTCCCCCTGGGTGTGGCCTGTATGTGTGAGTTGGAAATAAAAGCCAGGCTGGATGAGCCAGTCCAGAGTTCCTGTTTTACCCTCAACTTGAGTCCTGTGTCTTATTGGGGGAATCTGCTACAAGGGATTGCTATGCTAGGCATATTCCCTTGCTATAATCACTGAGCTCTTGTAAGAGCTTGTTCCTGCTTCGTTCTGAAGGGAGATAGCTGCAGCCTGCGGTGCTTATGGTGTCTGGTGGAGTGCTTGGAGTCCTCTGGAAGCGCTAGGAGCATCTTTCAACGGAGGTACCCAGTCGGGGTGCCAGTGGATCCGTTACATTGGTGGCAAGCGGTGGGATGGCGTCCTAGTGCGAGGAGAAGCAGCTCAGAGACACCGGTAACGTGTGGAGTTGTGCAGCGTCCCTATCTTCAGCAACATAATGGAACCAGCAGTGGCTACAGCAAGCATGGCGTATAGCTACTCCGTACTAGAGTTTGGCACGATGGTAGGGTTGCGCCTGAAGTTTTACGGACCCAATCCAGAGGAGAAATACGTGCGGTTCGTGTGGGACATGGTGACCCGGAACCTACAACACAGGGCGTTGAGGGAAGGCCAGTGGGCACGTTGGGAGAAACTCCAGCCACAGGTAGAGTGGGACGAGGAAGAAACCGAAGTGGCCGGTGGAGATGGGACCGAGTTCTCTCTACCGGCCCTACAGGGATGCTGGGCACCCGGCCCAGATCCCCAGCGGCAGTATGTTTTACAGGGAGGGGAGACAGTCGGTCTCACTCCTCAGCGGCAGAATGGGTTATTGGAGGAAGAGACAACCGGTCTCCCTCCCCAACAGCAACCAGAGGTACCCGAGGTAGAGGACCTCATAGACTGGTCCTGGGAGGACCCCCTGCAGGCAGGTGGAGATGGGACCGAGATCTCTCCACCGGCCCTACAGGGATGCTGGGCAACCGGCCCAGATCCCCAACTAGAGCTGGAGTTACAGAAAGTGGAGAGCATCGACCTCCCCCCCCAGCAGCAGGACAATGTATTGGGAGGAGAGACAGTCAGTCTCCCTCCACAAAGGCGGAAAGTATGTATGGGAGAGGAGCTTGCTACCACCTCTCCCCAGCAGCGTATCATTGATGTGCAGGGAATAGGGAGCCCAGTCTCCTTTCCCCAGCAGCAGGGCACTGTATTGGGAGGAGAGACAGTCGGTCTCCCTCCACAAAGGCGGAAAGTATGTATGGGAGAGGAGATTGTTACCACCTCTCCCCAGCGGCGGATCATTAATGTACAGGTAATAGAGAGCCCAGTCTCCATTCCCCAGCGGCAGAGTGTTCTAATGGGAGAGGAGCTGGTTACCACCTCTCCCCAGCGGCAGCTTAATGTACCAGGGGGAGACTGTAAGCCCCACACCTGTGCAGATGGGACCGTGGTCTCTGCACTTCCAGCACAGGGGGTAGGGACGGTCGGTCCTGCCCCCCCACAACAGGGCTGTTTAGCCAAAGGGGAGACAGTCTGTCTCCAGCAGCAGAGCTGTGTAACTAAAGGGGAGACAGTCGGTCTCCAGCAGCAGAGTTGTGTAACTCAAGGGGAGACAGTCGGTCTCCAGCAGCAGAGCTGTGTAACTAAAGGGGAGACAGTCGGTCTCCAGCGGCAGAGCGGTGTAACTCAAGGGGAGACAGTCGGTCTCCAGCAGCAGAGCGGTGTATTTAAAGGGGAGACAGTCGGTCTCCAGCAACCAGGCTCCAACCAGACTACTCCCGTGGTAGTGCTGGCAACAGGACAGAGTACCGCTGGTCTCTGCCCCCTCAGCAACCTACCAAGGCAGCCTACCAGTCCCCCACACAGCCGTGGTGAGGCACCTGAACCTGGACAAGATTCTCCCTCACCCAGGTGTAGTAACGGTTTATTGTGGGTGGGCTGCTCTGCTGTTTCTGTCTTGTGGGTGGGCTGCTGGACTAACAAGGGCACTGACCGGCAGGAGGTCAAGTACCCTGTTAGTCTGGGGGGTAAAGGGGAGAAGTGTGGCGAAACCGACCTCGCCACGTGTCCTTGGAGGGGGCTGATTGCCCGCCTCTTGCCTTTGGACTATGGACCAGACTTTATGGGAATGTGATACCCCAGATAGCCATACCATGGAGCCTATTCATATAATGAAAGACTATGGGAAAGACTTTAGCTCCATGGCAATTGTACTGTGTGAGTAGGATCTGCGCGCTATTCTGTAGTTTTGTGCGTGCAGATCCCAGCTATCTGGGGATAAGTGAAATGTCTGTGTGCTATGTGTAAATGTGACTTTATGTATTTTAAAGTGTTTTATGTTGTTTTGCAACCATGTGGTTAATGGAGTCTGGCTTTAGTCCTGGGTAATTGGATTACTTCTCCAATTAACTCCAGGGCAGAAGGGAGGAAACCAGGGTGCATTGTGGGGATGTTTTTCTGCCAGCCAGAAAGGAACAAAAGATACTTTTAGTATCTTTTGAACCCCTGGTCGGATTCATGCCATTTTTTAATATGTTGTTCCCCTGAATGGATTGATTGTGGATATGTATTTTTATGTGAATGTGATGTATGGTTTTAAAGTTATGAAAGTTGTGTAAAAGTATATTTTACACTGTATGCATAATGGGATTATGTGTCACACTAAGGGGAGGGGATGTGTGGGAGGTAACATCTATGTCATTGGTTCTTTTATGCCTCCCCCTGGGTGTGGCCTGTATGTGTGAGTTGGAAATAAAAGCCAGGCTGGATGAGCCAGTCCAGAGTTCCTGTTTTACCCTCAACTTGAGTCCTGTGTCTTATTGGGGGAATCTGCTACAAGGGATTGCTATGCTAGGCATATTCCCTTGCTATAATCACTGAGCTCTTGTAAGAGCTTGTTCCTGCTTCGTTCTGAAGGGAGATAGCTGCAGCCTGCGGTGCTTATGGTGTCTGGTGGAGTGCTTGGAGTCCTCTGGAAGCGCTAGGAGCATCTTTCAACGGAGGTACCCAGTCGGGGTGCCAGTGGATCCGTTACAACAATTGTAATGTGACACTTACTAACTACGCTCTTACGGAACTAATGCAAACTGATTCCTCGCACCACTGCAAAACTACAGTGCACTACTATGCGCCTTATACTACAACAGTACTTTCTACTAATAGGTATATGAGTTGATGTAAGTTCGCACACTTCCACGCACCTTGTACCATAATTGACATCAGTTTGTTTTGTATGTAACCTACAGCTACTCTACTTATATATGCATTGTGATGTGTCACTGCCAGTTAACTCGGACAAATGTGCACCTAAATACCGTAATTATTTTATGCTTCAATAACCAGTTGCCTTAAAATAACGTGTAAGTGTTTACATTTATCTTCATGTCATGGATGTACTCTCTTCTCTACTTTTTTTTCTTTTTTCTGTATTTCCTGTTTTTTTAATTGACAAAATTCAATAAAAAGTATACATTGAAAAAAAAAAACACTTTTGATTAATCAGCATACTTGAATTATGAACATACTCAAAAATCATGCAAATCCTTCCATTAGTTAAAAAGTTAGTCAGAAGTCCTTTGTGACCGACCACAGGCACATTTTCCTGCCCAAAACAGTTCCATAGATTTGGGCTGTGAGGTCGGTCAATTTCACACTGAAAAAAATGACTAAGTCCTATTCGAACATGCATTCAAATCTTGAAACGGGACCTAGTCTGTGTGCAGGAGACGGGAAGGGTCAGCGCTGTTCGTTGAAATGTGTAGCCGATTTCAGTTCCATGGATTTGGCTACACATACCGCTGACCTCGTTCGAATGAACAAAGATGGCCGCCGCCACGTGTTCATTTGTCGAATGGCGGCCACTTCGACTACTTCGGCACTTCGGCTGTATCCGAAGTGCCAATTTAAAGTTGCAACACTGCTCCAAAGTAATTAAAGGGCCAGTAACAGCATTATAAAAATCCATTATGCCAAATACAGTTCTTAAAGGGTCAGTAATAGAATAATATAAGTCCATACGCCCCAGCTCAGTTCCTTAAAGGGCAATACATCCCAGTGCCATAGTCGCAGGGCAGGAGGCTGGCAAACAGGCCCCTCCAAAAAACAGTGTCGAGGTTACTTTCCTCACAAGGGCAGCCTATAGATCAGGGAAGTGAGGCATAGGGGAGGCAGCCTATAGATCAGGAAAGTGAGGCATAGGGGGGCAGCCTATAGATCAGGGAAGTGAGGCATGGGGAGCCGGCTATAGATCAGTGAAGTGAGGCATGGGGAGCAGCCTATAGATCAGGGAAGTGAGTCATGGGGAGCAGCCTATAGATCAGATAAGTGAGGCATGGGGGCAGCCTATAGATCAGGGAAGTGAGGCATGGGGGGAAGCCTATAGATCAGGGAAGTGAGGCATGGGGGGCAGCCTATAGATCAGGAAAGTGAGGCATGGGGGGCAGCCTATACATCAAGGAAGTTAAGCATGGGGGCAGCCTATAGATCAAGGAAGTTAAGCATGGGGGGGCCTATAGATCAGAGAAGTGAGGCATGGGGGACGGCCTATAGATCAGGGAAGTGAGGCATGGGGGGCAGCCTATAGATCAGGGAAGTGAGGCATGGGGGGCAGCCTATAGATCAGGGAAGTGAGGCATGGGTCGGCAGCCTATAGATCATGGAAGTAAGGGAGTGGGGAGGGGAGAGACAGCCTATAGACCAGTTAAGTGATAGATGGGGGGGTGCAGCATACAGATCAGGTTAAGTGATAGATGGGGGAGACAGCCTACAGGAAGGGTCAGCAAGCAGCAGGAAGGTAAAGTAAGAGAAGGAGCAGAAAGGAGAAGGGACAGCAAGGAGCACAAAGGTAAAGTAGGAGAATGAGCAGGAAGGGGCAGCAAGAAGCAGGTAGGGGCAGCAAAAAGAAGTAAGGGTCTGCAAGGAGCACGAAGGGTCAGGAAGGGGCAGCAAGGAGCAGGAAGGGTCTGCAAAGAGGAGAAAGGGACAGAAGGAGCACAAAGTTAAAGGAGCAGAAAAAAAATCAGAAGGAGCACAAAGGTAAAGTAGGAGAAGGAGCAGAAAAGGGTAGCACGGAGTAGAAAGGGATAGCAAGGAGCACAAATGTAAAGTAGGAGAAGGAGCAGAAAGGGTCTGCAAGGAGCAGAAAGGGAAAGGAGCATAAGGCTTTGGTACCTGGGCCTGGCAGGGAAACTTTGGACCTCCTCATCTCCCCTGGTAAAAAAACAAATATATCAGTGTTAATTTACTGAGTGTCAGGAAGCACAGAGTGCCGCTGGGTAGGGCTGTCGCTGATTGGCTAGAGCGGTCAGCCAGCACTCTAAGCCAATCGGTAGCTTCCCATTCATAAAAAAGGAAGACATTTTTAAGAACTGGGAACTAGCAATTGGCTAGAGTGTCAACTGACCACTCTAGCCAATCTGCAGAACCCATGCCTGACGTCAATCTGCACTTCCTGACACTCCATTTTAGAAGCCGAATACTACTGAGCAACCTGGAGATCTGTAGCTGGAGGAATCAAACCATTTGAGAGCAGTTTAACCCCTTAAAGGAAAGAGAGCACCCAGGGTCTTCCTGGCATCATAGCATTTTCATTTAGATGACGTTGTTATGGTGACCAGAATGTTCCTTTAATTTGCTTAAAGGAACACTATAGTGTCAGGAATACAAACATGTATTCCTGATACCATAGTTGTGAAAACGCTATTCCCTTAAACGTCAAATTATACTAAGTACCTTGTTGCTGCCAATTTTTCTACCTCAGAGGTAACTATATTACAGAATGCTTGAATAGAGTGATTTGGAACAAATGGAAAGAATGGGCTTTTCTTTTTACAAACCTCCATTGACTGGATAGTTAGACGATGTGCCTGCTGGATTTTTATCTCCTGGATGAGGGCTGTCTTGCTGGCTTTGCTCAATGCTGACATTTGAACAGTAGTCAGCACAGTATTTGATAAATTTAATACCCCTTGTGGCTTTTTTTTGAGGGTCTCACTGTGAGTCTGCAGCCTTTCTTCTTTGCCTGGGGTGCCCCCTGTTGCCCCTTCTTGTGTGGAAGGAACCCCTAAAAAGGATGTGTAGTGGTGCTGGTAAAAGAGGCATCTGAGTCGGATCCAGTTGTAAAGGTTTCCCGTGAAGTTTTACCATTTCCAATTCCTAGCGTAGTTAAGATACCGACACTGCAATTTCTTGAGTGATCTTTGGAGTCTCTCAGCTTCAATTTGTGAAGATAAAAGTAATTATATATATTTTTTTGTGTTAAAATATTGTCCTAACTGTGATATTTTTGCAGTAAGGAAGTCAGAGTCCCATAGTAACACGTCAGTTGCACAGCTAAACAGCCCCCCCCCCCTCAAAAAACTGAACTTGATGGACACATGTCTCTTTTCAGCCTATGTAACTATGTGGAATGAAATCAAGTCCTTGGTTTAAATTTACTTATTATGTAAAAACATAGCCCTCCCTATCTGTTATACTTATTATATAATGCATATCCATTTAAATTAATACCCCAATAAAGTATTTATCCCAACATTTCTCAATAATACAAATTATGTCATATTGTTCCTTGTATGCTAACATCTCAAGCTCTCCATTTTATTACATAAGTATCTTGCATTAGCAAGCAGACATTAAAGGTTACCGTTTTATAACTTTATTTAAAAAAAAATGTATTTAATATATTCTTGCTCTGTCTGCTAATCCTACCACTCCCCCTTGTCAACTCACTTGCACTTCAACTGAACTCTACCTCCTTTCTATACTATCTCCCCCTTCCCCTTTAGTTTAAAGTCTCCTCCAACGTTCTACTCATCCTATCTCTTTGCACAACAGACCCTCTTCAATTTAGATGCAATGCATCATGGGTATAAAGTTTTAGCCCAGTGCTCTATTAATCTAAAACCTTTCTTTCATGCAAAGATTTCAGCCACTCATTGACCTGATTAATCTCTGGCTGCCTTTTCATCAGGAACTTTTGCTTCCTAATTCCCTCAAGTCATTGTTTATGACCCTCCATCTTCCCATGACTTTGTCATTAGTACCAATATGGATAGTGATAGCAACAATCTGAACCTAAGCACCTGGGAAGTAATCAGCGTGGACAGGGAATTTGCTTCACCCAATCATGCTGACTAACACACGCTGACTCAAGTAGACACACACTGACCATGCAAACTGACACACACGCACTAACCCATGTAGACTGACGCACACAGACTCATATACACACACTGATCCATGCAGACACACAAATACAGGCAAACTGACCTATGCAGACACAGACACTGACCCATACAGACACACTGACCCATACAGATAGACACTGACCCAGACAGACAGACACACTGACCCATACAGACACTCTGACCCATACAGACAGACACACAATGACCCATACAGACAGACTCTGACCCACACAGACAAACATGCATGAACATATTGACTGAAGCAAACTAACACACATTCTCTGACATACCTTACTGTGAAGAAAAGAGTCTTTCAATTCAAGACTTGGTTGTAACCTGTGTCCCTGTCCCCCACAAGGTCCATGTGGGAGGTCCCCTTGCATGGGGACTTGCATAAAAGCCAGTGTGGCAGCAATAAAGCTTCATTTCGGTTGTACCCTTCATGAAGTCTATGCTCATGTTTGGGTAGCTATCTACCTGCTGGGGAGAAACTACTTGGATGCTGCATTCGTCTGGAACTATTCGTATCTACACCCGAACTGCAACTATAATCACTAAGGCTTAGCAGTTCGGGAGGAATAGGTGAACAAGGTACTTAAGATACCAGCGTTCGTAACAATGGGACTCCCAAGGAAATGGGACTCCCAAGGAAAACTAGTGTATGGCCCAGCAGTACGGGACTCCCAAGGAAAACTAGTGTATGGCCCAGCAGTACGAGAAACAAAAAAGGACTACACATAAAGATTTGCTGGAAGCCCAAGGTCTGGTGGCAAGCAACAAAAAAAAGAGAGCTATCCTCATAGCAGAACTGATGGAGGGCGACCAAACCAGCAGCGTGGCGAATGTCAGTTGGGAGAAAGCAGAATTCCAGCAGAAGGTGATGTGGAGGTTGAACTTGTTCTGACCAAACCCCACACTGGAGATGGTGGCACAAGTCCTGGCCCAGGTAAGCACAGAGCGAAGTGCACAGCAGGCAAACCTGAACCAGGGAGACAGCATCGGGATTTACAAATGGAGGGCAGCGGAGAAAGATTAACTACGCTGCATTTAAAACTTTTTGGGACGAATAGATGGAGATTGACACTTATTTGCAAGATTTTGAGCGACTGTGCGCTTTAGAGGGACTGGAGCAAGAACAGCGGGCCGCGATATTAAGCAGTAAACTCACTAGCCGAGCAGCAGAGGCCTACCGAGCAGTTCCTGACGCAGCCATACATGACTACGCCAGGGTAAAGGACATTCTGCTAGCACGGTATGCTGTGACTCCAGAAACGTATCGTAAAAAAGTTTCGGGCTCTAAGAAAAGGGAGCCGAGACTCATACAACGAATGGGCGTTTAGGATGTATCGGACAGCCCACAATTGGATACAAGGCTGCCAAGCAACTACGCTGGAGGAGTAAGTGCAACTATTTTTACTAGAACATTTCTTCAATCACTCCCCTATGGAGACTAGAGACTGGGTGAGGGATAGGAAGCCTACCACAGTGGAAGAAGTAGCGTGCTTGGCTGACAAATTTCATGAGGGGAGGAGAGTAGAATCGAGCGAAGGCCGGAATATTATAAAATCCTTCACTCCGACGCCAGGGGCTGTGGCAGCTCCCAGGCTTAACCTTTTCACACCAGCACCACCTCTCAAAGCCAATCGGCATGCGCCGAATGTGTGTCACCAGTGCAATCAGCCTGGGCATTATAAAATGCATTGTCCAAAGCAGAGCAGAGGGAACTGGGAATGATCAGCACCACCACCAATGAGGGCGGCAGCACACTACTACCACCACGAGACACCAGAGACACCTACACCCAGCGCTTAACAGTGGGCAGTACTGCACGAGGTTAACCCAGCACAAGCCGAAGATGACAATCGAGAGCACTACATGCAGTGGGTCACCGTAGATGGGAAGGAGGCCCAAGCACTAAGAGCCACTGGAGCCACTCTCACAACCCCATACAGGCCAAGGCACGCACCAATAGGACTGTGGCGGTTTGAGTAGCAGGAGGTGCCATCCACAAGCTACCCACAGCTCGGTTACACCTCAACTGGGGCACTGGCGCTAAACAGCTTGAAGTAGGCATTATGCCAGGCCTACCAGCAGAAGTTTTGTTGGGGAACGATTTGGGGTGTCTTACCTCGCAGCTCACCCCTACTCCGTACCCACTAGGGCTCAAGCCCGTAGAGAGGAACCAGCGCACTCCGAGGAACCACAGGTAGGAAACACAAACCCCTTATTGTCACCTGACCCTACCCCACAGGGTTTTGGACAAGCCCAGCAGACAGATCCCATGATATAGGAAAGCTGTAGGATCCCCTAGAGAGGGTAATTCCCAGGAACGTTTTAGTTGGGAGAAGGGGCTGTTATACAGAGTCACTGGGGGAGTGGGGCAGCCCAAATCATAAAGAAACAGTTATTGGTACCCCGCAAATACAGGGCAGAACTCCTTAAGCTCACCCATGATATCCCTTAAGCAGGACACCTGGGTGTTTAGAAATCTAAGGACCATCCCCAGAAACCATAGCAGAGGCTCTAGTCAAAATCTTTTCTAGAGTAGGTTTCCCCAAGGAGATCCTGTCCGACCAGGGAACTTAGTTATTTTGGGTCTAAAGATCTACATACCTACTGTGGGACATGTGATACATGCCAACATATAGGAAAGAGGGGTGACCACCTTAAGGCTAAGTTATGCTCCCTGCCCATAATAGAAGAGTCATTCTACCGAGTAGCGGTAGACCTGATAGGACCTCTCAGCAAACCCAGTGCCTCAGGAAAGAGATACATCCTCATGGTAGTTGACTATGCCACTAGATACCCAGAGGCTGTAGCGCTTTCCAATATTGAGGCAGAAACCATAGAAGAGGCTCTAGTCAAAATCTTTTCTAGAGTAGGTTTCCCCAAGGAGATCCTGTCCGACCAGGGAACTTAGTTCACCGCAACTGTGACCCAAGAGTTGTGGCAGAGCTGTGGTGTCAAGCCCTTGTTTAGCTCTCCCTACCATCCCCAGACCAACGGCCTTTGTGAACTCTTTAACGGCACGCTTAAGCAAATGCTCACGGCATTAACAGAGTTCTGTGGACACTGGGATCGGTTTCTTCCTCATCTCCTGTTTGCCTACTGAGAAGTGCCCCAGGCATTAATCGGGTTCTCCCCCTTCGAAATCCTATATGGGAGAAAAGTTCAGGGGCCCTGGACCTCATACGGGAGCACTGGGAGGGAAATACAGGAGAAGAAGGAATCCCTGTCGTATCATACATACTGGAGTTCAGAGACCGGTTGCAGGCCCTCACCGATTCAGTTCGAGAAAACCTACAAGCTACTCAGAAACGACAGAAACGGTGGTACGATAAGGGGGCACGAGATAGGATACTAGAGGTTGGGCAAAAGGTACTAGCCCTCAGACCCTCCAAAAAGAATAACCTGCAGGCGGCTTGGCAAGGGCTCTTTAATGTGGTGGAGCGGATTAGCGACACCACCTACATTGTAGCAAAGTGTTCAGATGAGAGGATAAAACAAACCTTTCATGTGAACATGTTAAAGCCGTGTTTCGAACGTACAGAGGATGTGGCGGCTATCTGTGCTCTGTCTACTGATGATAGTAAGGGACTTTCCCTACCCAGGTACGATAGAGCAGGTCGGACTAGGGGAAAAATTAAACTACGTTCAGCAAGTGGACGTGACACAACTGCTCCAGGAATACCGGGAGTTATTCTCCTCTCTACCCGGGTACACCTCAGCTGCAGTTCACCGAGTGGAGACTCCCCGTTGCGACAACAGACCTACCGTACACCTGAGGCAGTTCGGTCCAGCATGTAGAAATAAATCCAGGAGATGTTAGAATTGGGGGTCATTGAGGCTTCGCAAAGTCCCTGGGCTTTTCCGGTAGGGCTAGTACCGAAGCGAGACGGTACGACTCGCTTCTGTACTGACTACCAGAAACTGAACAACCGGACAGTAACGAATGCCTACCTCATGCCACGGATCGACAAATTACTCTATTGCATGGCAAACAGGCATTTCCTAACTACCCTAGACCTGTGCAAGGGGTATTGGCAAATCCCTCTGGACTTGGCGGCCAGCCAAAGTAGAAGCCATCGAAAATTGGCCCCAACCTCGCACCAAATCCAGGTATTAGCATATCTGGGCTCCACAGGGTATTACAGAAAATCTGTCCCTAAGTATAGCGCCTTGGCCAAACCCCTTACCGACTTAACTAAGAAATCATTGCCCAAACAAGTTGCATGGTCCCCGGAGTGTGCAATAGCCTTCCAGAGACTTAAAGCGGCCCTGAGCGAGGCACCTGTGTTGGCGGCCACCCTAATAAAAATTTCTCATCCATACAGATGCCTCAATGTTTGGGCTGGGAGCCGTGCTAAGCCAGGTGGGGGACAATGTAATGGAGCACCCAATGGCATATCTCAGCCATGAACTGCTACCCAGAGAAGTCAGATATGCCACCGTGGAGAAAGAATGCCTGGCGCTAGTATGGGCATTAAAGAAGCTCCAACCCTATCTGTATGGTCGTTCTTTCATTTATTGACTGACCACAACCCCCTCATTTGGCTCAACTGAGTCTCTGGGGACAATCCCCGTTTGCTACGCTGGAGCCTGGCTTTAGAGCCCTATAATTTCACTCTACAATATTGACCAGGCAAGCAAAATGGCAACGCGGATGGCCTTTCACGCCAAACGGAACTAGAACTATAATTTTCTTCCCCGACATCCCCAAGCCAACCCGGCAGTGTCTAGGCGGGTATGCAGACCCATGGAACTAAGGGGGAGTAATGTGAAGAAAAGAGACTTTTATTGCCATTCATTACTTTTTATGCTTTATTGGTTCGGTAGCTGAAACTACCGAACACCGACCACCCACCTGGCTCGTTAATTACAAAGGGAACCGTCGTATAGCCGAACGCCACGTGTTGAGAAAATGGTGGCCATCTTGTTTGCACGGAAGGAGGCAGCGGGACTTGGTCGTCGAGTGTCTGGAACTAAAATAGGACACTCGACTTCCTGAACACTGGTCAAAACATACAAACGCCTGCTTCCTTTTCCCAAACAGCCAGGAGAGTGCTGTTCGGTAGTTTTGTTCCCATGAACAAGGGTAACAATCGCTCCTTTGAGCCAGAGGGCTCAGTTCGTGCGTTTATTTGTTTTTTGAAATTTTTTAAATAGACCAACCCCACGAACAAGGGTAACAATCGCTCCTGTGATCCAGAGGGCTCCGTTCGTGCGTTTATTTGTTTTTTGACATTTTGGAAATAGACCAACGCCACGAACAAGGTGAACAATCGCCCCTATGAGCATGGGGACTCCGTTCGTATGCTTATTTGTTTTTTGACATTTTCGAAATAGACCAACCGCACAGCCTAAACTTATGGAACTGTTTTCTTCAAAACATAGAAAGTACCCTAAAACACATAGTTTCCCCATAAATGTCATACCCCCTGATAGCCCTGATCTGGGTTACCAACATATCCAAAAATCCCCCAGATAAGTTCAGGGGTTTTCAAATTCTATTGAAGTCCCATTATACTGACCTCGTGTGCGGTCCGTAAAATGGGACTTCAATAGAATTTGAAAACCCCTGAACTTATCTGGGGGATTTTCGGATATGTTGGTCACCCAGATCAGGGCTATCAGGGGATATGACATTAATGGGGATACTATGTGTTTTAGGGTACTTTCTATGTTTTGGGGAAAATATGTTTTTTCTGCCTGGAGATAATTGGGTTATTCTTTAGCTGACTCAATTATCTCACATGCAGAGAGGAGGGGATTGTCTGTTTGCAGTGGGAGTGTTCATCTTTGTCACTGAACTATTATTGGTTGTAACCTTTGTGTCCCTGTCCCCCACAAGCTCCATGTGGGAGGTCCCCTTGCATGGGGACTTGCATAAAAGCCAGTGTGGCATCAATAAAGCTTCATTCCGGTTGTACCCTTCATGAAGTCTAGGCTCATGTTTGGGTAGCTATCTATTTGCTGGGGAGAAACTACTTGGATGCTGCATTCGTCTGGAACTATTTGTAAACACACCCGAACTGCATTTATAATCACTGAGGCTTAGCAGTTCGGGAGGAATAGGCAAACAAGGTACTTAAGATTCCAGCATTTGTAACACTTATCTTCATTGCTGTTCATTGCCTGCACCTGGCCACGTTCTTTCTCTGCACATTTCCTGTTATGCTCCGCCCACTTCTCCCCACGTAGAGGGGAAGGAGCGGAGTGAGGATTTGAAGCGAGCGCGCACTGCCGCAATGCAGAGAGCAACAATGTAAGTGCTTCTGAGTGTCCGGTAAAATGGCCAGAGGCAGGCTCAAAATAATCTTATTGGATGGAGGGGCAGCCGCGGCACAAACATAAAGCCAGGGTCGGCGCCCCCCCTTAACCAGCACCCTAGTTTGCCTATAGGGAGCGCAGGCCCTTTTGTCATTCCGAGGAGCAGTTCCCTCGACTGTTAGAAGGAGCCACTTCCATCAGCACAGCCCCACCTGAGCTGATACTCCCAACATCTTCACTCAAGTGGACAAACTTGCTAGGGTGTACATAATAAAGACTTGTGAAGTTCTTCATTTTCTCCCCTTTCTTAAAGTTCCGTCTATGAAGTTTGCTGCTAGGTTTATTGGTCCTTACACAGTGCTTAGGCGTGTTAATCCAGCAGCTTATTGTCTCACGTTGCCTCTTGCTTTACGCATCCCTAATGTTTTCCATGTGTCCTGTGCTGAAACCTTGGACTTGTAATAGATACACTAGTCAGGTTGTTCCTCCTTCTTCTGTTCAAGTGGTCTGTTCTCTGCTTGATTCCAGAGTTTCTAGGGGTAAACTTCAGTATCTTGTGGGCTGGAAGGGTTACAGTCCCGAAGACAGGTCTTGGGTTGATGTTTCGGATGTCCATGCCCCTTGTCTTTGCTCCTTCCATTCCAAGTTTCCTTCCTGACCTGGTCCCTCCCACCCAGTGGGTGATTCTCGAGGGGGTGGTACTGTCAGGGTACCTTTTGTGTGGGCACAGGATGTAGAAAGATAAATACAAGGTGTAATGAATAACAAATACTCAAAACTGGCAGCTACATACGTTCACAAGCGTCTGGAATTGAGTGATAGCTCAAAAAATAAAAAAGTATGTGCGCTCAGAAGTAGATACTTTAGAAAATATATATGGTGTATTTATTGAGATAAAAGTCATATACAATAAATATAATAAAATAAATCAAAACAAACACTAAATAAATAAAAATAAAAATCACAATAAGTACATGAATCCACTGTTATAAATGGTACACCAATGAACTCTATATCATAGGTACATGGTGTGAAGTAAAATATCAAAGCAGCTGCCTAAAGGGTAACACAAAATATGTAAAAAAGAAACAACATAAAATATATATAAAAATGAAAATAAAAAAGAAACAATAATAATAGTACCTGCCTCGGTGTGGGCCCCCCACCGAGGTATATATGAATGGAAATCGGTACTTGAAGAGAGAACCAAATAAAAAATGAAGGAGAGTGAGTGTTCTGTGCAGCAATCCTCCGACCCACTCCAAAGGGGATCCGTCAGAAACCGATGATATACACCGCGGTCGAGATCTTCAAAAAAGACCGCGGTGTAGTTGTGGCAGACCACCCACAGATGCAGTTGATAGATCACACACGAGCTGGAAGCATATACCGCGGTCGGTGTCTTCTCAAAAGGCCGCGGTATAGTTGGATGAAGCAGCCGTTAATATATCTGAAAGTCCTCACCTTCCAGGGGTCAGGAGTGTGTTGGCACTAAGACCCTCACTCACCAAAGGAAAATCAAAGACATGAATAAAAATAAAAAGCAAAAATAAAACACTAAAAGGCAGCCGAAGAAAACCAAGTGGGTCCAAGTGGGTCCAGCAATAAAGTGCAATATAATTGGAAACCCTTGATAGATCTTGGGATGTCACAACCAGTGACCAAAAACGATATATACATTGATAAAATAAATGAGGGAATGATTATCCCCACTAAACATAAGTGTGAAGAGAACCCAGAGTGGACTTGGGTACTTGTCACCCATGAAGCAAAGAAGTAGAGTGAACGTGGGTACTCTTGGGATGTCACTACCAGTGACAAAAAGTGGGGATAATCATTCCCTCATTTATTTTATCAATGTATATATCGTTTTTGGTCACTGGTTGTGACATCCCAAGATCTATCAAGGGTTTCCAATTATATTTTGTAAAAATGAAGTCTGTTGCTTTTAAATGGTGATGTGATCGATTTTTTATGCATATACCGTATATACTCGAGTATAAGACGAGTTTTTCAGCACATTTTTTGTGCTGAAAAACCCCCACTCGTCTTATACTCGAGTCAATTGTCTGTATTATGGCAATTTACATTGCCATAATACAGACATGGACCGGGGGCTGGCAGGAAGCTGTAACTTACCTTCACAGCAGCTCCTGTCAGCTCCCTTCTCTCTCCTCCGGTCCGTGCAGCTCCCAGATCAGCTCCCTCTGCAAATCTCGCGAGAGCCGCGGGGTCAGAGCGTTGCCACGGGTTACCGTGGCAACGCTCCGCGCGACCGCGAGACTTGCAGAGGGAGCTGATCTGGGAGCTGCACGGACCGGAGGAGAGAGAAGGGAGCTGACAGGAGCTGCTGTGAAGATAAGTAACAGCTTCCTGCCAGCCCCCCTCCTACAGCCCATCCACTGGACCACCAGGGAGTGAGAGCCCCCCTCCCTGGCCAGCTAACAAGCAGGGAGGGGGGACGAAAAAAAAATAAATATTAATAATAAAAAAAAAAATGTGCGATGCAGGATAGTAGGCAATGTTTAACTTAGAAATAATTTTATATTAATTAAAAACTTTTTTTTTTATCTGTATGGGTGTATAATTAGGCATAGTTAACCAAGTAATTAGCCATGTTTACAGCGGGGGGATATTAGAAACACTAAGAGTCAGATTGGAAGAATTTTATTATACCATTATTTGTTTGTATTGAATTTCTAAAAACAATGGTGCAAATAGACTGGAAGGTTGTTAAATAAACAATCTTACCATATTAATAAAAAAATAAAAAAAATAGTAATAAAATAATATAAGAAAAAATAATATTAAAATAATAATTAAATAATAATAAAAAAATGCCCACCCCCCCACCAATGCTCTCCATCACACACACACACACACACACACACTGCACTCATACACACACTGCCCTCATACACACACACACTGCACTCATACACAACACACTGCACTCATACATACACACACTGCACTCATACATACACACTGCACTCATACACACACACTGCACGCATACACACACACTGCACGCATACACACACACTGCACGCATACACACACTGCACTGCATTTATACACACACTGCACTGCATTTATACACACACTGCACTCATACACACACTGCACTCATACACACACTGCACTCATACACATACTGCATTTATACACACACTGCATTCATACACACACACACTGCATTCATTATATACACACACTGTAAATAAATATTCAATTAATATAATTTTTTAGGATCTAATTTTATTTAGAAATTTACCAGTAGCTGCTGCATTTCCCACCCTAGTCTTATACTCGAGTCAATAAGTTTTCCCAGTTTTTGGGGGTAAAATTAGGGGCCTCGGCTTATATTCGGGTCGGCTTATACTCGAGTATATACGGTACATATAATCTTGTGTATTTTTTTACTTTTATTTTGTTTAGTTATCTATATTGTGTTGCCTAATTGTTATATATTATTATTTTGTTTTTGTGGAAAGTGTATTTTTACCTTTCACTCACATGTGTATATTATTATTTCTTGCTATTTTGTTAAGTATATTTGATTAACTTTCTGATTTTAGGGTGTTTCCCTTTTACATGTTTAATTACTTCATTACCTTGGAGGTATTTAAATCAGGTCTTTTTTGCAGCTATCTAGTCTTGATAAAGTCCCGTGGGCGGGACGAAACTCGTAGACGTGGCTGCACTTTATTGCTGGACCCACTTGGTTTTCTTCGGCTGCCTTTTAGTGTTTTATTTTTACTTTTTATTTTTATTTATGTCTTTGATTTTCCTTTGGTGAGTGAGGGTCTTAGTGCCAACACACTCCTGACCCCTGGAAGGTGAGAACTTTCAGATATATTAACGGCTGCTTCATCCAACTATACCGCGGTCTTTTGAGAAGACACCGACCGCGGTATATGCTTCCAGCTCGTGTGTGATCTATCAACTGCATCTGTGGGTGGTCTGCCACAACTACACCGCGGTCTTTTTTGAAGATCTCGACCGCGGTGTATATCATCAGTTTCTGACGGATCCCCTTTGGAGTGGGTCGGAGGATTGCTGCACAGAACGCTCACTCTCCTTCATTTTTTATTTGGTTCTCTCTTCAAGTACTGATTTCCATTCATATATACCTCGGTGGGGGGCCCACACCGAGGCAGGTACTATTATTATTGTTTATTTTTTATTTTCATTTTTATATATATTTTATGTTGTTTCTGTCATGATCTGCTCTGCTCTGTTCTGATGTCTGGACTTGGCTTCTGGTATCCAGTACTCTTTTTGCTATTCTTGCTTAGTTTTCTTGGTTTTTGGTTTTCTATTCTATGTCTGGTTTTCTTTATGCTGGGATTTCTGGGTTCATTCCTATAGTTCGTCCCTGGATTTCCCAGTCTCCAGGTTTCCTTTAAATGTTTGTTTTATTTGCCACACCCGTTTGTTTCAGTCATTCATTATGTGTCAGAGTTCCTGCAGGCAGCTGCTTTCTGCTTCTGTCCTTTCTTGCAGGTAAGTACTATATATGTGTTCTGAATCTGTGGATGTTTTAGTATACATTAGGCAGTGTAGGACCTGCCAGATATGGGGTACATTGGCGTTGTTGGCAGGCTTATGCAATGTATGATCATATAGTGTGACTAAACCCCCATGATTTCCATATGTAGTACTTAGTTATTTCTCCTCTTGTTTTGCCTATGTTACCTTGTCTTGTTTTAGTTTGTATCAACAGTCCATGTATAGTCCTGTCTAGTCATGCCCATGTTATGTTCATGTTTTCCTCATGTCTTGTGTATATGTTCTGGGTTTAGCTTACTATCCTTCTCTGGTTCTGGGTTCTACTAGTTCTGTCTTGTTTTCATGTTTGGTGCCTATCTCTAGTCTTGCCTTGTTTCAAGTACTGGATACAATCTTGCTGCAGAGCCTCCCAATTCAGCTCCTGGGAGGTCTGCTAATTTCCTTGCTCCTAGTTCCTGTTATCCGCACAAGCTGAATCAGGGTCTTGGTATGTGGCTGCACAAACGCTGGTGCTCAACACCAGGGGGCGTGTGGTTACCCTGCACCAGACCCTGCTAATCCACCTCCACGCTGAAGACTCCCTCTTAACATCAGGCATTATGGGTCCCGGTCCATGCACCGCCGCCTGGACACTGTGTCTGGGTTCCGGGCACTGGACCGCCACCCTGACAGTTTCTTTTTTACATATTTTGTGTTACCCTTTAGGCAGCTGCTTTGATATTTTACTTCACACCATGTACCTATGATATAAAGTTCATTGGTGTACCATTTATAACAGTGGGTTCATGTACTTATTGTGATTTTTATTTTTATTTATTTAGTGTTTGTTTTGTTTTGATTTATTTTATTATATTTATTGTATATGGGCACAGGATGTGCCACACACTGAAGTCTTCTAACAGGAGGCAGGGGACCTGTCCGGACATTCTCCTACTGTTTCCAGTAATCCTTGTGCTGGCTGTGATATCAACTTTAAGATGTTTAGTACTGAGCCAGACTTTATCACCCGGAGAAAAGACAGGAGCAGCAAGCCTACGTACATCGGCATACTTCTTATCAAGAGGTTTTTCGAATCAGGAGTTGTTGAGCATTTCCCATGTCTACTTAAGGTTATCAGTATGTTCGTCGACTATCGGCAGTCCCTGTGAAGGAATTTCCAACGGGAGAACAACAGGATGAAAACCGTAGTTCATATAGAAAGGGCTATGTTGAGTGGCATCAGAAACCATGTTGTTCAATGCAAACTCAGACCATGGAAGTAAACCAACCCAATCATCCTGAGAAATGGGATATAAATTGGGGCCATCTGTCAGAGATCATTTCTTTAGGTATACCGTGAATACGAAATAACTCTTAGGCGAATATAGTAGCCAATTCAGGTGAAGAGGGTAATTCAGGTAAAGAGATGAAAAGTGCCACTTTGGTAAACCTATCCACTACAGTTAAGATTACCGTTTTCTGTTCAGATATGGGTAAATCGCCAATGAAATCAATTCCAATACTAACCCGTGATTTGTTGGTTATTTCAAGTGGTTTAAGTAGACCACAAGGGAGGGTATGGGAATGTGTTACAGTCACCTGGGGACTTATGTAACAGTTTAACAGGAGTTGGAGCCCAGTTGCAGGAGATGGCACAGGAAGGAGGCATAAACCAGAAGCACAGTACAGATTAAGGGGAAATGCAAAGGCAGGGTCAGACGAGATGCAGAAGTCAGGGCTGGCAGCGGAGTAACTAAGTCAGTAAATTAGGCCAGAGTCAGAGTCCAGGAAATAAGTCAGAAGCAAAGCAAAGATCTGACAGGAAACACCAAACAGGCAAAATGACCAGATGCTAGGTTTCAGGCAGGGCTGGCTTTTCCAGCCTGCAAATTAGATCCAGGCAAGGGGTCAGGAAGTAGAATAATGCAAACCGGAACTGAAGCCCCCTGGTGGACAGCAGTGAACCTGACTGGGATGCTGGAGCTGTGAGTTCAAACCCAGCCAGGTCTCTTAAAGGGGCTGCCATGCCTTGCTGTCTGCAGGGCTCGGGCTGTGCCATGACAGAGCCCCCCCACAAGGAGTGAATTCTGGGGGTGAACAGGCATGACGTCTGTAATGGACCGTTTTGCACACAAGAGGTTAAAAACCGTTTAGGCAATATTCCCCTTTTCAGATGCACTGACAGCTACTGCAATCACCAATCTCCCGAACTGCACACACATGAATTCACCAATCTCCCAAACTGGAACAAGGGGAATGCTCCAGACTCCCGAACAGGAAACACACAAATGCTGTAAACAGACGAACAGGAAAAACATACGAACAGTTTACACTCCTGGCAGTCACACTGTAACAGCAAACAATCCAATTCCCCCCAAGAACGAGACAACACTTCGTTTGAGGGTCAAGCAGAACTGATTTACTGGGGCTAGCTGCCCGGCTTTTATGCAGGTCTCCCACCTGGTGGACACTCCCCTAAGGGACCAGATGGAAGACTGGGAAACATATTGGACATGGACCAATCACAAGCTTACAATCCCACAATGCATTACAATCCCTCCTCTCTGTCCTGGAGATAATTGGGAAGTAATCCAATTATCTCCAAGGACAGAGGCAAAACTCCATTAACCACATGGCAGACAAAGGACAATAAAAGACATAAAAATACATACTGTTACATTTATCACATAAAACATACATTCAACATATCCCCAGATGGGGCCATAGTCCAGTTCAGGAGGCGGGCGACCAGGCTCCTACAGTGGCCAGTGGCGAGGTTGGTTCTGCCACAGTCAACTAGTCCAGGTTCAGAAAGGAAATCCAGGTCTGTATAGGCATCCGTATCAGAGAGTGTTGGAACATTTGGAAGTTGTTATTCTTAGAAGGCAGTGTAGGTGAGAAGGGGATGCAGCTCTGGCCTTAAGAGCCTGATCTTGCCTGCGGACCACGGTTCCATTGGAGGCAATTACAGTCTTGGGACAGATCCTCTGTGTTGGAGCAGGTAAACTTTAGGGAAGACAGAAGCTGAGGATTGGAAGGTAGCCACAGCAGCCTCCTTTTGAGGCTCTGGAACAGGAGCAGGGTTAGTTAGTTAGTTGGGACCATGATGGTGCCATTGGTTTGGTTAGGTGGTCTTTTCGGTCCAGTAGCATGCAGAGTTGAACAAAAAATGGGCCATGATGGACTTGCTGGATGGTGACACAGAGCCCCCACATGGCTATGTTTAGGGAGAGGAGGACGTATCAGGCAATAGCTGATGGCCTTTTGCTCTCCTTCTGGCCTTTTCAGCTACTGTGAGCATGGTATTTAGAGCTCCAATCTGCATGGGTTCCTCTATGTCCATGGTGGGGATAGGGGTATAGTCTCACCAGCAGGTTGGGGGTGTTGATAGGGCAGAGGGTACGTTTCAAATCGCTCCTGCCTTCTTTCTCTGAACTGGAGATCCAGCTAGGTGGCTAGCACCATTAATTTTTCCAGGGAGGTTGGAACTCACACTCATGCCAGTTCATCCTTAAGGGCTTCACTTAATCCAAGGCAGAATTGGTCCACTTGGGCGGTTTCATTGAGTCCAGTGTCTGATGACAAGCCACGAACTCTGTGATGTAATTTTCCACAGGCCGGTTTCCTTGTTTAAGGGAGTGGAGAGAAGTCCGGGCTGTGGAGTCACGGAAGGGGTCCTCCTACAAGGAGGTCAAGGCTGTAGCAAAGGACTCCCAGGTGCCCAGTACAGGGCTTTTGGCATACAGCTGTTGATGAGCTCAGGTCTTGGTTGCCCAGATAACAGGGTGATGGCAGTTCTTACTTTAACAAAATCTGTGGCATAGGTACAGGGTTTAAGTACAAACAGTCTGTGATAAAGGAGTGGAAGGAAGCCCTGCGACCAGTGAATCTTTCAGTCAATGCAATATCAGGTTCAGGAGCATGGTGTGTGTTCCCCTTTAAAGCAGCATAGCCACGGTGCAATTCACTTACGGTTTGAGACAGGAGGGTCACTTGCTGTGTGAGGGTACTCAGGACATTCATCATCTCCGCGTGCTCCATGGTAGTCGATCTGGTCAGGCCCGGACTGGCCATCGGGCACACCGGGCAAATGCCCGGTGGGCCGCGGTGGCCATGGGCCGAGGCCGGCAGGGGAGGTCCCAGGATCTCCCCTGCCAGTCTATGCAGGGCCGGCACTATCCGAGCGCGGGCCCAGCTGTATTCCATGGAGGGCCGGTGGGGAGATCAAAGATCTCCCTCACCGGCCCACTTGAATAGATCTGCGGCTGGGGAGGGAGGCAGAGGACCCAGCGGAGCTCTATCTTGCAGCTCCGCCGGGTTCCTCTCGTGAGATCTGACGCGTTGCCATGGCAACGACCGGATCTCGCGAGAGTGAACTCTAGCCATGCAGGCTACAGTTCACTCACCAGAAATATAAACATGAATTCCGCCCTCAAACAAGTATAAAGGAAACATATGTAATGATGCAATCGATTTATTGTTCCCTTAACCAATTGGTGAAAAATATATTAATAATTACAATTGTTTTAATTTAATCGTATGTACAGTTGTATTTCATTTCATCATATGTACAGCTTCTATATACAGAAAATATTATATCCAAAAACCCTCCAAAAACACTGTTCTCTTATAAATAGTATGAAATTGATTATTGGAGTAAATATACAAAAAAGTTGGTGATGATCCTACTGGTGAAAAAAATGAAAAATTGAAAAACATGAAAAAAAATAGAACCGGTAAAAAATGAAAAAAGAAAAAGGAAACAGAAAAATAAAAATAAAAGTAAAGAATAAAAAAATAAAAAAATTAGAAAGTGAAAAACATATAGTCCTAGTATGTAACAGTCCAGAAAAAATAGTGCACTGTAATGTCAATATATGGGTGGATCTCACCAGTTGAATGTCTTCTTTGCATAAAGAGCTGAAGGGTTTTCCATTGAATTGAAGGGGGTGAAGGAGGTGAATTCGTTCCAGCAGGCTTTCAAGCTGAACCTTCCTCTTTGGTAGAATAATCCTGCTGTAACACCGTCCAATAGAAGGATCACCTCGCCGGCACCAGATGCATATATATATGGTCAGAAACGCAGGTAGTACTCGGGCTGCGCGCTCGGAACATCCATGTCCCTTTGAAGGCCCCTGTGATCTGCTAAATAAAATACGGAGTATCTTTATATATCCGTCCATGGCGGCTAAATTAAACCGCGTCCACCCCTGTGGTTACTTCCGCAATGCGACGTGAAAATGCGTCATGCGTAATCTGTAAAACTTTATTGTTCATATTTCTGACAGTGAACAAATTAGGAAAAAAGGTTATATGTCGGTAAAGGTAATATGTCAAAAGATTATGGAGTGTAGTATTTTAATTTATATTTTTTTCATTCTTTATCTCTCAGCTTAAGATTTTTTGTTAGTATACTTTATTTTCCTATTTTTCAATTAGGAGTTTGGTATATAAATAACTTTAAATATTAATTTTGTTAACATATGTCTCAATGGTGCTATAGGGTTTGTTCAAGTTGTTACCCACACTAGCTTTGGTGTGACTGGTCTATTCAGTTTGATAGACAAATTAAGACAGTCCACTCCTATTGTATGGTTACTATCATTTGCATCTGTGTGGTTATTTGTTGATTTATATAATTTTCGGTCTGCATTGAAATAATTATCTTTTGACATATTACCTTTACCGATATACAGAGAGTGCAGAATTATTAGGCAAGTTGTATTTTTGAGGATTAATTTTATTATTGAACAACAACCATGTTCTCAATGAACCCAAAAAACTCATTAATATCAAAGCTGAATATTTTTGGAAGTAGTTTTTAGTTTGTTTTTAGTTTTAGCTATTTTAGGGGGATATCTGTGTGTGCAGGTGACTATTACTGTGCATAATTATTAGGCAACTTAACAAAAAACAAATATATACCCATTTCAATTATTTATTTTTACCAGTGAAACCAATATAACATCTCAACATTCACAAATATACATTTCTGACATTCAAAAACAAAACAAAAACAAATCAGTGACCAATATAGCCACCTTTCTTTGCAAGGACACTCAAAAGCCTGCCATCCATGGATTCTGTCAGTGTTTTGATCTGTTCACCATCAACATTGCGTGCAGAAGCAACCACAGCCTCCCAGACACTGTTCAGAGACACTGTTCAGAGCATATAGAGAAGAATACTGTTTTCCCTCCTTGTAAATCTCACATTTGATGATGGACCACAGGTTCTCAATGGGGTTCAGATCAGGTGAACAAGGAGGCCATGTCATTAGATTTTCTACTTTTATACCCTTTCTTGCCAGCCACGCTGTGGAGTACTTGGACGCATGTGATGGAGCATTGTCCTGCATGAAAATCATGTTTTTCTTGAAGGATGCAGACTTCTTCCTGTACCACTGCTTGAAGAAGGTGTCTTCCAGAAACTGGCAGTAGGACTGGCAGTTGAGCTTGACTCCATCCTCAACCCGAAAAGGCCCCACAAGCTCATCTTTGATGATACCAGCCCAAATCAGTACTCCACCTCCACCTTGCTGGCGTCTGAGTCGGACTGGAGCTCTCTGCCCTTTACCAATCCAGCCACGGGCCCATCCATCTGGCCCATCAAGACTTACTCTCATTTCATCAGTCCATAAAACCTTAGAAAAATCAGTCTTGAGATATTTCTTGGCCCAGTCTTGACGTTTCAGCTTGTGTGTATTGTTCAGTGGTGGTCGTCTTTCAGCCTTTCTTACCTAGGCCATGTCTCTGAGTATTGCACAACTTGTGCTTTTGGGCACTCCGGTGATGTTGCAGCTCTGAAATATGGCCAAACTGGTGGCAAGTGGCATCTTGGCAGCTGCACGCTTGACTTTTCTCAGTTCATGGGCAGTTATTTTGCGCCTTGGTTTTTCCACACGCTTCTTGCGACCCTGTTGACTATTTTGAATGAAATGCTTGATTGTTCGATGATCACGCTTCAGAAGCTTTGCAATTTTAAAAGTGCTGCATCCATCTGCAAGATATCTCACTATTTTTGACTTTTCTGAGCCTGTCAAGTCCTTCTTTTGACCCATTTTGCCAAAGGAAAGGAAGTTGCCTAATAATTATGCACATAGAAAAACAAAGAGAAGAGTCTGCGCTCAATAACAGTAAAAGCTGCAACCCTAATTAGGGAATCCCACAAAACCCTAAAAACAAACTGGAAATGAAACAACGGGGGGAAAGGGCTGCGCTAAAAAGTAGTAAAATACAGTGTAAACCAGACCGGATGGTCACAATCTGATAATAATGGAAAACGTAAGTCTCTTACACCAGGTAAAGAAATTATCTTATGGAAAAATATATATATCTTTGAGGAGAGTCTTTGCAGATAAAAAAAAAAGAGTATACAATAAAAAAGTAGTAGTAAAAATGGTAAAAATGAATAAAAATTTGATGAATAAAAAAATAGTCTCACTGATATAGCTTGGTGGGATATCTGTACAGTCCTCAGGAGTTGATCCGTCCGGGGAGTAGGATGATCCGTATATGTGGAGACAAAATAGGAGACACGACAAACTGCCAATAGTGAAGAATTGCGGCTCCAAGGGTAAAATGAGAAAATAATATGATAATACACTCACATTTATATGAGCTTTGGACCAGCTCTGGACTTATAGGCGTTGCAGCGGTATGATCCCCGCTACCAGGATATACTGGAGAAGACGTCTGGCGATCCAACCTTGGTACTCCGGAATGTATAGAAAACAACAATAGTGCTCTCAGTAGGTAGGGTATGTGAAGTAACAGTAAATGAAATATACTTACAAATATAGAGCAGGAAATACTGCTCTATTAATAGGGCGCTGGTGGAATAATCCCCACCTGGGATTTCTTTGGATCAGGATCCGAGTATGAGAGGTAAAAATAGTAGTGATTGTAGAATAGAATAATATAATAATATTAAATAATAATATATATATAAAAAATATGTATATATAAAAAGTATATATATATATATAAAGAAAAAAAAAATATAATAAAAATAAAAATAAAATATAAAACTGCCAGGAATAATAAAATAGTATATCAAATAAAGTAGGAGTTGGTCCTATAAAGAAGGTAACCAAAATCACTTTAATAATAAAATACACAATTTAAAACCATTAACGCGTTTCACCTAAACAGGCTTTTTCAAAATGGTAATATAGCATTAAACCTGGCAAGATACAGTATATATAAGACAATGTAAATTGTTAAAATTTGCGCCAAAAAATGATTGGCCAATCAGAAAAACACTTAGACTAAAACACTGTTAGACCTTAAATAAGTTAAAAACGAATGTGCATACAAATGGTCATAGGTAATATATACATAAAGAAACACAGAAATATAAAAAACGAAGCTTATAATATAAAATTAAGATTATTGGACTTGTGTCACATGACCGGACTTGGGGTGTATGGGAAATGTAGTATCTGAGCGCTATGCGCGTGCGGTATGCGCCCCTCCCCGTGAAACTTTTACCCGCCGGCACTACTATGGAGCTAAGCCTCATGGGGCTTGTAGTAGTGCCGGTCAGATGTGCGCACGCACGGGGGGGCGGAGACCGGGAGGCAGCTCGCTGAGTAGATTAGCAACGAGCTGCTTCCTCAAGGGCACAGTACGGGTGCCTATATGGATCAAAATACTAGACGGCGAAAATAGCCGTCAAAGAGGAGGGGAGAGAGAGTGGGAAATGTTGGCATAAATAAAATAAAAATGAAAATGAATACCATAGTTAAAAACTATGGGTAAAATTAGTAACAATGAAAGAATGGAAGAATGATAAAAGTATAACCAGCTAGAGTCTAAAAAATAAAAATGAAATATAAAGTAAAACAGTATAGTAATAAAAAATTGTATAATCATAAAAAATTGTGCAGATCAAAGTCTGCATTTAAACCTTGAGGTGAGAGGGTCTGTAACTTATAGACCCACTCCATTTCTGTTCTTCCTAAGACATTTTTAATATCTCCCCCTCTCCAGGGTAAAGTGCATTTTTTTATCCCCATACATTTTAACAATTTAGGGTCTTTATTATGGTTAATAAAATGTTTGGATACTGTATGATTTAAGTATCCATTTTTGATGTTTCTACAATGTTCGCTCAACCTGATTTTCAGGCACCTTGTGGTCATTCCAACGTACTGGAAGCCACAAGGGCATTCGAGCAAATAAATTACATTTTTGGTATTACAGGTAATAAACTCTTTGATATTATACACAGTGTTAGTCTTATTTGAAACAAACTGAGTCACCCTAGATGCAAATGTGGGATCTGTGGTTTTGCATACAATGCATGTTTTGCATTTGTAGAACCCTTTAGTTTGCGGAAAGAAGGATACAGGGTTTTTCTGTACAATAGTTTTGGTAAAATTCGTGGTTAAAATCGATCTAAAATTGGGAGCTCCTCTAAAAACTATATTTGGTTTTTCGGGAATAATTTTGTTAAGTTTATCGTCTTGTTTTAAAATATGCCAGTGTTTTTTAATATTTTTTTTAATTACACTGCTTTTGTTATTGTAGTTAAAAGTTATAGGGATGCCAATTTATTTATGGCAGACTGGGAGTCCTCAGCTATATACGATGGAGACAAGCTAAGGGCAAACCTGGTCTCATATTTTAGATATATTGATGACCTGTTTTTTATCTGGAATGGATCCGAAGATAGTCTTATTTCTTTTATTCATGATCTTAACAAAAATGATAGAGGCATAATTTTAACCCATGAATTTAGCAAAGTACAAATTAACTTTTTAGATTTAAATATATTTGTCAAAAACGGGCAGATCCACACGAAAACTTTCTTTAAAAAAGTCTGCGTAAACACAGCAATTGACAGAAACAGCTGCCATTACAAACCCTGGCTCGACAGTGCTCCTAGAAGCCAATTTTTAAGGCTACGCAGAAACTGTACCGAATTAGATGATTTTAATGAGCAAGCAAATATTTTAAAAGATAAATTTATCGAAAAAAATTACTCAGAGACCGACTTATTAGAAAATATTAATTTGATCAAACACAAAAATAGGAGTGAACTCCTAACATATAAAACCAAAAATACAAACGAACCCATATCCCTCCCTATAACTTTTAACTACAATAACAAAAGCAGTGTAATTAAAAAAATTATTAAAAAACACTGGCATATTTTAAAACAAGACGATAAACTTAACAAAATTATTCCCGAAAAACCAAATATAGTTTTTAGAGGAGCTCCCAATTTTAGATCGATTTTAACCACGAATTTTACCAAAACTATTGTACAGAAAAACCCTGTATCCTTCTTTCCGCAAACTAAAGGGTTCTACAAATGCAAAACATGCATTGTATGCAAAACCACAGATCCCACATTTGCATCTAGGGTGACTCAGTTTGTTTCAAATAAGACTAACACTGTGTATAATATCAAAGAGTTTATTACCTGTAATACCAAAAATGTAATTTATTTGCTCGAATGCCCTTGTGGCTTCCAGTACGTTGGAATGACCACAAGGTGCCTGAAAATCAGGTTGAGCGAACATTGTAGAAACATCAAAAATGGATACTTAAATCATACAGTATCCAAACATTTTATTAACCATAATAAAGACCCTAAATTGTTAAAATGTATGGGGATAAAAAAATGCACTTTACCCTGGAGAGGGGGAGATATTAAAAATGTCTTAGGAAGAACAGAAATGGAGTGGGTCTATAAGTTACAGACCCTCTCACCTCAAGGTTTAAATGCAGACTTTGATCTGCACAATTTTTTATGATTATACAATTTTTTATTACTATACTGTTTTACTTTATATTTCATTTTTATTTTTTAGACTCTAGCTGGTTATACTTTTATCATTCTTCCATTCTTTCATTGTTACTAATTTTACCCATAGTTTTTAACTATGGTATTCATTTTCATTTTTATTTTATTTATGCCAACATTTCCCACTCTCTCTCCCCTCCTCTTTGACGGCTATTTTCGCCGTCTAGTATTTTGATCCATATAGGCACCCGTACTGTGCCCTTGAGGAAGCAGCTCGTTGCTAATCTACTCAGCGAGCTGCCTCCCGGTCTCCGCCTCCCGGTCTCCGCCCCCCCGTGCGTGCGCACATCTGACCGGCACTACTACAAGCCCCATGAGGCTTAGCTCCATAGTAGTGCCGGCGGGTAAAAGTTTCACGGGGAGGGGCGCATACCGCACGCGCATAGCGCTCAGATACTACATTTCCCATACACCCCAAGTCCGGTCATGTGACACAAGTCCAATAATCTTAATTTTATATTATAAGCTTCGTTTTTTATATTTCTGTGTTTCTTTATGTATATATTACCTATGACCATTTGTATGCACATTCGTTTTTAACTTATTTAAGGTCTAACAGTGTTTTAGTCTAAGTGTTTTTCTGATTGGCCAATCATTTTTTGGCGCAAATTTTAACAATTTACATTGTCTTATATATACTGTATCTTGCCAGGTTTAATGCTATATTACCATTTTGAAAAAGCCTGTTTAGGTGAAACGCGTTAATGGTTTTAAATTGTGTATTTTATTATTAAAGTGATTTTGGTTACCTTCTTTATAGGACCAACTCCTACTTTATTTGATATACTATTTTATTATTCCTGGCAGTTTTATATTTTATTTTTATTTTTATTATATTTTTTTTTTCTTTTTATATATATATATATATATATACTTTTTATATATACATATTTTTTATATATATATTATTATTTAATATTATTATATTATTCTATTCTACAATCACTACTATTTTTACCTCTCATACTCGGATCCTGATCCAAAGAAATCCCAGGTGGGGATTATTCCACCAGCGCCCTATTAATAGAGCAGTATTTCCTGCTCTATATTTGTAAGTATATTTCATTTACTGTTACTTCACATACCCTACCTACTGAGAGCACTATTGTTGTTTTCTATACATTCCGGAGTACCAAGGTTGGATCGCCAGACGTCTTCTCCAGTATATCCTGGTAGCGGGGATCATACCGCTGCAACGCCTATAAGTCCAGAGCTGGTCCAAAGCTCATATAAATGTGAGTGTATTATCATATTATTTTCTCATTTTACCCTTGGAGCCGCAATTCTTCACTATTGGCAGTTTGTCGTGTCTCCTATTTTGTCTCCACATATACGGATCATCCTACTCCCCGGACGGATCAACTCCTGAGGACTGTACAGATATCCCACCAAGCTATATCAGTGAGACTATTTTTTTATTCATCAAATTTTTATTCATTTTTACCATTTTTACTACTACTTTTTTATTGTATACTCTTTTTTTTTTTATCTGCAAAGACTCTCCTCAAAGATATATATATTTTTCCATAAGATAATTTCTTTACCTGGTGTAAGAGACTTACGTTTTCCATTATTATCAGATTGTGACCATCCGGTCTGGTTTACACTGTATTTTACTACTTTTTAGCGCAGCCCTTTCCCCCCGTTGTTTCATTAATAATTATGCACACCTGATATAGGGTGTTGATGTCATTAGACCACACCCCTTCTCATTACAGAGATGCACATCACCTAATATGCTTAATTGGTAGTAGGCTTTCGAGCCTATACAGCTTGGAGTAAGACAACATGCATAAAGAGGATGATGTGGTCAAAATACTCATTTGCCTAATAATTCTGCACTCCCTGTATAACCTTTTTTCCTAGTTTGTTCACTGTCAGAAATATGAACAATAAAGTTTTACAGATTACGCATGACACATTGATGCACGTTGACGTCGCAATGCGGAAGTAACCACAGGGGTGGACTCGGTTTAATTTAGCCGCCATGGACGGATATATAAAGATACTCCGTATTTTATTTAGCAGATCACAGGGGCCTTCGAAGGGACATGGATGTTCCGAGCGCGCAGCCCGAGTACTACCTGCTTTTCTGACCTTATATATATATATATGCATCTGGTGCCGGTGAGGTGATCCTTCTATTGGACGGTGTTACAGCAGGATTATTCTACCAAAGAGGAAGGTTCAGCTTGATAGCCTGCTGGAACGAATTCACCTCCTTCACCCCCTTCAATTCACTGGAAAACCCTTCAGCTCTTTATGCAAAGAAGACATTCAACTGGTGAGATCCACCCATATATTGACATTACAGTGCACTATTTTTTCTGGACTGTTACATACTAGGACTATATGTTTCTCACTTTCTAATTTTTTAATTTTTTTATTCTTTACTTTTATTTTTATTTTTCTGCTTCCTTTTTCTTTTTTCATTTTTTACCAGTTCTATTTTTGTTTCATGTTTTTAAATTTTTAATTTTTTTCACCAGTAGGATCATCACCAACTTTTTGTATATATACTCCAATGATCAATTTCATACTATTTATAAGAGAACAGTGTTTTTGGAGGGTTTTTGGATATAATATTTTCTGTATATAGAAGCTGTACATATGATGAAATTAAATACAACTGTACATACGATGAAATTAAAACAATTGTAATTATTAATATATTTTTCACCAATTGGTTAAGGGAACAATAAATCGATTGCATCATTACATATGTTTCCTTTATACTTGTTTGAGTGCGGTATTCATGTTTATTTTTCTATTAAGATTATGAGTAGTGTTGTCGCGAACCCGAAATTTTCGGTTCGCGAACGGCGAACGCGAACTTCCGCAAATGTTCGCGAACCGGCGAACCGCGCGAACCGCCATTGACTTCAATGGGCAGGCGAATTTCAACAGGGACTCTTTCTGGCCACAATAGTGATGGAAAAGTTGTTTCAAGGGGACTAACACCTGGACTGTGGCATGCCAGAGGGGGATCCATGGCAAAACTCCCATGGAAAATTGCACAGTTGATGCAGAGTCTGCTTTTAATCCATAAAGGGCAGAAATCACCTAACATTGACACCTGTCCTCAAAGCCCAGCCCTGATACACACTGACACAGAGCAGAATAGAGACTGTTCCCCCTACATAGGGTCACTTGGCAGATATGGATTGACACCTGTCCTCAAAACCCCTGATACACACTGACACAGAGCAGAATAGGGACTGTTCCCCCTACATAGGGTCACTTGGCAGATATGGATTGACACCTGTCCACAAAACCCCTGATACACACTGACACAGAGCAGAATAGGGACTGTTCCCCCTACATAGGGTCACTTGGCAGATATGGATTGACACCTATCCTAATGATCCCTGATACACACTGACACAGAGCAGAATAGAGACTGTTCCCTGTCCACAGACACCATGATACACACTGACACAGAGTGTCCGCGTGAAATAGGGCCGTGAGTAATGACGTCACGGGTAGCCTGCCCATAGTATCGCATAGGGTGGAAGAGCTGATAGGACATCTGAAACGTATTGGGATGGAGATGCTTAATTGTTCTCCAAAATGCTTGACACCACCCCATAGTGAATCTCTGCAAACTTTAATACCATCAGAGGAGGAAGAATGTTGCAGCCCACTGGGATTATTCGAAAAATTTCAAATTGATGATTTTCCAGACCCTGGGGTTGACATTAGTCCAGATTTACATCTTGTGACCCATGAGGATGTTCCAGGCACTACTTGTGAAATAAAGACAGATAATAAAGTGAATGATCCTTCTCCTTGGGACTTGCACCCTGTCGTTGAAGGTGGAGTAGGCAATGGCAAGAGCATGCTGTGGGTAGTCAGTGCAAACACTCTCTTCCCGGTGAATAATGAGGAGACTAACTATGATGACGTTATTTGCGTCGAAAGTAATGATGCCAGAGATCTTTTGAAACCATATGGAAGGAACGAATTGGTTAAAAGAAAGGCAAGAGACCACCTGCATATAGACAAGAATACGCATAAGAGAAAGAAGAGAACAGGTGAAAAAGAGAAGCTGCAGACTGCCTATCTGCAAATAGTTGAGTTATGTCCTGAAGATGTCCGTGTTACCACAGTGCAGACTCTGTTTGATACACTACTGAGGAGAGTCAGAGAAACCCCAGATCTTCACGTATTGGATGAGTCGGTGCGTGGAGTTGCAGAGAACGTAGAACAAGAAATATTTAAACTTTTCCTGTGTACTGACAGCAGATATACATAGGGTCACTTGGCAGATATGGATTGACACCTGTCCTCAAAACCCCTGATACACACTGACACAGAGCAGAATAGAGACTGTTCCCTGTCCACAGAGACCATGATACACACTGACACAGAGCAGAATAGGGACTGTTACCCCTACATAGGGTCACTTGGCAGATATGGATTGACAAATCCCTGACAAACAGCTACCACATGCAAGGAAGGCAGCAGGGGCGCAAATGACCCACTCCCAACGCGGGAAGGTAGTGACGACAAATAACAATACAGGACTCTTTAGAGGCCCTGTAATTGTAATCAGTCCACTTGAAATCCTTTAACTTTGATCAATTGGAGGGAAGTCTGGTGCAGAGCCACTGACCCATGCGCAGGGCCAGCCTTAGGCCTTTGGGCGCCCTGTGCAAGAAATCTTCACCCTGTCACACCCATGTGCAAGAAATCTTCACCCTGTCATAGGGTCACTTGGCAGATATGGATTGACAAATCCCTGACAAACAGCTACCACATGCAAGGAAGGCAGCAGGGGCGCAAATGACCCACTCCCAACGCGGGAAGGTAGTGACGACAAATAACAATACAGGACTCTTTAGAGGCCCTGTAATTGTAATCAGTCCACTTGAAATCCTTTAACTTTGATCAATTGGAGGGAAGTCTGGTGCAGAGCCACTGACCCATGCGCAGGGCCAGCCTTAGGCCTTTGGGCGCCCTGTGCAAGAAATCTTCACCCTGTCACACCCATGTGCAAGAAATCTTCACCCTGTCACACACACACACACAGGCAGACAGCCATACACACGCACACACACAACTGCGACTGACTAGGTTTGTCACCTCCTCAAAAGGACGCATGAGCCTACAGGCATTGCGCATGAGCGTCCAGTAACGTGGCAAAAAAATTCCCAGCTCCCCAGAGGCTGTCCTAGCACCCCGGTCATACAAATATTCATTAACAGCTTTTTCTTGTTGGAGCAGGCGGTCGAACATTAGGAGTGTTGAATTCCAACGTGTAGGGCTGTTGCAAATCAAGCGCCTCACTGGCATGTTGTTTCACCGCTGGATATCGGCAAAGTGAGCCATGGCCGTGTAGGAACGCCTGAAATGGCCACACACCTTCCTGGCCTGCTTCAGGACGTCCTGTAAGCCTGTGTACTTATGCACAAAGCGTTGTACGATCAGATTACACACATGTGCCATGCACGGCACATGTGTCAACTTGCCCAACTTCAATGCCGCTATCAAATTTTTTCCGTTGTCACACACCACTTTGCCGATATCCAGTTGCTGCGGAGTCAGCCACTTTTCCACCTGTGCGTTCAGGGCGGACAGGAGTGCTTGTCCGGTGTGACTCTCTGCTTTCAAGCAAGTCAAACCCAAGACGGCGTGACACTGCCGTATCCGGGATGTGGAATAGTACCTGGGGAGCTGGGGGGGTGCCGTTGATGTGGAGCAAGAAGCAGCGGCACAAGAGGACTCAGCCGAGGAGGTTATGGAAGAGGATGGAGTAGGAGGAGTAGAGGAGGTGGCAGCAGGACTGCCTGCAATTCGTGGCGGTGTCACCAACTCCTCTGCAATGCCACGCATTCCTTGCTTGTCAGCCGTCAGCAGGTTTACCCAATGCGCAGTGTAGGTGATATACCTTCCCTGACCATGCTTTGCAGACCAGGTATCAGTGGTCAGATGGACCCTTGCCCCAACACTGTGTGCCAGACATGCCATGACTTCCTTTTGCACAATCGAGTACAAGTTGGGGATTGCCTTTTGTGAAAAGAAATTCCGGCCGGGTACCTTCCACTGCGGTGTCCCAATAGCTACAAATTTTTTGAACGCCTCAGACTCAACCAGATTGTATGGTAAAAGCTGGCGGGCTAATAGTTCGGACAAGCCAGCTGTCAGACGCTGGGCAAGGGGGTGACTTGGTGACATTGGCTTCTTACGCTCAAACATGTCCTTGACAGAAACACATGACTGTGGGCAGATGAGCGGGAACTGCTCAAGGCGGGAGACGGAATGGCGTATGGTTGAGAGGGGGCAAGAAGGACAGCAGTGGTTGACGTGGCTGAAGATGCTGGACCAGGAGGAGGATGGCGGCTTAGAGTAGGCGTGCTGCTTGTACTCATGTGTTGATCCCATAGGCGTTTGTGATGTGAGATCATGTGCCTACGCAAAGCAGTTGTACCTAGGTGGGTGTTGGACCTCCCACGACTCAGTTTCCTTTGGCACAGGTTGCAAATGGCATCGCTGTTGTCAGACACACAAAAAAAATGCCACACTGCTGAGCTCTGCAATGACGGCATTCTGGTGGTGGACACAGCATGCGTTGATTGGCGTGCTGTCGGGCTGACCCCGGGTGCCGATGCATGCTGTCTGACTGTGCCACTAGCTCCTTGCGACGACCCCCCCTGCTTCCAACTCGTCTCCTCCTCCTCCTCTCTGTCTCCCCATCTGAACTTTTGCCCTGTTCTTCTTCTTGCCGAGCGGGCACCCACGTGACATCCATGGACGCATCATCATCATCAACCGCTTCGCTTGTATCTGACAACTCAGAAAAGGAAGCAGCAGCGGGTACAACATCATCATCATCACACCGTACCTCCATGTGTTTAATGCTGCCTGCCTGAGACATATCCCTGTTATCTACATCCTCTAGCAATAATGGTTGAGCATCACTCATTTCTTCAAACGGGTGTGTGAATAACTCCTCTGACATACCAAGTAAAGCGGCTGTGGTGCTAGTTTTGGTGGTGGCGGCAGGCGGGTGAGTGCTATCTTGAGAGGTGCCTGAAGCTAAGCTGGAGGAGGATGGTGTGTCAAGGTTCCGAGCGGAGGCTGTACAAGATTGGGTGTCCTGTGTTAGCCAGTCAACTAAGTCCTCAGAACTTTTCAAGTTCAGGGTACGTGGCTTCTGAAAACTGGGCATTATTCTAGGGCAAAAGGGAATCACAGCACCACGACCACGACGGCCCCTGCGGGGTGGCCTGCCTCTGCCTGTCATTTTTTTTGGGATTAGTGGTACTATGCGTGCAAGCTACTGTGAGACCAGATATGATTGGCAATGTGCACTGGAACAGTTCTGCAGAGCACACACTGTAGGCCTGAGACACCCGCTTGAAGACAAGTAACTGCTATTCAATCTATAACAGTGAAAATAAATTTTGATAAATTTTGATAAATTTTGGTTTTAAAAGCACGCTATAGAGACACCAAATATGATTGGCAACTGTCAAAGCACGCTGGAACAGGTCTACAGACAGGGCCGGATTAACATAGGGGCTGATGGAGCTGCAGCTCCAGGCCCAGGCCCATGGAATAGGTCCATTGAAAAAAAAAAAAATTTTTTTTTTTTTTTTTTTTTTTTTACACACTACTCTTAGGTTTGCCACCTGACTGGTATTTGAGGCTGCCTGGCCGTGCCAGTATTGTAGTAATACCAGCACCGGCCAGTAGGGGTCACTGTGTGTGGAGAGAGGCAGGGATAGGAAGTTACAGCATATCCCTGCCTCTCTCTACTACTTACTGATCTGTGGGGGAGCAGCAACACAGCACAGAGTCCAGACAGCAGCTCTACAGCTCAGGTAAGAGAGGGATGGGGGGAAAGGCAGCAAGGACACATGAGGACACTGAGACACTAGGGGACACTGAGACACTAGGGGACATATGGGGACACTGAGACACTAGGGGACACTGAGACACTAGGACACATGGGAACACAGACACTGGGAGACCTGGAAACACAGACACTTGTGGACACTGGAAAACATGGGGTCAATGAGACACTAGGGGACACTGGCACACATGGGGATGCTGAGACACATGGGGATGCTGTGAGACACTGGGACACGGAGACACTATGTCCCCATTTCTCCCAGTGTCCCCATGTCCCCCATCCAGTGTCGCTAGTGTCTCAGTGTCCCCAAGTCTCCCAGTGTCTGTGTCCCATGTCTCTCAGTGTGCCTAGTGTCCCCATGTGTCCCAGTGTCCCTATATGTCCCAGTGTCCCCATGTCTATGTCCACAACTGTCCCCATGTCTCCCAGTGTCCCCAAGTGTCTGTCTCCCAGCCAGTGTCCCCTAGTCTCCCAGTGTCCCCTAGTCTCCCAGTGTCTGTGTTCCCATGTCTCTGTGTCCCTAGTGTCTTAGTGTCCACAAATGTTTCAGTGTCCCCATGTCTCCCAGTGTCTGTGTCCCTAGTGTCTCAGTGTCCCCATTTCTCCCAGTTTCCCTAAATGTCTTAGTGTCCCCATGTCTCCCAGTGTCCCCATGTCTCTGTGTCCCTATGTCTCTGTGTCCCCATGTCTCTGTGTCCCCAGTATCCTAGTGACATGGGGACACACTGAGACATTGGGACACTGGGAGAAATGGGGACACTGAGACACTTGGAGACTAGGGGACTGGGTGACATGGGGACACTGACACTGTGATACATAGGGACACTGAGACACTGGGTGACTTGCGAGACTGAGACACTGGGAGCAATCCATCTATACAGCAGAATCAAACTGTGAGTAGTTTGTTGGTGATTTTACAGAATTTTCTCTGATGTCACTCCTTGTGGCCACCCTAACTACTCTTCACATACTCTTGCTTAAAGGAGCACTATAGGGTCAGGAACACAATCATGTATTTCTGACCCTATTATGTTAAAAACACCACCCTGGCCCCTTCTTGCCTCCCTAAGTATAGTAAAATATAACTTGTATTCAAGTCTGCAGCTGCTGGCTCTGCCTCTGAACTGACTGTCTGCTGACATCATCAGAAGTGGTGGTCTAAGCACATTACAATACTTCCCCATAGGATTGGCTGAGACTGTCAACTAGGCAGATCAGGGGCAGAGCCAGCACAAGTCCAACATAGCCCTGGCCAATCAGCATCTCCTCATAAAGATAAATTGAATCAATGCATCTGTATGAGGAAAGTTCAGTGTCTGCATGCAGAGGGTGGAGACACTGAATGGCAGTGCTGCACATTAGACAGTACTGCCCCAGGAAGCACCTCTAGAAGCCATCTAAGGAGTGGCCAGTGGAGTTATTTTCTCTGAAAAGACAGTGTTTACTGCAAAAGGCCTGAATGGAATGATTATACTTACCAGAACAAATACAATAAGCTATAGTTGTTATGGTGACTATAGTGTCCCTTTAAGTTTGGAAGCTTAAGAGGGTTGTATGGGAACAAAACTTGTGTGGACTGACAATAAAATTAGTTTACGTAATGCAGACACTGGTCTCTCTAACACTGTGGCATGTCCCCTTTCTTCTACACTCACTACATACACCTTTTCCATGTCTCAGACTATATACCAGGAACTTCTGCATGCTAGTAAGAAGGTAAGGAGACAAGCGGAAATGTGAGTGCAAGGGGACAGTCCTTAGAAAGCATGGAGTGAGTGCATCATTAGACGCATTTATGTCAAGCTCAGGGTGCTGCCTGCATAGTATGCCCTTAGTTGGACAGCCTGCAGGATTGGCAGGCAGCCTGACATGCATTCATGCCTGGCTGTCCTTCAAATTCTTTGGACCAACATGCCCCCTTTTTGGGAGGTATGACTGTTTTAGTGTTTTTGGTCAATAAGATTCCGTAATTAGGCCCATCATAATTGTCAGCACCAGGCCCAGTGTGCTCTTAATCCGGCCCTGTCTACAGAGCACACGCTGAAGTAGGCCTGACACCCAGACGCTTGCAGACAACTAACTGATCTTCTATTAAAGTGAAAAAAAATGATTTCTTTAAAATCTAAAGCTTAACCAATTGTTAAAACAGATATGAGTGGTGGCACTGACTGTGCAAATGGGCAAGGCATCCAACCTGACACAGAAGCTGGCAGGCAGGCAACTGCTCTTCTATTACAGTGGAAACAAAATTTTGTTTGTAAAAGCACGCTATAGAGACACAAGATATGAGTGGCAACTGTCAAAGCACGCTGGCAGGGTTGTGCAGGGCACACGCTGAAGGAAGGCCTGACAGAGCCGCTTGAAGGACACTGACTGGCTGCTATTAGCTTACACTGGAAACCTTTTTTCTTTGTAAAAGCACGCTAAAGAGACACCAGATATGATTGGCAACTGTCAAAGCACGCTGGCACAGGTCTGCAGAGCACACGCTGAAGTAGGCCTGACACCCAGACGCTTGCAGACAACTAACTGCTCTTCTATTACAGTGAAAAAAAAATATTTATTTAAAATCTAAAGCTTAACCTATTGTTAAAACAGATATGAGTGGTGGCACTGACTGTGCAAATGGGCAAGGCATCCAACCTCACACAGAAGCTGGCAGGCAGGCAACTGCTCTTCTATTACAGTGAAAAAAAAATATTTATTTTAAATGTAAAGCTTAACCTATTGTTAAAACAGATATGAGTGGTGGCACTGGGCAAATAGGCACAGTATCCAATGTGAACCTCACACAGAAGCTGGCAGGCAGGCACCTGCAATTACATTACACAGGAAAAAAAAAAAAAAAAGCAGCCTGATGTTATAGCCCTAAAAAGGGCTTTTTGGGGTGCTGTCCTTACAGCAGAGATCAGATGAGTCCTTCATGATTGTAGTGGACACTGAATACCCTAGCCTAGCTATCAATTTCCCTATCTAATCAGCAGCAGCTAAACTTTCCCTCCTCTCACTAAGCATGCAGCTTCAGAATGAATCGAAAATGGATGCTGGGAGGGAGGTTGGAGGGTGTGGAAGGGAGGGAGTGCTGCTGATTGGCTGGAATGTGTCTGCTGACCGAGAGGCACAGGGTCAAAGTTTGCCCAATGATGATGAATAGGGGGCGGATCGAACTGCGCATGTGTCCGCCCGCCGTGGCGAACGCGAACAAGCTAATTTCGCCGGGAACTGTTCGCCAGCGGACAGTTCGGTACATCACTAATTATGAGGCTTTAACGGGGTTAACCTCGAATACCTGCACCTAGGACGTGATTGAGTGCCAGCACACATTGTAGTTTTGTATAGAGTTCACTCACCCACTGGACCACCAGGGATGAAAGAGTGCCTGAACCCCACTCCCAGATACCACAATGCCGGTCCCCCTCTCCCAGGCTTGGGTAAGAAGGGAGGGGGGAACATTATAACTGCTCAATTTTATTTTTATTTTTTTACCCCCCAAACACACACACACACACACACACACACACACACAAAATCCCTTCTAATATTCACCCACAGCACTATCACACACAGCCCTCTCACACCCATCACCAGGGCCAGATTAAGAGCCCAGTGGACCTGGTGCTGACAATTATGATGGGCCTATTTACAGAATCTTATCGACCAAAAACACAAACAATCATACCTCCCAAGCATCATGTATCTGATGGAGATGGTGTTGGAGGGGAACTCAAAGGATGCAGCTATACGAAAACACATACTCTATGCTAATCTCTCTCTAATTTATGCTTTCATCTTTCAAGTAAATCCATATCCCCTAACAGCAGTGTCCGGTGAAGCAGGAAGTCAATGTGCAGGGTAAAAGAGTGTGCCACTGGCGCGAATCACACGACCACACCTGCCAAAAGGGGTGAACATGCCCAAAAAGGAGGCATGTTTGTCCAAAGAACTGGAAGGCCAGCCTGGCATGAATGCATGTCAGGCTGCCCGCCAATCCTGCAGGCTGTCCAACTAAGGGCATACTATGCAGGCAGCACCCTGAACTTTACATAAATGCATCAAATGATATGCCTACTCTACGCTTTCTAAGGACTGTCCCCTAGCACTCACATGTCCACTTGTCTCCTTATCATCTTACTAGCAGGCAGAAGTTCCTGGTATATAGTCTGGGACAGAGAAAATGTGTATGTAGTGAGTGTAGAAGAAAGGAGACATGCCACAGTGTTAGAGACCAAAGTCTGCATTATCTAAACTATTTTTATTGTCAGCCAGTCCACACATGTTTTGTTCCCATACATCCCTCTTAAGCTTCCAAACTTAAAGGGACACTATAGTCACCAGAACAACTACAGCTTATTGTATTTGTTCTGGTAAGTAGAATCATTCCCTCCAGGTTTTTTGCAGTAAACACTATCGACTCCTAGAGGTGCCTCCCGGGGCAGTACTGCCTAGTGTGCAGCACTGCCATTCAGTGTCTCCACCCTCTGCATGCAGAATTTTCCTCATAGAGATGCATTGAATCAATTTATCTTCATGAGGAGATGCTGATTGGCCAGGGCTATGTTTGACTTGTGCTGGCTCTGCCCCTGATCTGCCTAGTTGACAGTCTCAGCCAATCCTATGGGGAAGCATTGTAATTAACTCAGACCACCACTTCTGATGATGTCAGCAGACAGTCAGTTCAGAGGCAGACGGGGACAGAGCCAGCAGCTGCAGACTTGAATACAAGTAAGAGTTTACTATATTTAGGGAGGCAAGAGGGGGCCAGTGGGGCTAAATGGTGGTTTTAACATAATAAGGTTAGAAATACATGATTGTGTTCCTGACCCTATAGTGTTCCTTTAAGCAAGAGTATGTGAAGAGTAGTAAGGGTTGCCACCTTTCTTGGAAAAAAATACCAGCCTTATACATTTATATAATTAATTAGTTATGTGTGACATCACATGATGTAAATCACAAGGAGTGACATAAGAGAAAATTCTGTAAAATCACCAACAAACTACTCACAATTTGATTCTGCTGTATAGATGGACTGCTCCCAGTGTCTCCCTGTCGCCCAGTCCCCTAGTCTCCCAGTGTTTCCATTTCTCCCAGTGTCCCCATGTCTCACTGTGTCCCCATGTCACTGAGAGACCCGGGGACACTGAGACACTTGGGGACACCGGGAGACATGGGACACTGGGAGACATGGGACACTGGGAGACATGGGACACTGGGAGACATGGGACACTGGGAGACATGGGACACTGGGAGACATGGGACACTGAGACATGGGACACTGAGACATGGGACACTGAGACATGGGACACTGAGACATGGGACACTGAGACATGGGACACTGAGACATGGGACACTGAGACATGGGACACTGAGACACTTGGGGACACATGGAGACACTGAGTCACTAGGGACACTGGGAGACATGGGGAAACTGGAAGCCATGGGGACACAGACACTGGGAGACTAGGGGACACAGACACTGGGAGACTAGGGGACACAGACACTGGGAGACTAGGGGACACAGACACTGGGAGACTAGGGGACACAGACACTGGGAGACTAGGGACACAGACACTGGGAGACTAGGGGACACAGACACTGGGAGACTAGGGGACACAGACACTGGGAGACTAGGGGACACAGACACTGGGAGACTAGGGGACACAGACACTGGGAGACTAGGGGACACAGACACTGGGAGACTAGGGGACACAGACACTGGGAGACTAGGGGACACAGACACTGGGAGACTAGGGGACACAGACACTGGGAGACTAGGGGACACAGACACTGGGAGACTAGGGGACACAGACACTGGGAGACTAGGGGACACAGACACTGGGAGACTAGGGGACACAGACACTGGGAGACTAGGGGACACAGACACTGGGAGACTAGGGGACACAGACACTGGGAGACTAGGGGACACAGACACTGGGAGACTAGGGGACACAGACACTGGGAGACTAGGGGACACAGACACTGGGAGACTAGGGGACACAGACACTGGGAGACTAGGGGACACAGACACTGGGAGACTAGGGGACACAGACACTGGGAGACTAGGGGACACAGACACTGGGAGACTAGGGGACACAGACACTGGGAGACTAGGGGACACAGACACTGGGAGACTAGGGGACACAGACACTGGGAGACTGTGTGTCTCCGTGTCCCAATGTCTTAGTGTCTCCCAATGTCCCTATGTCTCAGTGTCCCCATGTGTCTCAGTGTCCCCATTTCTCCCAGTGTCCCCGTGTTTTACAGTGTCCCCAAGTGTCTCAGTGTCCCCAGGTCTCCCAGTATCCCCTAGTGTCTGTGTCCCCATGTGTCCCCTAGTTTCTCAGTGTCCCTTAGTGTCTCAGTGTCCCCATGTTGCCTTTCCCCCATCCCTCACTTACTTGAGCTGTAGAGCTGCTGTCTGCTTCCCCATGGATCAGTGAGTAGTAGAGAAAGGGAGGGAGGGATATGCTGTAACTTCCTATCCCTGCCTCTCTCCACACACAGTGACCCCTACTGGCCGGTGCTGGTATTGCAGAGTAATTTCCGTTTATACTAAGAAAAATACCTGCATTTGTATTGCCGGTATTACTGCAATACTGGCACTGGACAGGCAGCCTCAAATACCAGCTGTGCCAGTAAAATTCCAGTCAGGTGGCAAACCTAAGCGTAGTGTGTGGAAAAAAATATGTTAAAAAAAAAAGTGGTTTTTTTTTTAAATGGGCCTATTCCATGGGCCTGGGCCTAGAGCTGCAGCTCCATCAGCCCCTATGTTAATCCGGCCCTGCCCATCACACACAACACTCTCACACCCCATCACACACAGCACTCTCACACCTCATCACACACAGCACTCACACCCATCACACACAGCACTCTCACACCCACCACACAGCACTCTTACACCCCATCACACACAGCACTCTTACACCCATCACACACAGCACACCCCATCACACACAGCATTCTCACACCCCATCACACACAGCACTCTCACACCCCATCACACACAGCACACCCCATCACACACAGCACTCTCACACCCATCACACACAGCACTCTCACACCCATCACACACAGCACTCTCACACCCATCACACACAGCACTCTCACACCCCATCACACACAGCACTCTCACACACAGCACTCTCACACACAGCACTCTCACACCCATCACACACAGCACTCTCACACACAGCACTTTCACACACAGCACTCTCCCACCCCATCACACATAGCACTCTCACACCCATCACACACAGCAGTCTCACACCCATCACACACAGCAGTCTCACACCCCATCACACACAGCAGTCTCACACCCCATCACACACAGCAGTCTCACACCCCATCACACACAGCACTCTCACACCCCATCACACACAGCACTCTCACACCCCATCACACACAGCACTCTCACACCCCATCACACACAGCACTCTCACACATAGCACTCTCACACCCCATCACACACAGCACTCTCACACCCATCACACACAGCACTCTCACACCCCATCACACACAGCACACCCCATCACACACAGCACACCCCATCACACACAGCACACCCCATCACACACCGCACTTTCACACCCATCACACACAGCACTCTCACACCCCATTACAAACACACTCTCACACACAGCACTCTCACACCCCATTACAAACACACTCTCACACACAGCACTCTCACACCCCATTACAAACACACTCTCACACACAGCACTCTCACACCCCATCACACACAGTACTCGCACACAAAGCACTCTCACACCCATCACACACAGCACTCCCACACCCCACCACACACAGCATTCTCACACATAGCACTCTCACACCCCATCACACACAGCACTCTCACATCTCATCACACACAGCACTCTCACATCCCATCACACACAACACTCTCACACACAGCACTCTCACACACATCACTCTCACACCCATCACACACACCCCATCACACACAGCACTTTCACACCCCATCACACACAGCACTCTCACACCCCATCACACACAGCACTCTCACACCCCATCACACACAGCACTCTCACACACAGCACTCTCACACCCATCACACATAGCACTCTCACACACAGCACTTTCACACCCCATCACACACATCACTCTCACACCCCATCACACACAGCACACCCCATCACACACAGCACTTTAGCAGAGCACGCTATGTTTGCTGGGAACTATTCGCCAGCGAACCATTCGGGACATCACTAGGCCAGAATGATTGCAAGAACTTCCCTATCTCCAATATCATATTTGCTTTTTGTGTCAGACAGTTTTTTAGAATAAAAGCCACAGGGATGAAGAGGTTGAGACAGAATTGTTCCCACACCAGTTTCTGATGCATCAACTTCAAGTGTGACAAACTGCCATTTGCCACTGGGCGTTGGAGAGGACTGATCGCTAGCCTCCTGCCCTGCGACTATGGCCCTGGGATGTATTGCCCTTTAAGAATTACATTTGGGCATAATGGATTTTTTAATGCTGTTCCTGGCCCTTTAAATGCTTTGGAGCAGGGTTACAACTTTTAAACTGGCACTTCAAATGCAGGCGAAGTGCCGAAGTCGTCGAAATGCCGAAGTCATCGAAGTGGCTGTTATTCGAAAAATTATCACGTGGCGGCGGCCATTTTAAAGGACCACTCTAGTGCCAGGAAAACATACTCGTTTTCCTGGCACTAGAGTGCCCTGAGGGTGCCCCCACCCTCAGGGACCCCCTCCCGCCCAGCTCTGGAAAGGGGAAGAGGGTTAAAACTTACATTTTCCCAGCGCTGGGCGGGGAGCTCTCCTCCTCCTCTCCGCCTCCGTTCCGCCCCGTTGGCTGAATGCGCACGTGCGGCAAGAGCTGCGCGCGCATTCAGCCGGTCGCATAGGAAAGCATTTACAATGCTTTCCTATGGACACTTGCGTGCTCTCACTGTGATTTTCACAGTGAGAATCACGCAAGCGCCTCTAGCGGCTGTCAATGAGACAGCCACTAGAGGATTAGGGGGAAGGCTTAACCCATTAATAAACATAGCAGTTTCTCTGAAACTGCTATGTTTATAAAAAAAAAAAATGGGTTAACCCTAGCTGGACCTGGCACCCAGACCACTTCATTAAGCTGAAGTGGTCTGGGTGCATAGAGCGGTCCTTTAACGTATTCAAACGCGGTCAGCGGTGTGTGCAGCCAAATCTATGGAACTGTTTGCGGCTACCCAATTGCACGAACACCGCTGACCCGTACCTTCTTCGACACCGCGGCTGGAGACCAAGTCCCGTTCGAAGATTCGAACGCTCGTTCGAATGGGACTTAGTCATTTTCTCGGTGCAAAATAGACCGACCGCTTTGCCCAAATCCATGGAACTGTTTTGGGCATGAAAATGTGCTTGCGGTCGGTCATAAAGGACTTATACCTATCTCCCGAACGGCTGAACGGATTCAAAAGATTTTTGGGTATGTTTGTATTTGGAATGTGCTGATTAATAATATGTAACTGTTATTAATATTGGATGTATGGTTTTAGAGTTATGACAGTTGGGTAAAAAGTATGTTTAAACTGTACGTATAATTGGGTTACCTCTCAGGCTAAGGGGAGGGAATCTGTGGGATGTAACCATTGTGTGATTGGGTAATGCATTATTGTATGTGGGCGTCTCCCTTGCAGGGGAGAATTGCATAAAAGCAGAGTGTGTGCCATTAAACTAGAGTTCTTCTTGACCCTCAACACGTAGTTTTGTCTCGTGATTGGAGGGGACAGCTATATTCACACTGCGCTGCATACTCCCTTGAGCTTTATTCACTTAGCTGTTTTGAGAGCTTGCTCCTGTTACGCTCTCCTTGGAGGAGAGGTCTTTCCCACACGGTCCTGGATGCTGGAGGTTCATACAGGGTGGAAGGAAGACGGCGAGTCTCCAGTTAAGCTACGGCGGTTGTGGAGTCTGCGGTGGTTGTGGTGTCTGCTGCAGTGCTTGGAGTCCTCAGGAAGTGCTAGGAGCATCCGTCAACGGAAGGCGTCCATTACATCAAGTAAGAAAGGTAGGTTGGAATCAGGATGGACTAGTATAGGAGCAGACGCAAAGGACATTTTCAAGACTTCGAAAGCTTTCAAGTCATCTTTTGACCATTTTGTAGGATTCACTCCTGTCTGTGATGTTCATTATAGGAGTAACGATAGACGAAAAATCTTTAATAAAGCATCTATAGTAATTCGAGAAACCTGTAAATCGTTGTATAGCTTTTAGTCCAATAGGTATAGGCCATTTGATTATAGAATCCAATTTCTTAGAATCCATTTCAAATCCCTCTCCATAGCCTAGGAAATTAATTTGGGACTGATCAAAAAGGCATTTTTCTAGTTTGCAATATAACCCGTTTTGTAACAGTTTGGTCAAAACTTTCATCACTTGTTTGTGATGTGTCATTTTGTCTTTGGAGTATATTAAGATATCATTCAGGTAGACGATAACACACTCTTGTTGGAAATCTCTTAATATGTAATTTATGAGATCTTGGAAGACAGCTGGGGCGTTGCACAACCCAAAAGGCATTACCGTATACTTGTAATGCCCGTATCTTATGTTAAAGGCAGTGAGAAAACCAACATTTTCTAAACTTTGTTCAGACAATATTTTGGTTATTTCTCCATTTTTGTTTATTTGTTTGGTAGTTTTCAAACTACCTAACCACTGACCACCCCTCTGGCTCATTATTACTAAAGGAAATCATCAATTAAGCGCTCTCTCTGTGTGGCGGCCGTTTGTGTAAGAGAAAATGGCGGCCATCTTGTCTGCACGAAAGAAGGCAGTGGGACTCTGTCGTCGAGTGTCTGGAACTAAAATTGGACACTCGACTTCCCAAACAACCGGTCAAACTAACGAACACCTGCTTCCTTTTCCCAGCTAGGAGAGCGCTGTTTGGTAGCTTGGTTCCCACGAACCAGGGGGACAATCGCTACTATGAGCCAGAGGGTTCCGTTCATGCATTTGTTCGGTTTTGCGACTTGACTAAATACACCGACCGCACAGCCTAAACACATTGAACTGTTTCTGGACAGGAGCTTTGCGTGCGGTCGGTCAAATGGGACTTTCATGAAATTAGAAAACCCCTGAACTGATCTGGGTGATTTTTGGATATGTTGGTCACCCAGATCAGGGCTATCAGGGGATGTGACATTTATGGGGGTCCTGTAAGTTTTGTGGTGTTTTCTAAGTTTTGTGAAAATTATGTTCCCTCTGCCTGGAGATAATTACTTCATCTGACCCAATTATCTCAAGGCAGAGATGAGGGAATTAACTGTTTGTACTGTGAGTATCACTGTTTGTCCCTGTACTGTAATTGGCTGTAATAAGTTATGTCCCTGTTTTCCATCAGGTCCAGGGGGTGTTCCTCTGGCCTGGAGAATTGCATAAAAGCCAGTGTGGCACAATAAAGATTCATTTCTGTTACACCCTTCATCAAGTTTTGGCTGATGTTTGGGTACCTGTTCACTACTTTGAGAGATTCTGCTGGGAAAGCTGTACCTACTCTGGAGAAAGAGACGAATGGAAACCTGAACTGCGAGCTATAATCACTCATGCTCTTAGCAGTTTGGGTAAAAACAGATGAATACCTAGCTACCACATCAGGGTTCTTTTCAAAGCCTGTCTTCAACTCGTCTCCTTTATGTATTCTGACAAGATTATGAGCTCCTCTTAAATCAAGTTTGGTGAATATTTTAGCAAACAACAACTTGGTTATAAGAGGTACCGTAATCTTATTCAATCCTCTGTAATCGATACAAGGCCTGAGGTCACCCTCTTTTTTGGACACAAAGAAAAATCCTGCCCCTGCAGGTGATGAGGATTTTCTAATAAATACTTTTTTCAGGTTTCCGGCATAAATGAGTGAAACCGCCGTTTAGTAGAGCTTCCCCTTTCAGGGGACTTTTATTTTCCCCTGAAGAAGTCCGTTTTCGGACGAAACGCGTTGGGCGGAAGGACCACAACAGTACCTTTCGAACTTTTAATGAATTTTATTTCATTTTTGATTTATTTACTTTGTTTAATTTAATTGTTTTATATGGTTTTACCTGGCTGATTTCACTATACACTCTGGGAGGAAGGATGTCGACACTGTGAATCCTGAAGTGTTAGATATGCTGGATTTCAACCATATTTTTGTGAGTGCAATCTAATAAATTGTATTTTTGGACATTTGACTGGTACACTATGGTTTGTGTGTCTTTCCCTCTGCATAAGGTCTAAAGAATACTATAGAATCCGTCAAGTCTTCAGAGATTACTATACGCCTGTTTTGCACTTTAATCCTGTAAGTGCATTTAAAGTAGCGGTGTTTGAATTTATTACACTATGCTGCTCTATTTTTTCCTTTTGTAGATTGTATTGTTTATATTTATATTAAGAAGATCAGAAGGTTCTTCTTACAATCATACTATTGGTAAACTTATTTTATATACTTTTTACCTATCGGGGAGCACGTTTGTTATATATATATTTTTTGCTCCGTTCCCAGCAATCAGTCTCTATCCGTGTATAGTAAGTTCCCCAATCACGAAACCAAGCTATTGAGGGTAAAACAAGATCTGGCTTTAATAAGGGCTACCTGCCCGTATTTACGCAGGTCTCCCACTTGGTGGACACTCCCCTAGGAGACCAAATGGGAGACGGTAACAAAGGACAGACAGGTATCAGTTTAGGACATACAGTCACAATACATCCCCACAATGCATCCTGGCTTCCTCCCCTCTGCCCTGGCGATAATTGAGAAGTAATTCAATTATCTCCCAGGACAAAGGCAAATCGCCATTATGCACGTGGGGACAACAGGATAGAAATTCCTGTTATAATGTAAAGTGTTAAAACCGTTACAAGAAATATAGACATATAACATACCCACAGGTAGCTCAGGTCTGAGCGCACATTATTACTGAATGGTGCTCAGACCACACGAATACAGTTTAATCGCCATGGAGCCAAAGTCTTTAATTCCACGAACAGGCTCTATGGCATAGCTATATGGGTCCCTTCACATAGATTGCAATATAAAACTCAAAGTCTTGAATGCTCCGCCGTTTGGTTCACGAACGGAGCTGAAGACCCATAGGCTGGTAGCTCAGCGGTGCTTGGAAGGAAAAGTGTCCGCTTTTGGTGTACTGAAGCTGGGCAGAGTACCGCTGGCTGCCCAGGGAAGCTCCATAACACCGCCATCGTGTGGCGGTTATGTGTAACCGCGACCACTCAGTAACCGTCAATTAAGCTGCGGTTAACCACAGATACTGGGTGGTCAATTGACTGCACACGCCAGCTGGTCGCGTAATCGGTAGTCAATCGGGAAACAATGCGGGGAAACAAGGGGGCTGTACGGGCAAATAAATAACTGAACAAACAGACAAATGGAGGGAGGAGAAACATAACCCAAAGACAGACAGTTCTGTCACATAGTATTCTCTTTAGCTGAAAGAGGATATACAGTGCCTCCAGGAGACATGGTTCCGGGTATTAATTCAATGGTACAATCCTAAGATCTATGAGTTGGTAATATGTCAGCTTTACCCTTATCAAATACTTCTTTCACCTTAATGTATTGTTTCAGAACCTCTGTAGACAAAGGAGACATGGTAGGAATATTAATAAGGTGAATTGGCTTTAATTTAGTAATACATCCCTGACAACAATTGTTACTACAAGCTACTATATCACCTCTCTCCCAACCGATCGTTGGATTATGCTTTCTCAGCCAAGGGAACCCTAACACTATTGGGAAAGCCGGGGAAGAGATCACTTGGAGTGCACAAATCTCCTTGTGTAACACGCCTACCAACATATGAGCTGGTATGTTTTTGTGTGTAATCACAGGTACCTGGAGGGGTCTACCATCTATGGCCTCAACGGCCAAGGGTGTATCTCTTAACTGGGAAGGAAGAGAATTTTCAAAAGCAATACTCTGATCAATAAAGTTCTCTGCTCCATCAGAATCTATTAATGCCAAAGTCTTCACTATGTTTTTATCCCAAGTCAAGGTGATGTAAATAAGAAGCCTGTGATCGTTATGCTTTATGGAGGACAAAGAAGAAACACCCGAGGCCTGTCCCCCATAATGACTTAGGTGTGAGAGTTTTCCGGCCTGCTAGGACAAGACAAACGGAGATGCCCTCTTTGCCCACAATATAGACACAGTCCTTCTCTTCTCCAGTATTGACATACGGCCTCGCTTAACCTTGTCATCCCTAATTGCATAAGTTCCAGTAAGGCTATCGCATCCAATATAGCCTCTGATAAACCATTCAAGAAAACATCCACAAAGGCTTGGTTGTTCCAACCTACTTGTTTATGCACCTCTCTTAGCCCTCCATCCTGCTGGTATGCCTCACCGGCTGAGATTATCAGTCTTGATGATCTCAGCCAATCTAATATTTTCTCCCCAAGTTAAAAGGGTAATCCAGACATGGACCCCGTGCTCACTGTGCCTACAGGGATATCAGCTACACCTCACTGACGAGGCCCAAAGAAGGCTGAAATGATCGTCTGGGGTAGCTGTATGTCTTGTGTAGAGGGAGCTTGCTATCATATCAGTACTGCCCGTATTGGTGGGATTAGTCTGATATGCTTCAGATATATTCTCTCTGTAATGGCCCAAGTAAACAAACAATATTTTGAGACCTGAGTGGGGATTTACCGAAAGGGCAAGCTACTGAGTTTCTCTAAGCTTTTGTCCGTTCTCAGAGTTCTCATATTCTTTGTTTGTTACAATCAATGATGGTTCATGTGTGGCAATCAATAAGCATCTCATCATTGAGATGCATTGACTAAATTAATCTGTATTGGGAGCGTGGCAATGATGAATGACAGTCCTGCAATCATTGCAGTACTGCAACCAGGAACTCCCTCTCCTAATAGCCACTAAAGATGGTGTTAGTTAAACAGGAATGCTGCCTTTATGCACTGATTTTCTTAAACTGCTCCACCTACAGGAAAGACTAGTTGTCCCAGAATTACTAGATTAAGCTGCAGTGGTTATTGTGCCTAAAATCTCCCTTTAAACTGGGTAAATTAAATTACAAATCATAATTATATTGAAAAACAGGCCACACTGTATCTTTCTCGGCAGCCAAGTAGTGAGGTTGTTCAATTTATTGTGATTAATATTCATCATAATTATAAAAACAAAATTTGTGCCCCATCCCCAAATCTTACATAAAACGTACAACATTTTTCCCTCTGAAATGTTGTTTCTTATAATAGTGATCTAAATATATCTCATAAATAAATGTCATGTAGTATTGCAACAAAATTTTAACCTAACCAATTTAGCCGATAATCAAAATTATTTAAAAAAAATAAAGCAACTGAAATATGAAAATATTTTGATCTTTGCCTTTATCTATGCAAATCCATGATATATGATATCTGATATCAACACTAGAACAGAGTAGGTGTGTATAGCGAACCCTTTTATAACATTAAGAATCCATGGTAAAATTCAAATAAAATAGTTATCATTATTAATGTAAGCGTGCATTCTAAAGATAAAAGGAATCGTATTTTGATGCAAGAAATCACCTTTAATGATATCCATTAAGATTAATAACAATGAATAAACATGAAAACATTTTGAAGTGATAGGATAGAACTTTAAACAATGACTTTAAACAAAAAGGCGTCTGTTGTGAATATCCTTAAAGGGACACTCCAGGCACCCAGACCCCTTCTGCCCATTGGAGTGGTCTGGGTGCCAACTCCCACTACTCCTAACCCTGCAAGTGTAATTATTGCAGTTTTTATAAACTGCAATAATTACCTTGCAGGGTTAACTCCACCTCTAGTGACTGTCCACCTCTGATAATGCTAATAATTTAGCAGAATAGCATGGCCTTTACAGTATTGAATTAGGTTATCTGGTGCTTTTAAAATCACCCTTCAATGTAACCCATTCTAACAAACACAAACCATGAACATAACACAAGAACGGAAAAAAAAAACACAAGGGAATCTAACAAAAGATATTGTAAAAAAACATAATTTAGACACATTTATTTTTCACACAGAAAAAGAGAAATGGTGCATTCGGCAGGTTACAAGTTTTCTACTCCCCAACGCAACGATCAAGGTTTCATAATTCTGAATTCTGAGTTTGATATTGGCTATAGTTATCCTATTTTGTTTTTACAATGTTTTTACAAAATCTTTACAAAATGTATAAAAAATTACACCAAATAGCAAATACATGCAAACTGAGTAATTACATGCAAACTGAAGATGTGGTATAATCAGATGCAAACTGGAATATAACCTGTTTACAATCCGATGTCGACTCATGCCTATACCATGTAACGTATGCTTTATCACACCACTGTACCGCAATGTCATGACAAAAATAAAGAATTTAATATGGTGTAAAGTGTTTATTTTAGAGTAATCACTGTAAAAACATCCTTGTTCCTGCCGATTGCTTAAAATCTAGTAGCTCACTATAGATTAGCTACTTTTCCTTAACATGGCACACCGAATGCTAATGAAGTTATGAGAAGAACAGCGTGGAATATAGAACAGTTAATATTTAGTGCATTTAGAGGAAAATCCATTTGGACCCGCAACAATCACTTCCTCTGTAGTGGTTATGGTGGTGACAGCAGTGGCAGAGGTAACTTCAGAACAGGTATTTCCAGCAACTGATGATGACTCTGTGATGGTATTTGCCTGAGCTGGTTGGCTGCAATACGAATCTGGCTGAAAAGGTTCTGTGTTAGGCATTGTGGTTTCACTTGTGTTCACTACACTGCCTGGTTGCTCAGTACCTGAGTCAGAGTTCTCACCTGTAACATAGACTAGTAGGTATTGAGGAGTAACTGATTCACTGGTTTTGATGAAGATTTTAGAAGGCGTAATGGTCTTCATCTCAATACTGACAGCAATTGTTGTGTTGACTTCAAAGGTATGTACTTTTTTACCATTTACAGTTTGTGCCAGGAGTCGTACAGTTTGTTTAGTTCTGCTCTGGACATGAGTGACAGTAATGTTATCAACTGATTCCACTGTTGATGTTGGAATTACAACAGGGGTCACAGAAGTATTAGAGCATAGAGAATTTGTTGTAGCAGGATGATCGGTTGTCGTTGATGTATTGGTTGCTGAGCTGTTGCCATGAGATATATCTGTTGTGGATGCTGTAATGTTTATAGTGGGCATATCAGTGGTGGCTGCTGTAGTGCTTGTGTTGGGAATATCTGTGGTGGCTGCTGTAGTGTTTATAGGGGGTATATCAGTGGTTGCTGCTGTAGTGTTTAGAGGGGGTATATCAGTGGTGGCTGCTGTAGTGTTTGTAGGGGGTATATCTGTGGTGGCTGATGTAGTGTTTATAGGGGGTATGTCAGTGGTAGCTGCTGTAGTGTTTATAGGAGGTATATCAGTAGTGTCAGTGGTGGCTGCTGTAGTGTTTGTAGGGGGTATATCTGTGGTGGCTGCTGTAGTGTTTATAGGGGGTATGTCAGTGGTAGCTGCTGTAGTGTTTGTAGGGGGTATATCAGTAGTGGCTGCTGTAGTGTTTATAGGGGGTATATCAGTGGTGGCTGCTGTAGTGTTTGTAGGAGGTATATCTGTGGTGGCTGCTGTAGTGTTTATAAGGGGTATATCACTGGTGGCTGATTTAGTGCTTGTGCGGGGAACATCTGTGGTGGCTGCTGTAGTGTTTATAGGGGGTATATCAGTGGTGGCTGCTGTAGTGTTGATAGGGCGTATATCTGTGGTGGTTGTTGTATTTGGTGTAATAAGTTCAGTGGCTGTGGTAGGGGATATAGTTGTGGTGGTGGTAGTTGTAGCTGGTGTAGTTGTGGTGGTGGTTGTTGTAGTAGTGGGAGGATTCTCTGCAAAACAAAAACAAAAAACACATTTCATTAAGTGCAACATCATCATCCAGAAAAAAATAAGCAGTTGTAGAGTTATTCTGTTCATGCATCTTCTTGCGAGATATAGGATTTATTTTTCACTAAACACTGGTGACCTGAAATTCAAACTTACTCAATCTAGGCTAAAAGGGACGGAAAAATCATTGTCCTCCACATATATCTTGCGTAGATATATTGACTGTGGACAATAGACATGTGCATTTGTATTCGGCCGAATTGAATATCTTCTAAATTTAAAAAAACAGAAACTTTTTCATTCCAAATTCGACAGAATTTGAAATGGTTGAAAACTAACGTATTTGGAACAAATAGATTCACAGATTTTCAAATGTATTCATTTTCATAAGGATAGCAAATGTAGGATTTATATATTAAGTAACTGAAACAGCAAAATTAAGAAATGCTTTTTTTTTCCCCCTCTTAATTTTGATATTTCACCTGTTTAGTAGATAACTCCCTAATTTGGTATCCTTAAGTGGGATTGCCATAATTAAGGGTACCGAACGGGGGACTTATCTACCAAGCAACTGAAAGAGCAAATTCAGCTGTTTAGTAGAAAGCTCCATAATTGAATACCCTTATGTAGTATTTCCATCATTAAGAATTCAAAAGAGCCACCTAATGTTAATATTGAACAGATGTTAAAGCAAATGGGAAAAGCTGCACATCAGAGTAGCATGTTAATTATTGGAGATTTTAATTAACTCAGTAATTCAGCAAGGGAAAACAGTTTTTTTTGAAAATGAGAAAGTTATAGACAGAGAGCAAAACCAACTAAATTTTTTATTTCAGGTACATACATTCTAAAAAAAATAAATGAAGTGTAGATACACTGAAAACAGAGATGTTAACTAACAATCTTTCCTCAGTATATAGTGAGGAGGATCCTAAGGCAAGAGATGTACATGATTGTTGAAAATAATGTGCAGAAAAATTGTGATTGGATGACTCAAGACAAAGTACTGCAAAAACTTCAGAAAATTAATGTAAACAAAGTTCTTGGGCCTGATAGTATTTAAGTACACATGGTTAACCCCTTAACACCGCAGCCAAATGTACAAGTTGTGAACGAAACAAAATGTAAACAAAACCTGGCATTTGCGCTATATGTCTGTCAAACAATTCACCTCTTTCATATTAAATGCACCCCCCCTTATTATATATCATTTTATTCAGGGGAAACAGGGCTTTCATTTAATATCAAATATTTAGCTATGAAACATAATTTAATATGAAAAACATGGGAGAAAATAAGATTTTTTTTATTTTTTTAGCTCTACATGACATTTTAACTGTCAATGTCATAATACTGTTTGCTTTTACTGCAATAAAATACACATATTTGTATTCAGCAAAGTCTCACGTGTAAAACAGTACCCCCTATGTACAGGTTTTATGGTGTTTTGGGAAGTTACAGGGTCAAATATAGCGTGTTACATTTGAAATTGAAATTTGTCAGATTGGTTACGTTGCCTTTGAGACTGTATAGTAGCCCAGGAAATAAATTTACACCCATAATGGCATACCATTTGCAATAGTAGACGACCCAAGGTATTGTAAATGGGGTATGTCCAGTCTTTTTTAGTAGCCATTTGGTCACAAACACTGGCCAAAGTTAGCGTTAGTATTTGTTTGTGTGTGAAAAATGCAAAAAACGCCAATTTTGGCCAGTGTTTGTGACTAAGTGGCTACTAAAAAAGACTGGACATACCCCATTTGCAATACCTTGGGTTGTCTACTATTGCAAATAGTATGCCATCATAGGGGTAATTTTCATTCTTGGGCTACCATAGGGTCATAAAGGCAACGTAAGCAATTTGGCGAATTTTAATGTGAAAAAATGAAACACAAGCCTTATATTTGACGCTGTAATTTTTTAAAACACCATAAAACCTGTACATGAGGGGTACTGTTGTACTCGGGAGACTTCGCTGAACACAAATATTTGTGTTTCAAAACAGTAAAAAGTATTGCAGCAGTAATATCATCCGTGTAAGTGCTGTTTGTGCGTGAAAAATGCAAAAAACGTCACTTTTACTGGCGATATCATCGTTGTAATACATTTTACTGTTTTGAAACACTAATATTTGTGTTCAGCAAAGTCTCCCGAGTAAAACAGTACCTCCCATGTACAGGTTTTATGGTGTCTTGGAAAGTTATAGGGTTAAATATAGTGCTAGCAAATTAAATTCCTTATACTTTCGGCATGGGTTGTCAGGCAGGTCCCGCTAATTGTAATTAATTAGGATACCTAATTATGTAAAATTATTACATAAATATATGTGTAGAATTAATATATGTATATATATATATATATATATATATATATATATATATATTTTTTTTAAATTTTTAGTTATATATAGGTATATATATATAGTGATATATACGTATATATTTATGTATATAGATATATATATTTCGTTCTACGTGTATTTTGATATAAATATATATATTAATATCACAATACAGTTAGAACGAAATAAAACACATCTATATATTTTTTAATATTTTATTTTTAATTATTTTTTTAATGTAATTTTTTTACGTATTTACATATTTTTTTTTATATTATTTATAAATATATATATATATAACAATAATTATATATATATTTAATCAGTATAAGTCTACGTGTAATTTGATATTAATATATATATATATATATATATATATAAAATTATATATATTAATATTAAAATACACCTAGACGGTGTATGTGTGTGTGTGTATATGTGTATATATATATATACTTAGATCATATATATATATATATATATATATATATATATATATATATATATATAATATATATATATATGATCTAAGTATATATTTTTTTTTTACACTTATTTAATTAATTTTAATTTGATTTTCAGCCAGCAGGGGGACCAACTGTCATTACAGTTGGTCCCCCTGCTGGCAATGCCTGAGCCAGCTATACCGGCCATGTGATTGTGAGGTCCTTGCAAGGACCTCACTCTCACATGACCGGGGGACACCGGAGGAGGAAGATCTGCCGCGGAGGGGCTCCCTGGGAGTCCCCCCAACCGCGATCGCCGGCGTGGGACCACCGGCGACCGGGTAAGTTAAAAAAAAACGGCGGGCGTATATTTACGTCCTGCGGCGTTTAGAGCCGCTTTTAAAAGGACGTAAATATACGTCCGCCGGTCTTAAGGGGTTAAGGAGCGAAGTGTGGAAATACATGAACTTCTGTTTTAAATCTTTCAAGATTCTTTTCTGTCAGAAATTGTACTGAAGGATTAAAGGAAGTCTGGTGTGATTCCTATATTCACAAAGGATTACAAATAGTGATGTACCGAACTGTCCGCCGGCGAACAGTTCCCGGCGAACTTAGCGTATTCGCGTCCGCCACCGCGGGCGAACACATGCGGTGTTCGGTCCGCCCCCTATTCGTCATCATTGAGTAAACTTTGACCCTGTACCTCACAGTCAGCAGACACATTACAGCCAATCAGCAGCACACCCTCCCTAGCAGACCCTCCCACCTACTGGACAGCATCCATTTTAGATTAATTCGGAAGCTGCAACCATTTTTTATTTTTTTTTCAATTTTTTTTTTTTTTTTTAGTGCATATAAATGTTACAAGTAGATACTACCCCCAGACACTCTGTGTTACTGCAGATACTCCCTCCAGACACCCTGTGTTACTGCAGATACTCCCTCCAGACACTGACACAGAGCAGAATAGGGACTGTTCCCCCTACATAGGGTCACTTGGCAGATATGGATTGACACCTATCCTAAGGATCCCTGATAAACACTGACACGGAGCCCTCCATGGGTGAAGATGGATTAATTTTTTTTTGTGCTCTGGCTTTTTATTTTATTTTTAAGTTCGACGGGTATGATGGCTTTTTATTTGGCCTTTTTTGTGGCTAAAAAAATGAAGATTTTAGAAGAAGACGTTGAATAGTAAGTTGAATTTTACTTTACAGGGTAGTAATTTTATTCCCCCTTCACTATTTTTTAGGGTGAGGGGGGTAGGTAGGGGCTTTTTTATTTGGTTGTGTGACTAGGGGCTTGGGGACACACACTGCATACACACTATACACACACTACACACAATATACACACACACTGTACACACTATGCACACACACACACTACACACACTACACACACTGCATACACACTGCACACTCTATACACACACTGCATACACACACTGCATACACTCACTGCATACACTATACACACTCTATACACACTGCACACACTGCACACACTGCACACACTATACACACACTGCACACACTATACACACACTGCACACACTATACACACACTGCATACACACTATACACACACTGCATACACACTATACACACACTGCATACACACTATACACACACTGCATACACACTATACACACACTACACACTGTACACACACTATACACACACACTACATACACACTGCACACACTACACACACAATATACACACACACTGTACACACTATGCACACACTGTACACACTATGCACACACTGTACACACTGTACACACTATGCACACACTGTACACACTATGCACACACTGCATACACTATGAACACACACTACACACACTGCAAACACACACTATACACACTCTATACACACACTATACACACTCACTATACACACTATACACACTCACTATACACACTATACACACACTGCATAAACATACATTTAAAAAAAATTGCAGCTGTTTTTTACATTTCAAAGTTGGGGAGGGGGGTGCCAAATAAAGGATCCGCCCCGGGTGCCAAATGCTCCAGGTACGCCCCTGTATAGAGGGGAGCCATGTTTCCATCTATATACAGAGTAACATGGCTCCCTCTATATACAGAGGGGAGCCATGTTTACACGGTATATAGAGGGAAGCCATGTTATTCTGTATATAGAGGGAGCCATGTTTACACGGTATATAGAGGGAAGCCATGTTACTCTGTATATAGAGAGGAGCCATGTTTACACTGTATATAGAGGGGAGCCATGTTACTCTGTATATAGAGGGGAGCCATGTTTACACGGTATATAGAGGGAAGCCATGTTACTCTGTATATAGAGAGGAGCCATGTTTACACTGTATATAGAGGGGAGCCATTTTACTCTGTATATAGAGGGGAGCCATGTTACTCTGTATATAGAGGGGAGCCATGTTACTCTGTATATAGAGGGGAGCCATGTTACTCTGTATATAGAGGGAAGCCATGTTACTCTGTATATAGAGGGGAGCCATGTTACTCTGTATATAGAGGGGAGCCATGTTACTCTGTATATAGAGAGGAGCCATGTTTCTCTGTATATAGAGGGGAGCCATGTTACACTGTATATAGAGGGAGCCATGTTACACTGTATATAGAGGGAGCCATGTTTACACTGTATATAGAGGGGAGCCATGTTACACTGTATATAGAGGGGAGCCATGTTACACTGTATATAGAGGGGAGCCATGTTACTCTGTATATAGAGGGAGCCATGTTTACACAGTATATAGAGGGAGCCATGTTACTCTGTATATAGAGGGAGCCATGTTTACTCTGTATATAGAGGACTGTTTGCGGTGCGTTAAACGGGGAGTTTGGTCTGTCACTGTGAAGCGGGCGTAACCCTTACACTACCTGATCGATACAACATCATACCTGATGTTTTAAAGCACGTTATTCCAAACAATTTAGGAATGTTAGGTGATTTATGCCCTTTATGGATTAAAACCAGACTCTGCATCAACTATGTAATTTTCCATGGGAGTTTTGCCATGGATCCCCCTCCGGCATGCCACAGTCCAGGTGTTAGTCCCCTTGAAACAACTTTTCCATCACTATTGTGGCCAGAAAGAGTCCCTGTGTGTTTTAAAATTCGCCTGTCCATTGAAGTCTATGGCGGTTCGCATGGTTCGCGAACATTTGCGGAAGTTCGCGTTCGCCGTTCGCGAACCGAAAATTTCGGGTTCGCGACAACACTAATTACAAATCTTTGCCTGGAAATTATAGACCTGTTATCTTAATGTCTATGGCTGGAAGAGTATTTGAAGGGCTATTAAGGGATAATATTCAGGAATACATTGGGAAGAACATTGTTATTAGCAATAATCAACATGGTTTTATGAAACATAGGTCATGTTAAACTAATTTAATTTAATTCTACAAAGAAGTAAGTAGAAGTATAGAACAGGATGTTGCAGTGGATGTGATCTACTTGGATTTTGCCAAGGCATTTGATACGGTTCCTCACAATAGGTTAGTGTTCAAACTAAAAGAAATTGGTCTAGATGAACATTGGCTTAAAGAGCACAGAGTGTTGTCATTAATGGTATATTTTCAAGCAGGACACAAGTGGTAACTGGTGTCCCTTCAGGTTCTGTTCTGGGACCGCTTCTATTTAATACATTTATAAATAATATTGAAATAGGCATTGAAAGTCATGTTTCAGTGTTTGCAGATGATACAATACTTTGTAAAGTAATACAATGTGAGCAAGATATTGATTTACTGCAGAGGGATTTAGATATTTTGAGAGACTGGGCATTTAAACAGCAGATTCAATTTTATGTAGAAAAATGCACTTCATGGTAAAGAATACACAAGCAGCTTACACCCTAAATGGTAGTGAATTATGGATAATAACACACAAGAAGGATTTGGGAATTGTTATAGACAGCAAATTAGACAACAATGTGTAATGTCAATCAGTAGTTGCTAAGACCAGTAAGGTATTGTTATGCATAAATATGGTCATTAATTCTCAAGATGAATATGTAGTTTTGCTCTTTGTAAATCACTGTTAAGACCACACCTTGAATATGCGGGCTACAAAATGAATAAAAAAAATAGAGAATTTTAGTTAAGAAGAAAGGTTAACACATTTAGATCTCTTGAGTTTTATCAGAGTCTAAACAGATGGTTAAATAGCAATTGAATAAATACTTAACAAAAAATAATATTTAGGAATATGATTTGTAATTAGTGGGGCAATAGCTCCTTGATCCAAGGAAATATCTAACTTCCATTCTGGGGTCAACAAGGATTTTATTTCTAGTTTGTTCCAAAATTAGAAGTAGTGATGTCGCGAACATGAAATTTGCCGTTCGTGAACAGCGAACGCGAACTTCCACAAATGTTCGCAAACGGGCAAACCTGGCGAACCGCCATAGACTTCAATAGGCAGGCGAATTTTAAAACCCACAGGGACTCTTTCTGGCCACAATAGTGATGGGCCCCCACCCACCTGAGCGGTGGGTGGGGGCCCTACACAAGAATAAGGGGGACCTAATGTCCTCCCCCCTGGCCCCCACCCCTGAGTGGCGGGTGGGGGCCCTAAATACCAATAGGGGGGACCTAATGTCCTCCCCCTCGGCCCACACCCCTGAGTGGTGCGTGGGGGTCCTAAATAACAATGGGGGGAACCCAATGTCCTCCCCCCGGCCCCCACCCATAAACGGCGGGTGGGGGCCCTAAATACCAATAGGGGGACCTATTGTCCTCCCCCCCGGCCCCCACCCCTGAGCGGCAGGTGGGGGCCCTAAATACCAATAAGGGGGGACCTATTGTCCTCCCCCCGGCCCCCACCCCTGAGCGGTGGGTGGGGGTCCTAAATATCAATAGGGGGGACCTATTGTCCTCCCCCCGGCCCCCACACATGAGCGGCGGGTGGGGGCCCTAAATACCAATAGGGGTGACCTATTGTCCTCCCCCGGCCCCCAAACCTGAGTGGCGGTTGGGGGCCCTAAATACCAATGGCGGGACCTAATGCCCTCCCCCTGGCCCCCACCTATGAGCGGCGGGTGGGGGCCTTAAATCCCAATGGGGGGAACCTATTGTCCTCACCCCCGGCCCCCACCCCTGAGCGGCGGGTTGGGGCCCTAAATACCAATAGGGCGACCTAATGTCCTCCCCCTCGGCCCCCACCCCTGAGCGGTGCGTGGGGGTTCTAAATACCAATGGGGGGGACCTAATGTCCTCACGCCGGCCCCCACCCATGAGCGGCAGGTGGGGACCCTAATGTCCTCCCCCCGGCCCCCACCTATGAGCGGCGGGTGGGGGCCTTAAATCCCAATAGGGGGGGAACCTATTGTCCTCACCCCCGGCCCCCAACCCTGAGCGGCGGGTTGGGGCCCTAAATACCAATAGGGGGGACCTATTGTCCTCCTCCCGGCCAACACCCCTAAGCGGCGGGTGGGGGCCCTAAATACCAATGGGGGGACCTAATGTCCTCCCACCCCTGAGCGGCGGGTGGGGGCCCTAAATACCAATGGGGGGGGACCTATTGTCCTCCCCCCTGGCCCCCACCCCTGAGCGGTGGGTGGGGGCCCTAAATACCAATGGGGGGGGACCTAATGTCCTCCCCCCCGTCCCCCACCCATGAGCGGCGGGTGGGGGCCTTAAATCCCAATAGGGGGGGAACCTATTGTCCTCACCCCCGGCCCCCACCCCTGAGCGACAGGTTGGGGCCCTAAATACCAATAGGGGGGGGACCTATTGTCCTCCCCCCCGGTCCCCACCCCTGAGTGGCGGGTTGGGGCCCTAAATACCAATAGGGGGACCTAATGTCCTCCCCCTTGGCCCCCACCCCTGAGCGGTGGGTGGGGGCCCTAAATACCAATGGGGGGGACCTAATGTCCTCCTCCCGGGCCCCCACCCCTGAGCGGCGGGTGGGGGCCCTAAAAAAATGTTGTCCCCCCCAGGTGACTAGGGGTCCCCAAACCCCTAGTCACCTCCTCCCCCCCAAAACAAAATGGTCCACCTACCTGCCCCCTTCACCCTAAAAATAATGAGGGGGAAGTCAATAAAGCTAAAAACCTGTAAATAAATAAAAATAAACTTACAATTAGATGTCTTCTTTTTTCTAAAATCTTCATTCTTCAGCCCCCAAAACGGCCAAATAAAAAGCCAATATAACCGTCACACTTTGAAAAAACATACAAAAAAAAACTAGCACAAAAAAAATGTATCCTTCTTCACCCTTCGAGGGCAATCCCCGCGTACTGAGCTCCACAGGGCGGGTCAAGGCTTATAAAGCCTTGCCATGCCATGCAATTAGGCTTAGAACACTCTGATTGGTTGGTTTAAGCCAATCAGAGTGCTCTGTGTAATTTTACACAGCGTGGGAAAATTACAAAGAACTTTCACACGCTGTGTAAAATGACACAGAGCACTCTGATTGGGTGGCTTGAAATCATATTGGTATTTAGGGCCCCCACCCGCCGCTTAGGGGTGGGGGCCGGGGGGAGGACAATAGGTCCCCCCCTATTGGTATTTAGGGCCCCCACCAGCCGCTTTGGGGGGGCCGGGGGGGAGGACAATAGGTCCCCCCCTATTGGTATTTAGGGCCCCCACCCACCGCTCAGGGGTGGGGGGCTGGAGGGGGAGGACAATAGGTCCCCCCTATTGGTATTTAGGGCCCCCACCCGCCGCTCAGGGGTGGGGGCCGGGGGGAGGACAATAGGTCCCCCCCTATTGGTATTTAGGGCCCCCACCAGCCGCTTTGAGGGGGCCGGGGGGGAGGACAATAGGTCCCCCCTATTGGTATTTAGGGCCCCCACCCGCCGCTTTGGGGGGGGGGCCGGGGGGGAGGACAATAGGTCCCCCCCTATTGGTATTTAGGGCCCCCACCCACCGCTCAGGGGTGGGGGGCTGGAGGGGGAGGACAATAGGTCCCCCCTATTGGTATTTAGGGCCCCCACCCGCCGCTCAGGGGTGGGGGCCGGGGGGAGGACAATAGGTCCCCCCCTATTGGTATTTAGGGCCCCCACCAGCCGCTTTGGGGGAGCCGGGGGGGGAGGACAATAGGTCCCCCCTATTGGTATTTAGGGCCCCCACCAGCCGCTTTGGGGGGGGCCGGGGGGGGAGGACAATAGGTCCCCCCCTATTGGTATTTAGGGCCCCCACCCACCGCTCAGGGGTGGGGGGCTGGAGGGGGAGGACAATAGGTCCCCCCTATTGGTATTTAGGGCCCCCACCCGCCGCTCAGGGGTGGGGGCCGGGGGGAGGACAATAGGTACCCCCCTATTGGTATTTAGGGCCCCCACCCACTGCTCGGGGGTGGGGGCCAGGGTGCCTTTAGGGCCCCCACCCGCTCAAGGAGGGGGGGACCCTTTTTTTTTTTTTTTTTTTAACAGTGAGCAGCCACAGGCTGCTCACTGTTTAATATACATGCCCCTACTCGCGGTATTGTGAGTAGGGGCACAATTTACTAATACTAAGTAATTTTTACTTAGTTGTAGTAAATTTGGCTAAAAGACCACAAAAAAAAGGGGGCAGACCGAACATCACATATGTTCGCCATCCGTGGCGAACGCGAACACGCGTTCGCCAGGAACTATTCACCAGCGAACCGTTCGGGACATCACTAATTAGAAGTGCTTCAAACTGGATTTTTCACCTTCTTTTGGATCAACAGCTAAAACAGATGTGAGAAAGGCTGGACTTGATGGACACGTCTCTTTTCGGCTGTGTGACTGTGTAACTAAAACTATTTACTCTCAATTCTTCTGTAACTAGCAGTGAAAAATTACAATCAAGTGCAAATCTCAACTTTATTTTATATATAGAAATCAAGAAAGGTTCAAGATGATCTGGTTTTAATGACCACACACTGACTTTTATGCAAGTCCCCATGCAAGGGGACATCCCACAGGGTGGGACACAGTACAACCAATCCTTTACAGGCAAACCGTAAAACACACCCAGCACAAACATACAATCCCTCCCCTCTGCCTGTGATATAATTACTGAACACAATGGGTTAATGTAATTTATCACAGGCAGGAAGAATACACTTTTTTATACATATACTCTAAAAATATGCATCATATTCACATAAAACGTACATATTCAGAATCAGCATACTTTAAATATAAACCTAACCAAAAATCATACAAATCCCCCCAATAGATAAAAAGTTAACTAGGAGTCCTTTATGACTGACCGCAAGCACATTTTCCTGCCCAAAACAGTTTCATAGATTTGGGCTGTGCGGTCAGTCTATTTTACACAGAGAAATGACTAAGTCCCATTCGAAATCACGAATCGGGTCGTTCGTGCATATAGCTTAGTATAGCAGTGAGTTCAAAATGCCAAACGGGACTTAGTCTCTGCAGCGGTGTTCGTTGAAATGTGTAGCCGATTTCAGTTCCATGGATTTGGCTACACATACCGCTGACCTTGTTCGAATGAACAAAGATGGCCGCCGCCACGTTTTGGTTTGTTGAATGGCGGCCACTTCGACTACTTCGGCAGTTCGGCTGCATCCGAAGTGCCAATTTAAAGCTGCAGAACTGCTCCAATACAATTTAAAGGGGCAAGTCTTTTAAAATCCAATCTGCAAAAATATTCTCCTCTCCCTGCACAAGTGGCGAGGTTAATTTCGCCAAGTATATATTTGAACAATATTGGGCATACCCATACCCCATTGCACCGGTCTTAAACTCAAAAGCCTAGAGCTCATTCTTGGAGATTTCCCCTGCCAAACAAATTTCCTAAATCCTGTCTGTATCATTGTTATCCAAACCGCTGGAAAGCTAAGTAAGATTAATCTATAAAGATATATCCATTTAGGGATTTTAAAATTAAGATTTTAAAATGTTTACTCTACCCCACCATGAGATTGGCAATTTTCTCCAATCCATTAATTTTTTTATTGGTTTGTTTTAACAATAGTAAAAAGGTTTTTTCAACAATTTTTATAATATAGGCACTTATTTGAATTCCAAGATAATTCAATGCGTTTGACTCCCAGTTAAATCCATATTTACTACTTAATATTTTTTTTTCTCCATCTGTAATATTACATTTGATGTTTCCCAATTCAGCTTATAAGGTTAAGCTTGGATTTAATCTAAACAGTTTGAAATCTTCTAATTGCTGCCTACCCCTTATGGCCACTGCCAGGGGTTCCAAAGACATTATATATAATAAGGGTGACCGCGGGCAGAACGGTCTGGTTCCATTCCCCAATCTGAACCATCCAGAGATGAACCGGTTGCCCACAACTTTTGCTGATGGATTAACATAATTGCCTTCAAAATGAATCCTTCTATTCCAAATACCTTTAACCCCTTAAGGACCAAACTTCTGGAATAAAAGGGAATCATGACATGTCACACATGTCATGAGTCCTTAAGGGGTTAATGAATATTGTAAATATTCCCACCCAACCCTGTCAAAGGCCTTCTCTGCGTCCAATGACAGGGTTAGGAGGGGAATCTTTTTTTTTTTTTTTTTTTTGTGCTAGGTCCAATATATGTTAATTTACAAATGATAAATATCGATGACCTTCACACCTGATGAGGATTAACTATTTCCCTAATAATTATGTTAAATAGCGCTGCTATCATTGAAGCATACAGTTTAATAGCGACATTTTGGGTCACGATCAGGGCCGGCCTTAGGCCCTAAGGCGCCCTGTGCAAAAAATCTTCACAGCGCCCCCCCCATCATACCCCTTTATCCATGTACTGTGTGTGTCAATAGGTGTGTAGTGTAGTGGTAGCTGGGGGAGCAGGGGCAGTGTAGTGGTAGGTAGGGGATCAGGGGGCACAATGGTGGTAGGTGGGGGACCAGGTGGCACAGTGGTGGTAGCTGTGGGAGCAAGGGTAGTGTATTGGTAGGTGGGGGAGCAGAGGTAAAGTAGTGGTGGGTGGGGGAACATGGGGCACAGTGGGGGAGAAGGGGTAGTGTAGTGATAGGTAGGAGAGCAGGGGCACAGTGGGTAACTGGGGGAGCAGGGGTAGTGTAGTTGTAGGTTGGAGAGCAGGGTCACAGTGGGTAACTGGGGGAGCAGAGGCACAGTGGGAAGGTGGAGGAGCAGGGGCACAGAGGGTAGCTGGGGGAGAGGGGGCACAGTGGTAGTAGCTGGGGGAGAAAGGGCACAGTGGTAGTAGCTGGGGGAGAGGGGGCACAGTGGTGGTAGCTAGGGGAGCAAGGGGAACTGTAGGTAGCTGGGGGAGCAGGGGCACTGATAGGCTAGGGGGGGCAGGGGGCACAGTTAGGCTAGGTGGGGAGGAGGGGCACTGTGTGCAGCGGGGGGAGCAGGGGCACAGTTAGGCTAGGTGGGGAAGCAGGGGGCACAGTGGGTAGCTGGCGGAGCAGGGGGCACAGTGGGTAGGTAGGGAGCAGGGGCACAGATAGGCTAGGTGGGGGGCAGGGGGCACAGTTGGGCTAGGTGGGGGGCAGGGGGCACAGTTAGGCTAGGTGGGGGGGCAGGGGGCACAGTTAGGCTAGGTGGGGAGCAGGGGCACTGTGGGGAGCTGGGGAGCAGGGGCACAGTTAGGCTAGGTGGGGAAGCAGGGGCACAGTGAGTAGCTGGGGGAGCAGGGGCACAGTTAAGCTAGCTGGGGGTGAGAAGGCACAGCGGTGGCAGCTGGGAGAGTGGGGGCACAGTGGAGCACAGTGGTGGTAGCTGAGGAGCAAGGGGCACAGCGGGTAGGTGGGGGAGCAAGGGGCACAGTGAGTAGGTGGGCGAGTAAGGGGCACAGTGGGTAGGTGGGGCATAGTGGGTAGGTGGGGAGCATGGGAGCACAGTTAGGCTAGGTGGGCAGCAGGGGCACAGTGGGTAGCTGGGGGAGCAGGAGCACAGTTAGGCTAGGTGGGGAAGCAGGGGGGCACAGTGGGTAGCTGGGGCGCAGTGCACAGATAAGCTTGCTGGGGGCGAGGGGGCACAGCGGTGGTAGCTGGGGTAGAGGGGGCACAGTGGTGGTAGCTGGGGGAGAGAGGGCACAATGGTGGTAGCTGGGAAGCAAGGTGCACAGCGGGTAGGTGGGGAAGCAAGGGGCACAGTGGGTAGGTGGGAGAGCAAGGGGCACAGTTATGGTAGCTAGGGCACAGTGGATAGGTGGGGGAGCAATGGGCACAGTTAGGGTAGGTGGGGAAGCAGGGGGCACAGTTAGGGTAGGTGGGGAGCAGGGGGCACAGTTAGAGTAGGTGGGGAGCAGGGGGCACAGTTAGGGTAGGGGGAGCAGGGGGCACAGTTAGAGTAGGTGGGGAGCAGGGGGCACAGTTAGAGTAGGTGGGGAGCAGGGGCAAAGTTAGAGTAGGGGGGAGCAGGGGGCACAGTTAGAGTAGGGGGGGAGCAGGGGGCACAGTTAGGGTAGGGGGAGCAGGGGGCACAGTTAGAGTAGGTGGGGAGCAGGGGGCACAGTTAGGGTAGGGGGAGCAGGGGGCACAGTTAGAGTAGGTGGGGAGCAGGGGGCACAGTTAGAGTAGGTGGGGAGCAGGGGGCACAGTTAGGGTAGGGGGGAGCAGGGGGCACAGTTAGAGTAGGTGGGGAGCAGGGGGCACAGTTAGGGTAGGGGGAGCAGGGGGCACGGTTAGGGTGGATGGGGGAGCAGGGGGCAGTGTGGTGGTAGATGGGGGAACAGGAACTCCTTCCTGCTTCCCCTAACTTACCAGAGGGTTCGCCTGCCTGTAGCTCCGCCCCGCTTCCCATGTAGCTCCGCCTCCGATCAGCGTTTAACCCCGCCCCCTTTCTCTCACTGAGATCCGAGTGGGGAGTCTGGGGACTATCAGTGAGGGCAGCATTAAGAGGCAGGGGGGCGGAGCGCGGCCACGCTACACAGCGCAGCCTGTATTAGGGGAGAGCTCTGAGCTCTCCGTCACAGGCTGTCACTAGGAGAAAGTGCGAGCTGTGTCAGCCACAGGGCGCCCCCTGGTCCATGGCGCCCTGTGCGGCCGCACAGCTCGCACACCCCTAAGGCCGGCCCTGGTCACGATTGGGCGATAGTTAGTAACCTCCAAACTACCTTTATCAGGTCTCAAAATTGGTATTATATTTGATTGTAACATTTCAGTTGGAATTGGATTTCCCATTTTAAAGTTGTTAAAGAGTTTCAAAAGTTGAAGTTTAAAATGATCTCTTAAAATGTTATAGAATTTATTTGAAAACCTATCCGGACCAGGGTATTTCCTCACTTTAAGATTCCCAATGGCTTTAATTAGCACTTCTTCTCTAAAAGGTATATTCAAAACAGCCAGTTGTTGTGTAATTTGAGTGTTTTTATACTTCTTTTGTAGTGATGTACCGAACTGTTCGCTGGCGAATAGTTCTGGGCGAACATAGCGTGTTCGCGTTCGCCACGGCGGGCGAACACATGCGCGGTTCAATCCGCCCCCTATTCGTCATCATTGAGTAAACTTTGACCCTGTGCCTCACAGTCAGCAGACACATTCCAGCCAATCAGCAGCAGACCCTCCCTTCCAGACCCTCCCACCTCCTGTACAGCATCCATTTTAGATTAATTCTGAAGCTGCATTCTTAGATAGAGGAGGGAAAGTGTAGCTGCTGCTCATTTGATAGGGAAATGTATAGCTAGGCTAGAGTATTCAGTGTCCACTACAGTCCTGAAGGACTCATCTGATCTCTGCTGTAAGGACAGCACCTCAAAAAGCCCTTTTTAGGGCTAGAACATCAGTCTGCTTTTTTCCCTGTATAATCTAATTGCAGTTGCCTGCCTGCCAGCTTCTGTGTCAGGCTCACAGTGGATACTGTGCCCACTTGCCCAGTGCCACCACTCATATCTGGTGTCACAATACCTTGCATTTAAAAACAAATTTTTTTTTCCCCCTGTAATAGATTGAATAGCAGTTAGTTGTCTTCAAGCGTCTGTGTATCAGGCCTACAGCGTGTACTCTGCAAACCGCTGCCAGTGCACAGTGCGACTCATATCTGGTGTCACAATAGCGTGCATTTAAAAACCCAAAACCTTTTTTTTCACTGTAATAGATTGAATAGCAGTTAGTTGTCTGCAAGCGTCTGTGTGTCAGGCCAACAGCGTGTACTCTACCAACCTCTGCCAGTGCACATTGCCACTCAAATCTGGTGTCACAAAAGAGTGCATTTAAAACCAAAAAACTTTTTTCACTGTTATAGATTGAATAGCAGTTAGTTGTCTTCAAGCGGGTGTGTCAGGCCTACAGCATGTACTCTTCCAACCTCTGCAAGTGCACATTGCCACTCATATCTGGTGTCACAATAGCGTGCATTTAAAAACAATTTTTTTTTTTCACTGTAATAGATTGAATAGCAGTTAGTTGTCTTCAAGCGTCTGTGTATCAGGCCTACAGCGTGTACTCTGCCAACCTCTGCCAGTGCACAGTGCCACTCATATCTGGTGTCACAATAGCGTGCATTTAAAAACCCAAAACCTTTTTTTTTCACTGTTATAGATTGAATAGCAGTTAGTTGTCTTCAAGCGTCTGTGTATCAGGCCTACAGCGTGTACTCTGCCAACCTCTGCCACTGCACAGTGCCACTCATATCTGGTCTCACAGTAGCTTGCACGCATAGTACCACTAATCCAAAAAAAAATGACAGGCAGAGGCAGGTCACCCCGCAGGGGCCGTCGTGGTCGTGGTGCTGTGATTCCCTTTTGCCCTAGAATAATGGCCAATTTTCAGAGGCCACGTACCCTGAACTTGAAAAGTTCTGAGGACATAGTTGACTGGCTAACACAGGACACCCAATCTTCTACAGCTTCCGCTCGGAACCTTGACGCACCATCCTACTCCAGCTCAGCTTCGGGCACCTCTCAAGATACCACTCACCCGCCTGCCGCCACCACCAACACTAGCACCACAGCCGCTTCACTTTATCTGTCAGAGGAGTTATTTACACATCTGTTTGAAGAAATGAGTGATGCGCAACCATTATTGCCAGAGGATGTAGATAACAGGGATATGTCTCAGGCAGGCAGCATTACACACATGGACGTACAGTGTGTTGATGATTATGTTGTACCCGCTGCTGCTTCCTTTGCTGAGTTGTCAGATACAAGTGAAGCAGTTGATGATGACGATGCGTCCATGGATGTCACGTGGGTTCCCGCTCGGCAAGAAGAAGAACAGGGTGACAGTTCAGATGGGGAGACAGAGAGGAGGAGGAGACGAGTTGGAAGCAGGGGGAGGTCATCGCAAGGAGCTAGTGGCACAGTCAGACAGCATGCATCGGCACCCGGGGTCAGCCCGACAGCATGCCAATCAACGCATGCTGTGTCCACCACCAGAATGTCGTCATTGCAGAGCTCAGCAGTGTGGCATTTTTTTTGTGTGTCTGCCTCTGACAACAGCGATGCCATTTGCAACCTGTGCCAAAAGAAACTGAGTCATGGGAAGTCCAACACCCACCTAGGTACAACTGCTTTGCGTAGGCACATGATCGCACATCACAAACGCCTATGGGATCAACACATGAGTACAAGCAGCACACAAACTCAAAGCCACCATCCTCCTCCTGGTCCAGCATCTTCAGCCACGTCAACCACTGCTGTCCTCCTTGCCCCCTCTCAACCATCCGCCACTCCGTCTCTCGCCTTGAGCAGTTCCCGCTCATCTACCCACAGTCAGGTGTCTGTCAAGGACACGTTTGAGCGTAAGAAGCCAAAGCCAAGTCACCCCCTTGCCCAGCGTCTGACAGCTGGCTTGTCTGAACTATTAGCCCGCCAGCTTTTACCATACAAGATGGTGGAGTATGAGGCGTTCAAAAAATGTGTAGCTATTGGGAGACCGCAGTGGAAGGTACCCGGACAAAATTTATTTTCACAAAAGGCAATCCCCAACCTGTACTCGATTGTGCAAAAGGAAGTAATGGCATGTCTAGCACACAGTGTTGGGGCAAGGGTCCATCTGACCACTGATACCTGGTCTGCAAAACACCTACACTGCGCATTGGGTAAACCTGCTGATGGCTGCCAAGCATGGAATGCGTGGCTCTGCAGAGGACTTGGTGACACCGCCACGACTTGCAGGCAGGCCTGCTGCCACCTCCTCTACTCCTCCTACTCCATCCTCTTCCATAACCTCCTCGGCTGAGTCCTCTTCTGCTGCTGCGTCTTGCTCCACATCAACGGCACCCCCCCAGCTCCCCAGGTACTATTCCACATCCCGGATACGGCAGTGTCACGCCGTCTTGGGTTTGACTTGCTTGAAAGCAGAGAGTCACACCGGACAAGCACTCCTGTCCGCCCTGAACGCACAGGTGGAAAAGTGGCTGACTCCGCAGCAACTGGATATCGGCAAAGTGGTTTGTGACAACGGAAAAAATTTGTTGGCGGCATTGAAGTTGGGCAAGTTGACACATGTGCCATGCATGGCACATGTGTGTAATCTGATCGTACAGCGCTTTGTGCATAAGTACACAGGCTTACAGGACGTCCTGAAGCAGGCCAGGAAGGTGTGTGGCCATTTTAGGCGTTCCTACACGGCCATGGCGCACTTTGCAGATAGACAATTTGTGCTGAACTTCTGGCAAGTATTGACATAATTGATGACATCAACCTTAAGAGAGGGCCACCAGAACTTTCTGGTTACCGCTGAAATGGTTTTGCGTATACCTGGATGCCCAGCTGTAACGTTGTTATGAAACATGGAAAGAATCGCCCTTCATTCAGTCTCAGGAACAAACAGGAGACCTGCAGGTTTATTACTAAGTGCCTGAGGTTGCGCCTCGATTATCACACCAAGAAGAGGCAAGGGACAGTGGAAGCCAAAATACATTCAGGAGGAATAATAGGAGTGTTCTCTTGCTCCGGTTTTTCCTCCGTCTCAAACTGTCTAGATAATATATCATGTTCCTAGTACTAGGCCTATAAGTTATGATATAATTGAAACGAGAAAGAAACAGAGACCATCTATCCTGTCTGGATGACATTCTTTTAACCTCTCCGATATAATCCAGGTTTTAACGATCGCTTATGATGATCAGGGGGTCTTTGGATCCTTCCACTAGATGTCTCCACTCTGTATGCCAATATGATAGCCAATAGCTCTCTGTTACCTATGTCATAATTTCTCTCCGCTGGGGATAGCTTTTTAGAAAAGAAGCCACATGGGTGCAGGGCTTCAGAGGCATCAACTTCTAATATGAAAGGTCTGGTGGGATCTGGATGAGCAAGTATAGGGGCTGAAGCAAATGAAGCCTTGAGTTTTCAAAGGCATTAATGGCTTCTCTTTGCCATAATGTACCTTTTACTGTCTTACATGTCAAATTTGTGATTGGGTCTATTATCGCAGAAATTTTAATAAATCTACGATAATTGGAAAACCCGATGAACCTTTGGATAGCCTTTAAACCATGAAGTAGAGGCCATTGCAACACCGCTTCTAGTTTCTTGGGATCCATCTTGAATCCTGAGGCAGATATCATATAGCCAAGAAATTGTACCTCCTTCTGATCAAATAGACATTTGTCTAGTTTACAATACAGTAAACATTGAGTAAGGTCTGTAGAACTAGTTTAACTTGTGCATGGTGAATGTCTATCTCAGGTGAGTATATCCGTATATCACCTAGATATACTAACACGAAGGAATAAATACAATCTCTCAATAAATCATTGATGAGATCCTGGAAAACAGCGGGGGCATTGCATAACCCAAAAGGCATGACTAGGTATTCGTAATATATACACCAAAAGCAAGTAAAAAATAGGCGTTAGTAAAAATTGTCTAAAAATCTAAATATAAATACCAAGGAATATTATAAAACAAAAAAAGCTGCACCTAAATAAGTGTAAAGCTCCAACACAACACTCATATAATACAAAAAAACTCCAAATAAAGGTGCACTGTGTCTTTAAGACCAAATTTCTAAAGTGCCACAAGTGCAAATTATAATAAAGTGCAAAGTGATATAAAGTGCACTCAATGTGTATAGTGATATCTTAAAAAAATAACTTATACATACATATATGTGTCCTCTCCAGTGACAGTAAACATATGGAAGAGAGAGACACAAAAAGACAATAATAGTGTAAATCTGTTAAAAAAACAATTAATAGTATAATATAAAAGTTTACACTCACAAAGATAGAGCAGAAAAAGCCTGCTCTAACTGTATCAGCTTCTTCAAATATTCCCTTAACATAGTTACATAGTTACATAGCTGAAAAGAGACTTGCGTCCATCAAGTTCAGCCTTCCTCACATTTGTTTTTTGCTGTTGATCCAAAAGAAGGCAAAAAAATAAACCAGTTTGAAGCACTTCCAATTTTGCAACAAGCTAGGAAAAAAATTCCTTCTTGACCCCAGAATGGCAGTCAGATTTATCCTTGGATCAACCAGTTATTACCCTACTGTTAGAGGCTTGGTGATTCTGTTACGCTACAAGGGGTGATTTGGGTTGGAACTCAACTGCAGCTTGTAAACTCCCTAATTACAATAGTGAAGAAATGGAGAATCCTTAAGGATCAATACTGTAGCTTTAAGAAAAGAGAGAATCACTGGTAACTTGATTCAACCAAAGTTTTAATAAGTGTTAAACTTAAATGAATTGCATTTAGGCAATAATCCAATAAGAAGTACAAGTAATCTACAACACAAAGTTCAGTATTAAGTATTTCTTCAGAGATGCATTAAGTAGCATTAGTTCATGAGAATAATCTTCAATAGGAACAATAATCAATTAGCTGAGAATAGTTGCAAAGCAAGAACAGTTCATAGTGAATAAGCATGATGGGAGTTGTCCTTCATGAGATTAGTAACTTGTAGCAATGGAAGTATTTGCAATGCAAGAAACAGTTCATAGAATAAATGATTTTGTAATCAATTAGCTGAAAGATATACTTAAGGTTTATATGGGTAGTCCTCCAATAGTCCAGACATATTGTCCACTTGCAAAGTAGCAAAGTTTCCTTTCTCCAGTAATCCTTTATGGCTTGCAGCAATCCTTGCATTTGCTCAAAGGCTGGAAGGGTTTGTCTGGTGCAGGTTTCCCAGTAGCTGAGCCTATGGAGCTCCACAGAGGCAACTCACACGTTAGCTCAAACAATCAATCACCAAGCACCCTCCCTCTGGCCCAGTCTCCCTAAATACTGTCAGAGCTGTGTCAGAGGGGGGTGGAGTCAGGCTCCTCACTGCTGAGAACTTAACCCTGAAGTGTTACTCCATGACACCTACATTGAAAGATTATATCCTTGAATATTCTGTTTTTGCAAGTATGCATCTAGTAGCTGTTTGAACATCTGTATGGACTCTGATAAAACCACTTCTTCAGACAGAGAATTCCACATCCTGATTGATCTTACAGTAAAAAAAAACCTTTCCTTTGCCTTAGACGAAATCTTCTTTCTTCCAGTCTAAACGCATGGCCTCGTGTCCTATGTAAAGTCCGGTTTGTGAATAGATTTCCACACAATGGTTTGTATTGGTCCCGAATATATTTGTATAATGTTATCATATCCCCTCTCAGGCAACGTTTTTCTAAACTAAATAGGTTTAAATTTGTTAATCTTTCTTCATAGCTGATATGTTCCATTCCTTTTATTAATTTTGTAGCCTGCCTCTGTACTTTTTCTAGTGCCATAATATCCTTCTTTAGAACAGGTGCCCAAAATTGCACAGCATATTCAATATGTGGTCTTACCAGTGATTTTATAAAGAGGCAAAATGATATTCTCATCCCGAGAATGAATGCCCTTTTTCATGCATGACAATACCCTACTGGCCTTGGCCACTGCGGATTGACATTGCGCATTGTTGCATAGTTTGTTGTCTATAACAATTCCCAAGTCCTTTTTGTGTGTTGTTATCCCTAATTCGCTTCCATTTAGGGTATACGTTGCTTGTGTATTCTTTACGCCGAAGTGCATAACTTTGCATTTTTCAACATTAAATTTCATCTGTTATTTAAATGCCCAGTCCTCCAGTCTATCTAAATCCCTCTGCAGCAAAGTAATATCTTGCTCACATTGTATTATTTTACAAAGTTTTGTGTCATCTGCAAACACTGAATCATGACTTTCAATGCGTTCTTCAAGATCATTTATAAACATGTTAAATAGAAGGGGTCCCAGAACAGACCCCTGAGGGACACCACTTGCCTGCTCTGTCCAGCTTGAAAATTTACCATTAACGACAACTCTTTGTACTCTGTTTTTAAGCCAATGTTCTACCCAAGAACAAGCATTTTCATCTAGACCAATTTCCTTGAGTTTGAACACTAATCTTTAAGGAAAAGGACTGCACGGACGAATAGTTTCCATTCACATATTTAATGCCCAACTCTGCACAGGTACTTCACCTTCCTCTGCATACAGTACACGATAAAATATAACAGCCCGTTTATACTTTGGGGTGTCGACAAGTCCCTCAGTTTTCAGCCGATACTGTTGCTGCTGTCTCTGGTTCAGAATGCGTGGTGGGGGTTTGCGTGATGACGTGTTTCGCCGCATGAAGCCGTGAACACGGCGAAACGCGTCATCACACAAACCACGCATTACGCACTACCGGTAACTCCTCCTCCCGGAAGTCTGGACCAGAGACAGCAGCAACAGTATCGGCTGAAAACTGAGGGACTTGTCGACACCCCAAAGTATAAATGGCCTGTTATATTTTATCGTGTACTGTATGCAGAGGAAGGTGAAGTACCTGTGCAGAGTTGGGCAATAAATATGTGAATGGAAACTATTCGTCCGTGCAGTCCTTTTCCTTAAGGGAATATTTGAAGAAGCTGATACAGTTAGAGCAGGCTTTTTCTGCTCTATCTTTGTGAGTGTAAACTTTTATATTATACTATGAATTGGGTTTTTTAACAGATTTACACTATTATTGTCTTTTTGTGTCTCTCCCTTCCATATGTTTACTGCCACTGGAGAGGACACATATATGTATGTATAATTTAATTTTTTAAGATATTATCACTATACACATTGAGTGCACTTTATATCACTTTGCACTTTATTATAATTTGCACTTGTGGCACTTTAGAAATTTGGTCTTAAAGACACAGCGCACCTTTATTTGGAGTTTTTTAGGTATTCGTAATGCCCATTACGGGTATTAAACACGGTTTTCCATTCATGTCCTTCCTTGATTCCAACTAGATTGTAAGTGCTCCTTTAATCCAGTTTAGTAAATATCTTAGCCCCTTCTAAGAGTTCTGAAATAAGTGGTATAGGGTTCCTTATAGTGATTTTATTAAGTGTCCTGTAATCATAGGTACCTGGCAATAGATCTATAGGACAATCATAGGATCTAGGCGGTGGAAGTGTATCGGCACGTACCTTGTTAACCACCTCTTTTACTTCCCCATATTGGAAGGGAACCATAGTGGACAATGGAGAGGCAGTAGGAACATTGATTTTGTTATAGGCTTTAAACATCTGTTATAACATCCTTCACTCCACTTTAGTATCTCCCCTTTTCTCCAATCTATATGTGGATTGTGTTTGATTAACCATGGAAAAACAAGTTACAATGGTACAAGAGGGTGAGGAGATAAATTTTCAGGTTATCTGTTTCTTATGCAAGGCCCCTACTTGCAATGAAACAGTTAAGGTCTCATGGGTAATGAGCGGATTCCTAAGAGGTCTACCATCTCCCTTAAAAGGTATTTTGTGTGTGAACACAAAGTAAGCATCAATAAAGCTTTCTGCTTCTCCTGAGTTAGGGCTTTGCAATTGACCTCAAAGTTGTGTTACAAAAATGGTAACAGAAAGGAGAAGTCACGAAAGAGGCATCCAACACGCAGAATTAAGTAAAACACGTAACAAAAGACAAACGGTAACAACGTAGTACTGGGAGTTAGAATTGCTGAGTTTAACGTAATAGAATAAGCGGTCATGAGCTGAGGTCAGAAAGGATAAAATACTGTAAGAACAAAGCCAATGAGTCAGGGATACCAGAAATATGGGAAGCCAAGCCAAGATCAAAAACCAATAAACAGAATCAGGAATGTGCACTCTTGGATAACCAACAGGATGGAAACCACGACAGGGCACTGAACAACTGTAGCGACCGGCGTACTTCCTAAAGCTGGACCTGGCCACTGTATTAGGAGCTGCATGGAGGGAGATGCGCTGGAGGTAAAGTGAGTAACCTCTCCCTCATTTAGTGTGACCGCACTGATCAGATATGGTCACATTGTGGTGCCGATCAGGCACTGTGATAGTGTGACTGCATCGATCTGACACTAACATTGCTATTCATCATATATATGATTCATTGTCCTTTAATTTCTTTAAATTATTTCTGTCTCTTATTGTGTTACTTATATTATTTCCACTCCACTTCACACTTTAATTCCCTTACTGTTTAACTTTCTTCTCCTTGTGCTTTTTTTTAGTAAGTGATTACTATTCCATTATAATCTTAATAATCTTAACTGTTTACCCCTTGTGAAGAAAATTGACTTATTTGACATTTTCTTCTTTATTCGTTTGTTTCCTCCATTCACTGCATGGATATTGGATATTAGTTCGGTAGTTTGAAACTACCGAACACCAACCACCCTCCTGGCTCATTAAGTTCAAAAGAACCAACGATTAAGTGCTCCCTGGGTGGCCGCTGTTCGTATAGCCGAACGCCACGTGGAAAGGAAAACGGCGGCCATCTTGTTCGCACGAGGGGAGTCAGCGGGACTTGGTCCTCGAGTGTCTGGAACTAAAATCGGACACTCAACCTCACGAACCACCGCTGAAACTACCGAACACCGGCTTCTCTTAATTACCGAACAGCCAGAAGAGCGCCATTCGGTAGTTTTGTTCATACAGACAAGGGGAACAATCACTCCTATGAGCCAGGAGGATCCATTCGGTACTTTGTTAGTTTTTTACCTTTTTCTTAATTGACCGACCGCACACGCTGAATTCGTGGAACTGTTTTGGGCAGGAGCCGTGTGTGTGGTTGGTAAAACATGACTTCCATACTTTTTAAGAACCCCTGAATCGATCTGGGTGAAATTTGGATATGTTTGTCCCCCAGATCGGAGCTATCAGGGGATATGTAATTTGTGGGGATACCGTGTGGGGAGAGGGGTGTTCCAACTTTTGGGGAAATTGTGTGCCCTCTGCCTGGAGATAATTGATTTATTCCTTAACTTATCTCAATATCTCCCAGACAGAGGGAAGGCATGTATTACTGTAAAACTGTATGATGATTGGTCAATGTCTTTGTTTGCTGTGGGAGGTCCTCTTGCAGGAGGATTTCTCATAAAAGCCAGTGTGTTTTCAATAAAGATCATTCCTGTTACACCCTTCATGAAGTCTAGGCTCATGTTTGGGGAATATTCTATTTGCTGGGGAGAATCGTCTTGGCATCTGCATTCATCTACACTATTCCTCTACTTCCTGCTGCAGCTATAATCACTTATGCTCAGCTGTTGGGAAAGGAATAGAAGACCGCAGTACCATAACCACTGCAGGTCTTAACACCCCTCTTTACCTTTTCCATTCTATAGATACAATATTTAATTTCTTACTTCTTAGTGTCACTTATTAATTTCCTATAATTTATAGTCTCATAACATTGCTATTTATAACTTATATGTCATCCTAAGACGGAAGAAAAAAAAAAAAAGGGAAACCAAATAAAAAAATTGATTTTTTTCCTTTTCCTTTCTTTTCTTTAAAAAAGTAACTTCTTATAAATATTTTCCTGTGACCTTCATGTGTTGCTGCTATTCCTGTAGGGAAAGTCCACATATATCTAATGTCTTTAGATCTTAGTGTTATAAGAGAATCAAATTGTCTCCTTTGTAATCTCGTATTGATCGACAAGTCTGGAAATAACCAAATATTATCATAGTCAGTGCCTTTTTTCTCTTTCTCCCTATAAGCTTTAATAACCTGTTATATAAATCTAGAGAAAAACAAAAATATAATTCCTGGAGAACCAGGAAGAATAGATGGGTGGATTGGCGCTATTGGTAAAAGATGCAGCTACTCCCAAGTGCTATAGAATCACCAAAAAAGCACAATGAACATACATAGAAAATAGCAAGTTAGATTTAGGGAGGTGCAACAGAAATTAAATAATAAACAAGTTTATACTTATATTAGGTGAATCTTGATTTCAACCTAAAATTAAAGAAAAATGCATAGCATAATACTGTAACACTTAAAAGCAGAATAAAATCGGAGGTAATGGGTCACTCACGATCTGCAGAGCCTTAGGAAACAGGCTCTAGCTGTAAAGGCATGTGAATAATAAGCTTATTCAAGCTATCTCCACCGGTTTCTGGTAATAAGGCACTTTTTCACACCACAAAGAACCACAGCGGAATAAAATAAAGTAGAAAAGTTTTACTTGTTAAAAAATAATAAGAACAAAGGCACAACGCGTTTTCGACCGTGGTTCGCAGGTTCGCGCCCAGCTATGCTAATTTGTTTATGGCATATTGGGAAAAAGAATTTGTTTATTCCCAGCATGGCTGGAGCGCGGACCTGGCCCTATACAAACGCTACATCGACGATATTTTTATTATTTGGAGAGGAGATTCCAATTCCTTTCTAGATTTTTTCAATTTCTTGAATTCTAATCAGTGGAATGTCCTGTTGACTCAAGAGTTTAGCCAACAGAGCATTCACTTCCTCGACTTAGAAATCTCCATTAAAAATTCCAACATTGTTACCCAGACTTATTTTAAGCCAGTGGATGTAAATGGTTATATTCATAAAGAGAGTTGCCATTTCCATCCCTGGCTTAATAATATACCTAGAGGGCAGTTTCTCCGTATGAGACGCAACTGCACCAAATTGGAGACTTTTGATTCCCAAGCAGAATTTCTTAAGGGTAAATTTACTAATCGAGGTTATTGTAGCGAAGATTTGGATCGAGAGACTCAGAAAATTAGGTCAATGGATAGGGATTCCTTATTGGAATACCAACAAAATAATTCAGGAGAAAATAAAGATAAAATACCTTTTATATTTAATTATAATCAGGAACACAAAGCACTAAAAAACTGGCACATCCTCCAGCAAGATGGAGAGATTCTACCCTATCTGGAAGAAAGACCAAAATTAATTTTCAGGGGAGCGAAAAATCTAAAACAAAAATTAACATCCAGCTATTTAGATGTGCCTAAACAGAAAGATAACTTTCTGGGTAATTATAAAACATCAAAGAAGGGATTCCACTATTGTGGAGCATGTATGGGCTGTAAAAATCTTAAAAATAAACCTAAACAGCTAGAAGAATTTAAGTCTAAAATGGGGTCTAAGATTTTTAAAATTAAGTCGTTTATTACTTGTCACACCAATAATGTTGTGTACTTGCTCACGTGTCCTTGTGGACTGCAGTATGTAGGGAGGACATCTAGGAGCCTCAAAACAAGGATACGTGAGCACATATATAATATAAAGAGAGGTTTTCTTAAACACAACGTGTCTTCCCATTTCTTTAATGTTCATGGAGGAGACCCTACTGGGCTCACTTTTCATGCCATCCAAAAAATGAACTGCTATTGGAGAGGAGGCCATGTTGAGTCCACCCTTAATCGTTGTGAAATGAGATGGATTTTCAATTTGGAGACTCTATCTCCAGGTGGGCTCAACTTGGATTTTGAAATGGCAGCTCTCATTTAATTTCATTACACTAATTTTATTTATACCATTCCAATATATTATAAATATAAGAAAATAAAAACATTTTTTATCTTATTTACTCTTTATAATGGGTTCCTTTAAATATGTATATCAGTAGGTTACCAATACTTTGACAAATGTTTTTTATCCGTTAGTCTCTCCCTTTAAAATGATTATCAAGTGAATTCTATGCCAGACCTCAAAATGGCATTTTTCTGTAAAGAGGACTTTTCTCTCATCCAATAATATGAAATGAAGAATCTCCCGATCACATGATACGTCAGGACGAATCACGTTGACGTCATGACGTCAGTAAAACCGGAAGATACCATCTTGGTATCCCGGATGAAAGAATATGCCGAAAAATTCAAGGAGAATTGGGGGTCTTTTGAGTACATTTATATTATTGACATGAATGTTTATATGATACATGATGTATAACTAGGTTTATAATGCTGTAAAACAGTGTATTTTAGTAGATTGTATGAGCGTTTAATAATCTGACCTTCCCAATATGGCGGAGGCAAGTCGGAAAGACCATATATGGTCCTCCAATTAACATGTGTTTGTGATTGCTTAATTAATTCATATGTATAAATTAGAATGAAATGTAGCTTATGGATTATGCACCTGAGGAAGACCTGTTACGGTCGAAACGCGTTGTGCCTCTGTTCTTATTATTTTTTAACAAGTAAAACTTTTCTACTTTATTTTATTCCGCTGTGGTTCTTTGTGGTGTGAAAAAGTGCCTTATTACCAGAAACCGGTGGAGATAGCTTGAATAAGCTTATTATTCACATGCCTTTACAGCTAGAGCCTGCTTCCTAAGGCTCTGCAGATCGTGAGTGACCCATTACCTCCGATTTCATTCTGCTTTTAAGTGTTACAGTATTATGCTATGCATTTTTCTTTAATTTTAGGTTGAAATCAATATTCACCTAATATAAGTATAAAATTGTTTATTATTTAATTTCTGTTGCACCTCCCTAAATCTAACTTGCTATTTTCTATGTATGTTCTATAAATCTGTATGAATGAAAGCATGCTATTATATCTCTTGGGAGAGAAGCTGCTATATTTGCTGGCTTACTTAGCCTATGTACTCTTTCAATAACATTTTGACTTTGATCTGGATTAAGGCCTAGAAAAATATAAAAAACTCTTCAAGATATTTTCCCAATTCATGTATTGATACATTCTCCTCCTCACTCTATCTTCATTCTCCGTTAGTTTCAATTTTAATTTCTCTTTTCCTCCAATCATTTCATCCGGTCTTCCATTTGTTTATTCTGATAAGATAGTGCTTCAAGATTTTCATCAGTTTTCTCCAAAATGTTTGTCAATTTCCCTATATAACTTTTTACACCCTCCGATATTGTTTCCAGATTGTATTGGTTTTTATATTTTTTTATATTAATTATCTAAACAGTACTTTAAGTACTCCGGGGTAATGCCCATTTTATTTGTAGTTTGAGATTCAATGGTGTCTATAATCTTGGATTTCTTCACCATGTGTATTTATCTGTTTTTCTTGATTTTTATTTGGTTTGTCTCTTTTATCTGCCTGTGGTGAAAAAAAGGCTGATAGTTTTTTCTTCATTTGCATCTGTATTTTTATCCTTTTTAGTAGTATTCTTAGATTTCTCTGTCTTTTCCTCCCGAGGGAGGGAGCACATCGACACAATCATGTGATTACAAACTACCTGATGTGCCACTTGGCCAGAAAGCTCACTGCGGAAGCACCAGAGGAACTGGAAACACCTATCTCAACTGAGGAATTGCAATCGTCTTATAAAGCTTACAAAAACACATAAAGCCCTGGGTTCAGATGGCCTTATTCTTAGATATTTTAAAATGCTTAGAGACCTCCTCCTACCAAAAATTTTCAATGGATTGAACTTGCTTCTTGACGATGGCTTATGTCCTTGTGACTTGCTATTGGCAACTATCACTGTATTCCCAAAGATCGGTAAAGATCCAACATGATGTGCAAGCTATATACCAATCTCCCTTCTTAATTCTGATCTAAAACTATTCACCAAAGTATTAGCCATTATGGTGAGCAGAGTGCTCCCTGGTTTATTGTTTGGACCAGGTAGGATTTGTGCCCAAGCCAAATGGCAAATGGATAAGCCAAGTGGCACATGATCTGGGTAATCTAGAAAAATGGTCAGAGTTGTGGCAGCTGACATTTAATGTTGATAAGTTCAAGATAATGCATCTTGGACATAAAAACCCAAGGACAGCATCTGAGGAAAGGGATTTATTATTAAAGGTAGGCGGACAGATGACTTAAATATAGGCATACAATGTAATAGAGCAGCAGGAAATGCTAGCAGAATGCTTGGTTGCATAGTAAGAGGTATTGGCAGTAGAAAGTCGATGGGGCCTAATGCGATACACCCAAAGTTATTAAAATAACTTAGTGGTGTATTAGCAAAACCATTAAAGGACCACTCTAGGCACCCAGACCACTTCAGCTTAATGAAGTGGTCTGGGTGCCAGGTCCTTCTAGGGTTAACCCATTTTTTCAGAAACATAGCAGTTTCAGAGAAACTGCTATGTTTATGAATGGGTTAAGCCTTCCCCCTATGTCCTCTAGTGGCTGTCTCATTGACAGCCGCTAGAGGCGCTTGCGTGCTTCTCACTGTGATTTTCACAGTGAGAGCACGCCAGCATCCATAGGAAAGCATTGTGAATGCTTTCCTATGTGACCGGCTGAATGCGCGCGCAGCTCTTGCCGCGCGTGCGCATTCAGCCGACGGGGAGGAGAAGAGGAGGATCGGAGGAGGAGAGCAGGAGGAGATCTCTCCGCCCAGCGCTGGAAAAAGGTAAGTTTTTACCCCTTTCCCCTTTCCAGAGCCGGGCGGGAGGGGGTCCCTGAGGGTGGGGGCACCCTCAGGGCACTCTAGTGCCAGGAAAACGAATATGCTTTCCTGGCACTAGAGTGGTCCTTTAACGGATTTACTTAACCAATCATTTGTTACCAGGAGTAGTCCCAGAAGATTGGAAATTAGCGAATGTTGTACCCATTCACAAGAAAGGTAGTAGGGAGGAGTCAGGCAACTATAGGCCAGTAAGCCTTACTTCAGTAGTGGGGAAAGTGATGGAAACCATGTTAAAGGATAGGATTGTTGAACATCTAAAATCACATGGATTTTAAGATCAGAGACAACATGGTTTTACTTCAGGGAGATCATGCCAAACTAATCTTATTGGTTTTTTTGATTGGGTAACTAAAATTATAGATCAGGGTGGTGCAGTAGGCATTGCTTACCTAGATTTCAGTAAAGCTTTTGACACTGTTCCACAAAGAAGGCTCATCAATAAACTGCAATCTTTAAGTTTCGATTCCAATATTGTTGAATGGGTTAGGTAGTGGCTAAATGGTAGTGGCCAAGACAGAGGGTTGTTGTTAATGGAGTATGTTCGAAGCAAGGTCTAGTTACCACTGGGGTACCTCAGGGATCTGTACTTGGACACATTCTCTTTAATATTTTTATTATTGATATTGCAGAAGGTCTAGATGGTAAGGTATGTCGTTTTGCTGATGATACTAAAATTTGCAACAGGGTTGATGTTCCAGGAGGGTTAAGCCCAATAGTTAAGCTGTGGCAAATGACATTTAAGGTGGATAAGTGCAAAATAATGCACCTTGGATATAAAAACCCAAGGGCAGAGAAAAGGATATTTGATTCCCGACTAACCTCAACATTTGAGGAAAGGGATTTAGGAGTAATTAGTTCATATGACTTAAAGGTAGAAAGACAATGTAATAGAGCAGCTGGAAATGCTAACAGAATGCTTGGTTGTATAGGGAGAGGTATTAGCAGTAGAAAGAGGGAAGTGCTCATGCCATTGTACAGAACACTGGTGAGACCTCACTTGGAGTATTGTACGCAGTAATGGAGACCGTATCTTCAGAAGGATATTGATACTTTAGAGAGTTCAGAGAGGGGCTTCTAAACTGGTTCATGGATTGCAGGATAAAACTTACCAGGAAAGGTTAAAGGATCTTAACATGTATAGCTTGGAAGTAAGATGAGACTGGGGATATGAGAGAAACATTTAAATACATAAAGGGAATCAACACAGTAGAGGAGGAGACTATATTTAAAAAAAGAAACTACCACAACAAGAGGGCATAGTCTTAAATTAGAGGGGCGAAGTTTTAAAAATATTAGGAAGAATGACTTTACTGAGAGGGTAGTGGATGCATGGAATAGCCTTCCAGCTGAAGTGGTAGAGGTTAACACAGTGAAGGGGTTTAAGCATGTGTGGGATAGGCATAAGGCTATCCTAGATATAAGATAAGGGTGTGGCAAACCTAACCACTTATAGACTATTATGCATATATATGCCTGACTGTTGTTTCCTTTGTGTCTCCATCCAGGAGAAACCTAACCCCTGTTATCTGCATATCCAGGTTTCACCTAATGTTCCTATGTATTTGTGTCCATCATTGTATCCATCCTTTATCCATCCTTTAATCAGTGTTCTGTGTGTGGCCGCCGTTCGTATACTGAACACGTGGCGTCGGGCATCTTTGCTTTGTTAGATTTCAGCAGTGTTTGGTCGTCGAGTGCCTGGAACCGAAATCGGTCACTTGATTTTCAAACACCGCTGAACTTCCATAGCATTCGGTAATCTCTCGCCTTTGGGAAATTAAACTAATTCGTGAGTTTTCTCTGTTAAGACCCCGTCCATATGCATGTATATTGTAAGCTGCATTCGGTTGTTTCCGCAGGGATCAGAGCGGTACTTCGGTATATTGTACAGATTGATACCTGCAATCTAATAAGGGGTCATTCGGTGAAATATGAGGGGAATTGCCAAAGTTATGTATTTTAATGTAAAAGACTGTATTTTCTGTACCAGGAGATAATCCCCTTCCCAGAGCATTCTGGTACAATTATCTCTCTGGTACAGCAGTGTATGATGGGAAATCCGTCTGTAAAATCAGTCTCCCATGTAGTCCACTGTTGTAAAATCCCTGGAATGTGACTTTGGAAACCCCTTACATTTGTAACCACATAAATACTGTGACCTGTAATTAAAACCTCAGTTGACCTCCAAGCTATGTGTCGTCTAGTCCTTGGGAGGAAGGGATTATTACTACGCTACCTGTGTTTTACCTGCTTATCCTGACTACCAGCGGAGATACTGTGGATTAACCCCTACTACTCCGCTACACCGGGGTCGCAGGGGTCCCGGCCGCCCTGCGACCTGGTATGTACCCAGAGCGGCCAGCCTCTTCTCCTGGGGGGCCTAGGAGCGAGGCTGGCACTGGTGTCACTGGGCGGGCAGGCGGGCGCGCAAGGGAGCACTCTCCCCTGAGTGCTCTCTGCCCAGCTCCCTCGCGCGCCACACTGATGCCGGAGCTGGAATATGAGGTCATTCCGGCTCTGGCATCAGTATGTGGCGCGCGAGGGAGCTGAACAGGAAGCACTCAGGGGAGAGTGCTCCCTTGCGCGCCTGCCAGCCTGCCCGCCCGGTGACCGGCCGCCCAGGAGCATCACTGGACCCCAGGGAATCCCCTCAGCACTATGTGTTAGTGTTAGAGTGTGTGTGTCTGTGTTAGTGTTAGAGTGTGTGTGTGTGTGTTAGAGTGAATGTGTTAGAGTGAATGTGTTAGAGTGAATGTGTTAGTGTTAGAGTGTTAGTGTTAGAGTGTGTTAGTGTTAGAGTGTGTTAGTGTTAGAGTGTGTTAGTGTTAGAGTGTGTTAGTGTTAGAGTGTGTTAGTGTTAGAGTGTGTTAGTGTTAGAGTGTGTTAGTGTTAGAGTGTGTTAGTGTTAGAGTGTGTTAGTGTTAGAGTGTGTTAGTGTTAGAGTGTGTTAGTGTTAGAGTGTGTTAGTGTTAGAGTGTGTTAGTGTTAGAGTGTGTGTGTCAGTTTTTGTGTCAGTGTGTGTGTTAGTTTGTGTGTGTCAGTGTGTGTGTTAGTTTGTGTGTGTCAGTGTGTGTGTTAGTTTGTGTGTGTCAGTGTGTGTGTTAGTTTGTGTGTGTCAGTGTGTGTGTTAGTTTGTGTGTGTCAGTGTGTGTGTTAGTTTGTGTGTGTCAGTGAGTGTGTTAGTTTGTGTGTGTCAGTGAGTGTGTTAGTTTGTGTGTGTCAGTGAGTGTGTTAGTTTGTGTGTGTCAGTGAGTGTGTTACTGTGTGTGTGTTAGTGAGTCTGTTTGGTGTGTGTGTGTGTGTGTGTGTGTGTGTTAGAGTGTGTTAGTGTTAGTGTGTGTACATCCTAAATACCTTGCCCAGATAACCTTTTCAGAGTGAACTCAGGATGATAGCATTAGAACAGGAGTGAGTTTCTACTGTTATGTGAGCCTTGAGTGACACAGACCTCATTTATCCCTTATCACCATAGCGAGAAACTCACACTCATGATATCATAGGTTTGTTAACCTTACCTTACCCAGGGTTCTCTCTTATGCCTAGTCCCTACTTCACTCTTGTTAGAAATTGTATTTAACCTGATAAAGTGACCCTGTTTTGGGTTGGTGACACTCTTACCCCCAGGTATTTGTTTCCTATGTACATACCTTCTGTTCTCTATCTTTCTTTATTTTTTTTGATCTGTTCCTAATAGAACCACTCGTATACAAGACCCCTACCACCCTATTGAACAATTTATCCTTGCATGTGAGGCATTGTGTATAACTTGTGCCTAAGACTAGAGCAACCGCAAATTTTACCATCAAATTTAGTTTGGCTGCTTGTAAAGTGGATGAGAGGGATACAAGCTTTCAAGTTTCTCTGTATAGTGATCTGTATAATCACTAGCAGTCAGTGAGAGTATGTGTTACAGATTCAGTTGAAACAAATACCACAGATACATTTTGTCCAACACATCAAGTGTTGCCTTTTTCACATCTATTGTCTTTGTTTCTTCTCTCTGAGAAACGTGTTAATTTAGTCACTACAAATTTAACTTACAGCTGCTTTGTCATAAGTATTTTGACTCGAATTGAATGTGTTAGGAATGGATTTGGGTTGACATGTAGACCTTAGGCTATTTTGATGTCTTCTGGTTTTCACTTGTTGGTTTCCCCACAAAATGAATAATTTAATGCACTATATATATATCTATATATATATATATATATATATATATATATATATATATATATATATATATATATATATATATATATATATATATATATATATTAAAATAATGTTATTTTAATTACCAAATAAGGGCAATCTTCTTTCAGGGGTGAACCTTTGTGTGTGTCTTACCTCTCCTTGTTTAATTATTATTTCTATATTATTATTTATAAAGTGCAAACAAATTTCACAGCACTGGAAAATGGTATAAAATATAAGCAATTGCCTATAAAGCAAAATTTAACAACTATGGTCACTATACTTTTTCCTTAACACCACTCTTAGTTATAAGCTCACCTGTACAGTAGACATCATATGAAAGCAGTCCTGTATATTTGTAGACGTAATATTCACCAGGACAAGCTTTCACACTAATATTTGCTCCTTTTGTACAGCCTGATAAAGAGTTGACTAAGAGGGGAATCTTCTTTATTCCTTCTCCAACAGCAGGAGGATCAGCCCAGAGAGAGAGTGGCTGACGGGAGCCACATTTTAAGGGACCAACACATCCTTGTTTCATTTGCAAATTGTTTTTGTAACGGAACCATCCAAAATAGTATCGATCAGTAGAGAATCTCCCATTGGAATCGATGGTATATAATCTACTGCTTCCATCTAACTCTTCATAATGTATGCAAGGATCAGCACACTGCACATTGCCTTGAATATTCATACAGTCTGTTGATGAGGTGCATGAACATAGAGGACTTGCTGCATTAGTGCAAGAGAAAATGCCAATCAAATTAACACAATTGGTGGTAGGAACACACTTATTCACTAAAGGTGAGGTGCTTGCACATTCATTAATGTCTTTACATGTTTTTGTTTGAATATCCCAGGTATATCCTTGTGGGCAGCAAGTTGCACTGTCACAGAACACAAGTCTTGTGCAGTTAAGGCCATCTCCTACAAACCCATCTTTGCAGGAGCATTTCACATAACCTGATAGTGTTTCACAAATGGCATTCGTTGAATTACAATCAGAACATGCTTTGGCATCTGTAAAAATGAAAAAAAAAATTGTAGGAAAATACACAATTAATAAAAGTGAATAAAAATGGCTTTATGTTTAATAATTATAGTGCATAGTAACTAGTGACCCAAAAATCAAATAATAATTATATTGATACTTATAAAATCTGCAGAGTGAGAGTATATGGATTTCCAGTCTTTTTTAGTAGCCACTTAGTCACAAACACTGGCCAAAGTTAGCGTTCCTATTTTTTTTGTGTGGAAAATTCAAAAAACAAATATGAATGCTAGCTTTGGCCAGTGTCTGTGACTAAGTGGCTACTAAAAAAAGACTGGACATTCCCCACTAGCAATAACTTGGATTGTCTACTTTTGCAAATGGTATGTCATCATAAGGGTAACTTTCATTCCTGGGCTACCATATGTCTCAAAAGCAACATTAAAAATCAAATTCGTGCTTTTTCATATTCATTTACTAAAACATAAACAAAAGCACCACAAACGAAATATAAACAAAACGAAAGGGCAAATGCTGAATGCATTACCGTTTTGTTTCATTTCGTTCATTTAATAGACTCCGTGCTGCAGGGGAATTAACCCCCACAGCACATAGAAAATAACACTGCGCAGGTGCAATAAAAAAAAAAAAGAAAACAAAGAGGGAGCTGGCAGCGCTACCAGCTCCCTCCTAGTAATAATATATTCCTACCCCCCCCCCATTAAGCGCTACTAGCTCTACCAGCCTCCCTCCTTGTAATAATATATTCCTACACCCCCCATTTAAACCCCCATATTAATAAAAGGAGGTTAAATCCTCCCACATGCGTCTACTCGGGGCATTCTGCGAGTAGGGGCATGTCGCCTAAACAGCGAGCAGCCAGTGGCTGCTGGCTGTCATTTAACACTTAATATAAATCAATATGTGGTAAATCAATATGGGGTTAATATGGGTTTATTATTATTTATTATTGAGTAGGGGCAAGTTTAGTTTTAAGTGGCGCACAGATTTTGTCGAGACCTGTGTATGTATGTGTCTGTGTGTATATATATTTCCTGTATAAGTAAGTGGGTTAATCTCATAAGAGCAGACATTAGCCTGTTAGAGTAGGACCTGCCAAAGATGGGGTACAATGACGTTGTGGCAGGCTTATGCAATGTATGATCATATAATGTAACTAAACCCCCATTATTTTTGCCTAGATTAGGTGTATTTAAAAAAACAAATAATAACGGACTAACGAACTACGGACCCGCACCCAACTGTCACTACCCATTCACTTAAGAACACCACACCACACCACACCTCCAATCCCCCACACCAACCCCACCCCCCCAACCTCCCACACCACATACTCTCCAGCATACGATGAATTGCAGTAAATATTTTTTTTATTCGGTTCTATAAAGATGAAAGCAGAATACAATGAGACTCGCAGGTCTCTATCAGTTTTTCAAACATGTCAATCAAAGCACAACATGCGCAAGAAAACATTTTCGTGACAGAATTATCGTGTGGGCGCACAGGCCCTCAATAGTAATGGGATCACATTTCCCTTCTACCATCAACATAGAGCATTTCCCAAACTGGTTTATCACTTATTCACTTGCTTAGTTAACTGAGGATTCCTATCGTCGATTAATAATACCCAAGAGCTCCCTGGCCCACATGAGGATCCGCATATCCACAATAGCGATGGACACGCAGGTCCCCTTCTTTGCATGGTTAATTCGCTTTCTAGACTGTTGTGCCGTTCGTTTGCTGACATTAGTAACTGTGTATTTCTGACTACATATAGTGGTGTTTTGTTAGTCTCAGAGTTCCCTGTGCGTTGTATCGCGGTTGTACAAGTGTAGTCTGAAGAATGAGACTCCTGAGTCCTTCCAGAGTGCGGTAATGCAGGGCAGTGTTGGGCGAAGCTTATCCGTGTTATGTTATAAGGAACCCTCCGGAAATTATTGGAGTTATGCATAAGGGCTACCCTCTCGGGTGTGAGTTGGGCTGAAATAATGTTGCTCAGCATTCTTGAATGTGTGTGTGTGTTTGGCGGTTGTGCACCTGTAGTTGTGGATGCGTAGTTGGGGTGTATTAATTTTGTCATTCAGTGGTGTATCCTTCTCCCTTCCTCCCCTAGTGCGTTCCTGCTTTTTTTGGTGTATTTTCTTTTCTTTTTCGCTCCGTATCCCTCCCCCCTCTGGGCTGCGCAGCTGTCGGGGGGTCGTCACTGCGTGTCTTCCCCTCTGTCTTGGGTTGGGTATGTGGTTGTGCATTGAAGTATGCAGGGTTTTGTGTGCCTACTTCACGAGGGGCCGTCTCTCCCGCTTCACCCTCCGAGTCTGTGAGTTCATGCTCCGCCACCTTCCCAAGGCGAGTGTGATAAGTTCCCTGGCTAACACCTTCCTCTTAGGTAGTGCTATGGTTCTCTTGTTTGTATATCTGGGATTTCTCCAGCTATGTCTCGGGTGCGTTCCTTCCATTCGTGTGTGGTATTTCCCTGTGGTTTATGTGGTGCGGCTGGGGTATATATGGGGGAACATGTGGGGGAACATGTGTAAAGGTTAGGGGTGAGCGGGGGTGGAGCGACGGGTCACCCGACGCGCCCGGGCTCCTATCCCCGGCTCTCGCATCCGTGTTCACCGTGTTCAGTCGTTGTTTGTATTTTGCGAGACGTATATCTCTGTATGTTTTTCGCCTCGTCCCTGTAGTTCCGCAATCGTGGATTCCGCCTTTTGTATTTCTTCAACTTTGTGTCTCCACTGTCCCACTGTCGGTGGGTTAGTAGCCTTCCACTTTAGTGGTATAAGTGCTTTTGCTGCATTAAGTAGGTGTCGCAGTATGGATCTTTTGTATACCGAGAGCGGTTTTTCAGTGTGGTGGATTAGAGCCAAGTCAACCGTCAGGTGCGTGGGCTCCCCGAGGATGATATCTATTTCATTCTCAATGTCTTCCCAGTATGGTTTGATGTTAGGACAGTCCCACCAGATGTGTCTAAGTGTTCCTCGGTCATCTTCACATCTCCAGCAGGTGTCTGGGATCGTCGCGTTCATCCGGTGGAGAAGGAACGGTGTGCGGTGCCAGTGGGAGATCAGTTTATAGTCCGCTTCCTGGTATTGAATGCTGGTGGAGCTTTTGTGCTGTAGCACTAGGACTTTCTCCCATTGGGCATCCGTGAAGGTCCGTTCAGTGAGATCTTCCCATTGCCGTTTGAACATGTCCTTCATATCTCTTTCTCCGATGATTAGGCATTGATATATAACTGAGACCATGCCCTCTGTCTCCGGTGTGTGGTAGCAAAGCTTTTCGTACCAGGTTAAATGCCTGTGTAGCTTGGTCTTGTGTGGGAGGTTATGATAATAGTGTTTCAATTGGGCGTAATGGAACTGCTGCATTAATGTGGGTGTCTCTCCGTCCGTCAGATCTCTCAGCGCCTTTATGCCTGATTCCGACATCGCCGTTTGCATGGGTAGGTAACCATCTTGAGACGGCATTGGCCATGCAGATGAGGGAAGGCCATCTCCTAGGTCCGGGTTGTGGGTGATGGGGATCAGTGGGCTCAGTTTCGGAGAGATGTATGGTGCCTTTCTTATCCTATTCCAAGTTTTAAGTGTCTGTGTATAGGGGGACTGTTCCCCGAGGTCCTTCGTGGCCTCCAATTCTTTGAGCCAAATATATGAGTGTAGGCGGTTGTCTGCGATGTCTCTGTTGAGGGAGACCCATCGTTTGTGAGGTGTGTTCGTGTGGATTTCCCTGAGACACTGCAGGACCGTCGCTTGATAGTATTTGCCGAAATCCGGTAGGGCAAGCCCTCCCCATGTTCTTGGTAGGCTCAATTTTTCGTGGCTAATCCTGGCTCTCTCCCCCCTCCATATGTACTGAAGGACCGCCGAGCGGAGTGTCTTGAAGAATGCTAGAGGGAGTATCCGTGGAATGGTGTGGAACAAATACAGTACCCTGGGCAGGACATTCATCTTAATTGCTGCTATACGTCCCTGCCATGAAATGTGGTTGTGATTCCATTTCTTGAGATCTCCCAAGATGTTGGCCATAATTATGTGTGTATATATCCTTTGCTTCAGTTGTGATCCCAATCCCCAGGTACTTCATCCCCTCCTTACACCATTGGAAGGGGAACCTTTGTTTCAATCGTGCGTATTCCCCCTTCGGCACCGTGATGTTCATGGCGTCACATTTAGATATGTTTAGCTTCAGTCCAGAAACTTTTCCATAGATTTGAAATTCCTCCATAAGTCGTGGCAGAGTTTCAAGCGGGTTGTCTAGAAAAAACATCATATCGTCTGCATACGCTGCTACTTTATGCTCCTGAGTTTTGTGTTTCAGTCCCGGTATCGCTGTTGTCCAGAAATGGTTCCAAGGTAAGTGCAAATAGGAGCGGTGACAGTGGGCAGCCTTGTCTGGTGCCATTCCGGATGTCAAAACTGTCTGTCAGCGCTCCATTAACTCTGACTCTTGCATTTGGTTGTTGGTAGAGTGTCGCCATCCAGGTCAGCAACCCGTCTCCTATTCCGACTTTCCTCATCGTCTTCGTCATGAAGAGCCAGTCCACTCTATCAAATGCTTTTTCTGCATCCGTGGAGAGCAAGAGTAGCTTTGTCTTCAGGCGCTTTGCTAGGTGTTGGATCGTGAAAAGTCAGAGCGTGTTGTCTCTGGCTTCCCTGCCCGGGATGAACCTGGTTTGGTCTGGGTGTACCAGTCTGGGCATATAGGTTTGCAGTCTGGAAGCCAGGATCTTGGAGAAGAGTTTAACATCTGTGTTAATGAGGGAGATTGGTCGGTAATTTCCCACCTCTTCTGTGTTTTTACCAGGTTTTGGGATCACCGTGATTGTCGCGGCCATTGATTCTCTGTGGAAGTTTGTTCCCTCCCGTAGGTCGTTTAATGCCTTCGTCAACCGTGGTATAAGCACCTCACCAAATTTCTTGTAATAGTCCACCGGGAATCTGTCCGGGCCTGGTGCCTTGCCTGTTTTCGCCACTTTCAGGGCTATCCGTATTTCCTCCTTGGTTATGGGGGCATCTAAGGCTTCCGCTTCATCTGGTGTGAGGGCCTCAGAGTGAAAATCCTGTAGGTATCTGATTGCGTCTGCTTGTTTCCCCTCAGGGGTCCGTGTCTCCCCTTCATGAGTGATGTTATAGAGCCTCATATAGAATGACTTAAATTCCACTGCAATATCTTCTGGGAATTGCGTCAATTTACCCTGTTGTGTACGTAGGGTCCGTACCTGTGCCCTAATCTGTGGGCCCCGTAGCATTCGGGCGAGCAGCCTTCCCCCTTTGTTGGCATGTAAATAGAAAAAGGCCTTTGAGCGGTGCTGGTATCTGACATGTTTGCGTTCTATAATGTCCATCAGTTGCCTCCTACAGGTAGTCAGGTCTCTGTATATCTGGTCACTTTGGGTCCTCTTGTGGGCTGTTGGCCGGCTTCCTTTTTCTTTCATGTCGCGATCTGTATTAAGTTTCCCCTAATGACGCTCTTGTGCGCTTCCCAGACTGTCTTGTCAGATACCGCTTCTGTGGTATTGTCCTCAAAGTACTGGAGTAGGTGTGTCGTAATTTGTTCCCGAGTCGGCAGGTCTAAGAGGAGTGCATCGTTAAGTCTCCATAACGTTCTAGCTGGGCGGTAAAGTGGTGACGTCATAGTTATCCTTGTCACGCAGTGGTCTGACCAGGGTGAGGGTAGGATATCTGCCTTCCTCAGGTATGTGAGAACATGTACGAACATGTAGTCTATACGGGTGTACCTGCAGTGTAGCGTTGAGTAGTAGGTGTAATCTTGAGTCTCCGGGTGCAATGCTCTCCATGTGTCTACCAGCCTAAGGTCCCTGAGGGACCTGTGGATGGTCTTGAGCGCGGAGCTCGGGATGCTGCTCTGTCCCGAAGATGTGTCTACAAGGGGATCCAGAGGGATATTCAAGTCACCTCCAAGTATTAGTATCCCGTCTAGGAACTTGGCCAGTTTGTAGAGCGTTCTGCGGAGGAAGCTGGCCTGTCCTGTGTTCGGAGTGTATATGTTAGCCATCGTGTACATTTTCCCTGAAATCATCCCCTTTACGAATAGGAACCTGCCTCCCGGATCCTCCTGAACCTCTATCATTTCAAATTGCAGGTGAGCAGCAAGCAAGATAGCCGTTACCGCCTTTCTTGATGTGGGGTGGTTGCTATAGTGGTTCACTGGATAGTATCTATTCTTAAGTAGTCTGTTAGCCTCTGCCTTTAGGTGAGTATCTCCATGTTTAACTGGAGAAGTGATAAATGTCTACTTCTAGGTGACTGGTGTGTCTTTCCGCCCACTTGATGTATTGCTATGTGCGTGCACTATGTGAGTGCTAGTTCTGAGCTATCGTGGGCACCTCCCATGGGATCTAGGTCATCAGCGTCTATAATGGGTTTAGTCGGTCACTCCCGTTCCGCCGGGGGAGGGGGGGGGGGGGGGGGGGGGACATATCTATCTCTGTTTGTGTTGTCGTAGGTATATGCAACGGTGTACAGTCGCTCAGTGAGCTGTCAGTCTTGAGGATGGGGGGCGAGGTTAAGCCGTGTATGAATATGTTGTGTCTTTACTAGTGGTCCTGTTGGTGCGTGTCCGGGGTTTGCGATGGCGAGTGGCATTGAGCGTCTGCGTGTCCCATGTTGCTTTCCCCTGATAGGTGATTTATATCGCCTAGGTCTGCGTTTGTCTTTCTTCGGGGGCGCATGACCCTGCTATTGCTGCCCGGGCTTGTTGGGTCTGGTACAGTAGGAGCTCATGGTTATAGTGGGTCATCCCCATTTATCTCTCTGTTGCATGTGCCTTTCGTCTCTTCCCTCCCCCTTTTTTTGTGGGTGGTAGAGACGTATACTATATCTTCTGCCGTCCACCCCAACAGTACCTCTAGTTCTGTACCTCCACCCCTCACTGGGCTTTGCCTCCCTGTTCATTCCCATCCCTTCCCCTGCTTCATCTCTCCCTCCTCACCGGGCCCCCCATCTCTTCTGTAAGTACCCGAAGCTAGAGGCGTTTACCCTCTTCCTCCCTCTCCTTTACCTCCACGTCCCACGTAACACATTCAACACCTCCATCCCCTCTTCTCCCCCCTCCCCAATGGTCTTCTTAGTCCTCAGTCCGTACCCGTGAGCTAGTTGAGAGTATCTCATTCGGTAATATGCAATTGTGGGTTCATCAGTCCCATAGCTGCTGGTCATAGTGGGTCTGTCCATTGCTTTTGCCTTCCTTCTGCGTTGAATGGTTGAGTTCCAGGCGGGAGTATGTCAGTTAGTCATAGTCTGTTAGTCGTCAAGTGTCTAAGTGTCCCAGTGTACTTATCTGGATAGATCGGACAGTTGGTCTTCATGGTTCAGTGTTCCCCCCCAGCGGTTCAGAAGGACCTCTTCTTTCTTTTGCGGCTTACTGGTGTCAGTGTTGTGCGTTCGGCAATGCTGGGTTTATGTGCCTGCGAGCTGGTGGTCTGTTCGGCGACTCTTCCCTGCGACGTCTTGCTGCTCTTTGCGGCATGGGGCCCGGTCTCTGCTCCAATGGTCCCAAGATCCAGTCAGCCACCTCCGTGTGTGGCAAGTCAAGGCTTCTGAGGAATGTCGGCACCTCTTCCGGCCACCTGAGGGGCACCCTATCATTATTGTGTTTAGCCAAGAGGCTGAAGGGAAAGCCCCATTTATATGGAATGTGACGGCTCCTAAGTAGCTGAGTTATGGGTCACAGGGCCCTGCGTGCCTCCAGTGTGAGGGGTGATAAGTCCTGGTACAGGGCAACCTCAGCCCCCTGGAACCGCCATGTTGGTTTAGAGCGGGCCTTGGACATGATCAGCTCCTTCAGTCTAAAGTCTTGTAGACAGCATATTATGTCCCTGGCTATACTGTCAGCGGTTCGTGGTCTCGCGGCTCAGTGAGCCCGGTCAAAGATTATGCTGGTCGGGGCATCTAGGCCTAGTATCTCTTTAAACAGGGTAGTTAGTATGTTTTCAATATTTTTGGTATCATTAGCCTCAGGGAGATTTTGTATCCTGATATTGGACCTGCGTCCCCTATTGTCTAAATCTTCTGCCTGCCGTCTTAGGTTTAGCAAAATGGTACCTTGTCTGGTAATCGCTATGTTGTGTGCCTCCAATCTGCCTGACGTTGCCTGTTCCGCGGCTTCCAGTGCTTGGATGCGGTTTCCCTTTGCTGCAATGTCGTTTCCAAGCAGTGCCACTTCCGTGCGGATCGCCTCATGGAGGGTGTCGGAAATACTTTTCAGGTCGGTTTTGGTGACCATAGAGCTGGTTAAGGCTCTAATATCGGCCCGTATGTCGGCCAGAGAGAGTGCCTGTTATTCCGGTGCATGTTGCGCGGCCTGGTTATCGGTCATCTTGGGATCCTGGGTGTCGCGTGCGGACCTGCTCGGCGTTGTCAAGTAGCCGTCCAGCAAGCTGGGTCGCTGAGTGCCCTGTTGTCCCCTCGGTGTTTGGTGGGTATCTGGGCGTTTGGTTCGCCCCATTTAGGAGGTGCTTTTCGCTGTGTGTGCACTTAGTTTCGCTTCGTGGGACGGAGCTCACAGCTTAGTCAGCCATCTCCGTCAGAGTCCAGGCCACGCCCCCAGCATACGATGAATTGGAGACACGTGCACCATAACACAGGAAGACACACAACCTTTCCTCCCAACCTCACAAACTCTCCCATCTCCTTGACTCTGCTATACTTCAGCCCCCACAAGGCTAAGAGTACCATTATAGCAACAACACCATCTACCAGACCCATTGATCCACCTGGCGCCAAATCTCCCATGCTACCTAGAATGCCAGTACCTGAAATGCTCAGCAACCAGAACTGCACGCTTCAAAACAAACTAAAGGCATGCAAATGTTAATCTTGAAAACATTACAAAGTTGTACTCTGTTCAAATGTAACCTCCCCCCCACCCTCTTTCTTTATTCTGTACCCACCACTTGAATACATGACTGCATGAAAAAACCTACACATAAAGAATGTATAAAAAAAACAAAACAAATAAAATCTGTCAACATTGAAGTTGCTGTTTAGTGGATAGGTGAGTGTGCTGGATCTTGTGAATTGTATAAATTGGCCCCTAGCAGCACCCCATTTATGCATGTTCAGGTGAGTGCACCCCCCTGGTTTTATATATATATACACACAAGATCCAGTGCACTCTCCTATCTACTAAACAGCAACTTCAATGTTGACAGATTTTATTAGTTTTTAAAAGGTTTTGTTTAAAAACGCCTTATCTAGGCAAAAAATAATGGTGATTTAGTTACATTATATGATCATACATTGCATAAGCCTGCCACAACGTCAATGTACCCCATCTTTGGCAGTATCACAATTTGTTGGTGTTTTGCACTCCTGCTTTCCTCTTGGTTAAATGCCGGTGCTCAGCTGCACAAAAATGCAATCTGCCAAATTAAGCCAGCACTCAAGGACTTGTAAAAAACAAAAAGGGTTTTAATCCATAGAACTTGTCAACGTTTCAGTTTACATCTCATAAGAGCAGACATTAGGCTGTTAGAGTATGACCTAGTATGAAGATGGAGTACATCGAAGTTGTGGCAGGCTTTATTATTATTATTATTGCCTAGATTAGGTGAATTTAAAAAGATGAATAAAATATGTCAACATTGTTGCAGTTTAGTGGATAGGTGAGTGCGCTGGATCTTGTGTATTGTGTATGTGTATGTGTGTGTGTGTGTGTGTATATATATATATATATATATATATATATATATATATATATATATATATATATATATATATATATATATATATATATATATATATATATATATATATACACACACACACACACATACAAATATACACATTTTATAACTGCCCCCCAAAACACACACACACAGATTGACCCTCCCAAACACAGAATGGAGCCATACAAATACACACACTGACTGACCCCCTCACACACACAGACTGAACCCCCACCGACACACACAGACTGACTCACACACACACACACACACTGACCCCATCCCTTCCCCTCACCCCCTTACCAGCTGCCTGGATGCCTCTGTGCAGAGCTGAGCTTCCTCTCCCCTGCGCTGCTCTCTATGACCCAACAGGAAGTCCTCCCAGTACAGTGCCCCCTCTGGCCACACGTGGGGAAAGGGTGGAACTCAGTTCCACAGTGACAGTGCTGCTGTAGCTTGTGAAGTGAGACTCCGTGCTCCCGACTTCAATTTCAGTTGGGGGGGTGCACTGCATGATGTAGGGGTGGGCATGGCCCCCTCATCTAGGGGAGTGGGGACCTCAAGGCACCAAGAGTGGTGGGTGACTTTCATCCTCTGTATGGAACCCCTTGTGAGACATATTAAAAGCCAGAATGAGATCCAGGGACTGAACACCCCATCAGGAGAATCGAAAATAGCCCTTTTTGCGGACGACGTTCTGCTTTTCCTAACTAATCCACACTTATCAATCCCACACCTAGTACATCTGTTACACAGATACAGTCAGATGTCATATTACAAAAATAATTCAAAAAAAATCCCAAGCACTGACAATAAGACTTCCAGCACCCACCATACAACTACTACAATCCAGCTACCCTTTAGACTGGCGTGAGACGTCAGTAACTTACCTCGGTGTCAAACTCCCTTCATCACATACGGTAATTTAATTATAAAAGAAAACCACCTTCCACTCACACATAAACTAGACCAACAGCTTAAAACATGGGAAGACAAGGGTACGTCGTGGCTAGGCCGTATACACACTATAAAAATGATGAACCTACCACACATATTATACCTCTACCAAACCCTACCGATTGACCTGCCAAACACTATACTAAGAAAATTTCAAGCACTTATTAATGCACACATCTGGAAAAGAAAACCCTTGATAACACAAAACCTACTGTGGCTCCCATTTGAGAAGGGTGGCCTGGGCATCCCCAATGTTAAAATGTATTATAAGGCCTCAATACTCGCACAGGGCCTCTGAGCACTTGAACGGACCTCTCACCGCATGTGGCTAGAATTAGAAAACGCTTGTATGCCTCAAGGCATGCTACTGCAAGCCTTGTGGGCGGGCACTGTCAAACCAGGGAGAACTGGCGATATGTTGCCGGTCACCAAAACCTTGCTACGAATATGGAAACACACTACCCCAAAACTTATGGACGATAATGACCTTCTATACGCAGCCCCAATACAGACCATCACCGCCCTCACGACGGACTTACAGGTAGACACTTGGATAACACAAGGTGTCACACACCTACACTTTCTTTATAACAGCACGGGCATAAAGCAGTTCACTGAATTACTTAGGGAATACTCCCTACCGCCAAGATAGCTGTTCTCCTACTTACGTATTAGGAACATTTTACAAGAACATAATCTTAAAGCAAAAGAAGTGCAAACGCTCTCACCCTTGGCTCATAAATGTATGGGGAAACTTCCAAATACCAAAGCACTGTCGCTCTGCTACAATAATCTCATGAGTGTGGGAAACAAGGAGAAACCCACATTCATGCAGAAATGGGAGACAGACCTGGGAAAACAATTCCCCCTACCAACATGGCACCAGGCACTAAGGATAACCAAAAAGGCCTTAAGCAGTTTACACCATTGGGAAACATACTGCAAACTCAATATGCGTTGGTACTTGGTGCCCACCAAGATAGCCCGGGAATATCAAACATGTGTTGGCGTTGCCTGAATCAGGTAAGCACTCTTCATCACATTTTCTGGTCATGCCCTGGCATTTCTAAACTCTGGCAGGACTAAGAAAATTTTTTCCAGAACGATTTACCATACCCACACAACCAAAATGTTTCCTATTACACATATTTCCTATACCGCCCCCCGAAGATGTCATCTATATAATTATTCACAGTTTGATAGCGACTAAAACCGCTATTGCACACGAAACAAACTCTGACTCCCACATTGACAGAGGTGATTACTAGACTTGACTCCTCATGCACATACCAACAGATGGCAGGCCGCTTGAGGGGCCTTGGATCTACGTACAATAAGTGATGGCACAAATGGTCAGAGGTCAGAGACTAATATGTCTAAAACACAGACATACCAGACATAATAACAGATTTGAGACATCCCCTAAGGAACATTAGAGGGCACCCAAGAGCACCTCCTCAGTATGCTGTCCCCCCCTGCCTCCCCCCCTACCTAAGTTCTCTTCTAAAATGTTATTCTGACCTTTGTTGAGATGAAGATGTATACGCTAGGTAGTCGCTCGCCTAAGATAATAAATATGACATAAAGTGGCACAAAAGTGCAAAAGTGTAACCCAGATAAGGTGACGTTGCATATTTAGATGAATAAACAGTGATCCAATGCATACATGTGAAGTAGCCATCCAGTCCCTAAGAGACAACACTAGTGGAGGTGGATGACTCAGTGCAAGCTTAGGGATTCCATCAGCATGACATAACTCGATGGCCTTGCAAATAGAAATAGACTATGACTCCCTACTATAGGAACGGCCACACTTCATTTCGAGACAAGTAACACAGTATAACAGCATTGCCATAAGTTGAATAACACAGCATACCCATGATTAAACTGTTAACCAAAACAGAACTTCTAGTTTTTCCTCCCTCAAGTGCTGCTACTCCTGTTGTCTCCATCCAAGTCAACGGCGCTACTATCACCTCTACCTCGCAGGCTCGCTGCCTAGGGGTTCTTTTCGATTCTGACCTCTCTTTTACTCCCCACGTCCAATCGATAGTCAAATCCTGTCGCTTCCAACTCAAGAACATAGCGCGCATCCGCCCATATCTAACGCCGGACGCGGCTAAGATATTGGTTCATGCTGTTGTTCTCTCTCGCCTCGACTACTGCAATCCCCTTCTGACCGGTCTTACATGTTCCCAGCTTGCACCGCTGCAATCTGTAATGAACACGGCTGCGAGGCTTATTTTCCTGTCCGGTCGCACCTCCCACGCCTCCACGCTCTGTCAGTCCCTGCATTGGCTTCCAGTTAGATATAGGGCCCAATTCAAAATTCTGGCACTTGCTTACAAATCCCTACATAATGCTGCTCCAACATACCTATCCTCCCTCATACACAAGTATGTCCCGTCGAGACCCCTGCGCTCATCCCAAGACCTACGCCTATCCTCTGCCCGGATCCCCACCTCTGACGCTCGCCTTCAAGACTTCTCTAGGGCTGCACCTATTCTGTGGAACTCCCTTCCCTCCTCAATCAGACTTTCACCCAGCCTCCACTCCTTCAAAAAATCTTTGAAAACTCACTTCTTCGTTAAAGCGTATCAATTAAACTGTCAGCAGGCTTCTCATCCCCCACCCCATGACTCCTTTCCTGCAACTGTCAAAACTGACCTACCAAGCACTCAATAAACCCTTTACTAACAAACTATTTAATTCCCCTACTTTAACCCATTTGTGTCACTATACCCCACTCCCTCTAGCATGTAAGCTCATTGAGCAGGGCCCTCAACCCCCTCTGTTCCTGTACGTCCAGTGGTCTGATCTCAATTATGTGTCTGTTAGTCCACCCATTGTACAGCGCTACGGAATTTGTTGGCGCTATATAAATAATAAAATAATAATAATAATAATAACCAATATGCAAATGCTGCACTGCATGGGCGCATGTAAAAAATGTTGTACCAATTTATGAATACTTAACCACGAACTAAACAAAACGTATGTACATCTCCCTCCCCCCCGCCTGCCCCCTCTTTCCCCCCCCCCATTTTATTTCTGTACACCATTGATAAGTTAACTATGCATAATCTCAATACAAAAAAATATTGGAAAAAAAAAAAGAGTGGTGGGTGACTATTATTTGGGGAGTTGGACAATAGCATGTTAATTCCCTATTCTATAATTAATTAGGGCCCGGGGAGAGACAAAATTTACAATTTAAACTATACCTCCATTAGAGTGATATTATTGACCCCTTAAAGATTTGGAATTTATTTATTTACTTTTTTTCATGTGCCGGCTGGCTATGAATACTGGCCAGCTACCATTTAAATAACCTGTGTGCTGCTGAGTGCTGCCAGCAGGCAAATACATCTTCAAATTATCATTCACTTTCAAAAAGCAATGAATGATTGTTTGTGAAAGTGCATCCTGCTGGTTGCTTTTGGTTTATCATTGGTTGATATATTGTTGTTGATAAATCTAAGATTTTGTTGCTGTAAATTGGTTCAGATGTGAATATCACAGGCTTTTCAAACTCATACGAACAAATGTTACAGAATAGGTTAGACAGACCAAATCCTGACTGCATCTGGCTTCAGTAAATCTGCAAAATTGTCAATGCAGTTGGAATTCCGTTAGTTCAGCCAGATTTTGTCCATTCATACAAAATTGTGTGCTAAGTGAATAAGCCTGTTAGTGTATAGGTTCATAGTTTGCTTTACAACAATGTGAGCAAACTGATTTCTGAGTTTAATGCAGTCCAGTCAACGTATTGCTTTTAACGTTGTAAGCGCAGAGGTTGCACTAGATCAGAAATATGAAACTTAAGTCCTTAAATCGTGATGCCAAAACTGCACAAAAAAATAAGAAGACAAAACTGACTGGAAGAGGTGGCTGTTACATTACCTCTTTAACCATGGTACAGGAGAGAAATTATATAGTGCTTAAGAGGAAATAGTTTAAAATAATACATACAGCACATAAGACCCAACCATGTAATACGTGGGAGCCAGTCAGCTCCCTTGTCCTTTTATAATCAGGGTGAATAATTCATTATATATGGTTGATGTCAGAGTACCATACTTGCCCTTTGCATCTAAAACCTTATGATGTAACATTGGGACTTGTCTATGAGTATAGAAACACCTCTGGACTGTAGCATGAAATTGAAAGTGGTACTCATTTGGCATTAGAGAAATAAATGTCTGGATCTAATTTCTAAAGCTCCCAAAAAAGAGAGTGACTTTTAAATGGAATGTTAAAGGAACACTCCACTGCCTAAATACAAAATAAATCAAAATGACTGTTTAGATGCTGTCTGCTTGAAAGTCAAAGCGGTGTAACCAGGTTTATTTATAAAAGTGTTAATTTCTATTGAACTCTGCATGTTTTGCAAAATGAAAAAAAGAGAACACACTCTTTACACATAAAGCCTTTCAGCAAGCTAAATTTAGGAATCTGGAGTGACCCTTTAAGTCCCCTAACGTTGTGAATGCATATATTCATACTTTGTCAAAGGAATAGGGATGCTGGCTATGGCAGCTTGTACCATTAAAACTTTCCCCTGGGAAAACCCCAAGAGTCAAACGTTTGAATGGAATTAAGCCGGTTAAAGGTTATGGCCATCGCTCCCACACAGGCCAGTAATTGACTGTGAAGGATAGTGCCATACTCCGTAATTTGCATACTGGCAACATAGTACATGCAGAAGCTTCTCATCTGCAAGTGAAGTCATGTTTTGCCACTTTAAATATGGTGATAAAGGGAAAGGAAGGGTTTTGGCACAGAAGTGGATCCCAATTGCAGTCCAAAAGGGTGTAAGAAATACCCAAATAAAGAATAAGAAAACATAAATACCACATATGACGAAAGTGACCCCTTTGGAGGGGCCTGTTTGCCAGCCTCCTGCCCTGTGACTATGTCCCCTGTAATGAACTTTGGATTAAAGTCTCTGGTTGTGCCTCTTGGACTTCTAACTGGAACAATTCAAACTTTCGAAGTGGCACTTCGAACTCCCGAAGCCATTCAAAGTGCCATTTGACCACGTGGCACGGCAATCTTAACCCGCGAGTACAATGAGCAGTGTTTGGTTATTGAGTTCATGGAACTCAAATTGGACACGCGATGACGCAAAACCACTAAACTCTTACTGTCCATAGAGGTTTGGCTATTCGAATGGAAGTCGAACAGTGTTCTGTAAGAATAAACTCACGAACAAGAGACATACACTGACTTCATCCACGAACGGCTTCGTTCAGTATTTCGAACTGTATTTCGAATCCCAAAAGTAGACCGGCTGCACAGCCGGGTTCTCTGGAACTGTTTTGGGCATGGGACCATGCGTGTGGTCGGTCAAATATGACTTCCATAGAATTCTTGAACCCCTGAACTAATCTGTGTGATTTTTGGATATGTTGGTCAGCAAGATCAGGGCTATCTGGGGGTGTAACAATTGTGGGAATATCATGTGTTTTTGTGATACTTTTGGGGTTTTGTAAAATATGTGTTTTTTTTCTGCCTGGAGATGAATTGATACAGTATCTGACTCAATTATCTCCCAGATTGTATGGAAGTGTTGTGCATTTAATCACTATTCTTATTGGTCTGTGTCTTTGTGTTGGAGTCCCCAACAAGGTTCATGTGGGCGTACCCCTTGCATGGGGATTGTCATAAAAGGCCAGTGTCTCATCTCATGTCTGGGGGAAATGGCTGTATCTACCCTGGGGATTGCTATATCTCTATACTCCCTCTTTTAAGAGCTGTTCCTTCTACGCTCTCTGGAGTAGGAGTGGTTCACCCACTGGAAGCTGGATCCTGGTCTTAGGTCCAGGGTGGGTGTAGGATGGCGAGTCCCCAGCCAAGCTGTAACGCTGGACATGGGGACTACAGTGCTGATGGTGTCGGGTGGAGTGCTTGGAGTCCTTGGTGAACACTTGGAGTATCGGCTGGCGGGGGCACCCGGTCGGGGTGCCAGGCGGTCCCTCACACTGCATAATAGGCCCGTGTACAAAAAAACAGGTGCAGTGTGGGGATGTTTTTTTTTTTTTTTTTTTCTTATTGGAATACAAATACTTGTGGGGTTTTTATGCATTGTAACAGATCTTTACCTAAGACTACAATGTAATTAGTAAGCAAACAGTGTTTCTAGAGTATTTCAAGTTATCAAGGATGTAAAACCCCATTATTGTTTGAATTCCTTAATATACCGTATATACTTGAGTATAAGCCGACCCGAATATAAGCCGAGGCCCCTAATTTTACCCCAAAAAACAGGGAAAACGTATTGACTCTAGTATAAGACTAGGGTGGGAAATGCAGCAGCTGCTGGTAAATTTCTAAATAAAATTAGATCCTAAAAAAATTATATTAATTGAATATTTATTTACAGTGTTTGTATATAATGAATGCAGTGTGTGTGTGTGTATGAGTGCAGTGTGTGTATGAGTGCAGTGTGTGTGTGTGTGTGTTGCAGAGCCTTGGTGGGGGGTGGGCAATTTTATTATTTTTTTTTAATTATTTTAATATATTTTTTTATTATTATATTTTATTTAATTATTATTTTTAATTTTATTTTATTATTTAATTTGTTTTCGTCCCCCCTCCCTGCTTGACACATGGCAGGGAGGGGGGCTCTCACTCCCCGGTGGTCCAGTGGATGGGCACTGTGTAGGAGGGGGGCTGGCAGAGCTCTTACTTACCTCTCCTGCAGCTCCTGTCAGCTCCCTCCTCCTCCGCTGCAGTCCGTTCAGCACCTCTGTCAGCTCACACTGTAAGTCTCGCGAGAGCCGCACTATGACCCCGCGGCTCTCGTGAGACTTACACTGGAAGCTGGCAGAGGTGCTGAACGGACCGGCGCGGAGGCGGAGGGAGCTGACAGGAGCTGCAGGAAAGGTAAGTAAACGCTCTGCAGCCCCCACAGCCCCATGTCTGTATTATGGCAATGCAAATTGCCATAATACAGACAATTGACTTGAGTATAAGCCGAGTTGGGGTTTTTCAGCACAAAAAATGTGCTGAAAAACTCAGCTTATACTCGAGTATATACGGTACTGCACGGTCCACCAAACTACAAAATACTTTTTGGGTTTTTTCCCCAGTGCATTTTACTCTATTTTTTGTTATCAGATATTTTGTTTTATTTTGCACCAGAGTACAATTGATTTTATTTTTGCGGTTTTAATAGCTGAAGAAATAAAAGATACAATCTTAAAGCAAGACTTCTATAGTGAGTATAACCTTTTAATTTAGAGGGTATTTTTGTACCACACTTGCCTATTATTTAATGGAGTAATAGCTAGTGCTACTATTGTGTGTAGGTGGCTGGAAACTAAGGGACCCCAAGCCACTGAGGTAGTTAGTTATAGTAACACTATAGTGTCAGGAATACCAAACTTTACTGATTAAACATTTTACTTATGGGTTAGCTCCTCTTCTCAGAGCAGAAATTAGCAAAATCCCCATGAGGCAGTCTTTTTTCATTTCCTTCACAGTAGTTTGAAAAAAAATCCATCTTAAATGGATACACCAGATCCCTAAAGCACTGCAGCTAGTTAGAAAAAGTGTAGATTTCAATACAAATTGACACTTTTATAAATTAACCTGGATACTCCCTCCACCCCCTCCAATGCACATCTGGCATCTAGTTGTGCTTCCTTGGTTCTTTATATTCGGTACTTGGTTTGGCAACAGGGTGCAAGGTTAGTGGTACAGTTATTTTTTTAATTCCGATTTTTGGGTACTGCAGTAACCGCTCCTCTATCTTTATTCAGTGGCTGAAGAAATAAAAGATAACCAATTAATCCATTCTGGAGGTCAGAAAAAAAAAATGGTAGTGTATTGGGGATAACCATACACTAGAAGGATTTGGGAATTGTTATAGACAACAAATTAGGCAGCAATATGCAATGTCAATCTGCAGTTGCTAAGGCCAGTAAGGTTTTGTCATGGATAAATAGGGGGATAAATTCTCGGGATGAAAGTATAATTTTGCCTCTTTATAAATCGCTGGTAAAACCACACCTTGAATATGCTGTGCAATTTTGGGCACCTGTTCTAAAGAAAGATATCATTGTACTAGAAAAAGTACAGAGAAAAGCTACAAAATTGATAAAAGGAATGGAGCATTTTAGTTACGAAGAAAGGTTAAAAAATTTGAATCTCTTTAGTTTGGAAAAACGGCATATATTTGGGGCCAGTACAAACCATTATCTGGAAATCTATTCATAAACAGGGCTATACATAGGACACAAGGTCACACATTTAGGCTGGAAGAAAGGAAATTTAATCTAAGGCAAAGCTATTTTTTTTTACATTAAGAGCAATAAGGATATGCAATGCTCTGTCTGGAGAGGTGGTTTTATCAGAGTCCATACAGATGTTTAAACTGCAATTGGATAAATACTTGCAAAAACATAACATACAGGGATATAATTTCTAATTAGTGTGGTAATAGCTGTTTGATCCAAGGAGACAACTGACTGCTATTTTGGGGTAAAGGAATTTTTTCCTAGTTTGTTGCAAAATTGGAAGCGCTTCAGACTAGATTTTTTGCCTTCTTTTGGATCAACAGCAAAAACATATGTGAGGAAGGCTGAACTTGATGGACGCAAGTCTCTTTTCAGCTATGTAACTATGTAACTATGTAATTAATTTTTTTTCCAATTTTTTTTTTTGCAATCAGGTTTTATTTTTTAGTTTAATTAGTGGTATAGGGAATTATGGATTTTTATTTGGTATTTTTGGGGGCTGAAAATAATAAGAATTAGAAGAAAAAACTTCTGATGGTAACTATATATATATATATATATATATTCAATTTACATTTTGCCAGATGTAATCAGAGAAAAAATGGAATGTGGTGAAACACCAGAGGTAAATGTTAAAATATAACTTTTAATGAAAGATTGATAAAAAAAAATGATCCAACCTAGGGATGTATGACAATAATGTACTCTAAAGTGAGACGAGAAACAAAACAAAAAGTAGGTAAACAGGGAAATAACTTGTCTAATAAGGCAAGAAGAACCAAATATCCAGATAGATAAATAGGTGGCAACGAGGACCAGATTCTAAGGTACAGATAGTGTGTGACTTTTAAGTAACCTGCAACCTGATATCACTGGATGCCAAAAGCCAATACCTTATAGCTCAAATGATGTGAGAAAAGTCTCATGCATCAAGTGAGCTGAAAATATATGTACCTTTCTAAATCAACCAATATATCTAACAGTGGTATCAATGCAAGTGATGTATATATAATAGAGGGGGTATATAATGTAAATCTGTAGTTCACATATAGGTATAAGGGAACACAAGGAGGGTGCGTGTGTCGGTTTGTCCCTGCACTTGTGTCACATATTCATCTGCACATAAAAATGTGCACATAAAAATGTGGTTAATGGCATTTACTGTCCTGACAGGAAAAGTTGTCCCAAGCAACAGGAAAAGTTGTGCCAAGCAGCAATTATGCACATGAAAACCTGGTAATTACTTTTGGGGTCAAAGGCCGGTTACAGCCAATCGGATCCAGAGGAGGGATATATTAACCCAACTGCTCATTGCCCTGTCGTGGTTTCATGCCTATGGTTATCAGAGAGTGCGTTCCTGATCTTGATTTTCTGGTATTTGACTTTAGCTTTGTTTTGACTTCCCTGATATCTGGTATCCTTGACTTTTGGCTTTCCCTCATTGTTGTGTCTGATTCTGTGTCCCTGACCTCGGCAAGTATTTTGACTATTCTTGGAGACATTAAGTCCGGCCATTCTAAGGTCCGGTTATACGTTATCTTTAGTTCCAGGTGTGACACAGTACTGCGTGCTACCAACTTGCGCCGTTACAGTCCATAATGAATGCGAGGCTCATCTTCCTGTCTGCCCGCACCTCCCATGCCTCACCCTTTTGTCAGTCCCTGCATTGGCTTCCCATAAAATATAGAGCTCAATTTAAAATTCTGGTTCTTGATTTCAAATATCTACATAATGCTGCTCCCACCTATCTATCCTCCCTTATACACAAGTATGTCCCGTCTAGGCCCTTACGATCTGCTGAAGACTTATGTCTATCTTCTGTCCGTACTCCCACCTCTGATGCTCGTCTTCAAGATTTCTCGAGGGCTGCACCGTTCCTGTGGAACTTGCTTCCCTCCCCCGTTAGATGCTCACCCAGTCTCCACTCCTTCAAAAAATCGTTAAAAACCCACTTCTTCATAAAAGCGTATCAATTAAACTCTTAATAGCTCCCAACTGATTCCTCTTTTGCAACTGTCACTAGTCTAATACTATCCTTACCTTTTGTGTCATTTTACCCCACTCCCTCTAGCATGTAAGCTCATTGAGCAGGGCCCTCAACCCCTCTATTCCTGTATATCCAAATTGTCTGGTTACAACTACATGTCTGTTCCTCCACCCATTGTAAAGCGCTGCGGAATTTGACGGCGCTCTATAAATATCATAATAATAATAATAATAATAATAATAATCAACTTGTAATCCTGACAACTTGGTCTAAAGTTTAGCCAAAGAATGATTTTCTGGTCCCTACATATTTAGCAACCGACACACGTTCCCACCGTGTTGGTAACCCAGAATAGATACAATTATCTGAAAAAGGTAATTTCTGTCAAGGTTCCTCAACTAAGTATCTACGTAAGATACTAAATAAATAAAGTAAAAGTAAAAGTAAACACGGAGTCCTGAGCGGAGGAGTGAGAATTAACTGGAATAACGAAAATCATGAAAGACGTAAACCGCCAACTCCAGAATACGCCAAAGTCCACACTCAACACTCGTTTCACCCGGCAGCCGTCACCGGGATCATCAGGAGTGCTAAGGGAGTATCAGAAAATGGATTGTTTTTTAAATGCCGCCATCTAAGATTCCATTGGTTAATTGATCCCTGTTGGGGAATGTCTGCTAAGTAGTTGTTTGTGTTTTCTACCTCTTCAGCGTTTGAACTGCTGTGAGGGGTAGATTTAGAAAACTTAAGAAGTTTCACAAGCATAGTATAAATAAATAACATAAGGGAGTGAATCAGACACAACATTTAACTGTCATATTAAATAATCTAATGCATGCGGGAAAAATATATATATATATGTATTCTCAAAAGGTTAATTTACCGTCTTTGCTCATTCCGCACTGTGCTGTGTTCGAGCAAGACCTTAGCAATAGAATACGGATGTGTAAAAATACCAGTCCATGTTCTGAGTTTGAATAACGAAATGTATCCCTGCCCTTGTTGGTGGGTCGAACTGATGGAACTCCTCAACACTGGCAGAGATTCACCTAGTTTGGACACTCCAGAGGTGTCCTGGAGCTTAACCCCTAAATAGAGAATAGTGAAAGAATTTACTTAGACCATCTGGATACCAAATCCGGAGGTCTATAGTAAGTACTGGAGTAGGAAAGATGGGATTACCAAATCAATTAATGATAGGACCGTAAAGAGTCTTTAGCAAAAATAACGAAAGGTGGTCAAATACCCGAATTGGGTAAAAAATCTTGCCACAATGGCTCACCTCAAACTATCTTGGTCAATGGGGTACTTTATAGATTTGTCTTAAGAAAGCTACAGATATTAGACTTTAATCATGGAAGGTCAATTCTGATAGCTACAGACAGCAGATAAGCTTAGCTCCAAGTTGCTAAGTAAAGTATTGACTAGAAACACTGGTCTTAAGGCTGGGAGCAGACTTAGTTGCAAAGCTCTATAGGCCACAGCTAGCGTCTGTGGAATTATCTAAATAGAGCCAACAGGATTAAAAAGTAGTCTTGCAAATAATCAACAGTTCAAAACTGCAAACATACCCACCCATATGAGGGCTAGATAACTGTAATGAGACCTACTTGTAATGTCTAAGGCTCTCAGTATATCTTACCCATATTATCTGAAAAGAACCGGGGGGGAAATTAAAACAGCTTGCAGGACTGTAGTACTAAGTCTAAGAGAATATAGTTAACTGCTCCCAGGCAACATGTCCTGTGTGATGAGGTGAAAAATAAGGAAAGAGAAAATTAGAGTGATCTAATGTGTAGAACCATACTTAGATTGTTGGTTACCTACACATAGTGACAGTGCCCTAGTGAAAAAATAAGTGAAAGGAAAGAGAAACCCGACGCGCGTTTCGGTGCTTTCTGTAATGCACCTTCGTCAGGGGCTTCGTCAGCCCCTGACGAAGGTAGTGATTGTATAGGGTATTTATTAAATTAAAAATGATTTAAAAACAAATATTCATTCCTCCGTTCCTGTTTTACCTAGTTTGAAGAGGGGCATGATGATCTGAATCTGGTATGCCCCTCCACTGAGTGCAGACCATGCATAACTGTCTTGCAAGCTCAGGGACTTGCAGTGTCCTGTGGTAATCTGCGACAGCGCTCTGAATGGCCCGAGCTAGGAAGACAGTGACTTATGGTCTGCAGCCAACAGAAGTGCAGGCCAGATGTGCCAGACTGCCTCCCCTACAATACAGATGAGCAAACTAAGTATGTCACATAATACTGAGTGGTTTTGCGTTGGAGCTCTGGATTATACTTATTTACCTCTCTTCGGAATAAAAATGTGTAGTAATGCGCTGTTTCTCCATTTATCACTGACCTCCATAGAAACAAAAAAACTCACAGTACTATGTGGTGTGTGCCAGTTTATCACAGAAATCCACAACAATAAAACTCATGGTAATGTGGAACTCTGTGACAAGCTCAAACAATACATAACAATACAACTCCAAGTAATGTGCCTATTGGTGTATCACCGAGCTCCCTAACTATAAAACACAGAGTAATGTGCATTGTATATACCAGAGCTCCACTGTAATACATCTCACTATAATATGATGTAATGTTTGTGTTGTCTGCGTATGTGATAGGTGTGATGACTGTGTGTGATATGTATGTTATGTGTTGGCTATGTGTGATATTTGTAATGGGTGGATTAACTGTGTGTGATATGCATGTATTGGTCGTACACAGGTACAAATGGACAGTCATGTACATACAGCCACACATACATTCTTACACACACAGGCAGACATCAACACACACACAGGAAGATATCCACACACAGGAAGACATCCACACACACAGGCAGGCACACACACAGGCAGACATCCCCACACAGGCAGACAGCCACACACACACACACACACACACACAGGCAGACACACATACACACACAGACAGGCAGCCACACACACACATACACACAGGCAGACAGACACACACACACACAGGCCAACAGCCACACATAGAGGCAGACAGCCACACACAGAACGCCACACACACACACACACACAGGAAGACATCCACACACACAGAGGCACATTGCCACACACAGAGGCAGACATTGCCACACACAGAGGCAGGCAGCCACACACACACAGGCAGACAGCCACACACACACGCACACACACACACACACACACACAGAGGCAGAAAGCCACACACACACACAGGCAGACAGCCACACACACACAGGCAGACAGCCACACACAGGCAGACAGTCTCACACACACACACACACACACACACACAGGCAGACAGTCACACACACACACACACAGGCAGACAGTCTCACACACACACACACACACACACACACACGAAGATAACCACACACACAGAGGCAGACAGCCACACACAGACAGCCATACACACACACACACAGGCAGACATCCTCACACACAAGATGACATCCAAACACACACACAGAGGCAGACAACGCCAAACACAGAAGCAGACAGCCACACAAACACAAACAGGCAGACAGCCACACACACACACACACACAGAGGAAGAAATCCGCACACAGAGGCAGACATTGCCACACACACACAGGCAGACAGCCACACACAGGCAGACAGCCACACACACAGAGGTAGACATCCACACACACACACACAGGCAGACAGTCACACACACACAGGCAGACAGCCACACACACACACACACACACACACACAGAGGCAGACAGCCACGAACACAGACAGTCACACAAACACAGATGCAGACATCACCACACACAGATGCAGACATCACCACACACAGATGCAGACATCACCACACACAAATGCAGACATCACCACACACAGATGCAGACATCACCACACACAGATGCAGACATCACCACACACAGATGCAGACATCACCACACACAGATGCAGACATCACCACACACAGATGCAGACATCACCACACACAGATGCAGACATCACCACACACAGATGCAGACATCACCACACACAGATGCAGACATCACCACACACAGATGCAGACATCACCACACACAGAGGCAGACATCACCACACACAGAGGCAGACATCACCACACACAGAGGCAGACAGCCACACACACACAGAGGCAGACAGCCACACACACACAGAGGCAGACAGCCACACACACACAGAGGCAGACAGCCACACACACACAGGCAGACAGCCACACACACACAGGCAGACAGCCACACACACACAGGCAGACAGCCACACACACACAGGCAGACAGCCACACACACACAGGCAGACAGCCACACACACACAGGCAGACAGTCACATACACACACAGAGGAAGATAACCACACAAACAGAGGCAGACAGTCACACACAGACAGCCATACACACACACACACAGGCAGACATCCTCACACACAAGAAGACATCCACACACACAGAGGCAGACATCTACACACAAATAGAGGCAGACATCTACACACAAATAGAGGCAGACAGCCACACACAAATAGAGGCAGACAGCCACACACAAATAGAGGCAGACAGCCACACACAAATAGAGGCAGACAGCCACACACAAATAGAGGCAGACAGCCACACACACAGAGGAAGACATCGCCAAACACAGAAGCAGACAGCCACACAAACACACACAGTCAGACAGCCACACACACACAGAGGAAGAAAGCCACACACACACACACAGAGGAAGACATCCACAAACACCCAGGCAGACAGCCACACACACACACACACAGAGGCAGACATCCACACACACACACACACACAGCCACACACACAGGCAGACAGTAACACAGAGAGACCCCCCCACACACAGGCCGAAAGCCACACACACACAGGCAGACAGCCACACACACTCACACACACACAGGCAGACAGCCACACACACAGACAGCGACACAAACACACACAGGCAGACAGCCACACACACACACACACAGGCAGACAGCCACACACACACACACAGGCAGACAGCCACACACACACACAGAGGAAGACAGCCACACACACACACAGAGAGATAGACAGTCATGCACACACACAGAGGAAGACATCCACAAACACCCAGGCAGACAGCCACACACACACACACACACACAGAGGCAGACATCCACACACACACAGGCAGACAGCCACACACAGGCAGACAGTAACACAGAGAGACCCCCCACACACACAGGCAGAAAGCCACACACACACAGGCAGACAGCCACACACACTCACACACAGGCAGCCACACGCACAGACAGCGACACAAACACACACAGGCAGACAGCCACACACACACAGAGGAAGACAGCCACACACACAGACAGCAACACACACACACACAGGCAGACATCGCCAAATAGTTACACACAGGCAGACAGTCACACACACAGACAGTGACACACACACAGGCAGACAGCCTCACACACACAGAGGAAGACAGCCACACAAACAGACAGCAGCACACACACAGGCAGACATCGCCACATACAGAGGCAGACAGCCACACACACATACACACAGGCAGACATCCACACACAGGCAGTCACACAGAGAGACCCCCACACACACACAGGCAGACAGCCACACATAGTTACCTCTGTTCATTATGGAGGAGTGGAGGCAGTGCAGCTCCTGGAGACTGTTTTTTGGGGAAGCAAGGACTCCTTCCTGCTTCCCATGCTGTAGTTACCCGGCACATTTAGCTCCACCCCTGTAGTCATTTAAATAAAAAAACATTATAATCCCGGCCGGCAATGTGTGAGCTGTGTCGGCCGCATGGCACCCCTGCTCCATAGCGCCCTGTGCAGCCGCAAAGCTCGCGCACCCCTAAGGCCGGCCCTGGCTCTAATGATCCAAACATTAAAATTAAAGTAGGTGCTGTGTAATTAAACTCCTTGTTTAAGCCAAATATCCAGATAGATATCAAGACAACATGGGTTTACTTCAGGGAGTTCATGCCAAACTAATCTTATTGATTTTTTTTGATTGGGTGTAACGGACCGTTTCAGCAGAAAAGGGTAAAAATCCGTTTAGGCGATAATCCCCTTTTCCCAGAAAGGCACAGCTACTGCAGAACATCAAAACTCACGAATTCGGATATAAATGAATGCATCAAACTCCCGAACTGCATACAAGGGAATAAGGTAGCACTCCAAACTCCCGAACTGGAACCTCACGAATAGCTGCTAGCAGACGAACAGGAAAAGCATACATCAGCTTACACTCCTAGCAATCAATCTCCAACAGCATACAGTGAATCCCCCCAAGGACGAGACAAGGCTCCGTGTTGAGGGTCAAGCAGTGGTCTGTTTATTGAGGGCTACCTGCCCCTGTATTTATGCAGGTCTCCCACCTGGTGGACACTCCCCTAGGGGACCAAATGGAAGACTGAAACGGCAGACAGACATGTATCACTTTCGTACACACAGCCACAATACTTTCCCACAATGCATCCTGGTTTCCTCCTCTCTGTCCTGGAGATAATTAATGAAGTAATTCAATTATCTCCCAGGACAAAGGCAAGACTCCATTATACACGTGGTGACACAGAAACAGTATATCACTTTAAAATACATAAAGACACATTTTATACATAAAACACAGACATGTAACATATCCCCAGATAGCTCAGGTCTGGGTGCACATTATTAGGTGAATGGCACCCAGACCACCCGAATACAGTTTAAGTGCCATGGAGCTAAAGTCTTTAATTATACGAACAGGCTCCATGGCATTGCTATCTGGGTTAAAGCATTCACATAAAACATAAAATATCGAATTTCCCTGCATTCACCAAATCCATACGAATTAGAACCAGTGGCTGGAGGTTCAGCGGTGCCTGCAAGTAAAAGTGTCCGATTTTGGTGCATGAAAGCCGGGCAGAAAAGCGCTGGCTGCCTGGGGAGCTCCAGAACACCGCCACCTAGCGGCCGCTAAGTGTAACAGCGGCCACCCAGTAACAAGCAATTAAGCTGCGAAATCTACCGAACTGCTGTGCAGAAAGGGAGAAATAAATCCTTCTGCACAGTAAAATTAACCCTTTAGCTGCCGGTCCATAATCCAAAGGCAGCAGGCGGGCAACCAGGCTCCTCCAATACAATGTGGCGAGATTGGTTTCGTCACATCTCTCCCCCTTTCCAAAAAGACTAACAGGGTACCTGACCTCCTGCCGTCAGTGCCCTTGTTAGTCCAGCAGCCCACCCACAAAGCAGAAACAGCAGTACAGCCCACCCACAATAAATGGTTACTACACCTGGGTAGAGGAGAACTTTGTCCATGTCCAGGTGCCTCACCACGGCTGTGTGGGGGACTGGTAGGCTGCCTTGGTGGGTTGCTGAGTGGGCAGAGACCAGTGGTACTCTGTCCTGGTGCCAGCACTACCACCGGAGTAGTCTGGTTGGAGCCTGGTTGCTGGAGACGGACTGTCTCCCCCTTGGATACACAGCTCTGTCGTGGGGGGGTAGGACCGACCGTCCCTACCCCCTGTGTGGTGAGTGCAGAGACCACGGTCCCATCTGCACCGGTGGGGGGTTTACAGTCTCCCCCTGGTACATTAAGCTGCCGCTGGGGAGAGGGGGTAACAAGCTCCTCTCCTGATAGAACACTCTGCCCATTAATGATCCGCCGCTGGCGAGAGGTGGTAACAATCTCCTCTCCCATACATACTTCCAGTCTTTGCGGAGGGAGACCGACTGTCTCTCCTCCCAATACAGAGTTCTGCTGCTGGGGAAAGGAGACTGGGCTCTCTATTCCCTGCTGGGTATTCTGCCGCTGGGGACTGGAGACTGGGCTCCCAATTCCCAACAAATCACACTGCCGCTGGAGAATGGAGACTGGGCTCCCAATTCCCAAAAAATCACGCTGACGCTGGGGAGGGAGGGAACTGCTCTTCTCTCCCTGTACTTCACACTGCCTTCCTGGCATATCACTCTGCTGCTTGGGGGCAGGAACAACTACCTCTGCCCCCTGTAACTCAGCCTGCCGCTGGGGAGGGAGGACACTGCTCTCCTCTCCCTGCACTTCACACTGCCTTCCTGGCATATCACTCTGCTGCTGGGGGGCAGGAACAACTACCTCTGCCCCCTGTAACTCAGCCTGCCGCTGGGGAGGTAGGACGCTGCTCTCCTCTCCCTGCACTTCACACTGCCTTCCTGGCATATCACTCTGCTGCTGGGGGGCAGGAACAACTACCTCTGCCCCCTGTAACTCAGCCAGCTGCTGGGGAGGGTGGACACTGCTCTCCTCTCCCTGCACTTTACACTGCCGCTGGGGAATGGAGACTGGGCTCCCAATTCCCTGCAGGACTGGTGGAGAGACCTCAGTCCCATCTCCACCGGCCACCTGGGGTTCTTCCCAGTAAAACTGTACCATCTCGTCCCCTCTGAATGGGTCTGGCTCTGGGTCTGTCCTGCTGCTCTCCTGCTGAGACTTCTCATAATATTGGAACAGCTGTTGGTAGCCCTGTTCTAGCTCCATCTCCCGGGTCACCAGGTGGACCAGGTCTTGCTCAATTTCATGAGTGTCGTCCCAGTCATACCTGCTCTCCCTCCACCCCAAGAGATCACTGAACCGGGCTTGTGTGGGGCTCCCAAATTCGAGCTCTGTAAAAGACCCCCATAACAAGCCAGGACCATCAAACTCCTCTCCCTCTGGCTTGTCATGCTCGGCTGTCCAGGGCAAGTACTGTGCAATATACCACCAAAGCGCCTGGTAGGCATCCTCCAGCCACTTCTCCTGCCATACCCGGAGCTCCAATTCTTTTACCCATTCCTCCTGGGGCTGCTCTCCCAGGAAGGGCATCCGCAGGGCTAGTCGCTTCTGCAAACGCTGATCTTCCTTGGGGAGTCTCTCACCCTGTTGGTACTCCACAATGCCCAGTGCCTGGTACCAGATGCCTTTACGGACTGCATCTCGGTCATCCATGGCACCCTCATCGAACTCCACTGCTGGTTCCATGCTGGTGCTGTCAGGGTCGCTGTACTCAGACATGCGTTGCCCTCAATTAGTAAAAATCCAAAGCAATGGTGTCTCCTGTAGCTGTCCTTCTGGCTGTAGGGATGATCCCGCCGCTTGCCACCAATTGTAACGGACCGTTTCAGCAGAAAAGGGTAAAAATCCGTTTAGGCGATAATCCCCTTTTCTCAGAAAGGCACAGCTACTGCAGAACATCAAAACTCACAAATTCGGATATAAATGAATGCATCAAACTCCCGAACTGCATACAAGGGAATAAGGTAGCACTCCAAACTCCCGAACTGGAACCTCACGAATAGCTGCTAGCAGACGAACAGGAAAAGCATACATCAGCTTACACTCCTAGCAATCAATCTCCAACAGCATACAGTGAATCCCCCCAAGGACGAGACAAGGCTCCGTGTTGAGGGTCAAGCAGTGGTCTGTTTATTGAGGGCTACCTGCCCCTGTATTTATGCAGGTCTCCCACCTGGTGGACACTCCCCTAGGGGACCAAATGGAAGACTGAAACAGCAGACAGACATGTATTACTTTCGTACACACAGCCACAATACTTTCCCACAATGCATCCTGGTTTCCTCCTCTCTGTCCTGGAGATAATTAATGAAGTAATTCAATTATCTCCCAGGACAAAGGCAAGACTCCATTATACACGTGGTGACACAGAAACAGTATATCACTTTAAAATACATAAAGACACATTTTATACATAAAACACAGACATGTAACATATCCCCAGATAGCTCAGGTCTGGGTGCACATTATTAGGTGAATGGCACCCAGACCACCCGAATACAGTTTAAGTGCCATGGAGCTAAAGTCTTTAATTATACGAACAGGCTCCATGGCATTGCTATCTGGGTTAAAGCATTCACATAAAACATAAAATATCGAATTTCCCTGCATTCACCAAATCCATACGAATTAGAACCAGGGGCTGGAGGTTCAGCAGTGCCTGCACGTAAAAGTGTCCGATTTTGGTGCATGAAAGCCGGGCAGAAAAGCGCTGGCTGCCCGGGGAGCTCCAAAACACCGCCACCTAGCGGCCGCTAAGTGTAACAGCGGCCACCCAGTAACAAGCAATTAAGCTGCGGTTAACCGCAGCTTCAGGGAGGTAAATAGGAGGCACACTCCAGCTCTTGGGTGGCCAATTAACAGCGCCGGCCGGCTTCCCACGGCTCTGGGAAGGTTGGTAAACGGCTGTTTGTTCGGTAAATGAAATCTACCGAACTGCTGTGCAGAAAGGGAGAAATAAATCCTTCTGCACAGTAAAATTAACCCTTTAGCTGTCGGTCCATAATCCAAAGGCAGCAGGCGGGCAACCAGGCTCCTCCAATACAATGTGGCGAGATTGGTTTCGTCACATTGGGTGACTGAAATAATAAATCAGGGTGGTGCAGTAGACATTGCTTACCTAGATTTTAGTAAGGCTTTTGACACTGTTGCACATAGAAGGCTTATGAATAAACTGCAATCTTTAAGTTTGGATTCCAAAATTGTTGAATGGGTAAGGCAGTGGGTTGTAGTCAATGGAGTATATTCAAAGCATGGTATTGTCACCAGTGGGGTACATCAGGTATCTGTACTTGTAACCATTCTCTTTAATATTTTTATTAGTGATATTGCAGAAGGTCTTGATGGTAAAGTATGTCTTTTTGCTCATGATACTAAAATTTGCTACAGGGTTGATGTTCCAGGAGGGTTAAGCCAAATGGCCAATGATTTAGGTAAACTAGAAAAATGGTCAGAGTTGTGGCAGCTGACATTTAATGTGGATAAGTGCAAGATTATGCATCTTAAACGTAAAAACCCAAGGGCAGAGTACAGAATATTTCAGAGAGTCCTAACCTCAAAATATGAGGAAAGGGATTTAGGGGTAATTATTTCAGATGACTTAAAGGTAGGCAGACAATGTAATAGAGCAGCAGGAAATGCTAGCAGAATGCTTGGTTGTATAGGGAGAGGTGTTAGCAGTAGAAAGAGGAAAGTGCTCATGACATTGTGCAGAACACTGATGAGACCTCACTTGGAGTATTGTACGCAATACTGGAGACCGTATCTCCAGAAGGATATTGATACTTTAGAGAGAGTTCAGAGAGGGGCTACCTACTAAACTGGTTCATGGATTGCAGGATAAAACTGACAAGGAAAAGTTAAAGCTTGGTTGCTACATCTAAGTGTTGCTTCTAAGTGTGTGTGGTTGGAGATATTCTGGAGAGTTTTACAGAAGCTTCAACTGTCTAAGAGTTGAGCTAAGAGTTTTCTTTTATACTGTTACAGGTAAGATTCATCTGTAGGAAAAGGTTACTGATTGCACAAGGTGTGATTTCCTGTTGGTAATTATAAGGCATTTGTGGCGAAACCAACTTCGCCACTGTGAACTGGAGAAGCCTGGTTGCTAGCCTCCTGCCCGCTGACTATGGCCCCTGGACGTGTTGCACTTTAGAAACTATATTTGGGCAGGTAATAATTTGTATTGCTGCTGCTGGCCCTTTAAAAGCAGTGATGGACATTTTGGGACTAATGTCCCTTTAAGACTTTGTAACATATCACAGTAATACTGTCTTAAATATTATGTAGGTATTTATGTGTTCAGTTAAACTGGGGATATGTAGAAATGTGTGTTTTATGTGTTAAATGTATCAGTAGGTAATTTTATGTCTTTTACTGTCTTTTTGCAACCATGTGGTTAATGGAGTCTGACTCTAGTCCTAGATAATTGAATTACTTCTCCAATTATCTCCAGGGCAGAAGGGAGGAAGCCGGGATGCATTGTGGGGGATGTTTTACTTCTGTTTGAGCCAGATTGTGCCATGCTGCAAGCCCAGGCCCAAAAGATACTTTTAGTAACTTTTAAACCCCTGGTCGGATTCATGCCATTTTTTAATATGTTGTTCCCCTGAATGGATTGATTGTGGATATGTATTTTTATGCGAATGTGATGTATGGTTTTAAAGTTATGGAAGTTGTGTAAAAGTATATTTTAAACTGTATGCATAATGGGATTATGTGTCACACTAAGGGGAGGGGATGTGTGGGAGGTAACATCTATGTCATTGGTTATTTTATGCCTCCCCCTGGGTGTGGCCTGTATGTGTGAGTTGGAAATAAAAGCCAGACTGGGTGACCCAGTCTAGAGTTCCTGTTTTACCCTCAACTTGAGTCCTGTGTCTTATTGGGGGAATCTGCTACAAGGGATTGCTATGCTAGGCATATTCCCTTGCTATAATCACTGAGCTCTTGTAAGAGCTTGTTCCTGCTTCGTTCTGAAGGGAGATAGCTGCAGCCTGCGGTGCTTATGGTGTCTGGTGGAGTGCTTGGAGTCCTCTGGAAGCGCTAGGAGCATCTTTCAACGGAGGTACCCAGTCGGGGTGCCAGTGGATCCGTTACATTGGTGGCAGCGGTGGGATGGCGTCCTAGTGCGAGGAGAAGCAGCTCAGAGACACCGGTAACGTGTGGAGTTGTGCAGCGTCCCTATCTGCAGCAACATAATGGAACCAGCAGTGGCTACAGCAAGCATGGCGTATAGCTACTCCGTACTAGAGTTTGGCACGATGGTAGGGTTGCGCCTGAAGTTTTACGGACCCAATCCAGAGGAGAAATACGTGCGGTTCGTGTGGGACATGGTGACCCGGAACCTACAACACAGGGCGTTGAGGGAAGGCCAGTGGGCACGTTGGGAGAAACTCCAGCCACAGGTAGAGTGGGACGAGGAAGAAACCGAAGTGGCCGGTGGAGATGGGACCGAGGTCTCTCTACCGGCCCTACAGGGATGCTGGGCACCCGGCCCAGATCCCCAGCGGCAGTATGTTTTACAGGGAGGGGAGACAGTCGGTCTCACTCCTCAGCGGCAGAATGGGTTATTGGAGGAAGAGACAACCGGTCTCCCTCCCCAACAGCAACCAGAGGTACCCGAGGTAGAGGACCTCATAGACTGGTCCTGGGAGGACCCCCTGCAGGCAGGTGGAGATGGGACCGAGATCTCTCCACCGGCCCTACAGGGATGCTGGGCAACCGGCCCAGATCCCCAACTAGAGCTGGAGTTACAGAAAGTGGAGAGCATCGACCTCCCCCCCCAGCAGCAGGACAATGTATTGGGAGGAGAGACAGTCAGTCTCCCTCCACAAAGGCGGAAAGTATGTATGGGAGAGGAGCTTGCTACCACCTCTCCCCAGCAGCGGATCATTGATGTGCAGGGAATAGGGAGCCCAGTCTCCTTTCCCCAGCAGCAGGGCACTGTATTGGGAGGAGAGACAGTCAGTCTCCCTCCACAAAGGCGGAAAGTATGTATGGGAGAGGAGATTGTTACCACCTCTCCCCAGCGGCGGATCATTAATGTACAGGTAATAGAGAGCCCAGTCTCCATTCCCCAGCGGCAGAGTGTTCTAATGGGAGAGGAGCTGGTTACCACCTCTCCCCAGCGGCAGCTTAATGTACCAGGGGGAGACTGTAAGCCCCACACCTGTGCAGATGGGACCGTGGTCTCTGCACTTCCAGCACAGGGGGTAGGGACGGTCGGTCCTGCCCCCCCACAACAGGGCTGTTTAGCCAAAGGGGAGACAGTCTGTCTCCAGCAGCAGAGCTGTGTAACTAAAGGGGAGACAGTCGGTCTCCAGCAGCAGAGTTGTGTAACTCAAGGGGAGACAGTCGGTCTCCAGCAGCAGAGTTGTGTAACTCAAGGGGAGACAGTCGGTCTCCAGCAGCAGAGCTGTGTAACTAAAGGGGAGACAGTCGGTCTCCAGCAGCAGAGCTGTGTAACTCAAGGGGAGACAGTCGGTCTCCAGCAACCAGGCTCCAACCAGACTACTCCCGTGGTAGTGCTGGCAACAGGACAGAGTACCGCTGGTCTCTGCCCCCTCAGCAACCTACCAAGGCAGCCTACCAGTCCCCCACACAGCCGTGGTGAGGCACCTGAACCTGGACAAGATTCTCCCTCACCCAGGTGTAGTAACGGTTTATTGTGGGTGGGTTGCTGGACTAACCAGGGCACTGACCGGCAGGAGGTCAGATACCCTGTTAGTCTAATTGGAAAAGGGGAGAATTGTGGCGAAACCAACTTCGCCACTGTGAACTGGAGAAGCCTGGTTGCTAGCCTCCTGCCCGCTGACTATGGCCCCTGGACGTGTTGCACTTTAGAAACTATATTTGGGCAGGTAATAATTTGTATTGCTGCTGCTGGCCCTTTAAAAGCAGTGATGGACATTTTGGGACTAATGTCCCTTTAAGACTTTGTAACATATCACAGTAATACTGTCTTAAATATTATGTAGGTATTTATGTGTTCAGTTAAACTGGGGATATGTAGAAATGTGTGTTTTATGTGTTAAATGTATCAGTAGGTAATTTTATGTCTTTTACTGTCTTTTTGCAACCATGTGGTTAATGGAGTCTGACTCTAGTCCTAGATAATTGAATTACTTCTCCAATTATCTCCAGGGCAGAAGGGAGGAAGCCGGGATGCATTGTGGGGGATGTTTTACTTCTGTTTGAGCCAGATTGTGCCATGCTGCAAGCCCAGGCCCAAAAGATACTTTTAGTAACTTTTAAACCCCTGGTCGGATTCATGCCATTTTTTAATATGTTGTTCCCCTGAATGGATTGATTGTGGATATGTATTTTTATGCGAATGTGATGTATGGTTTTAAAGTTATGGAAGTTGTGTAAAAGTATATTTTAAACTGTATGCATAATGGGATTATGTGTCACACTAAGGGGAGGGGATGTGTGGGAGGTAACATCTATGTCATTGGTTATTTTATGCCTCCCCCTGGGTGTGGCCTGTATGTGTGAGTTGGAAATAAAAGCCAGACTGGGTGACCCAGTCTAGAGTTCCTGTTTTACCCTCAACTTGAGTCCTGTGTCTTATTGGGGGAATCTGCTACAAGGGATTGCTATGCTAGGCATATTCCCTTGCTATAATCACTGAGCTCTTGTAAGAGCTTGTTCCTGCTTCGTTCTGAAGGGAGATAGCTGCAGCCTGCGGTGCTTATGGTGTCTGGTGGAGTGCTTGGAGTCCTCTGGAAGCGCTAGGAGCATCTTTCAACGGAGGTACCCAGTCGGGGTGCCAGTGGATCCGTTACAGCATTTGATTTGATTAGGTAGCTACTTGCTATTGATTGCTGTTTAAATTAGCTATTGTTTGCAAATAAGCAGAGGCCTACCCAGGTGTTAAACATTCCTAATGGGAGGTGATTTTAGGAGTATATAAGGGTTGTTGTCATTATAATATAATATATATATATATAGGATAATATAGTTTGGTTGCTTCATCTAAGTGTTGCTTCTAAGTGTGTGTGTGTGGTTGGAGATAAACTGGAGGTAATCTGAGGTATTCAGGAGGATAAATAAAAAGTTAAGATTCCTTTGATTTAAATTATTTACTTCATTGGAATGGCAGACTTAGTTCAGTGTAATAGCTGCTATGCATTTGTTTCGCGTTCCACTTTTTGGAGGTACGGTTGTTGTCTAATCTGTAGACAGTTCTCTGTCTTGCAGCAGGAGATTGTATTTTTGAAGTCTGAGATTTGTAAATTATCTGGTAAACAAACTCGGGCTGGAACTGCTGCAAAGCCACTGCCGCAGAGACATACTAGGAATGGCAGATGGATTACTGTAGAATCTGGTAGACTTAGAGTTGTGGATAAAAGGCATATTGCACAGTCTGTTGCTCTACATAATTCATTTTCTGCACTTTCAGAGTGTAATGGTGTCATGGAGAGAGGCACTGACGCTAGTGGTGTTGTGCAGAGAGGCACTGAGGCTAGTGGTGTTGTGCAGAGAGGCACTGAGGCTAGTGGTGTTGTTGAGAGAGGCATTGAGACTAGTGGTGTTGTGGAGAGAGGCATTGAGGCTAGTGGTGTTGTGCAGAGAGGCACTGAGGCTAGTGGTGTTGTGCAGAGAGGCACTGAGGCTAGTGGTGTTGTTGAGAGAGGCACTGAGGCTAGTGGAGTTGTTGAGAGAGGCATTGAGGCTAGTGGTGTTGTGGAGAGAGGCACTGAGGCTAGTGGAGTTGTTGAGAGAGGCATTGAGGCTAGTGGTGTTGTGCAGAGAGGCACTGAGGCTAGTGGTGTTGTGCAGAGAGGCACTGAGGCTAGTGGTGTTGTGCAGAGAGGCACTGAGGCTAGTGGTGTTGTGCAGAGAGGCACTGAGGCTAGTGGTGTTGTGCAGAGAGGCACTGAGGCTAGTGGTGTTGTGCAGAGAGGCACTGAGGCTAGTGGTGTTGTGCAGAGAGGCACTGAGGCTAGTGGTGTTGTGCAGAGAGGCACTGAGGCTAGTGGTGTTGTGCAGAGAGGCACTGAGGCTAGTGGTGTTGTGCAGAGAGGCACTGAGGCTAGTGGTGTTGTGCAGAGAGGCACTGAGGCTAGTGGTGTTGTGCAGAGAGGCACTGAGGCTAGTGGTGTTGTGCAGAGAGGCACTGAGGCTAGTGGTGTTGTGCAGAGAGGCACTGAGGCTAGTGGTGTTGTGCAGAGAGGCACTGAGGCTAGTGGTGTTGTGCAGAGAGGCACTGAGGCTAGTGGTGTTGTGCAGAGAGGCACTGAGGCTAGTGGTGTTGTGCAGAGAGGCACTGAGGCTAGTGGTGTTGTGCAGAGAGGCACTGAGGCTAGTGGTGTTGTGCAGAGAGGCACTGAGGCTAGTGGTGTTGTGCAGAGAGGCACTGAGGCTAGTGGTGTTGTGCAGAGAGGCACTGAGGCTAGTGGTGTTGTGCAGAGAGGCACTGAGGCTAGTGGTGTTGTGCAGAGAGGCACTGAGGCTAGTGGTGTTGTGCAGAGAGGCACTGAGGCTAGTGGTGTTGTGCAGAGAGGCACTGAGGCTAGTGGTGTTGTGCAGAGAGGCACTGAGGCTAGTGGTGTTGTGCAGAGAGGCACTGAGGCTAGTGGTGTTGTGCAGAGAGGCACTGAGGCTAGTGGTGTTGTGCAGAGAGGCACTGAGGCTAGTGGTGTTGTGCAGAGAGGCACTGAGGCTAGTGGTGTTGCGCAGAGAGGCACTGAGGCTAGTGGTGTTGTGCAGAGAGGCACTGAGGCTAGTGGTGTTGCGCAGAGAGGCACTGAGGCTAGTGGTGTTGCGCAGAGAGGCACTGAGGCTAGTGGTGTTGCGCATAGAGGCACTGAGGCTAGTGGTGCTGCGCAGAGAGGCACTGAGGCTAGTGGTGTTGCGCAGAGAGGCACTGAGGCTAGTGGTGTTGCGCAGAGAGGCACTGAGGCTAGTGGTGTTGCGCAGAGAGGCACTGAGGCTAGTGGTGTTGCGCAGAGAGGCACTGAGGCTAGTGGTGTTGCGCAGAGAGGCACTGAGGTTAGTGGTGTTGCGCAGAGAGGCACTGAGGCTAGTGGTGTTGCGCAGAGAGGCACTGAGGCTAGTGGTGTTGTGCAGAGAGGCACTGAGGCTAGTGGTGTTGTGCAGAGAGGCACTGAGGCTAGTGGTGTTGTGCAGAGAGGCACTGAGGCTAGTGGTGTTGTGCAGAGAGGCACTGAGGCTAGTGGTGTTGTGCAGAGAGGCACTGAGGCTAGTGGTGTTGTGCAGAGAGGCACTGAGGCTAGTGGTGTTGTGCAGAGAGGCACTGAGGCTAGTGGTGTTGTGCAGAGAGGCACTGAGGCTAGTGGTGTTGTTGAGAGAGGCACTGAGGCTAGTGGAGTTGTGCAGAGAGGCACTGAGGCTAGTGGTGTTGTGCAGAGAGGCACTGAGGCTAGTGGTGTTGTGCAGAGAGGCACTGAGGCTAGTGGTGTTGTGCAGAGAGGCACTGAGGCTAGTGGTGTTGTTGAGAGAGGCACTGAGGCTAGTGGTGTTGTTGGGAGATGCATTGAGGCTAGTGGTGTTGTGGAGAGAGGCATTGAGGCTAGTGGTGTTGTGCAGAAAGGTATTGAGGCTAGTGGTGTTGTGCAGAGAGGCACTGAGGCTAGAGGTGTTGTGGAGAGAGGCACTGAGGCTAGAGGTGTTGTGGAGAGAGGCACTGAGGCTAGTGGTGTTGTGGCCATATCTGCCAAGTGACCCTATGTAGGAGGAACAGTCTCTATTCTGCTCTGTGTCAGTGTGTATCAGGGATCATTAGGATAGGTGTCAATCCATATCTGCCAAGTGACCCTATGTAGGGGGAACAGTCTCTATTCTGCTCTGTGTCAGTGTGTATCAGGGATCATTAGGATAGGTGTCAATCCATATCTGCCAAGTGACCCTATGTAGGGGGAACAGTCCCTATTCTGCTCTGTGTCAGTGTGTATCATGGTCTCTGTGGACAAGGAACAGTCTCTATTCTGCTCTGTGTCAGTGTGTATCAGGGGTTTTGAGGACAGGTGTCAATCCATATCTGCCAAGTGACCCTATGTAGGGGGAACAGTCTCTATTCTGCTCTGTGTCAGTGTGTATCAGGGATCATTAGGATAGGTGTCAATCCATAGCTGCCAAGTGACCCTATGTAGGAGGAACAGTCCCTATTCTGCTCTGTGTCAGTGTGTATCAGGGATCATTAGGATAGGTGTCAATCCATATCTGCCAAGTGACCCTATGTAGGAGGAACAGTCCCTATTCTGCTCTGTGTCAGTGTGTATCAGGGATCATTAGGACAGGTGTCAATCCATATCTGCCAAGTGACCCTATGTAGGAGGAACAGTCCCTATTCTGCTCTGTGTCAGTGTGTATCAGGGATCATTAGGATAGGTGTCAATCCATATCTGCCAAGTGACCCTATGTAGGGGGAACAGTCTCTATTCTGCTCTGTGTCAGTGTGTATCAGGGCTGGGCTTTGAGGACAGGTGTCAATGTTAGGTGATTTCTGCCCTTTATGGATTAAAAGCAGACTCTGCATCAACTGTGCAATTTTCCATGGGAGTTTTGCCATGGATCCCCCTCTGGCATGCCACACTCCAGGTGTTAGTCCCCTTGAAACAACTTTTCCATCACTATTGTGGCCATAAAGAGTCCCTGTTGTTTTTAAAATTCGCCTGCCCATTGAAGTCAATGGCGGTTCGCGCGGTTCGCCGGTTCGCGAACATTTGCGGAAGTTCGCGTTCGCCGTTCGCGAACCGAAAATTCCGGGTTCGCGACAACACTAGTGATAAAACATCAATCCAATTGTTCCCCAAAACAAGGACAGAAGGTGCCTGTAGCAAGTGTGTTAAAAAATAAGCTTAGAGTCATGTCTACAAATCCTCGCAGTTTAGGGAATAAGATCCATGAACTTGTGGCAATAATGGCAACTGATAGTGTAGATTTAGTCGCTGTTACTGAGACATGGTATAATGAGAAAAATGACTGGGACATAGCAATACCAGGGTACTCTTTATATAGAAAAGACAGGGAAGGCAAGAAAGGGGGAGGGGTGGCCCTGTATGTGAAGGATAGCATAAAATCTAGCCTAATAAAGGTTAGTGAGGCGAACATCCGTTTGGGTTACGTTAGAATTTGGTAATCACACAGTAACTCGTGTAGGTGTGATTTATAGGCCCCCAGGACAAATTGAAGAGTTAGATAATCTACTAGTTGAAGAAATAGCTAAAATGACAATGAAGGGGGAAGTTATCATCATGGGTGACTTTAATCTTCCTGATGTAAATTGGAAAACAAAAATAGCTACTTGTGCCAGGAGCACACATATTCTAAACTCCCTACTGGGATTGTCTTTAAAACAAGTCGTTGAGGAGCCAACTCGTAAAGAGGCCATACTAGATTTAGTGTTAACAAATGGAGATTACTGTAGGTGAAAGTTTAGGATCCAGTTTTCATCAGTCAGTGTGGTTTAATATAAGAACAGTGACTGAGTCACACCACACAAAAACAAAAGTTTTAGACTTTAGAAAAACAGACTTTTCTAAAATTAGAATATGTGTAAAGGAGTCATTATCAGACTGGAGTAATTTAAATGGAGTCCAAAAGAAATGGGATTATTTAAAAGTTGCACTACGGAAGGCAACAGAAAATTGCATTAGGCTTGTCAGTAAAAGCGAAAAATTCAAGAAACCACTGTGGTACTCCACAGATGTGGCCAAAATAGTAGAAAACAAAAAGTTAGCATTTAGTAATTATAAAAAAAAACAGAGTGAGGAAGACAGAATGACCTATAAGATTAGGCAGAAAGAGGTTAAGCAAGTTATAAGAGCTTCCAAATCACACACAGAAAAGAAAATAGCACAGTCAGTAAAAAAGGGGGACAAAACTTTTTTTAGATACATAAATGAGAAAAGAAACATAAAACAAGGATTAGTTAGATTAAAAACAAAAGAAGGAAGGTATGTAGATAAGGATAAAGGTCTAGCTGACTGCCTCAATGAATATTTTTGTTCGGTATTTACAGATGAAAATGAAGGAAAGGGACCTCAGTTAAGAAAAAGGATAAATGAGTCATTTATTACACGTGAGTTTACAGAGGAAGAGGTTCTATTTCAACTGTCAAAAGTAAAGACAAATAAGTCAATGGGACCAGATGGAATACACCCAAAGCTATTAAAAGAGCTTAGTGGTGTACTAGCAAAACCATTAACAGATTTATTTAACCAATCATTGTTAACAGGAGTAGTCCCAGAAGATTGGAAGTTAGCGAATGTTGTGCCCATTCACAAGGAATCGGGCAACTATAAGCAAACTATAAGCAACTATAAGCCAGTAAGCCTTACTTCAGTAGTGGGGAAAGTGATGGAAACCATGTTAAAGGATATGATTGTTGAACATCTAAAAACACATGGATTTCAAGATCAGAGACAACATGGGTTTACTTCAGGGAGATCATGCCAAACTAATCTTATTGATTTTTTTGATTGGGTAACTACAATTATAGATCAGGGTGGTGCAGTAGACATTGCTTACCTAGATTTTAGTAAGGCTTTTGACACTGTTGCACATAGAAGGCTTATGAATAAACTGCAATCTTTAAGTTTGGATTCCAAAATTGTTGAATGGGTAAGGCAGTGGGTTGTAGTCAATGGAGTATATTCAAAGCTTGGGCTTGTCACCAGTGGGGTACCTCAGGGATCTGTACTTGGACCCATTCTCTTTAATATTTTTATTAGTGATATTGCAGAAGGTCTTGATGGTAAGGTTTTTGCGGATGATACTAAGATATGTAACAGGGTTGATGTTCCAGGAGGGATAAGCCAAATGGCAAATGATTTAGGTAAACTAGAAAAATGGTCAGAGTTGTGGCAACTGACATTTAATGTGGATAAGTGCAAGATGATGCATCTTGGACATAAAAACCCAAGGCCAGAGTACAGAATATTTGATAGACTCCTAACCTCAACTTCTGAGGAAAGGGATTTAGGGGTGATTATTTCTGATGACTTAAAGGTAGGCAGACAATGTAATAGAGCAGCAGGAAATGCTAGCAGAATGCTTGGTTGTATAGGGAGAGGTATTAGCAGTAGAAAGAGGGAAGTGCTCATGCCATTGTACAGAACACTGGTGAGACCTCACTTGGAGTACTGTACACAGTACGGGAGACCATATCTTCAGAAGGATATTGATACCTTAGAGAGAGTTCAAAGAAGGGCTACTAAACTGGTTCATGGATTGCAGGATAAAACTTACCAGGAAAGGTTAAAGGATCTTAACATGTATAGCTTGGAGGAAAGACGAGACAGGGGGGATATGATAGAAACATTTAAATACATAAATGGAATCAACACAGTAAAGGAGGAGACTATATTTAAAAGAAGAAAAACTACCACAACAAGAGGACTGTGATGAAGCGCCCTTCGCCACTTTGTCCTGGAGAGGCCTGCTTGCCTGCCTCCTCCCCTGCGACTATGGCCCTGGACTGTATTGCACTTTAAACACTATATTTGGGCATATGGATTTGTATTAGGCTGACTCTAGCCCTTTAACTATGCTGTAGGTCTGGACTGCTAATATAACCGAACAGCCGGGGGATTTATACGAATATATTGCATGGGAATACCATTACTGGAGAATGCAGCCGTTCGTATGATTTCATACGAATTCTTTGTGCTCTGAATAGGTGGCCGCCATTTCGGGACTTTACACGTGTTCGCGGCCATCTTGCGCACGAACAGCGGGGTTTGCCTGTGAACGCATGGAACTAAAAATGGATACGCAAACAGGCGAACACCGCTGAGTCCTCCAGACCTCCATAAATTCGTACTGAAACTACCGAACGTCCCACCGTTCGGTAGTTATACTTAATCGTCTATGGGGATTTCAGCGATCACGGGGATGCGAATGGATGGCAAGAATTTCGTATCTTTTGTTCATACGAACGGAGACCGACCGCAAGGCCAAAACGTATGGAATAGTGTTGTCGCGAACCCGAAATTTCCGGTTCGCGAACGGCGAACGCGAACTTCCGCAAATGTTCGCGAACGGCGCGAACCGCCATTGACTTCAATGGGCAGGCAAATTTTAAAACCAACAGGGACTTTTTCTGGCCACAAAAGTGATGGAAAAGTTGTTTCAAGGGGACTTACACCTGGACTGTGGCATGCCGGAGGGGGATCCATGGCAAAACTCCCATGGAAAATTGCACAGTTGATGCAGAGTCTGCTTTTAATCCATAAAGGGCAGAAATCACCTAACATTGACACCTGTCCTCAAAGCCCTGCCCTGATACACACTGACACCGAGCAGAATAGAGACTGTTACCCCTACATAGGGTCACTTGGCAGATATGGATTGACACCTATCCTAATGATCCCTGATACACACTGACACAGAGCAGAATAGAGACTGTTCCCCCTACATAGGGTCACTTGGCAGATATGGATTGACACCTGTCCTCAAAACCCCTGATACACACTGACACAGAGCAGAATAGAGACTGTTCCCTGTCCACAGAGACCATGATACACACTGACACAGAGCAGAATAGGGACTGTTCCCCCTACATAGGGTCACTTGGCAGATATGGATTGACACCTGTCCTCCAAACCCCTGATACACACTGACACAGAGCAGAATAGGGACTGTTCCTCCTACATAGGGTCACTTGGCAGATATGGATTGACACCTGTCCTCAAAACCCCTGATACACACTGACACAGAGCAGAATAGGGACTGTTCCCCCTACATAGGGTCACTTGGCAGATATGGATTGACACCTGTCCTCAAAACCCCTGATACACACTGACACAGAGCAGAATAGGGACTGTTCCCCCTACATAGGGTCACTTGGCAGATATGGAATGACACCTGTCCTCAAAACCCCTGATACACACTGACACAGAGCAGAATAGAGACTGTTCCCTGTCCACAGAGACCATGATACACACTGACACAGAGCAGAATAGGGACTGTTCCCCCTACATAGGGTCACTTGGCAGATATGGATTGACACCTGTCCTCAAAACCCCTGATACACACTGACACAGAGCAGAATAGAGCCTGTTCCCTGTCCACAGAGACCATGATACACACTGACACAGAGCAGAATAGAGACTGTTCCCCGTCCACAGAGACCATGATACACACTGACACAGATCAGAATAGGGACTGTTACCCCTACATAGGGTCACTTGGCAGGTATGGATTGACACCTGTCCTCAAAGCCCATGATACACACTGGGGGGAGCTACTGTCCTCCCCAACCCCTGCGCGGTGGGTGGGGGCCATAAATCACAATGGGGGGACCTACTGTCCTCCCCCCCTCGGCCCCCACCCCTGCGCGGTGGGTGGGGGCCATAAATCACAATGGGGGGGCCTACTTTCCTCCCCCCGGGCCCCCATCCCTGCGCGGTGTGTGGGGGGCATAAATCACAATGGGACGGACCTACTGATAGGAGTGGAGTATTGTTCATATCAGTTTAATACCTTCCGCGTCTACTATCAGTGGACGTGTAAATGGCAGAGATTTTTAATTGTTGAATCACCTCCCCTTTTTAGGCCAAGGTGGGAAGATGCTTAGACCACTGGTATATTGGTGCCATCTTGGAGGATTTTTTTTTGGTTTGGTTTTTGAAGCCACAGTGCTGCACCAGTGGGCCTAAAAATTAGGCATGTACACATGCCTGAAAAATTTGGTATTGTTGCAGCCGCTGCTGTAGCAGCGGCCAGAAAAATTTATGTTTGTTTCACAGGCAGAAAGTACCCTAAAACATGGCGGCTTGAACCCTAGTTGGTGGCGGATAAGTCACGCAAGTCAAACGTCATTCAGAGCTAAAATACAGCAGTGTGTGGACCATTTTTAGCCCAAGGCAGCTCATCTCATCAGGCCTTTTTTAATCGAATGTATCGCCCAGTGTCAGTCCCTTCGGGATCCATCCCTCATTCATCTTAATAAAGGTGAGGTAATCTAGACTTTTTTGACCTAGGCGACTTCTCTTCTCAGTGACAATACCTCCTGCTGCACTGAAGGTCCTTTCTGACAGGACACTTGAAGCGGGGCAGGCCAGAAGTTCTATCGCAAATTGGGATAGCTCAGGCCACAGGTCAAGCCTGCACACCCAGTAGTCAAGGGGTTCATCGCTCCTCAGAGTGTCGATATCTGCAGTTAAGGCGAGGTAGTCTGCTACCTGTCGGTCGAGTCGCTCTCTGAGGGTGGATCCCGAAGGGCTGTGGCGATGCATAGGACTTAAAAAGGTCCGCATGTCCTCCATCAACAACACGTCTTTAAAGCGTCCTGTCCTTGCCGGCGTGGTCGTGGGAGGAGGAGGAGGAGGATGACTTCCACCTCTCCCCCTGTTAGATTCTCGTTGTGCTGTGACATCACCCTTATACGCTGTGTAAAGCATACTTTTTAATTTATTTTGCAAATGCTGCATCCTTTCCGACTTGTTGTAATTCGGTAACATTTCCGCCACTTTCTGCTTATACCGGGGGTCTAGTAGCGTGGACACCCAGTACAGGTCGTTCTCCTTCAGCCTTTTTATACGAGGGTCCCTCAACAGGCAGGACAGCATGAAAGACCCCATTTGCACAAGGTTGGAGGCCGAGCTACTCATTTCCCGTTCCTCCTCCTCACTGATGTCATTGAAGGTATGTTCTTCCCCCCAGCCACGTACAACACCATGGGTACCAGATAGGTGACAACGAGCACCCTGGGATGCCTGTTGTGTTTGGTCTTGCTCCTCCTCCTCCTCCTCAATGCTACAATCCTCCTCTGACTCCTCTTCCTCACAATCCTCTTCCAGCGTTGCCGCAGGTCCAGCAAGCGATGCTGATAAGGCTGTTTCTGGTGGTGATGGTGACCACAACTCTTCCTCTTCCTCTTCACGCTCATCTACAGCCTGATCCAGCACTCTTCGCAGGGCACGCTCCAGGAAGAAAACAAATGGTATGATGTCGATGATGGTGCCTTCGTTGCGACTGACTAGGTTTGTCACCTCCTCAAAAGGACGCATGAGCCTACAGGCATTGCGCATGAGCGTCCAGTAACGTGGCAAAAAAATTCCCAGCTCCCCAGAGGCTGTCCTAGCACCCCGGTCATACAAATATTCATTAACAGCTTTTTCTTGTTGGAGCAGGCGGTCGAACATTAGGAGTGTTGAATTCCAACGTGTAGGGCTGTCGCAAATCAAGCGCCTCACTGGCATGTTGTTTCGCCGCTGGATATCGGCAAAGTGAGCCATGGCCGTGTAGGAACGCCGGAAATGGCCACACACCTTCCTGGCCTGCTTCAGGACGTCCTGTAAGCCTGTGTACTTATGCACAAAGCGTTGTACGATCAGATTACACACATGTGCCATGCACGGCACATGTGTCAACTTGCCCAACTTCAATGCCGCTATCAAATTTTTTCCGTTGTCACACACCACTTTGCCGATATCCAGTTGCTGCGGAATCAGCCACTTTTCCACCTGTGCGTTCAGGGCGGACAGGAGTGCTTGTCCGGTGTGACTCTCTGCTTTCAAGCAAGTCAAACCCAAGACGGCGTGACACTGCCGTATCCGGGATGTGGAATAGTACCTGGGGAGCTGGGGGGGTGCCGTTGATGTGGAGCAAGAAGCAGCGGCACAAGAGGACTCAGCCGAGGAGGTTATGGAAGAGGATGGAGTAGGAGGAGTAGAGGAGGTGGCAGCAGGACTGCCTGCAATTTGTGGCGGTGTCACCAACTCCTCTGCAATGCCACGCATTCCTTGCTTGTCAGCCGTCAGCAGGTTTACCCAATGCGCAGTGTAGGTGATATACCTTCCCTGACCATGCTTTGCAGACCAGGTATCAGTGGTCAGATGGACCCTTGCCCCAACACTGTGTGCCAGACATGCCATGACTTCCTTTTGCACAATCGAGTACAAGTTGGGGATTGCCTTTTGTGAAAAGAAATTCCGGCCGGGTACCTTCCACTGCGGTGTCCCAATAGCTACAAATTTTTTGAACGCCTCAGACTCAACCAGATTGTATGGTAAAAGCTGGCGGGCTAATAGTTCGGACAAGCCAGCTGTCAGACGCTGGGCAAGGGGGTGACTTGGTGACATTGGCTTCTTACGCTCAAACATGTCCTTGACAGACACATGACTGTGGGCAGATGAGCGGGAACTGCTCAAGGCGGGAGACGGAGTGGCGGATGGTTGAGAGGGGGCAAGAAGGACAGCAGTGGTTGACGTGGCTGAAGATGCTGGACCAGGAGGAGGATGGCGGCTTAGAGTAGGCGTGCTGCTTGTACTCATGTGTTGATCCCATAGGCGTTTGTGATGTGAGATCATGTGCCTACGCAAAGCAGTTGTACCTAGGTGGGTGTTGGACCTCCCACGACTCAGTTTCCTTTGACACAGGTTGCAATTGGCATCGCTGTTGTCAGAGGCAGACACACAAAAAAAATGCCACACAGCTGAGCTCTGCAATGACGGCATTCTGGTGGTGGACACAGCATGCGTTGATTGGCGTGCTGTCGGGCTGACCCCGGGTGCCGATGCATGCTGTCTGACTGTGCCACTATCTCCTTGCGACAACCCCCCCCCTGCTTCCAACTCGTCTCCTCCTCCTCTCTGTCTCCCCATCTGAACTTTCGCCCTGTTCTTCTTCTTGCCGAGCGGGCACCCACGTGACATCCATGGATGCATCGTCGTCATCAACCGCTTCGCTTGTATCTGACAACTCAGAAAAGGAAGCAGCAGCGGGTACAACATCATCATCATCACACCGTACCTCCATGTGTTTAATGCTGCCTGCCTGAGACATATCCCTGTTATCTACATCCTCTAGCAATAATGGTTGCACATCACTCATTTCTTCAAACGGGTGTGTGAATAACTCCTCTGACATACCAAGTAAAGCGGCTGTGGTGCTAGTTTTGGTGGTGGCGGCAGGCGGGTGAGTGGTATCTTGAGAGGTGCCTGAAGCTAAGCTGGAGGAGGATGGTGCGTCAAGGTAAAAGCACGCTATAGAGACACCAGATATGAGTGGCAACTGTCAAAGTACGCTGGCAGGGTTGTGCAGGGCACACGCTGAAGGAAGGCCTGACAGAGCCGCTTGAAGGACACTGACTGGCTGCTATTAGCTTACACTGGAAACCTTTTTTCTTTGTAAAAGCACGCTAAAGAGACACCAGATATGATTGGCAACTGTCAAAGCACGCTGTCACACGTCTGCAGAGCACACGCTGAAGTAGGCCTGACACCCAGACGCTTGCAGACAACTAACTGATCTTCTATTACAGTGAAAAAAAATGATTTATTTTAAATCGAAAGCTTAAGCTATTGTTAAAACAGATATGAGTGGTGGCACTGACTGTGCAAATGGGCAAGGCATCCAACCTGACACAGAAGCTGGCAGGCAGGCAACTGCTCTTCTATTACAGTGAAAAAAAAAATGATTTCTTTAAAATCTAATGCTTAAGCTATTGTTAAAACAGATATGAGTGGTGGCACTGACTGTGCAAATGGGCAAGGCATCCAACCTGACACAGAAGCTGGCAGGCAGGCAACTGCTCTTCTATTACAGTGAAAAAAAATGATTTCTTTAAAATCTAATGCTTAAGCTATTGTTAAAACAGATATGAGTGGTAGCACTGACTGTGCAAATGGGCAAGGCATCCAACCTGACACAGAAGCTGGCAGGCAGGCAACTGCTCTTCTATTACAGTGAAAAAAAAAATGATTTCTTTAAAATCTAAAGCTTAACCAATTGTTAAAACAGATATGAGTGGTGGCACTGGGCAAGTGGGCACAGTATCCAATGTGAGAAAAAAGTGGGGAGTAGGTTAGCGCTAATAATATATAAAAGAGGCAGCAACCTTACAGAGGGTCACCCTCTAACCCTCTGGGATAAGGATGTACAGGTAAAAGGAGAAAAGGGCTGCGCCAAAAAAGACCTAAAAATACAGTGAAATAAGTCCCAATAAGAGTATAAAAATAAATATAAAAATAAAAATAAAAGAAGGATAAATGTCAATGTTGGTTGCACTGGTAGGATGTTCTCTCTTCTTATGATGCTTTAGATCCTCCCGTGATATGTAAAATATAAAAGGGAAAAGGACCAATTGTGCAGGTTGTGGGGTACGTGGTAGATGAAGAATAAAATGTAAAGAACTCACATTTGCATGAGCTATAACCAGCTCAGGGGGAATAGGCGTTCTGCAGTATAATCCCTGCTAGTAGGATATCACGAAATTCTGGTCCACTTTGGGTCTGGTGCTGTCCAATTCTCAGGAGAAGGGAGAGAAATATATAGACAACAGATAGTGCTCTCCGAAGATATAATGTGGTATAGATACAAAACTAATAAATATACTCACAGTATAAAGTGCAGATGACACTGCACTTGAGATATGGCGTGGGCGGTATAATCCCCACCTTAGGATATATAAAATGCCAGGAAAGGAAAATATAAAATTGGAGTGATAAAAATATATAATAAAAATATGAATGGCACAGAGATAAAGCCAAACGTAATTTATTATTAAAAGTATATAATAAATCCATTAACGCGTTTCACCACTAGGGTTTTATCAAAATGGAATAACATTAAAACCTGGCAAGAATAAAATATATATAGGTGCACTGTTACTTTAAAAACGGCGCCAAACATAGCATCAATTAACATAAGCCAATCACAGTTAGGCAATTGGCTTATGTTGATTGGCTTATGTTAATTGATGCTATGTTTGGTGCCGTTTTTAAACCTATATATATTTTATTCTTGCCAGGTTTTAATGTTATTCCATTTTGATAAAACCCTAGTGGTGAAACGCGTTAATGGATTTTATTATATACTTTTAATAATAAATTACGTTTGGCTTTATCTCTGTGCCATTCATATTTTTATTATATATTTTTATCACTCCAATTTTATATTTTCCTTTCCTGGCATTTTATATATCCTAAGGTGGGGATTATACCGCCCACGCCATATCTCAAGTGCAGTGTCATCTGCACTTTATACTGTGAGTATATTTATTTAGTTTTGTATCTATACCACGTTTTATCTTCGGAGAGCACTATCTGTTGTCTATATATTTCTCTCCCTTCTCCTGAGAATTGGACAGCACCAGACCCAAAGTGGACCAGAATTTCGTGATATCCTACTAGCAGGGATTATACTGCAGAACGCCTATTCCCCCTGAGCTGGTTATAGCTCATGCAAATGTGAGTTCTTTACATTTTATTCTTCATCTACCACGTACCCCACAACCTGCACAATTGGTCCTTTTCCCTTTTATATTTTACATATCATAAGAAGAGAGAACATCCTACCAGTGCAACCAACATTGACATTTATCCTTCTTTTATTTTTATTTTTATTTTTATATTTATTTTTATACTCTTATTGGGACTTATTTCACTGTATTTTTAGGTCTTTTTTGGCGCAGCCTTTTTCTCCTTTTACCTGAGTATCCAATGTGAACCTCACACAGAAGCTGGCAGGCAGGCAACTGCTCTTCTATTACAGTGAAAAAAAAATATTTATTTTAAATGTAAAGCTTAACCTATTGTTAAAACAGATATGAGTGGTGGCACTGGGCAAGTAGGCACAGTATCCAATGTGAACCTCACACAGAAGCTGGCAGGCAGGCACCTGCAATTACATTACACAGAAAAAAAAAAAAAAAAAAGCAGCCTGATGTTATAGCCCTAAAAAAGGCTTTTTGGGGTGCTGTCCTTACAGCAGAGATCAGATGAGTCCTTCAGGATTGTAGTGGACACTGAATACCCTAGCCTAGCTATCAATTTCCCTATCTAATCAGCAGCAGCTAAACTTTCCCTCCTCTCACTAAGCATGCAGCTTCAGAATGAATCGAAAATGGATGCTGGGAGGGAGGTTGGAGGGTGTGGAAGGGAGGGAGTGCTGCTGATTGGCTGGAATGTGTCTGCTGACCGAGAGGCACAGGGTCAAAGTTTGCCCAATGATGACGAATAGGGGGCGGATCGAACTGCGCATGTGTCCGCCCGCCGCGGCGAAAGCGAACACACTAAGTTCGCCGGGAACTGTTCGCCGGCGGACAGTTCGGTACATCATTAGTATGGAACTATTTTCGGCTAGTTGGTCTGGGCGGTCGGTCAAAACTTTGGAACTCTGTATCTCCCGAACCATTCATCCGAATGGGCTGAATTTTGGATATATTGTTTCCCCTGAATGAGAGCTATCAAGCGATACCGGATTTAAAGCTGTACCCATCTGTTTTTGGGGTACATCCAGAACTTGGGTAAAATATTGTACATTATAATTATGTTATGTGTTTATCTGAGGGGAGGAGACGTGGGGGTGTTACCATGTATGTGATTGGTTAATTTCATCCTCCCCCTGGGAGTGTCCTGTGTGTACCTTTTTCTAATAAAAAGCAGGCTGGGTGTTCCAGTCCTCAGTTCTTCTTGACCCTTCAAAACGTAGCCTTGTCTCGTTATTGGAGGGAATTGCTGTATCACACTGGGGATTGCTATGCTCTGCATATTCCCCTGAGCTTAATCACTTAGCTCTTTCAAGAGCTTGTTCCTGTTACGCTCTCCTGGAGGAGAGGTCTTCCCCACACGGTCCTGGAGGACAGAAGCCGATCCAGGGTGGAAGGAAGACGGTGCGGCTCCAGTTAAGCTACGGCGGTTGTGGAGCCTGCGTTGGTTGTGGTGTCATCTGCAGTGCTTGGAGTCCTCTGACAGCGCTAGGAGCATCCATCAACGGAGGGTACTCGGTCGGAGTACACGGAGCTCCGTTACAAGGACATAGTCTTAAATTAGAGGGGCAAAGGTTTAAAAATAATACCAGGAAGTATTCCTTTACTGAGAGGGTAGTGGATGCATGGAATAGCCTTCCATCTGAAGTGGTAGAGGTTAACACAGTAAAGGAGTTTAAGCATGCGTGGGATAGGCATAAGGCTATCCTAACTATAAGATAAGGCCAGGGACTAATGAAAGTATTTAGAAAACTGGGCAGACTAGATGGGCCGAATGGTTCTTATCTGCCGTCACATTCTATGTTTCTATGTTTCTATGTTTCTAAAAGATCTTAACATGTATAGCTTGGAGGAAAGACGAGACAGGGGGGATATGATAGAAACATTTAAATACATAAAGGGAATAAACACAGTAAAGGAGGAGACTATATTTAAAAGCAGAAAAACTACCACAACAAGAGGACATAATTAAATTAGAGAGGCAATTATTACTTTACTGAGAGGGTAGTGGATTAATGGAATAGTCTTTCAGCTGAAGTGGTAGAGGTTATCACAGTGAAGGATATAAGATAAGGCGAGGGACTAATGAAAGTATTTAGAAAATTAGGCAGAATAAAAGGTTCTTATCTGCCATCACATTCTAAGTTTCTATATCCTATTTATCTATCTGGATATTTGGTTCCTCTTGTCATTAGACAAGTGATTTCACTGTTTACCTACTTTTTGTGTTGTTTCTCGTCTCACTTTAGTGTACATTAATGTCATACATCCCTAGGTTGAATAATTTTTATCAATCTTTCATTAAAAATATTTTAACATTTACCACACTTCAGTTTTTCCTCTAGTATGTCCAAGGGCTCCAACCCCTCATAGGGTGGTGAATCATCCCCTCTAGACTATGTGTTTGTAGTGGTAGACAATACGTATATCACATACTGCCAGATGTAATCAGTTTATATTCGGCTACCATGTGATAAATGTTTGATTCCTGAATTTTATATTTTCATATTACTGATATACTGATATTGCTGATTTTTCAAATCCTTCTTAAAGGATGTTCCAGAATCAGTCATACCAAATGAATCCTGACAGCATTTGGCTATAGTAAATCTGAGAATTGCCAATGTGGTCAGAATTCAAAAAATTCCTTACATTTTATCAATTTGGACAAAATCTGTTGTTTAGGAGTAACCAAATATATTGTGTCTACTTAATGAATTGTGTTATACCTCTGATTAATCAATTCTTCTACAGTATTTCTCTCCTCTTACTCTTACCAAAAACTGTAGCTTACCGGAGTCTCTTATCTTTTTTTTTCAGTCTCCTCTCCTCTACTCTCCCCATGTTATCTTTTATTCTGTGGACCACATGAAGACTTTCGACAGCTTCCTCTATATGTTGCATTCTATTACCTGTTCACAATCTGGTTTACTGGTTAGTGATCTTTCCTGCATTGTTGGATATTGTTGTGTTTTATAACATAATTTCATCTGGAGTGTCATCATAGAAAAGTACAAGTTTTATCATATTGTTTAGTAAAAAATGTTCTACCAGGGGGCGGGGCCTGACAGCCAAGATGGACGGTCGTGCTTTCTGAGAGCTCCTGCAATAGAAGGCACAAAAACACCAATCTTGCACGAACTACTGGTGCCAACACCAAACGGAGCCCAGAGAACGACACAGGACCACAAGGGGCACACAATGATCCCTGACCCACGTCGAAATCACCTGAACATGCCTGAACCGGCCACGAGGCCTACTTTGGAGCGGAGCCTGCAACTTGGGGGAGACGGCCGATCCCCTGACACAGGCCACGCTCGCAAGCAAACACTCAGCACGGCCCTGCAACCCCCCCCTCTGGACCGGTGGGGGACATCCTGGTCCTCGCTGGGGGCGACTACCCCCGCATTACAGCCTGACACACAACGGCTTCGGAAAGCAACCCGGAGAGAGCACAAGAGAGCCTCACTGATCAAGCTGACTACACAGCAAGGCTAAATAAAATCTTTGCGGCATTCTGGCGCAGGCTGGCACGGCGCCTACACATCCCAGACGAAATCAAGCGTGACAATCACTCCTCACCGCAACTACGAGGTGGGCTCAAAATGGCCGGCGCAAAGCGAGCACAACAGAGCATACGTTCCTGTCCACCCCTACAAGCCCGACCGCAATCTCGCTTAACCACTCGGAGTAACAAGTCTCCTTCTGGGCAGGGGAGCATACCGGAACGAAATCCGACCCACCGTCCACATACCCACAGGAGCATTGGGAGAATGAGGCTCCGGAGGGCCCACGGTCTCCCCACGTATGGGAAAGGGACCCGAGGACACAGGGAAGTGCTCTTCGCTACAACCCGGGCAGGAGGATCCGAGCAGGTACAGCCCTTTCATGACAGCCGGTCGGGACGGAACCGACCGAGGAGTCCCCGCAATACACCCACAGCACCCTGGAGAACACTCACCCAAGAGACTGTACTACTCTGCAAGCAGTCGACCATAACAGCTCCCAGCCAGACACCTGCATCACCTGCAACACCCATGCACAAGCGGGGCATCGGCTGAACGGGCCACACTGGTGAGGCTCCAACAGTCCAACGCGAGGAGAGGGTAGGTCGGAGGACTGACATGCGAGCCATGCATACTCGCAAGCCGGGACTTTCTCCTGCAGACACCGCTGACCAGGTGCATGCACCCCTCAGAAGCACCTGAACTAATGCTACCTTACGTTAGTTTATATTTTAGGTTTGCATACATTACATGTTTAGTTGATGACAATATGTCGCTGATTTAATGCCATGCCTACAAGGAACCGTGTTCACACTTTCAGCCAGCTAGGCAGGGTAATGACCGACCTAATTGCACATTAGAATTAAAGCTTGTTGATAGACCGAAGCAGGGTGACTATACCGTAACCCGACTCAGTGGATGGGCGGTGCTAGCCTGCACTCGGAATGTTTATGCACCTATAGTATGTTGTTAGCCTATGTTTTCCATGCCTAATAGCCTAAACACCTACAGTAAAAAGCGTCTAGACATAGCTATGTAATCTTACGGATATAAAATAACCTAAAATATATTTTGTGATATTTTGAAATATAGCTCACAAGTTCAGAAGGGTTTTTGTATAAATGTTTAAAAATATATTTAAATTATGTTTGTTGTTTTGCTATATGAAAAATAGAAGCCCTTTTTCATTAATAAAAAAAACATTTTGATTGTAACATTGTACAAACTTGATATATTTTAAAATCATCTTTCATGTAATTTGTACTTTAGCTATAGTTTGCAACAACATATTTCAAATACACATAAATAGGTGAGCTAGGAGCATGCTTGTATACTTACATGATGTAATAGATACTGAAAAACAAGAAAATAAAAAATATATAATTAGAAATCACTGATAACATAATAAATCAAAATTGTACACAATACATATTATAATTCTAAATATGAAATTAATGTAAAAATCATACAATACTATTCCTAATTCCTCTAATTCTTACCCATTGTAAAATTAGTAAAATGGGTATGTTGCAATGTATTTATTTTAAACATAAAGATTTCGAACAAAAAAGTAGGAATACAGAAAAATAAAAAAATGCTCCTGCACTCCAACTTTAGAAATGTGTTTGGTACCTGGTGCTCTGGTCACATGAGAAATATAGTAGTAATAAAATACCTGCACTCCAAGGTTTTTGGTAAATCAATCTTCCTTTATTCCAATAAATCCAATGGAGACCATTGGATTTCTTGGAATAAAGGAAGATTGATTTACCAAAAACCTTGGAGTGACAGTATTTTTGTACTACTATATATATATATATATATATATATATATATATATATATATATATATATATATATATATATATATATATATATATATATATATATAGAACTATCACTTTAATTATTTTGTTTTGAAACTGCGCTTTTTGAATTGTTTTTTTAATCACATTCATATATATTCACAATGCTCTTACAACAAATTAACTAAATACATGTTAGTTCTTTTAGAACTAGCACTATTTATTTTTCCCCCATGTTAAAATAATATAGGCTTAACACAATATGGCCATATGGTAAAAATTAATCCCCATATTTGTTTGCCGAGATAGGTGATTTTAAGTAGTCTTGTAAAACTTAAAACTGTATTTTTATAAGTGCTCTGCTCCTTAGTCTGTATTTTGCATCAATTTTGACCTCTACGGCAGTACCACTGCATGTTCCTGGTGTGCACCCAGTTCCCTTTTTTTCTAGACAAACAAACAGGCACACATACACCAGTGGCGGATCCAGGCAACGGGGCAATTGTGTCCCCCCCCCCCCCCCCCGAGATAGAAGTGCAGCACAATGAGAGAGCTTCCGGTGGTCCTGCTTTGCTGCTGCCCTTCTATCTACAGCGCTTTTACATCAGCAGCCCCAGTCTCCGCCCCATCGTGACAGGCTCTGCCCCATCATGGTTTCCCCATTACAGCCCCTATCACTCCACTACAGCCCACTACCAGTGCCCCTCCCAAGATTAGGCTCTGGATCCGCCCCTGACATACACAAACATGCACAGAAGGACAAACACATTTACAGACAGGCACAGAAATATATACATACTATTAAATAGGATACTGGTTCCCTTCTGAGTACCTTAAGTCAAAGTATGTCTCTGTGCCGTAGGTGGGGAAAGGCAAGCAGTTGTATATGTTTTACTGTTTCAGCCTACACTTCTTCTGCAGCACATATTTCTAAGTAAACATCTAGTTCTGTTTTCCTCTCCATTCCTGGCCTGCTCTGTGAATCTTGACCAAGAGCAGAAGCAGTAAAAGTATAGAGATGCAGGAACATAATGTCATATTCTCTGTGTCTTAAACTGTGTTGCTTTTGCTCTCAGCTGAGACTCCCGATGGAGACCAGGCATATACAGAAGATGAGGATTATAGATTCAGGTTCTGAGCAAATGGTGTGGAAAAGGACATCCAGGGCACCCTAACCATCAGAAAGTGACAAGTTTGAAAAGCACATTCAGCCCCAGAGAATGTTAAGTTTAAGGGAGGTTTTGGAGTATTCAGAAGGGCAGGATGGGTCTATACTTCAAACCTCTATTACACTAACTTTGTAAAATAAATCCCGCACAGATATTTCAGGTGGAAATTTGATATTTGTAATCAATATCACCTGTAGCCACAGTGCTGATCTATTTATGTGCTTGTTTGTTTTGTGTGGTTTGTTGTAAAGAATGACTGTTAAATGGATACTCCACGCACCCAGACCACTTCTGCCCATTGGAGTGGGCAGAAGTGGAAACTCTCACTACCCTTAACCCTGCAAGTGTAATTATTGCAGTTTTCACAAACTGCAATATTTGCATTGCAGTGTTAAGTCCTCCACTAGTGGCTGTCTACTAGACAGCCACTAGAGGGACTTCCGTGTTCATAGAACACAAAAAGTTTTTTCAGTGACGCTGGACGTCCTCACGCTATGTGAAGCATTGCCGAAATCCCCATAGAAAAACATTGTATAATGGGAAGGTCTAATGCGCTGACGTCGGCGGGGGAGGAGAGTAGGTGGAGCCTGACCCAGCACCGAGGGACATCGGCGCTGGACTCCGGTAAGTCACTAAAGGGGTTTAAACCCCTTCAGCAACTTGGGATGGGGGGTGGGAGGGAGAGGGGCACTGCGGGAACCTGCAGTGCCAGGAAAACAAATATGTTTTCCTGGCACTGGAGAATCCCTTTAAGCCTGATGGGTGCTGGTTAAATCACTAGTTGTTTTGGAGGAATACCAGAACCCTGAAGAGCAATACAGATTTATTGATTCAGAAAATCCATGATCATTAGTAGTGACATTAAGGATGGTATCAGTATTAACATCTTGTGTATTTATAGCACACATATTAGCATTAAACATAGCTTTTGTTTTTGATAATTTGTGGAGAATAAAGATAGAGACAGCTCTTCTGCATATAACCATCAAGGAAGATGAACAATTGATTCTCTTTCTCATATGTACTTACCTTGGGAAAAACTCTCTTTAAAGCAGATAGTCAAGAGAAGGGCTCCAAAAATATATTTTATTGTCCCCATATTTCAGATTCTCACAACCTGCAAAAATTGTACATATGTAGAATTATTTGTTTAATCAGTATTTGCCATAAGAATGCACAGAATATATAATATATAAAACAAAATAACACGGTTCTGCACTCACTCTTCAGTTTTAGTTGTCTGGGTGTTCCCCCAGCCTTTTAACAATACATACATTCGAAGAAGGGCACCCACTTGTCTTCTTAATTTGCAAAACTTATTCAAAAATGTTCAGTAACTTTACAGTATTATCAACATTTTCAGTCTGGGACTGAAACGTCGACCTGCTTTGGCATCACTGTATGCACTTTAACATGTGCACATTTTAATCACAAAGGAATAAGCACAACATTTTAAACCAAGACTGTGAGTGCAGACTATTACATTCTATTACTAATTGTTTTGTAACTACCTGTCTGGCATCCGACATCTATATTTTTGAAACTGTAAACATTTGAGTCTGTGTGCAGAGAACTACCTCCATTTACACACATATATACATAGATACATCCTCAAGGGTCCAGCACTCGCTTTCCTGATCTTCTAATATACCTGGGTGCAAATATTTAGCCAAAATATGGTATAGATGAAAAGTATAATCCATTTAAAGCATCGCATAACACCAAGGCCCAGTGGCTATTAGACCTGAAAGCAGACCACTGCATGCTGCCAGAACAGGAACCAGTCATCATAACAGTTGAAGATATCCAACAGAGAGCAGCACACCTGAAGAGTTGGTCAGCCCCAGGACCTGAGATAATCCACACCTACTGGATAAAGAAGTTAACAGCGCTGCATCAATGCCTATCCGCACAAATGAACCAGCTACTAGAAACAGGCTCCTACTCTGACTGGCTAACACAAGGCAGAACAATACTGATCATGAAGGACCCTCACAAGGGAACAACACCATCCAACTACCAACCAATAACCTGCCTCCCCACAACATGGAAACTCCTGTCAGGCACCATAGCCTCCAATATCCAAGGGCATATGAGTCAATATATGAGCAATACTCAGAAGGGGATTGGAAACAACACCAGAGTATCAAAACACAAACTACTGGTAGACCAAGCAGTCACAATGGATTCTAAGACCAGACAGACCAATCTGTGCACGGCCTGGATTGACTACAAAAAAGCCTATGACACAATGCCACCCACATGGATACTGGAATGCTTGGCTCTCTACAAGGTCAGCAAGACAATAAGAGAATTCATCAAGAACGTGATGGGCAAGTGGAAAACAATTCTAGAAGCCAATTCTAGGACAATAACTCAAGTGAACATCAAATGTGGCATATACCAAGGTGATGCGCTATCCCCAATGCTATTCTGCATAGGCCTCAACCCCCTTAGCCAGATCATCAAGAGGAGTGCATATGGATACAGGTTTAAAAGTGGAGCTACCATCAGCCACCTACTCTACATGGATGACATCAAGCTGTATGCCAAGAATGAGCGGGACATTGACTCACTGATCCACCAAGCTAGGATATACAGCAAGGACATCGGAATGTCATTCGGACTAGAGAAGTGTGAGCAGATGATAGCAAAAAGAAGAAAAAATGATCAGGACAGAAGGAGTTGAAGTTCCAGAAGGTCAAATAGAAGATGTAGAGAACAGCTACAACTAGCTGGGGGTACTACAAATGCATGGCAACCATGATGAAGAGGCAAGGAGGATAGCAACATCCAAGTACCGCCAAAGAGTCAGACAGGTCCTGAAGTCCCAGCTCAATGGCAAGAACAAGATCCAAGCCATCAACACATATGCCCTACTGGTCATCAGGTACCCAGCCGGAATAATAACCTGGCCAAGAGAAGAACTGGTCACCATGGATGTCAAGACCAGAAAACTACTCCCTATGAATCTAGGATTCCACCCAGCACCCAGAGACTGTACACCTGCTGGAAGGAAGGCGGTCGGGGCCTGATGAGTGTCAAGGCCTGTGGATGAAACACAGAGCATTCACAAGTACATAAAGAAGATGGCTCCCAAAGATGAACTGCTAAGGGAATGCCAGAGACTTCAACAGATAGAGGATGCAGAAAAAGAGGAGGTACCTTGGCAAGACAATCCTCTCCATGGAACAGGCCCTCAGTACCAGATCAATAGAAGCTTTAGTCTACTACACCAGACAAGACCCAAGGTGCAGGATGCAAGATGTTAGCAGGAACAGCATACATGGAGAGACACAACCAAGTTGCTGGGATTGTGTACCAAAACATCTGCACAGAATATGGATTGGACCTGCCTAAGTCCAGATGGGAGATACCACAAAGTGTAGTCGAGAATGACAGGGATAAGATCCTGTAGGACTTCAAGATCCAGACAGAAAAGTAAGTGCTGGCCACCATCGTGGTGGTAGACAAGGAATGGGAGACTGCAGTCGTGGTGGATGTGGCAGTCGTGGTGACCCACTGACTATAACATCAGGAAGAAGGAACATGAGAAGGTGAAGGAACATGAGAAGGTGAAGAAAGACCAAGGAATGAAAGAAGAATTAGAAAGGATGTGGAATGTGAAGGAAGTAGTAGTCCCAGTTGTGATAGGGGCACTCGGGGCTCTGACTCCCAAGTTGGGGGAGTGGCTCTAACAGATTCCAGGTGTGACATATGAGATCGCTGTCCAGAAGAGTGCAGTTCTAGGAACAACTAAGATACTGCGCACTCAAACTCCCAGGCCTCTGGTAGAGGACCCGAGAATGAGGAATAAACATACCACCCAGGAGGGGTGAGAAAATCAATTTGAATAAATTTGCTATATCCTCAAGGGTCCAGCACTCGCTTTCCCCATCTAAAATTCCTGCGTGCAAATAGTTAGCCGAAATATAGTATAGATGAAAAGTGCACTCACAGGTCTTTGTAACAGTATAATCCCTTTATTGTGTTTAAAAAGATACACCTTAGTTATGTATTTTTAGGCCTGATTTTACAGGCCTACACAAACATCAGTTAGAAAGATAGATAGAAATAGATAGATAGAAATAGATAGATGGATAGTGTTACAAAGTACCCTCTGTCTGCCAATTTGCTACAATATTTCTATTTATTGCCTTGGAATCAAACCACAAAAGGATTCATCAGGGCATTTGTGTAAACGAATGACCGACCACCCGGCATATGGAGTGTGCTGCTTATTAAATACCCAGAACTGCGGTTTCCCTTGTTAACCTTTTTCATCCCCCCAATCGCCGAACAAACTGCCAAACGACCGACATGAGGAGTGCGCCTCTTATTAGCCGCCCAGAAGCTGCGGTTTACGGTTAACCGCAGCCTAATTGACAAACGGCTGGGTGGTCGTCATTCATATTAACGAACACGTGGCGCCGGCCATCTTTAACTGCCGAATGCCCAGCGGGGTTTTGTCGTCGACCTCATGGTAATGTTTTCGGCCACTCTTATTCACGAACTCCGCTGGGATCTCCAGACCTTCATCCATTTGTGTCTAATCATACGAACGCAGTGCTGTTCAGTACTTTCATAATCCGGAAACAAGATCGACCCTATGCCTAAAAACTATGGAACTAATTCTGGGTTGACTTCTGCCGAACGTCCGTAGACACAAAGTTTAACCACATGGCAATTCCACTGTATTCGTGAGATCTGATCACTGTTCGGATACATTGAGCGCTCAGGTCCAAGCTATCTTGGGATATGGGTGGAATATGGTATAATATGGGTTATATATTTTTTTATGTATTTTTGTTACAGTTTCAACTTTAGAATTTTTTCCTGTACCTGGAGATAATTAAGTTATTGCGGGCAGCTAAGCCAATTATCTCCAGGATAGAGGGGAGGGTTCAGAAAGATGCACTTTACTCTGATTGGTTTATGTTTTCTGTATCACTGTGTTCCATCAGGTCCAGAGGGGTGTGCCCCTGGCCTGAAAATGTGCATACATAAGTCTGCTCAATAAACCGACTTCTTACCCTCAACTCGCAGCCTTGACTCGTGTTGTAGGGAATTGCTAATCACTAGCTCTGTTCAGGGCTCCAGGAATACCCTACACTTGCAGGAATATCATTAGGTGCTGAAGTGGAACTTTTTGCCGCTCTCCAAGCTCGGGGACAAGGACATCCAGGCATGCCAACCCTCAGCTAGCCTGGGGCAACTGTAACAGATAGGTAGATATAAATAGAAATAGATAGATAGAAATAGATAGATGGAAATAGATAGATAAATAGATAGACAGATGGAGATAGATAGATAGATAGATAGATGGAAATAGATAGATAGATGGAAATAGATAGATAGATGGAAATAGATAGAGATAGTTATATAGATAGACAGATAGATAGATAGATAGATGGAAATAGATAGATAGAGAGAGAGATAGAAATAGATATATAGAAATAGATATATAGAAATAGATAGATAGATATATAGAAATAGATAGATAGATTGATAGAAATAGATAGATAGATTGATAGAAATAGATAGATAGATTGATAGAAATAGATAGATAGATTGATAGAAATAGATAGATAGATTGATAGAAATAGATAGATAGATTGATAGAAATAGATAGATGGAAATAGATAGAGATAGTTATATAGATAGACAGATAGCTAGATAGATAGATGGAAATAGATAGATAGAAATAGATAGATTGATAGAAATAGATAGATACAGGGCCGGACTGGGCTAAAAATTCGGCCCGGGCATTTTTTTATCACAGCGGCCCACTAAGAAGGGGCGGTGCAGAGAGGGTGTGTTTTGTCATCACTAACGACAAACACGCCCCCTTCTCAAAGTGCAGGCCAGGGCAGACTATGCGCAGAGCTCTGCTAAAGAGCTCTAGCATGAGAAAAAAGCCCTGTATTTGTTCTGCACAGCGCAAGCAAATTTAATAACATGCTTGCACTGTGTTTCCTTGCAACTTGTCTCTGGTGTCTCTATAAATGGATACCAGGAGACAAAAATGCCAGGAAAGAGTATCGTGCTGTGTTTGGAGCCTGCTTGTGGGATTGTGTGTGTGTGTGTGTGTATAGAGTGAGCTGATTGTGGTGTGGTATTGTGTAATAAGGTCGGTTTTAGTCGTGTTGTGTTTGTGGTGTAATGTAATGCATATGTGGCTAGGGTCTGTAAAGAATGTGTGTATAGGGGATGTAGCAAGTGTGTGCATACAGGCTATAGTGTGTGTGTGTGTGTGTGTGTATATGTGATGTAGTGTTTGTAGAGAGTGTGTGTTTAGGGGTGTAGTATGTGTTTGCTTACAAGGAATCTAGTGTGTGTATAGGGTATCCAGAGTGTGTATGTCAGGAATGTAGTGTGTGTGTGCGCGTGTATATATATATATATAATATATATATATATATATATATATATATATATATATATATATATTTGGAAGTATTGTGTATGTGTGTGGTGCAGTGTGTTGGGGAGGTTCGGTGTGTATGTGAGGGGTGCAGTATGTGTGTATGATGGATGCTGTGTGTGAGGGTGCTGTGTGTGATGTGTGTGAGGGTGCTGTGTATGATGTGTTTTGTGATAGTGCTGAGTCTGATAGTGCTGTGGATGACGTGTGTGAGTGCTGAGGGTGATGTGTGTGAGGGTGCTGTGTATGAGAGTGCCGAGTGTGATAGTGCTGTGGATGATGTGTGAGAGTGCTGTGTATGATGTGTTTTGTGATAGTGCTGAGTGTGATGTGTGTGTGAGTCCTAAATGTGATGTGTGTGAGAGTGCTGTGTGTGAGAGTGCCGAGTGTGATAGTGCTGTGGAAGATGTGCGTGAGTGCGATGTGTGTGAGAGTGCTGTGTATGATGTGTTTTGTGATAGTGCTGAGTGTGATGTGTGTGTGAGTCCTAAATGTGATGTGTGTGAGAGTGCTGTGTGTGATGGGAGTGAGAGTGCTGTGTGTGAGAGTGCTGTGTGTGAGAGTGCTGTGTGTGAGAGTGCTGTGTGTGAGAGTGCTGTGTGTGAAAGTGCTGTGATGGGTGTGAGAGTGCTGTGTGTGATGGGTGTGAGAGTGATGTGTGTGATGGGAGTGAGAGTGCTGTGTGTGATGGGAGTGAGAGTGCTGTGTGTGATAGTGCTGTGGACGATGTGCGTGAGTGCTGAGTGTGATGTGTGTGAGAGTGCTGTGTATGATGTGTTTTGTGATAGTGCTGAGTGTGATGTGTGTGTGAGTCCTAAATGTGATGGGAGTGAGAGTGCTGTGTGTGAAAGTGCTGTGATGGGTGTGAGACTGCGGTGTGTGATGGGAGTGAGAGTGATGGGAGTGAGAGTGCTGTGTGTGAGAGTGCTGTGTGTGAGAGTGCTGTGTGTGATGGGAGTGAGAGTGATGGGAGTGAGAGTGATGGGAGTGAGAGTGATGGGAGTGAGAGTGATGGGAGTGAGAGTGCTGTGTGTGAGAGTGCTGTGTGTGAAAGTGCTGTGATGGGTGTGAGAGTGCTGTGTGTGAGAGTGCTGTGTGTGAAAGTGCTGTGATGGGTGTGAGAGTGCTGTGTGTGATGGGAGTGAGAGTGCTGTGTGTGATGGGAGTGAGAGTGCTGTGTGTGATAGTGATGTGTGTGCTGTGTGTGAATGTTAGAAGGGATTGAGTGTTGGGGGGGTAAAATAAAATAAAAGAGTATGCATTATGTCCCCCCCTCCCTTCTTACCTTTAGCCTGGGAGGGGGGGACCGGCACGCTGGTGAGTGGGAGGGGGGGACCGGCACTCCGACACCATCCCTGGTGGTCCAGTGGTGAGTGAACTCTAGCCTGAGGGCTAGAGTTCACTCTCGCGAGATCCGGTCGTTGCCGTGGCAACGCGCCGGATCTCGCGAGAGGAACCCGGCGGAGCTGCAAGATAGAGTTCCGCCGGGTCCTCTACCTCCCTCCCCAGCCGCATGTCTCTCCAAGGGTGCCGGTGAGGGAGATCTCTGATCTCCTCACCGGCCCTTCATTGAAAACAGCGGGGCCGGCGCTCGGATAGTGCCGGCCCTGCATAGACCGGCAGGGGAGATCCTGGGACCTTCCCCTGCCGGCCTCGGCCCATGGCCACCGCGGCCCACCGGGCATTTGCCCGGTGTGCCCGATGGCCAGTCCGGGCCTGGATAGATAGATAGATTGATAGAGATAGATAGATTGATAGAAATAGATAGATGGAAATAGATAGATGGAAATAGACAGATAGATAGAAATAGATAGAAAAGAATAGATAGATTGATATAGATAGATAGATAGATAGATATAGATATAAAAGAATAGATAGATAGAAATAGATATAAAAGAATAGATAGATAGAAAAGAATAGATAGATTGATTTTTAACATAGATAGATAGAAATAGATAGAGAGAGATAGAAATAGATAGAGAGAGATAGAAATAGATAGAGAGAGATAGAAATAGATAGATGGAAATAGATAGATAGATAGAGATAGATAGATAGAAATAGAAAAGAATAGATAGATAGATAAACAGATGGATAGATAAATAGATGGATAGATAGAAATTGATAGACCGATAGAAATACATAGATAGGAATAGATAGAGATAGATAGATGGAAATAGATAGAAAGAGAAAGATAGACATAAACAGATAAATATAAATAGATAGATATAAATATAGATAGATAGAAATAAATAAATAGCTGGAAATAGAAAAAATAGAATGATAGAAATAAATAGATTGAAAGAAATAGATAGATAGATAGCAGTCGCTATATTGAAAGTCGGCTTGAAGCGCTGGATACAGAGAGTCAGTCTCTGCATTCATTGTTCAGAAGCTTGAAGTATCACTGCTTCCTGTGCCCCTGCATTAAGAGCTCTCTGGCTGTAGTAGTAGCATAATTTGCAAACAAAATTAATTTGCAATAAATAAATTCAATTTGTGATTATGCTAAAAGTTTATACAGAATTGTGGGGTATGGTCACATAGCCTGGCAGTGGTGTATACATAAAGTGTGAAGGGGTTATTGAAAACAAAAAATATATTTTTTCATTTTTTTTACATGCACACATATACACACTGATGCACAGCGACCAGGGCCGGATTAACATAGGGGCTGATGGAGCTGCAGCTCCAGGCCCAGGCCCATGGAATAGGTCCATTGAAAAAAAAAAAATTTTTTTTTTTTTTTTTTTACACACTACTCTTAGGTTTGCCACCTGACTGGTATTTGAGGCTGCCTGGCCGTGCCAGTATTGTAGTAATACCAGCACCGGCCAGTAGGGGTCACTGTGTGTGGAGAGAGGCAGGGATAGGAAGTTACAGCATATCCCTGCCTCTCTCTACTACTTACTGATCTGTGGGGGAGCAGCAACACAGCACAGAGTCCAGACAGCAGCTCTACAGCTCAGGTAAGAGAGGGATGGGGGGAAAGGCAGCAAGGACACATGAGGACACTGAGACACTAGGGGACACTGAGACACTAGGGGACATATGGGGACACTGAGACACTAGGGGACACTGAGACACTAGGACACATGGGAACACAGACACTGGGAGACCTGGAAACACAGACACTTGTGGACACTGGAAAACATGGGGTCAATGAGACACTAGGGGACACTGGCACACATGGGGATGCTGAGACACATGGGGATGCTGTGAGACACTGGGACACGGAGACACTATGTCCCCATTTCTCCCAGTGTCCCCATGTCCCCCATCCAGTGTCGCTAGTGTCTCAGTGTCCCCAAGTCTCCCAGTGTCTGTGTCCCATGTCTCTCAGTGTGCCTAGTGTCCCCATGTGTCCCAGTGTCCCTATATGTCCCAGTGTCCCCATGTCTATGTCCACAACTGTCCCCATGTCTCCCAGTGTCCCCAAGTGTCTGTCTCCCAGCCAGTGTCCCCTAGTCTCCCAGTGTCCCCTAGTCTCCCAGTGTCTGTGTTCCCATGTCTCTGTGTCTCTAGTGTCTTAGTGTCCACAAATGTTTCAGTGTCCCCATGTCTCCCAGTGTCTGTGTCCCTAGTGTCTCAGTGTCCCCATTTCTCCCAGTTTCCCTAAATGTCTTAGTGTCCCCATGTCTCCCAGTGTCCCCATGTCTCTGTGTCCCTATGTCTCTGTGTCCCCATGTCTCTGTGTCCCCAGTATCCTAATGACATGGGGACACACTGAGACATTGGGACACTGGGAGAAATGGGGACACTGAGACACTTGGAGACTAGGGGACTGGGTGACATGGGGACACTGACACTGTGATACATAGGGACACTGAGACACTGGGTGACTTGCGAGACTGAGACACTGGGAGCAATCCATCTATACAGCAGAATCAAACTGTGAGTAGTTTGTTGGTGATTTTACAGAATTTTCTCTGATGTCACTCCTTGTGGCCACCCTAACTACTCTTCACATACTCGTGCTTAAAGGAGCACTATAGGGTCAGGAACACAATCATGTATTTCTGACCCTATTATGTTAAAAACACCACACTGGCCCCTTCTTGCCTCCCTAAGTATAGTAAAATATAACTTGTATTCAAGTCTGCAGCTGCTGGCTCTGCCTCTGAACTGACTGTCTGCTGACATCATCAGAAGTGGTGGTCTAAGCACATTACAATACTTCCCCATAGGATTGGCTGAGACTGTCAACTAGGCAGATCAGGGGCAGAGCCAGCACAAGTCCAACATAGCCCTGGCCAATCAGCATCTCCTCATAAAGATAAATTGAATCAATGCATCTGTATGAGGAAAGTTCAGTGTCTGCATGCAGAGGGTGGAGACACTGAATGGCAGTGCTGCACATTAGACAGTACTGCCCCAGGAAGCACCTCTAGAAGCCATCTAAGGAGTGGCCAGTGGAGTTATTTTCTCTGAAAAGACAGTGTTTACTGCAAAAGGCCTGAATGGAATGATTATACTTACCAGAACAAATACAATAAGCTATAGTTGTTATGGTGACTATAGTGTCCCTTTAAGTTTGGAAGCTTAAGAGGGTTGTATGGGAACAAAACTTGTGTGGACTGACAATAAAATTAGTTTACGTAATGCAGACACTGGTCTCTCTAACACTGTGGCATGTCCCCTTTCTTCTACACTCACTACATACACCTTTTCCATGTCTCAGACTATATACCAGGAACTTCTGCATGCTAGTAAGAAGGTAAGGAGACAAGTGGAAATGTGAGTGCAAGGGGACAGTCCTTAGAAAGCATGGAGTGAGTGCATCATTAGACGCATTTATGTCAAGCTCAGGGTGCTGCCTGCATAGTATGCCCTTAGTTGGACAGCCTGCAGGATTGGCAGGCAGCCTGACATGCATTCATGCCTGGCTGTCCTTCAAATTCTTTGGACCAACATGCCCCCTTTTTGGGAGGTATGACTGTTTTAGTGTTTTTGGTCAATAAGATTCCGTAATTAGGCCCATCATAATTGTCAGCACCAGGCCCAGTGTGCTCTTAATCCGGCCCTGACAGCGACACACACATTGACATAAAATCATAATGTGTATCTGGCTGCAGGGCCGTTGCAAGGATTTTTGCATTCCTAGGCAAACAAAAAATTGCTCCACCTATATGATCTGCCATATGGGCCAACGACAATTCTGCACAAAGTGTATTTTATCTGAAACGGCAGTGTGTTTACATTAAAAAGCCTGCTATAGAAATCAGAATCACTACATTAAGCTGTAGTGGCTCTGGTTACTATAGTGGCCCTTTAATGTGAGGTCAATTAGAGTTTAGTGCCACTAATAATATATTTGATTGCTTACTTACCACCAGATGAGGGCAAGAGCATGATGATGGGCTCAGGCTGCAGTCTGGCTCGACTGGTCTAGTGTAAGAGGCTCTCTGGAGACTGTTTGTAACAGTGCTCCCAAAAATTAACAAACAGGCAGCAGCTCCAATTTTATGGGGCCCCTTATACAGCTCAAGGTCTGGGCCCCCAGGGCCTGACCGTGTGTATTCCTACAAGGTCCACCCATAAGCCTACCTACATGGCTCACCCGTGAATTCACTCACAGGGAGTGGAATGTATGTGTGTAGGAGATGTGTTATGTGTTATTTTAGAGGATGTAATGTGGGTGTGTTATGGAATGTAGTGTATAGGGATAACAATTTGTGTAAGGGATGTAGTGTGTGTATAGGGGATGCAGTGTGTGTAAGGGATGCAAGGTGTTTTTCTGTGTATGTAATTTAATGCAGTGTGTGTCTGTAAGGGGTGCGTTGAGTGTGTGTAAGAGAGATGCATTTTGTTTCTTTGTGCGTGTAAGAGAAGCAGTGTGTGTGTGTGTACATAAGGGATGCATTGTGTGTTTCAGTCTGTCTGTGTGTGAGTAGGGATGCATTGCATGTTTATGTGTGTGTGTAAGGATGCATTGTGCATGTGTGTAGTGTGAAAGAGAGGGTTTGCGGGGTTGGATAGGGGCTGAGAGGGGAGCAGCTATTTATTTTTTATTTTTATAATTCTCTCCCCTCCTGTCAATTAGTGATCTCCCCTCTTTTCCCTCAGTGTTCTCTCCTCCTGTCCCTTAGTGCTCTCTCCTCCCCTCCTGTCCCTTAGGAGCACTAAAGGACTGGAGGGGAGGGAATATCCCTGTCCCTTAGCGATATTCCCTCCCCTCCATTCCATTGGTGCTCTCCCCACCCGTCCCTCAGAGCTCCCCCTTCCTGTCCCTTAGTGCTCTCCTCTCCCCTCCTGTCCTTTAGTGATCTCCCCTACCCCTCTGTCCCTTAGTGCTCTCTCCTCCCCTCCCTTAGAGCTGCCCCCTCCATCCTTAGAGCCCTGCCTGTCCCTTAGTGGTCTCTTCCCTCTCTTCCCTGTCCCTCAGTGTTCCTCTCCCCTTCCTGTCCGTTAGTGGTCTCTTAGTGGTCCTCTCTCTCCCTGCCTCTTAGTGGTCCTCTCCTCTCCCTGCCTCTTAGTGATCCTCCTCCCCCAACCCCTTAGTGGCCCTCCCTCTCCCCCAACTTCTTAGTGGTCCTCCCTCTCCACCACCCCCTTAGTTGTCCTCCCTCTACCTCAACTCCTTAGTGGTCCTCCCTCTCCCCCGCCCCCATAGTGGCCTTCCCTCTCCCCAACCCCTTAGTGGTCCCCCCTTCTCCTCCCTTTATGGTCCTCCCCAGTCCCCCCACCCTCCCCACTTAGTGGTCCTCCCTCTCCCCCCTTTAGTAGTCCCCCTCCCCCAACCCCTTAGTTGTCCTCCCTCTCCCTAAACCCCTTAGTTGTCCTTCCTCCCTGTTGTGCCTCCTACCTATCTATGTAGCGTGGCCGGGCGGCGCGGACCGCTGTACAGGAGCTTATGTTTTCTGTACCCAGCCGGACTGACAGGAAGTGCTAACTGAGTGAGCACTGTGGCGAAAGTAATCTCGCCACTGGTTCTTGGAGGGGCCTGCTTGCCAGCCTCTTGCCCCAGGACTATGGCCCATGTATTTGTCAGGATTACTAGTTGATCCAGCACGCAGAACTGTATCACACCTAGGACTCCCGGGCCTTAGAATGGCTGGACTTAACGTACCAAAGAATAATCAGAATACTATCCGAGTTCGGGGAGACAGAATGAGACACAACGATGAGGGAAAGCCAAAAGTCAAGTATACCAGAATACAGGGAAGTCAAAATGAAGCCAAAGTCAATAACCAGAAATAAATGCCACCGACCAGCATCTCCACCAATGCCAGGAAGGTAGTTATCCCCACGCACACCACAAAGTGAGGACGAACATGTGACAGTATTAGACCTTGGTTCAGGACTGTGGAAAGGCTTTGTTCATGCCTTTTCCCCTCTATGGTTCGGTAAAAGAGGCTTACCGAACAGTTTGGACTAATGCTGTTCGTATACCAAATTAATTGTTGAACGGGCCGACCTCCCAGAACAGTCGTGTGCTGCTTATTAACCTTATTGACCTCGCTAACCGCAACGTTCTAAGTGGTTAGCTGGGTGGCGATCGTTCGTATGTGCAAACACGTGGTGACGGTCATCTTAACTCCGCAAACGCCTACAGTGGTGTTTGGTCGTCGAGTGTATGGAACTAAAATCGGCCACTCGGCGGCATGAACAACATGTTCGGATTGGTTTGGGTCACTGGAAAGACGTTCAGTGCAAACACAGTCCCGAACAAGAGACACAGACTAAGTATGCATACGATCTGGTTGCATTTGTATTTCTGTTATATTGTGAACTACCGAACTAGACCGACCGCAAGCCCTGATTCTCTGGAACTTTTTCAGCATGGGACCATACGTGCGGTCAAACTAAGACTTCCATGGAAATCCTTAACCCCCAAACCGATCTGGGTGATTTTTAGATATGTTGGTCCCCCAGATCGGGGCTATCAGGAGATATGACTAATAATTTATTTTACGGGTATTTTTAATATGCTGTAAAAATTTGTATTTGTGTGTCTGGAGATAATTGAGTTAATACAGTGCTTGACTCAATTATCTCCCAGGTACAGAGGAGGGATTAACCTATGGGAGTGTCCTGGATCTGAGAGCCAATGTGATTGTGTATTTATTTCTACTGTGGTTTACTCTCAGGTCCAGGGGTGAGTGCCCCTTTCAGTGGGGACCTGCATATAAAGCCAGTTGTGGCTACTATAAAACAGTTCCTCTTCACCCTCAACATAGAGCCCTGTCTCGTTTGTGGAGGGGGCAGCTATATTCACTCTGGGGATTGCTATATCACTATACTCCCCTGGGATTGAATCACTTGCTCTTTTAAGAGCATATTGCTACACTCTTGGAGGAGAGTTTCACCCAGGATAAGTGAGGCAGGATTGGTAGGTGGAGGACAACGAGACCCCAACCAAGCTGTAAAGTGGGGACTACAGTACTGATGGTGTCTGGTGGAGTGCTTGGAGTACATGGTGAGCACTAGGAGCATCGATTGGCGGTCGGGTGCTAGCCGGTCCGCCACAAGCACTTCCTGTCAGCCTGGCCAGTGGGCGTGTACAGGAAACAGATCCTCCTGTACCGCGGTCTGTGCCGCCAGGCCACGCTACATTGAGTGACTGGCAAGAGGGAGCACTGTGCACTTCCTGCCGGTCACTCAAATCTGGCGCCCCCAGGGCCGGTGGGGCCGGTGGGGCCGGTGCACCCTAGACAACTTCCTAAGTTGCCTATAGGACACGCAGGCCCTGTCTGGCTGTGTGTATTTCTGAGTATGTCTTGCACTGTCTACCTGTGTATGTGCCTTAGAGTGTGTGTCTGACAAAAAGTTTCCTTGTGTGTGAGAATGTATGTGTCTGTGAGCATGTGTGCATTTTTGTCTGGGACCGAATGTGTCTGGGGTAGCTGCTTGAGGTGTGTTGTGTGTATGGGGGTCTGCCTGTGGGCTTTGTGCATTGTGTTTATGGCAATGCTATATTTCATGACTGTGTGTGTGGTAAATAGGATGGAGGGGGTTGGGAGAGAGAATGAGGGAGAGTGAGTATCACATGGTTTGAGGAGGGAGTGTGACAGGGCAAGTGAAGGGGAGTGTGTCAGGGCAATTGTAGAAGGGACGAGTGTGATAGGATTGGAGAGGTTAATGTTACAGGGTAAGTGTGTCATAGTTGGGGGGCTAGAATCACAGGGTTGGGGTGAAGGGTAAATGTGGCATGGTTGGAGGAGGTAGTGTGACAGGATTATGGGGGTTTAATGTAACAGGGTTAGTGTGGCAGGATATGAGCCATTAATGTGAGGCAGGATTGGAGGGAGACTGTGACAGAATGAGAGAAGGTATGTGTGACAGAATTAGGGGGTTTAATTTGACAGAATGTTGCAGAAAGTTTTACCTGCTCCCCACTCCCGATACCACATTTAGAATGTTAGTATATAATGTAACTCGTAGCGAGGTGTGAAAACCACAAACCGCAGGCGAAACAAGCGGCGTGTGCTTACCCTGGGTGGTCACCGGTTTGTATAAGAGAACGCCAACCAGGGGCAGCATTCGTATACTGAACCAGCATACGCACACTGTCTCAGATCCCTGTACCGAATGGAGCTATAATCACTGTTTACCCTTCCTGCCTGGGAGCTACGAGGCTAGGCTTACAGCTGCCCAAGAGAGCGCTCTCTCCGGTGGATACCTACGTCAGATCTCTGGAGAGGAGTTGACCTCATGGCCGTAGAGTCCCACTGGCCGCATGGAAGTCCATGTGGACCAATGGCAGAAGGAGTGCCCATTCAAACTGGGGTTGGTCGGCACGAGTGAGCGCTGATTGGTCGCTGCAGTGCGCAGGCGACCAATCAGAGAGGGCCCTTTTTCCTGATTGGGCGGCGAAACCCCTCTCCTCCCTAAGCACTGATTGTTGTAACCGGTTTTCGCGCCCTTTCTCCTGACTGGGGGGCGAAACCCCCCTCCTCCCTGAGCGCCGATTGGTGCAACCAGGTTTCACGCTCTTTCTTCTGATTGGGTGGTTAAACTCCTCTCCTCCCTGTGAGCTGATTGGCACGATTTGGTTTTGCGCCTTTCAGCTGATTGGTTGTTGCTTGGTTTAGGTGCCAAGTCTGAATTCGCCGGACTAAACCAAGCAACTTCATGGAACCCCCCCCAGATGTAATTTGTTTTAATGTGTGTCCCTGTGTACTGTTGGTATTTACTAGAGCTGGAGATGGTTATCTGTAACCTCTTGCCTGGGTTGTGTTGCATTGAATTGAGACCACCTGCAGGAGTCTGGGCATAAAAGAAGTCTGTTTCCAATCAATATTTTTAGTGTTTAACCTCCAGAACTGTGTCTTGTCCTGTTACTGGAGGGAAGGAAGATTTAACCCCATGTGTCTTCCAGCATGCAGGGAATGCAACGGGGAAGTCCTTGTAAGGACTAAGAGAGCTAGAGCTAGTCACTGAGGGAGAAATGGGTCTCTCTGCCTGCTAAATCCTGAACAGCTGAAGGAAGGGGGCAAGCCGAGGTGACCAGTCGGGTTACCAGGTGGTCCACTACAGTGATGGTGTGAGGGAGGGGGTAATACTATGTGTGAAGAATCCCCCTCTATACATTCGGTACTTTCCCTCCCTGCTACTTTATTCATGGATTTATTACTGTGACGAAGTGCCCTTCGCCACTTGTGCCTGGAGAGGACTGCTTCCCCGCCTCTTGCCCTGTGACTATGGACCCTGGGAGATTTGGCCCGTTCAATTCAGTATGATAGGAGTTATGTATTTTTGTATCCTTTTGTGTTTTACTGGTAACATGTGCTCAATGGAGTCTGCCTCTATCCCTGGATATAATTGGATTATTTTCCCTATTGTCTCCAGGATAGAGGGCTCTGTAAAACCGGTTTGGGCCAGATAGCCATGCTGCCAGCCAGGCCCCAAAAGATACTTTACTAACTTCTGAACCCCCGATCTGATTCATGCCATTTTTGATATGTTGTTCCCCTGAATGGATTGATTGTGAATATATATATTTTTATGTGAATGTGATGTATATTTTAGAAGTTATGAATATGCTGTAAAAACTGTATTTTTCCTGCCTGTGATAATTACATCTTCTATTGTATAAGATAATTGAATCACAGGCAGAAGGGAGGATTTTGTGTGGGCTGTAACCTCTGTTTTATTGGCTACTGTAGATAACGTGTGTGTCCCTCCCCTGCATGGGAGCAGGGCATAAAAGAAACTGTAGCTTGAATACTTGTTGTTGTTACTTCCAGTAAAGTCTTGTTCCAGCATTAAGCCTTGGCTCATGTGTGGATTATTCGGCGATACCAGCGATTTATTACTCTGTGGATTACTTGGTAATTTTATTTTATGGGAAGAAGGGAATGCTTGACGGAGTAACGGATTGTACCGTCAGACTGTGGGGAGGGGGAGGGGGTGAAAATACCTTTTTTTTTCTCTCCCTGATGGTCCAGTGGCCATCATAACCGGTCTGCAGCTCCACAGTGTACAGAGCTGCAGACCACGTATCTCGCCAGACGGCACCCTCCTGGTCACTGACCGAGGACCTGACACAGCCTGCCCTAATGTTATTTAGGTGGCCGCAAGGCCCCATCAGGAGTGAGGCCTTAGGTGGCCGCATAAATCACCTAATTAGAGAGCTACCTCGGCATGTATGTACTTATATATTTCAATGTAACTATGAGGCGGTTTGCATGTGTGAGGCAATGTGTGTGCCTATTAGGCAGTTTGTGTGAGTCTATGTTGTAACGGATCACCTGGCACCCCGACTTGGTACCTCCGTTAATGGATGCTCCTAGTGCTTCCTGAGGACTCCAAGCACTCTGGCAGACACCATAATCACCAAATTCGAGAAACCTTTAAATTCTCCCAAGCGTATAAATGCTGTAGACCATTGAATAGGAACCATACGAATAGGCTTGTACCCCTAGCAGTCAACTGGAACAGCATACAATAAATCCTTCCCCCAATAATGAGACGACACATCACTTTGAGGTTAAAACAGGAACTCTGGACTGGCTCATCCAGCCTGACTTTTATTACACTTGTACACTTACAGGCCACACCCAGGGGGAGGCATAAAATCACCAATCACACATCTGGTGCAACCCACACATTCCCTCCCCTCAGATAAACAGTTAAACCAATTATTACATACAATAAAAATACAGTTTTCACATACACACTGTAACTTTAAAACCATACATCCAATTTCAATAAAAGTTGCATATTCAGACTCAGCATACATCAAACATAAACACTTCCAAAAATCAGCCAAATCCCTCCAGTGGATCAAAAGTTAGCTGGAAGTCCTTTATGACCGACCGCAAGCACAATTTCCTGCCCAAAACAGTTCCATAGATTTGGGCTGTGCGGTCGGTCAATTTCATGCGAAAAAACGACTAAGTCCCATTTCGAACGGGACTTAGTCTCTGGAGCTGCAAGTTCAGTATGGAAGAAGGTAAGGGTCAGCGGTGTTCGGCAGAATGTGTAGCCGATTTTAGTTCCACAGAATCTTTAACATACACCGCTGACCGCATTCGAATGACCAAAATGGCCGCCGCCACGTGTTCGGATGCCGAATGGCGGCCACCCAGCGCTCGGCAATTAACCTGCAGTAACCTCACAGCCTGGGAGGTAAATTGCCTGCACACTTTAACTTCTGGGTGGTCCGCCTGTGTGGTACTTGGTTCAGTAAGCCCTATTTACTGAACCAAGTGGGGGAAAGCCAGGAACAAGTTATTTTACAGGTCTGGGGACATAGTCTTAAAGGGACATTGTTCACCAAAGTTACAAGATGTCCCCAGCCGGTTCTTAAAGGGCCATACACACCAAATAAAAGTCCATACGTTTTCAGGGGCCATAGTCTTAAAGGGTATTGTTACCCAAAGTCTCAATATGTCCCCAGACAGTTCTTAAAGGGCCAGCAGCAGTACAATAAAATACCATTCACTGTGCTTAAAGGGCCAGTAGCCGCCATATAAAGTACAATATGCCCCAAATAACCCAGGGGCCATAGTCAGTAGGTAGGAGGCTAGCAACCAGGCTTCTCCAGGGCCCAGTGGCGAGGTTGGTTTCGCCACATTTCTCCCCTTTTCCAAACAGACTAACAGGGTACCTGACCTCTTGCCGGTCAGTGCCCTTGTTAGTCCAGCAGCCCACCCACAAAACAGAAACAGCAGTACAGCCCACCCACAATAAATGGTTACTACACCTGAGTAAGGGAATAACTTGTCCAGGTCCAGGTGCCTCACCACGGCTGTGTGGGGGACTGGTAGGCCGTTTTGGTGGGTTGCTGAGTGGGCAGAGACCAGCGGTACTCTGCCCTGATGCCAGCACTGCCACGGGAGTAGTCTGGTTGGAGCCTGGTTGCTGGAGACCGACTGTCTCCCCTTTAGCTGCGCAGCTCTGCTGTTGGTGGGGGAGACCGACTGTCTCCCCTTTGGCTAAGCAGCCTTGTTGCTGGGGGACAGGACTGACTGTCCTTACACCCTGTGCTGTAGGTGCAGAGACCACAGTCCCATCTGCACAGTTGTGGGGCTTACAGTCTCCCCCTGGTACATTAAGCTGCCGCTGGGGAGAGGTGGTAGCCAGCTCCTCTCCCATTAGAACACTCTGCCGCTGGGGAGAGGAGGTAACAATCTCCTCTCCCAGGCATACTTTCAGTCTTTGTGGAGGGAGACCGACTGTCTCTCCTCCCAATGCAGTGTCCTGCTGCTGGGGAACGGAGACTGGGCTCTCTATTCCCAAAAAATCACGCTGCTGCTGGGGGGTAGGACCAACTACCTCTGCCCCCTGTAGCTTGGGCGCAGAGACCACGGTCCCATCTGCGCTGGTGTGGGGCTTACTGTCTCCCCTTGGTGTGCTAAGCTGCCGCTGGGGAGAGGGGGTAACAAACTCCTCTCCCTTACACACTTTCAGCCGCTGGGGAGCAGGGCTGACCCTCTGTACTCCCTGTAGGCAGGGCGCAGAGACCACGGTCCCATCTGCCCTGGTGAGGGGCTTACTGTCTCCCCTTGGTGAGCTGTGCTGCCGCTGGGGAGAGGGAATAACAAACTCCTCTCCCTTACACACCTTCAACCGCTGGGGAGAGGGGATAACAGGCTCCTCTCCCTGCACCGTAGACTGCCGCTGGGGAGCAAGAACGGCACCTTCAGCTCCCTGTAACGCACACTGCCGCTGGGGATCTGGGCCGACTGCCCAGCATCCCTGTAGGGCCGGTAGAGAGACCGCAGTCCCATCTCCACCTGCCATCTGTGGGTCTTCCCAGGACCAATCCGTGAGGCCCCTCAACATTTGTGAGTAAGGGCCACCTGCTTCCCCACCTGGCAACTCTGGCTGCTGCTGGGGATCTGGGCCGGCTGCCCAGCATCCCGGTGGAGTGACCTTGGTCCCATCTCTACCTGCCTGTTGTGGTTCCTCACAGGACCAGTCTATGAGGACCCCCACTTCGGGTTCCTCCCGCCGCCTCAGGGAAAGACGGCTAACCTCCTCGGATGCAGCCTCTACCCGGCTGCTGTAACGCTCCTGCTGCTGAGCATACTTCCTCTCTTTTGCCAACCGGAATTCTCGGTCCAGCCTTGTGTTTCGCTCGGCCATGACCTGGTTCCAGATCACCCGGCGTGTCTCCATGGGTATATCATCCCCATACTCGGCCACTCGCTGCCTCACCTCGGCCAGCCAATCATCTCCAGAGCCAGAACCTTCCATACTTGTCTGCTCCCAGGGGCGCTGCACGACTGCTAGCGTTGCCCTCAATTTGTAAATCCAAATGAACTGTGTCTCCGAGCTGCTTTACCTCACACTAGGACGCCATCCCACCGCTTGCCACCAATGTAACGGATCACCTGGCACCCCGACTTGGTACCTCCGTTAATGGATGCTCCTAGTGCTTCCTGAGGACTCCAAGCACTCTGGCAGACACCATAATCACCGAATCCGAGAAACCTTTAAATTCTCCCAAGCGTATAAATGCTGTAGACCATTGAATAGGAACCATACGAATAGGCTTGTACCCCTAGCAGTCAACTGGAACAGCATACAATAAATCCTTCCCCCAATAATGAGACGACACATCACTTTGAGGTTAAAACAGGAACTCTGGACTGGCTCATCCAGCCTGACTTTTATTACACTTGTACACTTACAGGCCACACCCAGGGGGAGGCATAAAATCACCAATCACACATCTGGTGCAACCCACACATTCCCTCCCCTCAGATAAACAGTTAAACCAATTATTACATACAATAAAAATACAGTTTTCACATACACACTGTAACTTTAAAACCATACATCCAATTTCAATAAAAGTTGCATATTCAGACTCAGCATACATCAAACATAAACACTTCCAAAAATCAGCCAAATCCCTCCAGTGGATCAAAAGTTAGCTGGAAGTCCTTTATGACCGACCGCAAGCACAATTTCCTGCCCAAAACAGTTCCATAGATTTGGGCTGTGCGGTCGGTCAATTTCATGCGAAAAAACGACTAAGTCCCATTTCGAACGGGACTTAGTCTCTGGAGCTGCAAGTTCAGTATGGAAGAAGGTAAGGGTCAGCGGTGTTCGGCAGAATGTGTAGCCGATTTTAGTTCCACAGAATCTTTAACATACACCGCTGACCGCATTCGAATGACCAAAATGGCCGCCGCCACGTGTTCGGATGCCGAATGGCGGCCACCCAGCGCTCGGCAATTAACCTGCAGTAACCTCACAGCCTGGGAGGTAAATTGCCTGCACACTTTAACTTCTGGGTGGTCCGCCTGTGTGGTACTTGGTTCAGTAAGCCCTATTTACTGAACCAAGTGGGGGAAAGCCAGGAACAAGTTATTTTACAGGTCTGGGGACATAGTCTTAAAGGGACATTGTTCACCAAAGTTACAAGATGTCCCCAGCCGGTTCTTAAAGGGCCATACACACCAAATAAAAGTCCATACGTTTTCAGGGGCCATAGTCTTAAAGGGTATTGTTACCCAAAGTCTCAATATGTCCCCAGACAGTTCTTAAAGGGCCAGCAGCAGTACAATAAAATACCATTCACTGTGCTTAAAGGGCCAGTAGCCGCCATATAAAGTACAATATGCCCCAAATAACCCAGGGGCCATAGTCAGTAGGTAGGAGGCTAGCAACCAGGCTTCTCCAGGGCCCAGTGGCGAGGTTGGTTTCGCCACATATGTATTAGGCATTAGGTTGTTGTATGTATAAAGCAGTTTGTGTTTATGTATATATTAGGTAGTGTGTGTGTGTGTGTGTGTGTGTGTGTGTGTTTTAGTATGGATGTACAATATATATTATGCAGTGTATTTACAGTATTTCACAAAAGTGAGTACAAAAGTGAGTACAGATATTTTATTATATCTTTTCATGTGACAACACTGAAGAAATGACACTCTGCTACAATGTAAAGCAGTAAGTGTACAGCATGTATAACTGTAAATTTCCTGCCCCCTCAAAATAACTCAACACACAGGCCATTAATGTCTAAACCGTTGGCAACAAAAGTGAGTACACCACTAAGTGGAAATGTCCAAATTGGTGTCATGATCTTGCTCAGGTCAGATAGGAGGCTTTGGCCAGAGTTAACTAAAGAGTCTTTATTGGTAGGTATTGACAGCAGGGTAATTTATAGAATGAATTACTAGGGAGAAGAAAGTGAGAGAAATAAAGGTTAAGGCAATATGCCCTATAAAGATAATAAACAGGTTTGCCAATAATAAGAAAGCTAGAGATAAAAATATAGGTAGAATAGTAAGACAGGTATAAAGAACAATAAGGGTAAGAAAAAAACACCTTGTAAATAAGAGTAAGCAGCAATGTCCAGATAGGGGTTATGCAGGTTTATATAATTCAGGTAGGCAGGATAAAGCAGAGTTGTAAACAATCCAGGTTGGTATAGAGCAGGGTTGGAACATAGAACTTAGGATAGGATCCTGACATTTGGCCCCAAAGTGTCAATATTTTGTGTGGGCACCATTATTTTCCAGCACTTCCAGAACTCCATGGGCATGGAGTTCACCAGAGCTTCACATGATGCCACTGGAGTCCTCTTCACACTCCCACCACCATGCTTGATGGTAGGCAAGACACTTGTCTTTGTACTCCTCACCTGGTTGCCGCCACAGACGCTTGACACCATCTGAACCAAATACGTTTTTCTTGGTCTCATTGGACCACAGGACATGGTTCCAGTAATCAGGGCCGGTGCAAGGATTTTTGGGTACATAGGCGAAGATGCATTTTTCCGCCCCCCCCCCCTCCTCTAAAATTAACATCTTCACCTATGTGCCTCCTAACCAGCCCCTCCCTCTTCCCTGTCCCTTAGTGTTCCTCTCCCCCCCTCTTTTCCCTGTCACTTGGTGTTTCTCTCCCCTCCCCTCTCTGTCCCTTGGTGCACCCCCCACCCTCTTAGCGGTGCATCCTACCTGTCTTGTAGCGTTGCGGAGCAGATCCTCTACAGGAGCTTCAGTTTTCTGTACCTGGCTGGACTGACAGGAAGTGCTCTCTCAGTAAGCACTTCCTGTCAGTCTGGCCGGGTACAGGAAACAGAAGCTCCTGTACTGCGCTCCGCTCCGTCACGCTACACTCAGTGGTGTATACACACTAACAGCCACACACACTCAATCACAAACACACAGACGTCACTGACAGACACAGACTCACTGATCTGACACACACTCATTCATTGACAGACACACACTCAATCACAAAATACTCTCACTGATTTGACAGACACTCACAAACACACACTGATAGACACACTCACACTGACAAAACACACTCATACACTGACAGACACACACATTCATACAATCATTCAGACACACACACACACTCACTCACAAATGCATAAACACACACACACTTACAGACACACACTCACAGACAAACACATACACACACAGACACACACTTACACATACACAGACACACACTTACACATACACAGACACACACTTACACATACACAGACACACACACACACATACACAGACACACACACTCACAAACACATACACATACACTCACAGACAAACACATACACAGACACATACACACACTCACACTCACACATACACACACTCACACATACACACACACTCACAGACAAACACATACACAGACACACACTCACAGACAAACACAAACACATACACAGACACATACACACACTAACACTCACAGACAAACACATACACATACACACACACACACACACTCACAGACAAACACATACACAGACACACACACTCACAGATACACACACTCACAGACAAACACAGACACACACTCACAGACAAACACAGACACATACACACACTCACACTCACAGACAAACACATACAGACACATACACACTCACACATACACAGACACACACACTCACAGACAAACACAGACACACACACACTCACACTCACAGACAAACACAGACACACACGCTCACAGACAAACACATACACAGACAAACACATACACACACAGACACACACTCACACATACATACACTCACAGACAAACACATACACAGACACAAACACTCACAAACACATACACAGACACACACTCACAGACAAACACTCACACATACACTTTCAGACACACACAATTATTATTATTAATAATATCCACCCAGCCTCCCTACCTGGGGAGCTGGCATTGATCTGTCCCTGGGGTCCAGTGGGGCTTCAGTGCGGCGGGCGGCAGCGTTCTAATGAGAGGCGGCGAGGGAGCTCTAACCTGTCTGCTCTGCTCCCTCGCGGGCTGTCTACTGATGCCGGGAGCCGGAATATGACGTCATATTCCGGCTCCCGCAGAATCAGCACACGGCGCGCGAGGGAGCAGAGCAGATTGGTTAGAGCTCCCTCGCCGCCTCTCATTAGAACATTGCCGCCCGCCGGGGGTCCAGAAGGTGACCTGGCAGGAGGGAGCGCTTCCCTCCTGCCGGTCACTGAAATCTGGCGCCCCCAGAGCCGATGCGCCCTAAGGCGGCCGCCTGTGCCGGCTTATGGACGCGCCAGCCCTGCCAGTAATCCATGTGCTTAGTCTGCTTGTCTTCAGCAAACTGTTTGCAGGCTTTCTTGTGCATCATCTTTAGAAGAGGCTTCCTTCTGGGATGACAGCCACGCAGACCAATTTGATGCAGTGTGTGGCATATGGTCTGAGCACTTACAGGCTGACCTCCCCCCATTTAACCTCTGCAGTAATGCTGGCAGCACTCATACATCTATTTCCCAGACAACCTGTGGATATGACGCTGAGCACATGCACTCAACTTCTTTGGTCGACAATGGAGAGGCCTGTTCTGAGTGGAACTTGTCCTGTGAAACCGCTGTATGGTCTTGCCCATGGTGCTGCAGCTCAGTTTCAGGGTCTTGGCAATCTTCTAATAGCCTAGGCCATCCTTATGTAGAGAAACAATTTATTTTTTTCAGATCCTCAGAGAGTCCTTTGCAATGAGATGCCACGTTGATCTTCCAGTGACCAGTATGAAAGAGTGTGAGAGCGATAACACTAAATTTAACACACCTGAGAGGGAGTATCCATTGGGCGGCGAACCCCCCCTCCTCCCTGAGAGCCGATTGGTGCAACCAGGTTTTGCGCCCTTTCTTCTGATTGGGCGGCAAAACTCCTCTCCTCCTTGCGTGCTGATTGGTGCAATTTGGTTTTGCGCCTTTCAGCTGATTGGTTGTTGCTTGGTTTAGGTGCCAAGTTTGAATTCGCCGGATTAAACCAAGCAACTGCATATAACTAATTTCAGGGATTTACAGAGCCACAAGCCCCAGACTTTAGACAATGATTTCTAGGGCTGGGTTGCCGAGCCCCACCTGCTCCCCATTCACACCTGAGACCTTATAAAAATTAGAGTCACATGACACCGTGGAGGGAAAATGGTTAATTTTCATTTCTTCAGTTTTGTCACATGAAAAGATATAATAAAATATTTACAAAAATGTGAGGGGTGTACTCACTTTTGTGAGATACTGTATATAGATCAGTCTACTTATCCTGTTACCCCAGTGTGTTTCTTACTATGTGCTTGTCTCACTTAAAAAAAAGATAAAGCAGACAGGCACTTGGAGTCTATTAACTAAACATTGATTTGATAAGTCTCAAAAAGCTTAAAACTTGGGTCAAAATAGCAAATTCAAAAACTTTTTAACTAAAGTGAGATGGAGACTTTTTCCAACTTTTCTAATTTTCAACTCACAATTTAATAGACCCATTTGGAAAAATACACAGGGAACATGGGCAAAAAGTAACAATAAAGTGAGAGACTGGAATGATTAAAAGGTCCCTATAAGCACCCAGACCACTTCATCTTGCTGAAGTGGTCTTGGTGCACTGTACCTGTCCAGTTAACAATGAAATAAAAACATTGCAGTTTCAGACAAATTGCAATGTTTATATTGCAAGGTTAAGCCCGCCCCTAGTGGCTCTCTTCCAGACAGCCACAAGAAGCACTCCCTGATGTTTCATGGTAATTTGACTCTGTGAAATGATGCTGAACTTCTAGCATCTTCAATTCCCCCACAGTAAAGCATTAAATCAATGCTTTCCTCTGGGAAAGGCCTAATGCCCCTCAGTGCTGGCATTTTGTGCTTATAAAGGCACTGTCCATATTAAAAATTTGTATTTCATAATGATAAAATCTATATGAAATACTCAATACAGTCAAAAGAAATAGAGACAAAGCAGGGACTACTTTGTCTCTGTATTTCTCCTCCGTCTGACATTTTCTGAGACAAAGCAGAGCCTGTGACGGACCGCTGGCACTCCGACCGAGTACCTCCGCCAATCGATGCTCTTAGTGCTTGCCAAGGACTCCAAGAACTCCACCAGACACCATAAGCACTGCAGACCCCACTTCCAGCGATGCAGCTTCCAGTGGGTAGACCTCTCCTATTCCAGAGAGCGTAGCAGGAACAAGCTCTTACACAAGCTTATACTCAGGGGAATATTGTGATTACAGCAATCCCCAAGAGTGTAGTTATCCCATCCCCCAAACATGAGCCAAGACTTCATGAAGGGGTCAAGCAGGTCTGTTTAATGGAAGCCAGCACTTACAATTTATACACACATTTTAAACCCCCTCACAGCCTCATTTACATACAATAGGTTACATAGATTACTATAGTACAAGGGTGGGGTCAGACTATAGCAAGGGAGATTGAGGAGGGACAAAGCAGCTAGTTTAAACTGGTCTGGCAGTGTCCCTGGGTCAACACCCTGCTGGGGAAAGGACAGGAAAAAGGGTGAGGGGAAGAGGCACAGATAATCAATCCATTCAACATACTCCTTTTCTGTGTCTGAGAGATAATTAACTATCTCCAGGTACAGAAAAACACACACTTTACAAACACCCCAAAAGTACCCCCAAGATCCATGGAAACCCCACAAGAGTCACATACTCGGATAGCCCTGATCTGGGTGACCAACATATGTAAAAATCACCCAGATCAGTTCAGTGGTTTGATTTTTCCATGGAAGTCACTTTTTAACATGTCATTTTGCAGGGCCTATAATCCTGGGGCAAAGGCTGGCAAGTAGGACCCTCCAAGTACCAGTGGCGAGGTTACTTTTGCCACAGAGCCTATGTGTCAAGACCTACAGCCATCATCAGTGATGGCTGCAAGGTATTAGCTAGGTCTATGTAGGATCTTTCGGTATTGCAGGAATCCCTATCGGCCTCAATGCTGTATTCTCGTGCATGCGCAAGAGTACAGCAGTGACATCGGCTCCTAGAGCTGAAGAGGAGCAGCACGACCAAGATGGTGGCACCGATAAGGGACAGGTTCAGTTAATTAACCTTACCCTTACCAACTACCAAAATAACAATTGTGAAAATATGACAAGATTTGGTCCTTAAATTCTATTGAATAGGCATAGATGTAGATATTTTAAAACTAACATACTGTTTATTTCGTTCAAATTTAAATAAAGATTAATATTATTCAAATAATATTGCTAATTTAAAGACTCTGTTATTTCTCTCGTCCTTGTTGACCCTCTCCTAATCTTAATTTTAAATTGAGTTTTATAAATTAAGAGAATGTTTTGTAATCACTAGAAGTACACAGTTAAATTGTAGTGGTCTCTCAATTATAATTTGGATGTATATGGTAGTGGAGACTTTTATTTTGTAAATGATCATTGTTATGTGTCTCTTTGATCTGTGTTGCTTATATCCTTTTAATTATTAGTACTGCAGTTTCCCTCCCCTGGCCCCTATTATGCCTCCCTACTGATAATAGGGAGAGCAAAAAAAAAAAAAAAAAAAAAAAAGCCCATGACCATATTTATGGCTGTTTGCCCAAAATTCTAATTAAATCATATGATACGTTGTTACAATCACCCTTATTGGCTATTGGACAGCTATATTTTGTTCCCAACGTCTCCTTTTCAGGCAGAAAATATGGTGCCCAAGAAGACAGGTCTGCCTACCAGGCTGCCATGGGCCATAAGCACCAGAGGTGGAGATGGCTGGACTACACTTCCCCTGATGCAGCCTCCAGTCTGACACCATGCATTGTTGTTGTTTTTTTGTAAATATGATTTTTATTATTTTACCATTTTGGGAAAACGCCAGTCAACAAGAACATTGTGGCATTATGAGGTTTAATAGGTTATCCGCAGTTGTAAGGGGCTGATACCGTTCTGGTCATATCCCATGCCCTCTGGCTATTATCTGTGTGACGTGTTTGACTATCAGCATGCCCTGTTCTATCTTTCCCCCGTTATGTACCGGGGTCCGTGGTAGGGTTTGATGCCCCGTTCCTAGGTGGTCCAAGGCGGTTGTGCTTCGTCCCCCCCGCTCCACTGTAGTTGTTAAACTCCTGTCTGTGTTGTGGGCTTCCTCGATGTGTGTCTCCTAGGTTACCCTTTCTACCGTAGTTCTAGATGGTACCTGTCGTCTCGCATAGGTTGTGGTCTGTGGGTAGGGGTGACTGAGGTGGTAGGGATGGGTAGTAATGTGAGAGCGTCGAGGGGTCCGGGGTCTGTCATCGTCCAGAGTCTGTGGCGTGTTGGGGTTTGTATTCTGTCCCTGTTGTTGGGCCTATAATTTGTCTATAAAATCTGTTTTTGTCGCCTTCAGTAGCCAGTGCGTCCATATATTGAGGTAGGTTTGGTGTGTGTTAGTCGCGATAGTGTCGAGATCTTCTAGGGATCTCAACTCTTCCATTTGTGTGAACCAGGTTCTCAATGGCGGGGTGATCGGTTGTTTCCAGTGTTGTGGAATGATTGTTTTAGCTATTTTTAGTATACGTATTGTCAGTGATTTCTTGTAGAAGGACCAGGGAACCTTGGTGTGGTGTAAGAGCCTTTCAGCGGGACTGAATGGGGGTGGGTCGTCCGAGAATTGCCCTAGTATTGTGTGCATTCCCTTCCAGAACGAGACAATCTTGCTGCACTCCCACCAGATGTGCAGAAGCGTGCCCCTCTCCTCTCCACATCTCCAGCACATTGGGGAGTGGTCCGGAATGATTGCGTTTAGTGTGGTGGGGGTGCGGTACCAGTGTGTTAGTAGTTTGTACGCTGTTTCTCATGTCTTACTGAAGCTGGAGCAATGGTGCGTGAGGTAGCAGATTTTTTCCCATTCTGCCTTGTTGAATGTGCGACCCAGGGCCATCTCCCATTTTCCCAGCTTGGCTGTGCAGTTGGTGTTTGTGTCAGAAGTGAGGTGTATATGAGGGAGACTCCATGAGTTAGTGGGTCTGGGTTTAAGCAGTACCCGTACCTTCAAAGTGGCCCTTGATAGAATCGCCCCTTGTGGGAGCGTTGCGATGTAGCTCTGGATCTGTTTATGTTTTAGGTGCATCAGTTCTGCATCTCCCCTTAAGTCGCTAAGTCGGCAAGGACGAAAAGCAGCGGGGACAGGGGGCATCCCTGGCGGGTGCCGTTTTGTATGTCAAACGTCGCCGACAGTGCTCCATTGACTATCACTTTGGCTGAAGGTTGTGTGTATTTATCCATCCCAGAATTCCGGGGCCTAGGCCAGTGCATGACAGGGTCTGGAATAGGTATTTCCAGTTGATCCTATCAAAGGCCTTCTCCGCGTATGTGGACAGCAGGAGAAGGTCCTCGTGCGCGCGCCTGCCACCATGTATCAGTGTGAGAGTGCGTATGGTGTTATCACATGCTTCCCTCCCCATTATGAACCCCACCTGATCCGGGTGCACCAGTGTGGGTATGTGTATCTGTATTCTGGTGGCCAATATTTTGGCCAGTAGCTTTAGATCGCAGTTTATGAGGGAAATGGGTCGGTAATTTCTGCAGTGCTCTTCGTCTCTGCCCTCCTTGGGGAGGATGGTGATGTGCGCCGCCAGGGATTGTTTGGGGAAGTGATGACCCTCTTTAATGGCATTGAATGTCGCTATGAGTGGGTTGTATAGTACGTTCACGTAGGTCTTATAGTAGCAGAGTGGCAGGCCATCTGGGCCCGGGCTTCTGCCGGGTTTCGTCCGTTTAATAGCCGCAGCTAGTTCCTCTGGGGTGATTTCTTCATCTAGAAGGTCCGCCGTGTCTCTATCTAGTGTGGGTAGTGTGTGTGCATTGAGGTATTGTTTGCTTGGTTTGACTGTGGTCTCGGGAGAGCGTATAGGTCTGAGTAGTATGCCCTAATTATGTCCTGAATCTTAGTAGGGAGTCGGTGTAATGTTTTTTTGTTGTCCCTGATGCGGTCTATGTATGTCTGTTGTCTGCATTTGGCTAGCATCCGTGCCAGTAGTCTGCCGGTCTTATTGCCATGTAGGGAAAAAAACGCCTTGTGTCACAGCGCGTCTCTGTGATATTTTGTTTGAAGTAATCGGGTCAGGTCCCTGCGTAGTGCGAGCAGTTGTCCCGGAAGTGTGTGTGTCTGTTTATTTTTGTTGAGATTGTCTATCCTCTATATTTCCGTCAGCAGAGTGGACATGTCGGCCTCCCTGTTTTTTCAGTATGGCGCTCTTTTGTATAAAGTGGCCCCTCACTACACTTTTATGTGCCTCCCATACAATTGTTGGGGTCGTGTGGTTGGATGTGTTGATGGTAAAGTACTCCCGGAGGATTGATTCAATATCGGCTTTTACTTCTGGCACTGAGAGTAGATGTTCATTGAGTCGCCATTTGGCTACTCAAAAGGGGAGGCCAGTGTGATCGACACTGGGGCGTTGTCAGACCACGTCGCTGTGCCGTGTTCTGCCTGTAGGACAAGTGAGAGATGGTAGTGTGGCAGGAAGAAGTAATCTATTCTGGTATATGAGTTGTGTGGGTGTGAAAACGTATAGTCCCTCTCATCTGGATGATGAGCCCTCCAGCTGTCTACTAGTTTGTGTTTGGAGAGGAGGGTTTTAAGTGTGGATAGATGTTGGGTTGGAACATGTGATGTACCATTAGATGTGTCCCATCTCGGGTCCAGAGGCAGATTAAAGTCTCCCCCTAGCACCAGTATGCCCTTGACGAATACCTTCAGTTTGCGAAGGGTCTGCGAGAAGAATCTGTAGTGTCTCTGGTTATAATGTGTATAGCTGTCTCGCGATCGTTCCCTTCAGGAACACGTACCTGCCCTCTCGGTCTGTTTGTACCCCCTTCTCTAGTAGGGGGACTCTTTTGTTTATTAATATCGCGGTTCCCCGTGCCTTACCCCCATGGTAGTCGCTAAAGTACCCCATAGGGTATCGGCAGGGCTGGATTAACATAGGGGCTGATGGAGCTGCAGCTCCAGGCCCAAGCCCAGGCCAGGCCCATGGAATAGGCCCATTTAAAAAATTGTTGTTTTTTTTTACACACTTCTCTTGAAGTTTTACACCTGACTGATATTTTACTGGTTTGCCACCTGACTGTATTTGAGGCTGCCTGGCTGTGCCGGTAATACCGGCAATACAAATGCAGGTATTTTTCTCAGAATAAATGGAGATTACTCTGCAATACCAGCACCGGCCAGTAGGGGTCACTGTGTGTGGAGAGAGGCAGGGATAGGAAGTTACAGCATATCCCTGCCTCTCTCTACTACTTACTGATCTGTGGGGGAGCAGCAACACAGCACAGAGTCCAGACAGCAGTTCTACAGCTCAGGTAAGAGAGGGATGCAGGGATGCAGGCAGCAGGGACACATGGGGACACTGAGACACTAGGGGACATGGGGACACAGACACTGGGAGACCTGGAAACACTGACACTTGGGGACACTGGAAAACATGGGGACACTGGGACACATGGGGATGCTGAGACACATGGGGATGCTGTGAGACATAGGGACATTGGGAGACACTGAGACATTGGGACAGGGAGACACTATGTCCCCATTTCTCCCAGTGTCCCCATGTCCCCTGTGACGAACTGCCATTTGCCACTGGGCATTGTAGGAAACTTATGGCTAGCCTCCTGCCCTACGACTATGGCCCCAGGACATATTACACGTTAAAAACTATATCTGGGCTTAATGAATTTTCATTATGCTGTCTGTGGCTCTTTAAATGGGCTGTACAGAGACTGTGGACACATAGAAGATGTTTAAATGCCTTGTTGGAATTCGGTAGTAAAACCGTTCGTATGGTTCAGTACGAATTCCGTGTGTAAAATATAGGTGGCCGCCATTTCGGGACTTTACACGTGTTCGCGGCCATCTTGTGCACGAACAGCGGTGTTTGCCTGTAACCGCATGGAACTAAAAACGGATACGCAAACAGGCGAACACCGCTGAGTCCTCCAGACCTCCATAAATTCGTACTGTAACTACCGAACGTCCCACCGTTCGGTAGTTATACTTAATCGTCTATGGGGATTTCAGCGAACACCGAGATTCGAATGGATGGCAAGATTTTCGTGTCTTTTCACCGTGCGTACGGAGACCGACCGCAAGGCCAAAACTCATGGAACTATTTTCGGCTAGTTGGTCTGTGCGGTCGGTCAAAACTTTGGAACTCTGTATCTCCCGAACAATTTGTCCGAATTGACTGATTTTCGGATATGTTACTCCCCTGAACAAGGGCTATCCAGCGATGCTGGATTTAAAGGTGTACCCCCTGTTTTTAGGGTACATCCAGAACTTGACTAAAAATGTGTGCCGTATAATTATGTTATGTGTTTATCTGAGGGGAGGAGACGTGGGGGTGTTACCATGCATGTGATTGGTTAATTTCATCCTCCCCCTGGGAGTGTCCTGTGTGTACCTTTTTGTAATAAAAAGCAGGCTGGGTGTCCCAGTCCTCAGTTCTTCTTGACCCTTCAAAACGTAGCCTTGTCTCGTTATTGGAGGGAATTGCTGTATTACACTGGGGATTGCTATGCTCTGCATATTCCCCTGAGCTTAATCACTTAGCTCTTTTAAGAGCTTGTTCCTGTTACGCTCTCCTGGAGGAGAGGTCTTCCCCACACGGTCCTGGAGGACAGAAGCCGATCCAGGGTGGAAGGAAGACGGCGCGGCTCCAGTTAAGCTACGGCGGTTGTGGAGCCTGCGGTGGTTGTGGTGTCGTCTGCAGTGCTTGGAGTCCTCTGAGAGCTCCGTTACATCCCCTATCCAGTGTTGCTAGTGTCTCAGTGTCCCCAAGTCTCCCAGTGTCTGTATCCCATGTCTCTCAATGAAATGGGGACACTGAGACACTGGAAAACTAGGGGACTGGGCGACATGGGGACACTGACACTGTGATACATAGGGACACTGAGACACAAGGTGACTTGCGAGACTGAGACACTGGGAGCAATCCATCTATACAGCAGAATCAAACTGTGAGTAGTTTGTTGGTGATTTTACAGAATTTACTCTGATGTCACTCCTTGTGATTATACAAATGATTAAGGTTGGTATTTTTTTCCAAGAAAGGTGGCAACCCTAACTACTCTTCACATACTCTTGCTTAAAGGAGCACTATAGGGTCAGGAACACAATCATGTATTTCTGACCCTATTATGTTAAAACCACCACCCTGGCCCCTTCTTGCCTCCCTAAGTATAGTAAAATATAACTTGTATTCAAGTCTGCAGCTGCTGGCTCTGCCTCTGAACTGACTGTCTGCTGACATCATCAGAAGTGGTGGTCTGAGCAAAATACAATACTTCACCATAGGATTGGCTGAGACTATCAACTAGGCAGATCAGGGGCAGAGCCAGCACAAGTCCAACATAGCCCTGGCCAATTAGCATCTCCTCATACAGATAAATTGAATCAATGCATCTGTATGAGGAAAGTTCAGTGTCTGCATGCAGAGGGTGGAGACACTGAATGGCAGTGCTGCACACTAGGCAGTACTGCCCCAGGAAGTACCTCTAGCAGCCATCTAAGGAGTGGCCAGTAGAGTTATTTTCTCTGAAAAGACAGTGTTTACTGCAAAAGGCCTGAATGGAATGATTCTACTTAGCAGAACAAATACAATAAGCTGTAGTTGTTATGGTGACTATAGTGTCCCTTTAAGTTCGGAAGCTTAAGAGGGATGTATGGGAACAAAACTTGTGTGGACTGGCTGACAATAAAATTAGTTTAGGTAATGCAGACGCTGATCTCTCTAACACTGTGGCATGTCCCCTTTCTTCTACACTCACTACGTACACCTTTTCTCTGTCTCAGACTATATACGAAGAACTTCTGCCTGCTAGTAAGAAGGTAAGGAGACAAGTGGACATGTGAGTGCTAGGGGACAGTTCTTAGAAAGCATTGAGTGAGCGCATCATTTGATGCATTTATGTCAAGCTCAGGGTTCTGCCTGCATAGTATGCCCTTAGTTGGACAGCCTGTATGATTGGCAGGCAGCCTGACATGCATTCATATGTATTCATGCCAGGCTGTCCTTCAAATTCTTTGGACAGACATGCCCCCTTTTTGGGCATGTTCACCCCTTTTGGCAGGTCTGGTCACGTGATTCGCACCAGTAACCAGGGCCGGATTAACATACGGGCTGATGGAGCTGCAGCTCAGGGCCCAGGCCCATGGAATAGGCCCATTTAAAAAAAAAAAAAAATTTTTTTACACACTACTCTTAGGTTTGCCACCTGACTGGCGATAAATGGAGATTACTCTGCAATACCAGCAAACAGCCAGTAGGGTTCACTGTGTTTGGAGAGAGGCAGGGATAGGAAGTTACAGCATATCCCTCCCTGCCTATCTTTACTCACTGATCCGTGGGGGAGCAGCTACACAGCACAGAGAGTCCAGACAGCAGCTCCCAGCCTGCAGAGACAGACTACAGCTCAGGGAAGTGAGGGATGACTGGAAAGGCAGAAGGGACACACAGGGACACTGAGACACTAGGGGACACATGTGGACCCGGGGACACTAGGGGACATATAGAGACACTGAGGCACTAGGGGACACAGACACTAGGGGACACTGAGACCCTAGGACAGATGGGGACACAGACACTGGGAGACCTGAAAACACTGAGACACTTGGGGACACTGGAAAACATGGGGACACTGAGACACTAGGGGACACTGGGACACATGGGGATGCTGAGACACATGGGGACGCTGTGAGACATAGGGACATTGGGAGACGCCGAGACATTGGGACACGGAGACACTATGTCCCAATTTCTCCCAGTATCCCCATGTCCCCCATCCAGTGTCGCTAGTGTCTCAGTGTCCCCCAGTCTCCCAGTGTCTGTGTCCCATGTCTCTCAGTGTGCCTAGTGTCCCCATGTGTCCCAGTGTCCCTATATGTCCCAGAGTCCCCATGTCTATGTCCACAACTGACCCCATGTCTCCCAGTGTCCCCAAGTGTCTGTCTCCCAGCCAGTGTCCCCTAGTCTCCCAGTGTCCCCTATTCTCCCAGCCAGTGTCCCCTAGTCTCCCAGTGTCCCCTAGTCTCCCAGTCTCTGTGTCAATAGTGTCTTAGTGTCCCCAAATGTTTCAGTGTCCCCATGTCTCCCAGTGTCTGTGTTCCTAGTGTCACAGTGTGCCTAGTGTCCCCATGTCTCCCAGTGTCCCTATATGTCCCAGTGTCCCCATGTCTATGTCCACAACTGTTCCCATGTCTCCCAGTGTCCCCAAGTGTCTGTCTCCCAGCCAGTGTCCCCAGTGTCCCCTAGTCTCCCAGTGTCCTCTAGTCTCCCAGTGTCTTTGTTCCCATGTCTCTGTGTCCCTAGTGTCTTAGTGTCCCCAAATGTTTCAGTGTCCCCATTTCTCCCAGTTTCCCTAAATGCCTCAGTGTCCCCATGTCTCTCAGTGTCCCCATGTCTCTCAGTGTCCCCGGGTCTCTGAGTGTCCCCATGTCTCACTGTGTCCCCAGTATCCTAGTGACATGGGGACACACTGAGACATTGGAACACTGGGAGAAATGGGGACACTGAGACACTGGGAGACTAGGGGACTGGGCAACATGGGGACACTGACTCTGTGATACATAGGGACACTGAGACACTGGGTGACTTGCGAGACTGAGAAACTGTGAGCAATCCATCTATACAGCAGAATCAAACTGTGAGTAGTTTGTTGGTGATTTTACAGAATTTTCTCTGATGTCACTCCTTGTGATTATACAAATGATTAAGGCTGGTATTTTTTTTCCAAGAAAGGTGGCAACCCTAACTACTCTTCACATACTCTTGCTTAAAGGAGCACTATTGGGTCAGGAACACAATCATGTATTTCTGACCCTATTATGTTAAAACCACCACCCTGGCCCCTTCTTGCCTCCCTAAGTATAGTAAATATAACTTGTATTCAAGTCTGCAGCTGCTGGCTCTGCCTCTGAACTGACTTTCTGCTGACATCATCAGAAGTGGTGGTCTGAGCAAATTACAATACTTCCCCATAGGATTGGCTGAGACTGTCAACTAGGCAGATCAGGGGCAGAGCCAGCACAAGTGCAACATAGCCCTGGCCAATCAGCATCTCCTCATAAAGATAAATTGAATCAATGCATCTCTATGAGGAAAGTTCAGTGTCTGCATGCAGAGGGTGGACACACTGAATGGCAGTGCTGCACACTAGGCAGTACTGCCCCAGGAAGCACCTCTAGCAGCCATCTAAGGAGTGGCCAGTGGAGTTATTGTCTCTAAAAAGTCAGTGTTTACTGCAAAAGGCCTGAATGGAACGATTCTACTTACCAGAACAAATACAATAAGCTGTAGTTTTTCTGGTGACTATAGTGTCCCTTTAAGTTTGGAAGCTTAAGAGTGATGTATGGGAACAAAACTTGTGTGGACTGGCTGACAATAAAATTAGTTTAGGTAATGCAGACGTTGGTCTCTCTAACACTGTGGCATGTCCCCTTTCTTTTACACTTACTACATACACCTTTTCCATGTCTCAGACTATATACCAGGAACTTCTTCCTGCTAGTAAGAAGGTAAGGAGACAAGTGGACCAGCGAGTGCTAGGGGACAGTCCTTAGAAAGCATGGAGTGAGTGCATCATTAGACGCATTTATGTAAAGCTCAGGGTGCTACCTGCATAGTATGCCCTTAGTTGGACAGCCTGCAGGATTGGCGGGCAGCCTGACATGCATTCATGCCAGGCTGTCCTTCAAATTCTTTGGACAGACATGCCCCATTTTTGGGCATGTTCTCCCCGTTTGGCAGGTCTGGTCACGTGTTCTCCCCTTTTAGCAGGCCTGGTCATGTTCTCCCCTTTTGGCAGGTCCGGTAGCACCAGTGGCCCACCCTTTTACCCCACCCATTGACTTCCTGCTTCACTGGACACGGCTGTTAGGGGTTATGGATTTACTTAAAAGATGAAAGCATAAATTAGAGAGAGATTAGCATAGAGTATGTGTTTTCTCATAGCTGCATCCTATGAGTTTCCCTCCAGCACCATCTCCATCAGATACATGACGCTTGGGAGGTATGACTGTTTTAGTGATTTTGGGCGATAAGATTCCGTAATTAGGCCCATCATAATTGTCAGCACCAGGCCCAGTGTGCTCTTAATCCGGCCCTACCAGTAACCCACCATACCTCTCAAGCGTCATGTATCTGATGGAGATGGTGCTGGAGGAAAACTAATAGGATGCGGCTATAAGAAAACACATACCCTATGCTAATCTCTCTCTAATTTATGCTTTCATCTTTCAAGTAAATCCAGAAACCCTAACAGCAGTGTCCTATGCTAATCTCTCTCTAATTTATGCTTTCATCTTTCAAGTAAATCCAGAAACCCTAACAGCAGTGTCCAGTGAAGCAGGAAGTCAATCCTGCTTCACTGGACACTGCTGTTAGGGTTTCTGGATTTACTTGAAAGATGAAAGCATAAATTAGAGAGAGATTAGCATAGGGTATATGTTTTCTTATAGCCGCATCCTATGAGTTTTCCTCCAGCACCATCTCCATCAGATACATGACGCTTGAGAGGTATGACTGTTTTAGTGTTTTTGGTCAATAAGATTCCGTAATTAGGCCCATCATAATTGTCAGCACCAGGCCCAGTGTGCTCTTAATCCGGCCCTGGGTACCGGTGGTCTTGCATCTTGGGTCGAGCCCCTTCTCTAAAGTGGGTCTCTTGTATATAGACTATGGATGGGCAGTCGCCCTCTTTTCGGGTTTATTTAATCCCATTACGTTGATGGAGACGATTGTGAGGTTGGCCAGTGAGGGCGTCATTTTTAGTGTCTGTCAGTCTGTGGGGGGCCATAGCAGTCGTTGGTCCAAGGGGTTTGTAGGGGGCATAGGTTCCGGGGTAGGAGCAAGTCTTGGGGGAGTTCCGCCCCTTTGGTGGCGTTAGGGTAATAGCGTCCGGGTGGTCGCAAAGACCTATGCCTGTTCGTGGGCCTAGGGTCTTGTCCACCCAGGTATGGTGCCTATCCTTTAGGGGAGTAGAAGGAAGGCCGAGTCCTCCAGGCGGGTTGTGGTACCGCTTTTGTAGTCTCTCCTGGGCAGTTTGCCCTGTGGTTTCTCTCCGTTCTGAACTGTTTTGCTCAGTCAGTCTCCCGTGTCTTTCTTTGTGGCTCAATTTGCAATGGTGACATAGGTTCGTGTCCTCGCCTAAAACGTGTGAGGCATCTGTATTTTAAATTAAACTTAAACTTAACTTTAAACATGTGTTGGCATATGTAGCGGAGTGCAGTATTAGAATCCACGATCTACGCTGGTATCACAGGTAAATCCACAGTCAGCGCAGAAAAGTAAGGCAATATCCCAATCCTCCCAATAACCGGACGAAACACAGTTTGGGAGTCAACTAACTGGCTTTATTCACAAGCTTGTATATTTATACAGTTTCCCATGCAAAGGGTTTCCTTACAGAGGTTTAAGGGGATTTATCCCATCATGCAATATAATTCTCCCAACAGGCCTTGCTGCACGAGAAGGATACTCACACTAAAATGGACAATTAAGTGGATTATCCCCTCGTACAGCAAAACTGCCAATTTACTTTAAAATACCGTTTTTGAGTTTTATTCGGTATACAGACTTAACCGAACGTTCAGTAGATAGCTGGGGTCTGAGCGCATCTTTTGAGAGAATACCGCTCAGTTCCCAGCTGAACTGACCGAACGCCGCAACAAATACAGTTATACATTGAAGTTCCCCTCAATCTGCCGATTGCACTTAGGGGAACGATCCTACCGAACACCGGGCTCCCGAACGGTCTGGAAGTCCGGTCTGGAAGCGGTGTTCGTGTCGTCGAGTAGCCGATTTCGCTTCCAGGCGCTCGACGACCAAACACCGCTGAAGAATAGACGATCCAAGATGGCCGACCGCCGCATGGTCGGTAGTCGAACGACGGCCACCTACGAGAGCCTCTAATTACCGATTGCAACATTGTTGCAATCGGTTAACAAGTGCCACATGCCTCTAAGTGTGTGGTCTATCAGGGGAGCCTGTATTCGTTTGTCGAACAGCCCGGATAGCCGCTGTTCGTCGAACGAAGTAACTGCATGCTGGTAGCTTACGGCTGCCAGCATGCGAATTACCATAGCACAGTACACACAGCAAAATATACACAGCATAAAGTACAGCTTACAGACAACCTTTCTATATTACAGTCCAGAAGTGGCTATGTTTGCCACAATGCTCCCCCAGAACCAAGCCGGCATACACAGTCTGATCCTAACGGATCGGCTTGGGGATGTCCGGGAGAGTACTCACAGATCACTTTTCAAGTTCCGTCTGTCTAGATAACCCGTCGGCGTTACCGTTTTGCTTCCCTGGGCGGTAATGAATCGTAAAGTCAAAGGGCTGCAGCGCCAAACTCCAGCGCAGCAGCCTGGCATTGTCCCCAGCCACACGGTTCAGCCACACCAACGGGTTGTGATCTGTGAGTAGGGAGAAAGGTTGTCCATACAAATAAGGCTGTAACTTTTTGAGGGCCCACACCACGGCCAGGCATTCTTTTTCAATGGCGGCGTAGCTTACTTCACGGGGCAACAACTTTCGGCTCAAGTAAGCAACGGGATGTTCTCCGCCATCTGCTCCCACTTGGCTCAGCACTGCTCCCAATCCAAACATTGAAGCGTCTGTGTGGACAAGAAATCTTTTAGTTGGATCAGGAGCAGCAAGTACAGGGGCATTGAGTTGTTGGAATGCCTGCTCACACTCTGGGGCCCAGACAACCTGTCGTGGTAGGTTCTTGCGGGTCAAGTCGGTCAGGGGTTTGGCCAGGGCACTGTAATTGGGCACAAATTTTCTATAGTACCCCGCAGTACCTAGGAATGCCAACACTTGGGTTTTGGTCCTGGGGGTGGGCCACTTGGCTACGGCTTCAATTTTAGCTGGCTCGGGTTTCTGCTGCCCACACTCCACCCGGTGGCCCAAGTACTGCACCTCTGCCATCCCTATATGACACTTGCTGGGTTTCAGGGTCAACCCTGCCTCTCCAATACGATCTAGGATGGCCCCTATATGTTGCAAGTGTTCCTCCCAGGTCTGGCTAAATATGGCAATGTCGTCTAAGTACGCACATGCATAACCTTGGAAACCGTCCAGTAGCCGATCTACCATCCGCTGAAAGGTTGCCGGAGCGTTTTTCATCCCGAATGGCATGACCCGAAATTGGTACAGGCCAAACGGGGTGACAAAGGCCGACTTGGGGATGGCATCATCGGCTAGTGGCATTTGCCAGTATTCTTTACACAAATCTATGGTAGTGAGATACTGGCCACGGGCCATCTTATCTAGCAGCTCGTCTATCTGGGGCATCGGGTAGGCGTTAGACACTGTTTTGTCATTGAGCCTCCGGTAGTCGACGCAGAAGCGCGTCGTGCCGTCCTTCTTAGGTACCAGCACTACCGGCGATGCCCAGGGGCTATCGGAAGGCTCTATAACCCCTAGCTGCAACATTTCGTCCAGCTCAGTCTTCATATGTGCCATGACTGATTCAGGGACACGATAGGGAGCCTGTCGCATAGGTAGTTGCCCCGGGGATTCGACTCGGTGGGTGGCTAGCGGAGTGTACCCAGGCAAATTGGAGAAGGTAGCCCCTTTAGCTACGATCAGCGCTTGTACCTGAGCACGCTCTTGAGAGCTTAGCCGCTCCCCCAGCTGAACCCCCCCGGACGGCTCTATCTGTTCTTCAGGTTCTAATAGGTCCGGTAGGGGTAGGTTCTCCTGATCCTCTGAGGCCGAGGCGCATATCGCCGCCACGTTCTCTATCCTCTCATGGTAGGGTTTGAGCATGTTTACATGGAGCATGCGTCTCTTCCCTACCCCTGAGCAGGGGCCAATCACATAGGTGGTGTCACATTTCTGTTCTACCACCTGGTATGGGCCTTGCCAGATGGCCTGCAGCTTGTCTGTGCGGACGGGTTTTAAAATCAAAACCTTCTGTCCCACTTGAAAGCTGCTGTCTCTGGCTCCCCTATCGTACCAGCGGCGCTGGCGTTGCTGGGCCGCCTGGAGGTTGGTGCGCACAGTCTGAGTCAGCGCCTCCAGACGGTCCCGGAACTCCAGTACGTAGGATACAATAGGGGTTCCCTCTGGGCTATCCTCCCCCTCCCAATGTTCCCTAATTAGGTCTAACGGCCCCCGTACCCTCTTTCCGAACAGTAATTCGAAAGGCGAAAACCCTGTCGATTCTTGGGGTACTTCCCTATATGCGAAGAGCAGGTGGGGTAGAAACCGCTCCCAGTCTTTGTGGGCTTCTCCAAACGTATGGAGCATTTGTTTCAGCGTACTGTTAAACCTTTCGCATAGCCCATTGGACTGGGGGTGGTAGGCTGAATTTATTATGGGCTTAATGCCACATATTTTCCACAGTTGCTTGGTGACCTCGGCAGTGAATTGGGTGCCCCTATCGGATATTATTTCTTGGGGGAACCCCACCCGGGAAAATATTTTCATTAAAGCCTCGGCCACCGTCTCCGCATGGATATTAGTGAGGGCTACGGCCTCGGGGTAGCGGGTGGCATAGTCTACTACCGTTAAGATGAACCGTTTCCCAGAGGGAATGGGTTTGGGTAAGGGTCCCACTATGTCAACGGCCACCCTACTGAAAGGTTCTGAAATAATAGGGAGGGGACATAATTTAGCTTTGTGACGGTCACCTCTCTTGCCTACTCGTTGGCATATATCACAGGAAGTGCAGTATTGTCTCACATTTTTAGAAATCCCTGGCCAGAAAAATGCATGGGTTAACCTAGATCGGGTACGGGTCATTCCTAGATGTCCAGACAAGGGGATATCGTGAGCTATCCTAAGTAGCTCTGGACGGTATTTCTGGGGAACCACTAACTGTTTGGCGGTCACTGTGACTGATCCTTCACGGGCCATATGCCCCCACTGTTTGCAGGCGTGGCATTGGATGTTGGCACGCCCATTATACCTGGAGGGTGGAGGTAAATTCCCTTGGGAAGGACGAAACGGGGAGGCTGTGTGGGCTGGAGGTGGTATAGCGCTGGGTAGTCCCGTGGGTCGAGGGTAACTTTTGGCTATAGGTCCATGGTGTCTCCGTGCATCAAAGTGTGGGTCGGCCAACCTAGCTGCTTCGGTTAGGGTGAGGGGTTTCCTGTCCCGCACCCATTCTTGTGCCTCTGGGGACAATCCATTAAAAAATTTCTCCAACAACATCAACTGACGTAATCCTTCCATGGTGGTGGCTTGGCTGGCCTGTATCCACCCTTGGGAGGCCTGGTCTAGCTTGTGGGCCCATTCAGCGTGAGAATCTCTCTCTGGTTTGCGCAGGTTTCTGAACTTGCGCCGGTATGCCTCTGGGGTAATGGCATACCTCTCTAATATCGCTCGCTTCACTTTCTCATAGTCCTTGCTGTCCTCACTGGGCACAGTGCGGTATGCTTCGGCTGCCCGACCTGCTAGCTTGCCTGCCAGCAGTGGAACCCATACTGCCCGCTCTAAGTCGTGCATATCACATAGTCTCTCAAAGTCCTGCAAGTACCCATCAATTTCATCCTTTTCCTCGCAAAATACTTTGAAGGCATGATAAGGAATTTTGGGTTTTATCTGGTTGTAGAGGGACCCAGTTGCGGACTCTGCTCGAGACAATGTATGCTGTAGACTGTGTGCCATTACGTACTCTTGTACATTCGCTATCACCAGGTTCATCATGGCATCCGATATAGGCTGAGGCAAAAATTCTAGCCTGGTCCTCATTTCTCTCTGGTAGAGAGTTTCTTCCATGACTGCTGGGGGTGTAGCGCTGCGGGCTCGGTCTCCCTCCATCAGCTCGGCAATTAGTATAGCCTTGGGTTTGCTGCTGGCTATCTTACCCCTGGCTTCCAGCAGTTCTTTTAACGTTTGCCTCTTCAGCTTAGAATAATCCGTCTCCATTCACTTTGGTATTCGGTTCTTTCGCTGTATTCTGCTTGCCATTCCCTTTTCTTATTCGGCAGTTACAATTGCACGAATTGCGCTTTTCGGCTGTAAGGTTGGATCCCGTCGCTTGCCACCAATTGTAGCGGAGTGCAGTATTAGAATCCACGATCTCCGCTGGTATCACAGGTAAATCCACAGTCAGCGCTGAAAAGTAAGGCAATATCCCAATCCTCCCAATAACCGGACGAAACACAGTTTGGGAGTCAACTAACTGGCTTTATTCACAAGCTTGTATATTTATACAGTTCCCCATGCAAGGGGTTTCCTTACAGAGGTTTAAGGGGATTTATCCCATCATGCAATATAATTCTCCCAACAGGCCTTGCTGCACGAGAAGGATACTCCCGCTAAAATGGATGATTAAGTGGATTATCCCCTCGTGCAGCAAAACTGCCAATTTACTTTAAAATACCGTTTTTGAGTTTTATTCGGTATACAGACTTAACCGAACGTTCGGTAGATAGCTGGGGTCTGAGCGCATCTTTTGAATACCGCTCAGTTCCCAGCTGAACTGACCGAACGCCGCAACAAATACAGTTATACATTGAAGTTCCCCTCAATCTGCCGATTGCACTTAGGGGAACGATCCTACCGAACACCGGGCTCCCGAACGGTCTGGAAGTCCAGCGGTGTTCGTGTCGTCGAGTAGCCGATTTCGCTTCCAGGCACTCGACGACCAAACACCGCTGAAGAATAGACGATCCAAGATGGCCGACCGCCGCATGGTCGGTAGTCGAACGACGGCCACCTAGGAGAGCCTCTAATTACCGATTGCAACATTGTTGCAATCGGTTAACAAGTGCCACATGCCTCTAAGTGTGTGGTCTATCAGGGGAGCCCGTATTCGTTTGTCGAACAGCCCGGATAGCCGCTGTTCGTTGAACGAAGTAACTGCATGCTGGTAGCTTATGGCTGCCAGCATGCGAATTACCATAGCACAGTACACACAGCAAAATACACACAGCATATAGTACAGCTCACAGACAACCTTTCTATATTACAGTCCAGAAGTGGCTATGTTTGCCACAGCATATACATTTGAACTTGCTCGCTGTAACGGTACCTGTCCCTTCGTGTGCGGCCAAGCTCGATGAAGGAATGGTTTTGTATGCTTAAGACCCGGTTGTCGCATTCCCCCCCCCCCCCCCCCCGGTTTCCCGTTTTCAGCGCGTGGGGATATCCGGTTCTCCCGCCCCGCCGCCCGCCCTATTAGCGGCTTTAGTTATGTGTGGTCAAGGTTGGTTGGCTAGGGTGGTCTCCCTTCCCTTTAATCCTCTCTGCCTTTTGAGCAAGTCCCCCTCCCTGAGTGTTGCCTTGAGTCTTTTGTGTGCGTACCCCAATCCCTTTCCGTATACCTGAGCGAGCCGGGTCCCCGCCCCCCCGCCTGCTCCTTGCTAGGTCATCACAGGCCTGCGAGGGAAGTGCGGTTACCCGGATCGGTCTGAAACCCCCCCCCCCATATCAATATTTTATTTGTGGGAACAATTTTTGTTTTGAGGTCTAACCTGCTCTCTCCCCTCCCCCCCACCCACTGTGCCTTCCAGTATAATTCCCAAGTGCTAAGTTTCCCCTCTACGTTTCACATGTACCGTGTTGTCCCTTATGTCAAATGGCCGGTATTGTACTTGCGGTTTTCAATTTTGATGTTAGAGTCCAGGAATACTTGGGTGCCTCCCAGCCCGGCCCAGCCCAGCTTTAAAGAGTAATTTACAGACCCTTATACCCCAAGGTCTCAATGCAGATTTTGATCTGCATAACTTTTTATGATCTGATTTTCTTTGTAATGTATATATACGCTCTAACCTATTATCTATGTCACACTGTGTTTTTTTTTATTTATTTATTTTTTATATATATATTTTTTTATTATGACACTTTTATTATATGATACCATTACAATTACATCTGGTACTATATGTCTATATATCTGTATTAGCCTGCATTACAACTGATTAATTTTACCAGCCCAGCTTACATCTATGCAGGCCAACTATTCCTATATAGCCTGCATAGTGTATTGCAGCTACTTTATGGTAATAACTATCCATTTACTCTTTGCCATCTCAAAGATGGCCGAGTGCTCCACCCTCTGCCCCCTCCAAGATGGCCGCGGTCCGTTTCTATCTCGGCCGTGCGGCATTTACTCCACTTATTTTAACCTGTGCCACAGCTGATGTGAGGCACAGGTACTAAGTGCATAGATTATCTTTCCGTTCACATTAGTCCCCAGCCGCCCTCAACCGAGCGCCCGTAGCCCCGCCCCTTCCAAAATGGCCGCGGCCGTTATTACTAAGCCTGTGCCACTGGGAACTACATTTCCCTGCGGCAAAGCTACTATGACGCGCGTTATGCGCGTCACATGTCTTTTTTCATTAGGTATTATCTATCCTTTGCTACCCTCATTTTTTGTATATTATTTTAGTAACTACTGTATTAATATATAAGTTATTACATATATAGCATCTAATTCTGTTTTATAAAGTATATTATTGTACTCTATGTTGATTGGCTGCACCATTTTGGCGCCAATTTTAATTAATTCCACCCCTATAAAAAGTATACCAGCCAGGTAACATGCTTCATTCCATTTGAAAAAGTCTATTTTTGGACGAAAGGTGTTATGGAAATTTTGTATTGTGTATTTTATTCTATTAAAGATTTTTAGGTCACCTTTTTTTGTGCCAATCATCTTTTATACACTTGATATACTTTTATTGTTCTACCTGGCTTTTTAACTCTCTGTACTCCAAGAAATCCTAGGTGGGGATCATACCACCAATGCTGACATCATAGAGCAGTGTGTCTGCTCTACACTTGTGAGTACTATTTTTATATTACCTACCACTGATATTTTATACCTGTGAGCACTATCAGTTGTTTCTTTTTATCCCCTTCCCAAGTGACGGACACACCACAGACAGAAGAGACCCACTATATCCCATAAGCGGGGATCATACCGCTGTACGCCCTTCATGCCAGAGCTGGTCATAGCTCTTGCAAATGTGAGTTTATTATTTTATACTAGTTCCTACTGCTATTTTTTCCCAGAAAGCACTATCTGTTATCTCTTTTTATCCCCTTTCGGAGTGCTGGATACATTACCTGAAGGAAGAAACCCACTATATCCCATAAGCGGGGATCATACCGCTGTACGCCCTTAACACCAGAGCTGGTCATAGCTCTTGCAAATGTGAGTTTAATATTATCTATTATATACTAGTTACCCACTGGACCAGACATATTGCACTATTGGCTGCCTCTCTTCTCTGTCTTTCATAAAAACGAAATTACTGTACAGCCATGTGAGGACACGCCCTCTGCAATAAACACTTTAGACCAAAGCGAGGTCGTCATATCTGGACTATTCCTGTCTTCTTACATTGTGGAAATTTGAACACAGTTCTACCCGTTTGCCATTTTATCCTTTATTCTAGACATTGTCTCACCACCATTACCTTACTTGGCGCAGCCCTTGTTCCTCCATTTTTTAAAGAGTGTCCCAGCTTGCGTCCATGATGTCCCTGCAGAGCCAATGCCAGGGGTTCTGTGGAGACAGGAGGACTCAGTAGTTATTTAGATGTGATCCCTGCTGATTGTCACCCCATGGATTTAGTTCCCCTGATAAACAGGGAGGTCGGGGCGGGAGGCCCGGTGTAAGTGTCCATATTGTGGTGTTAGGAGGGTGATGCTTCGACGTTGTAAACTGTCCCGGTAAGGTATGGTGGGGGACCCCTGTGATTGGGTGGAGTGTCCTAGTGTCGAGTCTGATGTTCATGGGTCAGGTACCTTAAAGAGACCCCGTCGTTCTAAAGGCCTTGGGGGCCTGTTGCCTGCTGGCGTGTGGTTCTCGGGATCTGGGGTCCTGCGGCCTGACTCCCCGATCTCTGGGCAGGTGTGTAGAGTGTCGGGGATCCGCCATTGTACGTGTGCCGGTGTTATTTGCAGCTCTCTCGCAAGGGCATCCATGTCAGCCCTTTCCCTGATCTCAAAGGAACCTTTTGGTGTGTGGACCTGAAGCCCGTTCGGGAAGCACCAGCGATATTTAATTTTGTTTGCCTGCAGTTGCTTGGTGAAGGGGCGCAAGGCCCGGCGGTATGACAGCGTGGTGGGCGATAGGTCCGGGTACAGTTGTATCTCCGTGCCCTCCTGGAGCACTTTGCCCGAGTCTCTCGCCTTTCGGAGAATTTCTTCTTTTTGTTGGAAATTGGCTATGCAGCATATGATGTCCCGGGGCAAGCTCCCAGGGAGGCCTTTCTGTCTGAGTGCTCAGTGAACTCTCACCATGTCGATCGGGGTCTGTGTGGGGCGGCCCAGGAGGTTATTAAATATGCCAGTTAGGGTTGTCTGTACTGGGGTCGCATCATCGGCCTCCTCCGTCCGGTACCCCGCGGACCCTGATATTCTGCCGTCTTCCCCATTTGTCGAGGTCCTCAGCGTGGGAAAGTTCTTTGGAACTTTCCCACGCTGTGTAAAATGACACAGAGCACTGTGATTGGATGGCTTGAAATCCATCCAATCACAGTGCTCTGTCATTTTACACAGTGTGGGAAAGTTCGGTGGAATTTTCCCACGTTGTGTAAAATTATTTTTTTATTTTTCGTTGGGATTTTTTTTTTGCGCTTTTTTTTATTTTATTTTATTTTAAGTTCGACGGGTATGATGGCTTTTTATTTGGCCTTTTTTGGGGCTGAAAAATTAAGATTTTAGAAAAAAGAAGACGTCAAATGGTAAGTTTAATTTTTCTTTACAGGTTAGTTATTTTATTCCCCCATCACTATTTTTAGGGTGAGGGGGGTAGGTAGGGGATAGTTTGATTTTAGTGGGGGGTGGGGGGGTGACTAGGGGCTTGGGACCCCTAGTCACCTTGATTGGGGGGGGGATTTTCATTTAGGGCCCCCACCCGCCGCTTAGGGGTGGGGGCTGGGGGGGAGGAGAGTAGGTCCCCCCCCTTATTGTTTTTTTAGGGCCCCCACCCACCGCGCAAGGGAGGTAGCCGGGGGGGGAGGACAGTAGGTCCCCCCCCTTATTGTTTTTTTAGGGCCCCCACCCACCGTGCAAGGGGGGGTGGGGCGGTTATTAGGTTTTTTGGTTTTGTTTTTTTTACAGTGAGCAGCCACAGGCTGCTCACTGTTTAGTAGACATGCCCCTACTCGCGAATAAAATAAAGTGAAAATTGGACCCAATATTAAAACATAATCAAGAGCTAATGATGCAAAAAATTAAGATTAACAGTATAGGGGTAAAAAAGGATGATATATTGGTATAACATCCTATTAACATGATGCCCCCCCAAAAAAACAATGAGTTATAAAGGGACACTGAAAACGTGTATACTTAAAACGGTTGATCTTAAACACCCCTTAATACATATTGCATAATTTCCCCTAGTGGTTAATAATGTACAGTGTGGAAAGGAGAAATGTTAAGGGAAAGTGAGTGGAAGCTGTATGAAAAATAAAAAGCAGAAGTAAATAGCAATCTAAAAAAAGCAGAAATAAATAGCTAAAAGATAAATCGCAATCAGGTTTTTAGAGAATATTAATGAGTTCTAACTCTGCATTAAGTCCAAATGGGACAAGTGTTTTTAAACTGTGGATCAAAAACATTTCTTGTCTAGTTAATCTTTTTCTCAAGTCCCCTCCTCTCCAGGGTATGTGTACTAGTTGGATCCCACAGAATTTGAGTGTTTTAGGGTCACCATTATGTACTTCCATACAGTGTTTTGATAGGGTATGATTCTCAAACTTTCTTTTTATATTGTAAGTGTTTTCTCTTAAACAAATTTTTAACATATGATTTGTTTGGCACACGTATTGAAGACTGCACTCACATTTTAATAGATATATGATCTGCTTTGAATGACAGGTGATGCAGTTTCTGCTTTTTTAGATTGCTATTTACTTCTTTAAATTACTTCTTTTTTTCGTTGGGATTTTTTTTTTGCGCTTTTTTTTTTTTATTTTATTTTAAGTTCGACTGGTATGATGGCTTTTTATTTGTCCTGTAAATGGTGGCCTTCCCCCTTTTCCATACTCTACAGCAACTTTTGTAGCATTCTAACTGCAAGAAATGGGGTAGATTGGGTTTTGACCACTAATGGAATTATTTGAAGGAAGCAAAAGCTGTCTAATACAGATACTTGGTGTAACTGTACATATTTTATATGCACTTTTGAATATAGGAACATTTTCCATTTTGACCTTACAGGATGGTTTTTTACTTAATACTGTATACTGGCATTCAAGGGACCTAATGTTGCATGGGGGCCCAAATAGGTGTCAGTCTACCCTTGTGCATGAATGCATTTAAGTATGTATGTATTTGAGCAGTATGTGACACAGAGGTGCATCTCTAAGCATAAATAATATCAGGAATGTGTGTTACTATGTCTGATTCTCTTTCTTTTTATATTCCTGTTCTTCCAATCAATACCATTTCTTTATATATGCCACCAATTTTCTCTCTCCATGCTTCTTCCAACTTTTTATCTACCCCTCTACCACACCTCCTTATTGTCCTTTCCTTTATCCAAACCACAGCTAGTTTCTCTCCCTCTATCACACCCTTACTCGTAACTCATCCTCTTTCCTATTCCCTTGCTTGTTTCCACTCCCTCCCCCCACTTGTATCTTTCCCTTATTCCCACTCCATAATGTGTATGTAACCCTATGTCTTTTGTTAGAAGTTAGCAATCCCACAGTTCTTCCTAACTGTACAGTTACAATGGCAATCGGGGATTATTGTAGAACAGTGTCATTTATTATGATAAAATACTAAATCTTTAGCTGTTTGTGGTAGCTTGCAGATCTGATGCAAATAGTATTGTTTGTACAATCAGTCTTGCAGGCTAATAAAGCTGTCAGAATGAACATTCAATGACCCAATCTTTCTTAACATGGAGGAGATCTAGGCAAAGAAAATCATGTAAAGTCCATGTGGTTGTATTTTGAGACTTCTGTTATTTTTCTAAAGCCACATGCAGGCATTATTTTTATGTTCAGATATTTTTTTCAGGGCACTATATTCAGAAAAATGTAAATCAAGTTACAAATAATACATATAAATTAGCAGAGTATTGGACTATTTTTCTAATGCGATAGTGTCCTTTACACCTGTGTCCCTGCCCTGCCCCCACCCCCTTGTTGAAAGGGTTAAAAACCTAACACCTTAATTACAGCACCCAGATTCCTCATCAGTGGCTCCATCTCCTCATCCAATGACATCATGCCAATCAGGGCCGGACTGGGAAAAAAATTAGGCCCGGGCATTTTTCAATCAGAGTGGCCCCCTAAGAAGGGGGCGGGGCCTGAGAGGGTGTGTTTTGTCATCACTAATGACAAGCACGCCCCCTCTCAAAGTGAGCATGTTGGTTCAATGCGCAGAGCCCTGCTGAAGAGCTCTGGCATTAGAAAAAGGCCCTGTATTTGTTCTGCGCAGTGCAAGCAAATTTAATAACATGCTTGTGCTGTGTTTGCTTTTAAATTGTCTCTGGTGTCTCCACAAGTGGGATACCAGAGGACAAAAGGGCCAGAAAAGTGTATGGTGCATGTGTTTGGAGCCTGCTTGTGGGATTGCGTGTGTGTAGAGTGTGGTGTGGTATTGTGTAAATAGGTCAATTTCATTTGTGTTTGTGGTGTAATATGTGTGGCTAGGGGCTGTAGAGAGTGTGTGTATAGGGGGCATAGTGTTATAGGGGATGTAGCGAGTGTGTGCATACGGGCTGTAGTGTATGTGAATAGGTGACGTAGTGTGTGTAGGGGTTATAGAGAGGGTGTGTTTAGAGAATGTTGTATGTGTTTGCTGACACGGAATGTAGTGTGTGTGTGTAGGAGATCTAGTGTGTAAAGGACCCAGAGTGTGTATAGGAGATTGTGTGTGTGTGTGTGTGTGTGTGTGTGTGTATAGAGGATTAAGAGTGCATATAGGGTAAGGGATCTAGCGTGTATCTGAAGCATAATGTGTGTAGTGCTGTAGTGTGTGTGTGTGTGTGTATATATATATATATATATATATATATATATATATATATATATATATATATATATATACATACATATATATATACATACATATATATATTTGGATGTATTGTATGTGTGAGGGGCGCAGTGTGTGTGTGTGTGAGGGGCGCAGTGTGTGAGGGTGTTTTTATCTGCTGTCACATTCTAATTTTTTTGTCTGTTAACTCACTGAGGGTTATTTATATATTATATATATATATATATATATGTAAATAAATAAATATATATATATATGTGTGTGTGAGCGAGGGTGCTGTGTGTCTGAGTGTGCTGTGTGTCTGAGTGTGCTGTGTGTGTCTGGGGGTGCTGTGTGTGTCTGGGGGTGCTGTGTGTGTCTGGGGGTGCTGTGTGTGTCTGAGGGTGCTGTGTGTGTCTGAGGGTGCTGTGTGTGTCTTAGGGTGCTGTGTGTGTCTGAGGGTGCTGTGTGTGTCTGGGGGTGCTGTGTGTGTCTGAGGGTGCTGTGTGTGTCTGGGGGTGCTGTGTGTGTCTGGGGGTGCTGTGTGTGTCTGAGGGTGCTGTGTGTGTCTGAGGGTGCTGTGTGTGTCTGAGGGTGCTGTGTGTGTCTGGGGGTGCTGTGTGTGTCTGGGGGTGCTGTGTGTGTCTGAGGGTGCTGTGTGTGTCTGAGGGTGCTGTGTGTGTCTGAGGGTGCTGTGTGTGTCTGGGTGCTGTGTGTGTGAGTGATTTTTTTATTTAAATGTAATTTTAATAATTTTTTAATAATTATTTTTTATTAATAATAATAGTAAAAAAAAGTTATATCCCCCCCCCCCCTTCTTACCTTTAGCCTGGGAGGGGGGGGAGCCGTTTTGCCTGGGAGGGGGGGGGGGGCGTTTTGCCTGGGAGGAGGGGGGAGCCGTTCTGCCATTGGACAGCCATGCTGCCTGATCCCTGGTGGTCCAGTGGTGAGAGTGAACTCTAGCCTTCAGGCTAGAGTTCACTCTCGCGAGATCTGAGCGTTGCCACGGTAACCGCGGCAACGCTCAGAATCCCGCGAGAGGACCCGGCGGAGCTGCTGGATAGAGCTCCGCCGGTCCTCTTCTCCTTCCCTCTCTCACACCCCAGCAAGCGGCCGCCTGGAAGTGTCTCTGGGTCGGTAAAGGGAGATCTTCGATCTCCCCACCGGCCCATGGAGGCACACAGCAGGGCTGGCGCTCGGGTAGCGCTGGCCCTGCAGGAGCCGGCCGGGGAGATCCTGTGATCTCCCTGCCAGCCTCGGCCCCACGGCCATCGCGGCCCACCGGGCATTTGCCCGGTATGCCCGATGGCCAGTCCGGGCCTGATGCCAATGGAGGACCATTAGATCAATGGAGGTGCATTAGAACTTCCCCAAACTTTCCTATGGGGATTTTTAGGATGCTGGATGTCCTCATGCAAATCATGAGGATGTCCACTGTTGTTTCACAGAATTAAACTTGAAGACAGCCACTAGAGGGTGAGTTAACACTGAAATGTAAACATTGCAGTTTCGATGAAACCCAGTGAAGGATTTAGGGGACAGGGACACTGCACTCAGACCACTGCAATAAGATTAAGTGGTCTGGGTGCCTATAGTGTTCTTTTAACCCCTTAAGGACCGAGGACGGTTCAGGACCGTCATCGGCATTTTTGCCTTGCCGACCGCTGACGGTCCTGAAACGTCCTAACGGTCCAATGTACTTACCCGATCGCCGTCGTTCCCCCGGCGGCGATCGGCGTTGGTCCCAGTGTGGGGAGACTGCCTGCAGCCCAGACCGTCTCCCCATGGCGGATTAGGACCCCTGTGGCCATGTGATCGCTCAACAGGGCGACCACATGGTCACAATAGGTGTCCATGTGTCTGCCTGCAGGGGGACTGTCTGTGCTGACAGGCAGTCTTCCTGCATGTGTAAAATCCTAAAAAAATTAAAGTTAAAGTTAATAAATAAAAATAATAATTATATATGTGTATATATATATATGATATATAGACGTATAATATAATATACGTCTATATAGCATATATATAATGTCATACTAAGTGTATTTTTATATTAATATGTACATATATTAATATAAAAATACACTTATAATTAAATTACACACGTGTATATATATATAATATATATAATAACTATATATATTGTGTATATATATATTATTATAAAATACAAATAATAAGTAATTTAAATTAAATTAAAAAATTTAAAAATAATAATAACAATTTAAAAAAATATTTTTCTATATGAAATTTTATTCTAACTGTATTTTGATATTAATATATATATATTTATATCAAAATACACTTAGAATGAAATTGTATATATATCTATGTATATATAAATAAATAAAAAGAATACGAAATATACATATGTCCATATACAAAATTACATAAATAATTATATAAATATACACGTAGACTTCAAATATATAAATATGCATATATATTTAAATTCTACATGTGTATTTATGTAATATTTTTACATAATTAAGTCATTTTATTGATTGCAATTTAAGGGACCTGCCTGCCAACCCAGGTCGAAAGTCCAGAGAATTTAATTTGTTAGCACTGTATTTTACCCTGTAACGTTCTACGACACCCTAAAACCTGTACATGGGGGGTACTGTTTTACTCGGGAGACTTCGCTGAACACAAATATTAGTGATTCAAAACAGTAAATCATATCACAGCGATGATATTGTCAGTGAAAGTGACTTTTTTAATTTTTCACACACAAACAGCACTTTTACTGATGATATAATTGTTGTGATACATTTTCCAGTTTTGAAACACTAATATTTGTGTTTAGCAAAGTCTCCTGAGTATAACAGTACCCCCCATGTACAGGTTTTATAGCGTTTTTGAAAGTTACAGGGTCAAATATATGGGTCAAATATTTTTACATTGAAAATGGCCAGGTTGGTTACGTTGCCTTTGAGAGCTTATGGTAGCCGAGGAATGAGAATTACCCCCATGATGGCATACCATTTGCAAAAGAAGACAACCCAATGTATTGCAAATGGTGTATGTCCAGTCATTTTTAGTAGCCACTTAGTCACAAACACTGGCCAAAATTAGCGTTCAATTTAGTTTTTTTACTTTTTTCACACACAAACAAATATGAACTCTAACTTTTGCCAGTGTTTGCGACTAAGCGGCTACTAAAAAAGTCTGGACATACCCCATATTGAATACCTTGGGTTGTCTACTTTAAAAAAAAAAAATATGTACATGTGGAGTGGTATTCAGAGATTTATGACAGATAATAGTGTTACAATGTCACTATTGATACATTTTAAAAATGTATGTTTTCAAACCGCAATATCCTACTTGTACTTATAGCCCTATAACATGCAAAAAAATAGCAAAAAGCATGAAAACACTAGGTATTTTTAAACTCAGGACAACATTTTGAATCTATTTAGCAGTTTTTTTCATTCGCTTTTGTAGATGAGTAAAAGATTTTTCACATAAAAGTAAAAAAACATGTATTTTTTTCAATTTGTCATCATATTTTTTCATTTTATTTTTTTTATTAAATTACATGAGATTATATAAATAATGGTATGTAAAGAAAGCCCCTTTTGTCCTGAAAAAAACTATATAATTTGTATGGGAACAGTAAATGAGAGAGCGGAAAACTGCAGCTAAACACAAACACCACAAAAGTGTCAAAAAGATGCCTGGTCGCAAATGTACAACATCGCAAAAACAGTCCGATCCTTCAGGGGTTAATGTATGCAACAGAAATTATATTTCTTCCTCAGTGCAATTTTTTCAGAGTCTCTGTAAAATTTGTATACATGGTGAATGATATCCAGCAAAAATAAATCAATGGATAAATAATTAAAACTGTATACACTTACATTACATTTTTTTTTCTGTTCAATTTCTTTATCCAGATGCTATGAATGCCATGTTAAGTATAAAACGTATCTTTTTTTTTTTTTTTTTTTTTTAAGAATAAAACCTGATAGCAAATGGATTATTTAGTAGATATTTCAAGATTGCAAAAGGGGAATAACACATTCCAAGGCTGTTATTTTAAAATTAATGCTGGGGAAAAATATTTTTACATTGAAATACGTAGCAAAAAGGAGAATAGCCCAGAGTTATTTCTTAAGATAGTAGTAGTAATGTTAATAAAAGCATCTGGGTTATCTTATCAAAGTAAGTGGTTGCCTTGCTTGCTTAACAGCATTATTTTCATAGACTTTAATGGAGGAATTGCCATTTACTAAGCAGAGTTAACCCATTCTCTGCTAAGATAATCCAGTCCATTGTTTCCAATTTGGTGTAGTACTTTAGTAAGTGCAACAAAACAATTACAGCTTGTAAAATATTCGTGTAAGATTAAACAGTATATAACATCAAGTACTTTAATACATAATTGTATCATGGTATCAACAAGTAAAACAAAATACAAAAGTTAATTGGGATTTTATAATCTATTTTTCTCTTAAAAATAAAGAATAATCCTTATATTGGTACCTTTTACGAGTACATCTTCAAATAATACAAATGTATATATCTCAAATCTTAAAAAGCCTTTTCCAAGAAAACCTCCACAAAATAAATGTCATAATAATGGATTATAATGTTACAATGATTATGAAAAACTCATATACCACAAAGTTCTAATATTAAGGAAATATTATATTTTACATTCCTTAAAATTTAGCATTAATATGAGTTTGTCTTTTTCTAAATTGGTTGCAATGTTCCATCCAAGAAAAGTTAAAATGGTTTATTTATCCTTAATCTGTCAGTTTTAGCCATATAGTGATTATTATCATAATCCAATAATAAATTATAAGAATTTGGGCATCTATAATAACCTTACCTTCTTTTCAGTTTGTCAGTTTCACGTGTCACTTCCAACATGAAATGAAAGAGTAAAGAACTTTACACAAATAATGTGTGCAAACTAAGTGAAGACATTTCATGAGTGAGAATATAAAGGCTGACTTTGTGACCAAACAAAAAATACCAGAGCAAAAACACATTACACAAGAATGAATTTAGCCTAAAGCAGTGATGGCGAACCTTTTTGAGCCCGAGTGCCCAACCCGCAATACATGCCAAATTTATTTTTCTTAAAGTGCCAACACGTCAATTAAACCTGAATATTGAGGTTTATGTTTAGAAAAAACAACTCGTACTGTTGTCCGAACTAATTAACAACTTTTGTTTTAAAAGAACACAACAACAGAGAGTTCAATGATACAAATTTTAAATAATGATATAAATAGATAAAATTAAGCTTATATTTATTAGTATCTCCAACAAATGCAATACATACACACACAGACTGCTGAATACACACACACACACACACACACACAAGACTGATGATATAGAGACTGATGAATACACATACAGACAGACTGCTGAGTACACACACAGAGACTGCTGAATACATACACACACTGCTGAATACACACACACACACACAGACTGCTGAATACACACACACACAGACTGCTGAATACACACACAGACTGCTGAATACACACACACACTGCTAAATACATGCACACACACAGACTGCTGAATACACGCACACACACAGACTGCTGAATACACACACATACTGCATTGAGGGGTGTAGTGTATGTGTTTGTGTGAGGGGTGCTGTGTATGAGGGGTGTTGTGTGTGTGTGTGTGTGTGTGTGAGGAGTGCTGTGTGTGTGTGTGTGTGAGGAGTGCTGTGTGTGAGGGGTGTTGTGTGTGTGTGGGGGGGGGGGGGTGCTGTGTGTGTGTGTGTGAGAGAGGAGTGCTGTGTGTGTGTGAGGGGTGCTGTGTGTGTGTGTGTGGGGGGGTGCTGTGAGGGTGCTGTGTGTGTGTGTGTGTGTGTGTGTGGGGGTGTGTGTGTGAGGGGTGGTGTGTGTGTGAGAGGGGTGCTGTGTGTGTGTGTGAGGGGTGGTGTGTGTGTGAAGGGTGCTGTGCTGTGTGGGGAGGTAGGGGTGCTGGGCAGGTGAAGGTGCTGTGTGTGGGGGGGTAGGGGTGCTGTGTGTGGGGGGGTGGGGTGCTGTGTGTGGGGGGTAGGGGTGCTGTGTGTGGGGGGTAGGGAGGGAGGGGAGGGATGCTGGGTGTAGGGGAGGGGTGCTGGGTGTGTGGGGAGGGGAGGGGTGCTGTGTGGGGGGTAGGGGTACTGTGTGTGGGGGGTAGGGGTACTCCTGGGGGGTAGGGGTACTGTGTGTGTGGGGGGAGGATACTGTGTGGGGGGTAGGGGTACTGTGTGTGGGGGGGTAGGGGTACTGTGTGGGGGGGTAGGGGTACTGTGTGTGTGGGGGGAGGGGTACTGTGTGGGGGGTAGGGGTACTGTGTGTGGGGGGGTAGGGGTACTGCCGGGGGGTAGGGGTGCTGTGTGTGTGGGGGATAGGGGTGCTGTGTGTGTGGGGGGTAGGGGTGCTGTGTGTGTGGGGGGTAGGGGTACTGTGTGTGGGGGGGTAGGGGTGCTGTGTGGGGGGGTAGGGGTGCTTTGTGGGGGGGTAGGGGTGCTGTGTGTGGGGGGGTAGGGGTACTGTGTGTGTGGGGGGAGGGGTACTGTGTGGGGGGGTAGGGGTACTGTGTGTGTGGGGGGAGGGGTACTGTGTGGGGGGTAGGGGTACTGTGTGTGGGGGGGTAGGGGTACTGCCGGGGGGTAGGGGTGCTGTGTGTGTGGGGGATAGGGGTGCTGTGTGTGTGGGGGGTAGGGGTACTGTGTGTGGGGGGGTAGGGGTGCTGTGTGGGGGGGTAGGGGTGCTTTGTGGGGGGGGTAGGGGTGCTGTGTGTGGAGGGGTAGGGGTACTGCTGGGGGGTAGGGGTGCTGTGTGTGTGGGGATGGGGAGTGGGGGGTAAACGTTTAAAAAAAAGTATGTTAAATTATTATCTTCTCCCCCCCCCTTCTTACCTTTAATGAAGGAGGGGGGGGGACACAGTTATCCCTGGTGGTCCGGTGGTGGCAAGTACTGTTTCCGGTTTGGGAGGCAGGGGGAGGCAGGGGAGGGATCTTTGAAGCAGCTCCCCTGTCCTCCTGCGCGATGCTGTGTGGGGCGTTGCCATGGTAACGCGCGGCAATGCTCCACACAGCTTGCTGCCTGCCGTTCCGGGCAGGCAGGTGCCTACTCTGCAGTGATGGCAAACCTATGGCCGCTGCCCACAGAAAGGGCCCGGCGTGCCACCTGTGGCACGCGTGCCATAGGTACCCCATCACTGGCCTAAAGTGATATCATTGAAATTACTTGTGTTACAAGGACAGATTCCGAAAGGTAATACTAGGAAATGTCTTGCTTAGAATATACAAATATCACAAAGAAAACACTAGAAAATTGTTTTGCCTCAAACAGTTATCCTGTTCTGCCTGTGAAAAGGAGGATTTGTGAAATGTTGCTTTCAATAACTGTTAGTGTTAAACAACAGGAGTGCACTGGTTTTAAGTACTTAAATAGTCTATGTAATATCCCAACTGGAAGAAACTCAGCTAATAGAGATGCTTTCAGTTTGGCTGCTCTGGACTTAAGTTTGAAATTCTCTTTGCATTTACTTTGAATTCTCACAGTGATAAATAACTCTGTAGGTGTTCTCAGTGAACCAGAAATGCCCCCCTTTTCAGCCACCTTGATAATGTCGAACTTATGCTTCCTTATTATCAATATCAATCATGTTCACTGAAATGCAGTGAGTGGGTTGACAGAAAATTAAACTAAGGCTGGTGATTATATACTCTTATGCAACATACAAGGGGGGGTACTTCTGGTGCTTAGAGTACCCCATTAACAAATTAACTTGTAAATGGATTTAAGTAATGACTACATGTACCTGATACATTTTTTATAATATTACTACCTGATGCAAGCAAAGGTAGTAGTTAAAACAGGGCCAACTCTAGAATTTGCTGATAAAATAATACATATTAGACATGTGCAATTAGTTTTGTTCCGAATGTCAATTCGGGCAAATTTTGGGCAATTCGGACATGTCCGAATAGCTGAATTGCTGAAGCGCTGAAGCACAGTATTGCCGAAATACTAATATACTCAGTGGAAGAATGTTACACTGTATATCATTTTAAATAAAAAGTATACAAACATAGCCAGGATTCAGCTATAAGCATTTGCAAAACTTACAACAATCAAGTAACACATTCATATAAAATGTTGGGATGGGAATGAGTAAGTAGATAACTCCCTAATTCCAACGGTATTAGGGAGCTATCTACCAAAAGGCTGAAAGACCTAAATTGGTCTTTCAGCCCAATTTACTAATGCTAAGTAAAAATTATTCGGTATTAGTAAATGTCCCCATTCCCGAGCCCCCACCCATGCCATGCGAGTAGGGGCTTTTAAACTGAAGGGGGATCTATTGCCCCTCCCCCCGGCTCCCACCCCTGAGCAGCGGGTGAGGGCCCTAAAGTAAAATAAGGAGGGGCCTATTGTCCTCCCCCCGGCCCCCACCCCTGAGCGGTGGGTGGGGGCCCCAAATAACAATATGGGGGGGACCTATTGTCCTCCCCCCTGGCCCACACCCCTAAATGGTGGGTGGGGGCTCTAAATTAGAATAACTGGTGGGAGACCTATTGTCCTCCCCCGTTGCCCCCACCCCTGAGCGGCGGGTGGGGGCACTAAAGTAAAATAAGGGGGAGACCTATTGTCCTCCCCCATGGACCCCACTCCTGAGCAGTGGGTGGGGGCCCTAAATACTAATATTGTCCTCCCCTCGGCCCCCACCCCTGAGTGGCGGGTGGGGGCCTATTGTCCTCCCCGATAGCCCCCACCCCTGAGCGGCGGGTGGGGGACCTAAATACCAATATGGGGGGGACCTATTATCCTCATCCCCAGCCCCCACCCCTGAGTGGCGGGTGGGGACCCTAAATTAGAATAAAGGGGGTGACCTATTGTCCTCACTCCTGCCCCCACCCCTCAGTGGTGGGGGCCATAAATACCACTAAGGGGGGACCTATTGTCCTCCCCCCGGCCCCCACCCCTGAGTGGTGGGTGGGAGCCATAAATACCAATAAGGGGGGGACCTATTTTCCAGCCCCCACCTTTTTTCCAGTGGTGGGTGTGGGCCCTAAATTCCAATAAGGGGGGACCTATTGTCCTCTTCCGACCCCCATCGCTGAATAACGGTTGATTGAAAGCAACCAATCAGAGAGTTTTTAGTCAAATTTTTAACAGCCACGGGCTGCTCACTGTTTACTAGACATGCCCCTACTCGCGGTATAGCGAGTAAGGGCAGAATTTACTAATACTAAATAATCTTTACTTAGTATTAGTAAATTTGACTAAAAGACCAATTTAGGTCTTCCAGCCTTTTGGTAGATAGCTCCCTAATACCGGGAGAATTAGGGAGTTATCTACTAAGTGGCTGCAAGAGAACATCCGAAGTCCCGACGTCCCGAAATGCCGAAGGTCCGTGTAACAGATACCCTATTATTGCCAGGCCCTCAGACTTGTAACCCTGTAGCAATTGAACTTGCAACCCTTTCATTCTATTCATACAAATTGCAAAACAAACAACCCTGTTAATTTGTTCGTATAACCGAATAAACTGTCGAACGAGAGACCACCCAGACCAGTCGTGTGCCGCTAATTGACTCTTGGCCAAACCGCAACTTCAACATTCTAAGTGGTTCACTGAGTGGCTGTCGATTCGTATGCACGAACACGAGGCAGCGGCCATTTTGTTTTGTGGAACGCATACAGCGGGATTTGGTCGTTGAGTGTCTGGAAATATTTTCGGACACTCAAACTCCCGAACACCGCTGAGACTTCCAGGACCACTTAGATTCGTACACATTCATATGAAAGGAACGGCGTTCGGTAAAAGCATTGCATGAACGAGGCGGCACACGACCATCAAAAGAACAAACACTGATGGGGATGTTTGTTCAGTATTTTTAAACATACGAAAAGGCACCAGCCGCACTAGCTGAATGCATGGAACTATTTTTGGCAGGAGCCTTGTGTGCGGCCAGGCAGAAATGGGACTTCCATCTATCTCCCGAACCCATGAACCGATTCACATGATTTTTTAATATGTTGGTCCCCTAATTATGCCCGTTCAGAAAATATACGTTTTATGGTAATTGGATGTATAATTTTAATGTTTTGAAAAATGTGTAAAAAAGTTCATTTTTTCGCTTGGAGATAATTGAGTTGATACTGTTGTGGCGGAACCAACCTCGCCACTGAGAACTGGAGAAGCCTGGTTGCTAGCCTCCTGCCCAGTGATTATGGTCCCTGGGAGATATTGCCCTTTAAGGGACTGAATTGGGGCTTATGTACTGCTACCATAATGTACTGACCCTTTAAGAACTACTTTTGGGCATGTGAATTGTATAATACTGTTCCTAGCCCTTTAAATACTTTGGGGAAAGATTGGTACTTTTTTATATGGCACTTCGGACACAGTCGAAGCTGTTGAAGTTGTCAAAGTTGTCGAAACTGTCGAAACTGTCGAAACTGTCGAAGTTGTCGAAGTTGTCGAAGCTGTCGAAGCTGTCGAAGTGCTGAAGTTACCGAAGTTACCGAAGTTACCGAAGTTACCGAAGTTACCGAAGTTACCGAAGTTACCGAAGTTACCGAAGTTACCGAAGTTACCGAAGTTACCGAAGTTACCGAAGTTGTCGAAGTGGCCGGCATCGGACAAAGGACCATGTGGCGGGGGCCATTTTAACTTCGAACACCGCCGACCCTTACCATCCCCTCCACTTCGACACTTCGACTAAAGTCGAAGTACCGGCCACACTTCGAACGGGACTGAGCCGTTTTTATGCCAGAAATTGACCGACCGCACAGCCCAAATCCATGGAACTGTTTTGGGCAGGAAAATGTGCTTGCGGTCGGTCATAAAGGGACCTCCAGCTAACTATTGATCTACTGGAGGGATTTGAACGATTTTTGAGAGTGTTCCTAATTGAAGTATGCTGAGTAAGAAAATGTATGTTTTATGTTTGTGACATGTATATTTTAGAAGTTACAAATATTGTGTAAAAAGTATATTTTAAACTGTATGAATAATGGGATTATGTGTCACACTAAGGGGAGGGGATGTGTGGGTTGCACCCGTGATACTATTGGTTATTTTATGCCTCCCCCTGGGTGTGGCCTGTATGTGTACACTTGTAATAAAAGCCAGGCTGGATGTGCCAGTCCAGAGTTCCTGTTTTACCCTCAAAGTGAAGTGTCGTCTCATTATTGGGGGAGGATTTATTGTATGCTGTTCCAGTTTGACTGCTAGGATTGAAAACCTATTCGTATGGTTCCTATTCAACTGTCTACAGCATTCAGAGGCTTGAGAGGATTTATATGCTTCTCAGATTCGGTGATTGTGGTGTCTGCCAGAGTGCTTGGAGTCCTCAGGAAACGCTAGGAGCATCCTTTAACGGAGGTACCCAGTCGGGGTGCCAGGCGATCCGTTACAACTGTAATTAACTCAATTATCTCCCAAGCAGAGGGGAAGAATTTACAGTAATGAATGGGAGTGTTTAACTTTGTGACTGTAAACTATTGGTTGTTGAATTTATTTTTTGGTGCCCCACAAGGTCCACATGGGTGGTAACCTTGTGGGAAAAGTTGCATAAAAGGCCAGCCTGGCACATTAAACCTTCAGATCTTCTTAACTCTCAATACGTAGCCTCTTCTCATTATTGTAGGGAAACTGCATCCAGCTAATCACTAGCTCTTGTAAGAGCTCTGCTATTCTCTCTCTCTACACTGGTTCAGCTGATGGGACATCTAGAACACACTGCAGCACAGCCTCTCGCCAGGACAAAGGACGTCTCCAATGGCATACACCCCTCTGGCACACAGGGTAACCGTTACAGTCCAAAGTGCCAAACCGAAGTCCCGAAGGGCCTAAGTCCCGAAAATCTCGAATTTCAGAATGCCGAACCGAACATTTTCCCCATGCACATCCCTAATACATATCCCTTTATAGTGTTTGTCAAACACATTTTGTATTTTGTGTTTGTCCAACATTATAGCCATAATTATATATTTACTGAACAAAATTGTTCAAAATTGCTGTACAGAAAATTTAAGTAAAATAAAAAAATGCATAAAATCCAGTAAAAAAAACAAAAAACATCAAACATATATGTTTTTAAAGCCCCGACAGACCTGAAACAGAAGGGATTTCATGTTTTAAAGAAGAACACCATTCAATAAAACACTGACAATCACCTGTAAATTATTTTTCATTTAGAAAAAAATGTCTTTTAATTTTATATAAAAGATTACGCAAATTACATTATAATTTATATCAAACAAGGCAAAGCCACTGCAAACAGCAAACAAGAAGTAATGGAAACATTTAATTTTTTCCTGTTCTCTGTATCAGCTGCAGAGGACACACATTGTAACAATGGCTGACAGGGAATTAAGATGGAAGCTTCAGGAAAAAGAGGTTGTAATACTACACTTAAACTTATTTTTTTCCCACTTCACAAATACATATTTGTTTAAAATAAGGATAAGTCAACATGAAACATTCCGGAAAGTGACGTTTCCCCTTTAACAATTTCTTTTTTTAATTTTTGTCAATCATTCTTTTATTAAGGCATGGGAACATATAAAGAAAATAAGAGTTATGGCAAAAGTACAAACAGTGAATTTGTCCTAACCATGGTGACAAGAAAGAAAACTCCTACATAATGCAGACTCAGTTTTTTAGAATAAGAAAACAATAAAAAAAAAATATACACGCCATGAACTGCATCAGACAAGAAAAGTACAGGAGTTAAGAGTGAATGGACATGTATTTTTTTATCCAGTGGTTCCCAAACTTTGTTCACTTGAGTACCCCTTGGCAGCCCATTTCCATAAATTGTACCCCTCACATTTGCAAATTGTGGTAATTAATATAGTTGCATTTAGTTCAAATTTATACATTTTTCTCTGCCCTAGGCTCCCCCTGCTTCTCCTTTGCCCCATGCTCTTCCTGTTTCTCCTCCACCCCAGTCTCTCCCTGCTTCTCCTCCTCCCTAGACTCTCCCTGCTTCTCCTCCTCCCTAGACTCTCCCTGCTTCTCCTCCGCCCCAGACTCTCCCTGCTTCTCCTCCGACCCAGACTCTCCCTGCTTCTTCTCTGCCCTAGACACACAAACTGTCAAACATGCAGACACACAGAAACAAACACTGACACACATATAGATACAGACACACCCGCAGATATGCACACTGACATACATACAGATGCACAGACACACAGATACACAAACATACAGATACAAACACTGAAACACATACAGATACAGACAGAATAAAACACTGACACACATGCGTATACACACACACACAGATACATACCCTGACACACAGATACATATCCTGACACACATGCAGATACACAGATATATATCCTGACACACACAGATGTATATACTGACACACATACAGACAAAGATACCCACACTGACATACATATACGAACACCGAAACACAGATACAGTGACACACATGCAGATATAGACACTGATGCAGATATAGGCACTGACACACATGCAGATACAGACACTGATGCAGATATAGGCACCGACACACATGCAGATACGTACCCTGACACAGATATAGGCACCGACACACATGCAGATACGTACCCTGACACAGATATAGGCAAAGACACACATGTAGATACATACCCTGATACACAGATACAGATACATACTCTGACACACATGCAGATACACACACACAGATACATACTGACACACTTAAGGATACATACCATGACACACAGATACATACCCTGACAAACAGACACACACACTGAACACAGATACACACTCTGACACACAGACACATATACTGACAAACATACAGATACACAGACACACATATAAATACCCCTGACACACAGATACATACCCTGACATACATACACACACACTGACACACAGATAAATACCCTGACACACTTAAGGATACATACCCTGTGTCAGGTTGGCAGTCCGAAGACCGGGACCCCTGCGCCTGGTGTAGATGATGAGCGGAATCTTCAGCGTGGAAGTGGATAAGTAGGACCTGGTGTTGAGCACCAGCGTTTGTGCGGCCACAAACCAGAACCCTGTTGCAGCTTATATGGATGTGAGAAGCAGATGAATGCTGATATGTATCCAGTTCTAGAAACAAGGTAAGACTAGAATAGGCACCAAACAAGAAAACAAGACAAAACTAGTAGAACCCAGAACCAGAGAAGGATCGAAAGCAGGACCCAGAACATGTACACAATACAAAAGACAAGAAATATAAGGCAAAACAAATGGAGACAAAACCAAGTACTATGTATGTAAAACATTGGAGATTTAGACATACATAAATGGCCAAGATGTATGCACCCCACCACTGCATCAAAGTACTCCAAGTACAGTAGGTCCTAACTGCCGAGATATGCATGACTAAATAAAGAACAATCAAACACACACAGTACTTACCTGCAAAGAAAGGGGCAGAGGACATGAAGCAACTGCCTGCAAGAACCAACTATAACAAAAGGATCAATGGAAAAGGAAAGGGTGTGGCAACATTAAAACAAACATATAAAGGAATCCAGGAGACTGGGAATTCCAGGAACGGAATAAAGGAATGAACCCAGAAAACCCAGCATAAAGAAAACCAGACACAGAATAGAAAACCAGAAAAACTAAACAAGAATTGTAAAAAGGGTACTGGATACCAGAAGCCATGGTCAGACAACAGAATAGAGCAGAGCAGTTCCTGACACCCTGATACACAGATACACACCCTGACACACATGCAGATACACAGACACACAGACACACACCCTGACACACATGCAGATACACAGACACACAGACACATACCCTGACACACATTTAGACACATACCCTGACACACATACAGACACATAGATATAAACTGACACACTTAAGGATTCATTCCCTGGCACACATATACTGTGGCAAAAGTAACCTCACCACTTGTACTTGGAGAGGCCTGCTTGCCAGCCTCTTGCCCTTTGACTATGGCCCCTGGGATGTATTGCCCTTTGAAAGCATTATTTGGGCATATTGGATCTTAAGGCACTGTTTCTGCCCCTTTAAACTCTATTGGAAAGGTTTTGCACTTTCAAAGTGGCACTTCGGAAACAGCCGAAGTAGTCGAAGTGGCCGCCATTTGACAAACGGTGGTCATTTTAATTCAGTCGACCGCGTTCAGTGGTGTTTGGTCGTCGAGTTTATGGAACTCAAATTTGACACGCGATGGCACGAACACCGCTGAACTTTACCTTCTCCAGACTTTGAAGCTTCGACTGGAGTCAAACGCCGTTCGACAATTCGAACAGCACTTTAACATTGACGGTTTGCACGAACGGTTGCCGTTCGTCTATTTTGAACTGAATTTAACATTAGAAATAGACCGGCCACACAGCCAAATTCTCTGGAACTGTTTTGGGCATGAAATCATGCAGTCAGTCAAAAGAGACTTCCAGAAAACGTTTGAACCCCGCTCTGATCTGGAGGATTTTTGGATATGTTGCTCACCCAGATCAGGTATTTATGGGGATATGTTATGTTTTGGGGTGTTTTCTAGACTTTGGGGAAAGTGTGTGTTTTTCTTCCTGTGGATAATTAGGTTATTGTATTAGCTATTTTAATCATATCCCAGGCAGAGGGGAGGGCTTGTGTGCTGTATGTGGGAGTGTCGGACATTGATTTTATTGTTTTGATCGGTTTGTGTCCCTTGTGTGCCTGTGTACCATCAGGTCCAGGGTGTGTGCCTCTGGCCTGAGGAATTGTATAAATTGTGAATGCTTGCTTACATTAAACAGACCTGCCTGACCCCTTCTTGAAGCCTTGGCTCATGTTTGGGGGATGGAATAACTACACTCTTGGGGATTGCTATAATCACAATACTTCTCTGAGTATAATCACTAGCTCTTATAAGAGCTTGTTCCTGCTATGCTCTCTGGAATAGGAGAGGTCTACCCACTGGAAGCTGGATCCTGGTCTTGAGTCCAGGGTGGATGGAGGACGGCGAGACCCGGCGCAGCTGCATCGCTGGTCTGCAGTGCTTATGGTGTCTGGTGGAGTGCTTGGAGTCCTCGGCAAGCACTAGGAGCATCGATTGTGCCAGCAGTCTGTCACATATACATACCCTGACACTAAAGATACATATATGCAGATACAGTGAAACACAGATACATCCACTGGCACACATGCTGATTTATAGATGCAGACACTGACACACACAATGACACACAAATGCATACACATACTGACAAAAATACCCATACTGACATACAAATACAACACTGACTCACAGATACAGTGACACACATGCAGATACAGACACTGACACATATATAGGCACTGACACACATGTAGATACATACCCTGACACACAGATACAGATACATACCCAGACACACATGCAGACACACACATAGATACATACACTGACACACTTAAGGATACATACCCTGACATACAGATACATACCCTGACACACAGATACATACCCTGACACACTAACACACATGTAACGGATCACCTGGCACCCCGACTGGGTACCTCCGTTGAAGGATGCTCCTAGCGCTTCCTGAGGGCTCCAAGCACACCGACACCATAACCACTGTAGACTCCTCCAGAGACCAAGACAGGAACAAGCTCTTACAAGAGCTTAGTAGTGATATAGCAAGGGAGTATGAGTAGCATAGCAATCCCTTGTAGCAGATTCCCCCAGTAACGAGACGACACTTTGTTTTGAGGGTCAAGCAGAACTGACTGTACTGGCACATACAGCCTCTTTTATTCCCAATCCACAAACTTAGTACTGCCCACAGGGTTTTACAGAGCAACCAATAACACACGTACATTACAGAAAACACTCCCAGCAATTACACACAAAATCCTCCCCTCTGCCTGTGATCTAATTATGGTACACAATGGGTTAACATAATTATCACAAGCAGGAAAAATACAGTTTTTATATATGTACTATAACTTTAAAAATATACATCCAATCCAAAATTACATATTATTAATCAGCGTACTTGAAATATAAACATACTCAAAAATCAGACAAATCCATCCAGTAGATAAAAAGTTAGCTGGGAGTCCTTTATGACCGACCGCAAGCACATTTTCCTGCCCAAAACAGTTCCATAGATTACACAGAAAAATGACTAAGTCCCATTTGAATGCACGAACGGGGCCATTCGTGCATTTAGCTTAGTATAGCAGTGAGTTCAAACTGCTGAACGGGACTGCAGCTGAAAACGGAGTGTAGGAGAAGGTAAGGGTCAGCGGTGTTCGTTGAAATGTGTAGCCGATTTCAGTTCCATGGATCTGGCTACACATACCGCTGACCTCGTTCGAATGAACAAAGATGGCCGCCGCCACGTGTTCGTTTGTCGAATGGCGGCCACTTCAACTACTTCGGCACTTTGGCTGCATCCGAAGTGCCAATTTAAAGCTGCAGAACTGCTCCAATACAATTTAAAGGGGCAGCAAGTCTTTTAAAATTCAATCTGCTAAAATAGTCTTTAACAGGCAATATCTTCCAAGGGCCATAGTCTTAAAGGGGCATTGGTCCCAAAAGTCACAGTATGTTCCCATATGGTTCTTAAAGTACCAGCAGCAGCATAATAAAATACAATATGCCCAAATACTGTATTTAAAGGGTCAAATCTCCCAGGGGCCATAGTCAGCAGGCAGGAGGCGGGCAAACAGGCTTCTCCAATGCCCAGTGGCGAGGTTGGTTTCGCCACAACACAGATACACATTCTGACACACAGACACATATACTGACAAACATGCAGATACACAGACATATATATATATATATATATACCCTGACACACAGATACGTACCCTGATATACAGACACACAGACAGACATACACACTGACACACCGATAATTACCTTGACACATTCAGGGATACATATCCTGACACACAGATACACACCCTGACACACATGTAGATACACAGACACATAGATACATACACTGACACAAATACAGACAGATATTCAGACACATACACTGACACAAATACAGACACATACCCTGACATACATTCAGACACATATTCAGATGCATACCCTGACACACATACAGATACATATCCTGACAACACAGATAGACACACTGACATAGAGAAACACACTCTGACACACATGCAGATACACAGACACCCATAGAGACACACACACTGACACAGATACACACATTGACAAACATGCAGTGCCAGAGACCAGGAACCAGACAGATACATAACTAGATGCAAAAACACCTTTATTAATAAATAACAAATAAATAACCAAAAGCAAAGTCCAGGAATCAAGCAGGGGTCAGTCACCAGAGCGGGTAGTCAGACAAGCACGGAGAGCAGAGGAGTCAGGAACAAGGCCGGAGTCAGGAACCAGGAACAAACAGGAAACACAGGAACAAGGAGACTTCTGGGGAACAGGAAACCAACCAAGGGCAAGGAAGTTCTGGGATTTGCTGCTTAAATAGGCTGAACTGATTAGCAGCAGGGTTGATTACTACTCTCAGGTGAGTAACCGTGGCAACATGCTGAAGGAGCTGATAGTAATTACAGCTGAAAACACAGTCACTGAAACAGAAAGGGTTGCTGTTTAAAACAGCAAAGAAACCCTGACAGTACCTCCCCCTCAACGACTCCCGCCATCTCTGCTGGTGGGTCTGGGCTTCATGGGGAAGCGGGCGTGATAGGAACGAAGGAGGGGTGGTGCATGGACATCAGAGGCTGGAACCCAGGAGCGTTCCTCTGAACCGTACCCTTTCCAGTGCACCAAGTATTGGATCTGTCCTCTGAAGACTCGTGAGTAGTGATGTCCCGAACTGTTCGCTGGTGAATAGTTCCTGGCGAACATAGCGTGTTCGCCTTCGCCACGGACGGCGAACATATGCGATGTTCGGTCCGCCCCCTATTTTTTTTTGTGGTCTTTCAGCCAAATTTACTAATACTAAGTAAAAATTACGTAGTATTAGTAAATTGTGCCCCTACTCTCACTACCGCGAGTACGGGCATGTCTATTAAACAGTGAACAGCCTATGGCTGCTCACTGTTAAAAAAAAAAAAAAAAGGTCCCCCCTCCCTGAGCGGGTGGGGGACCTAAAGTAAAAAAAAGGGGGGAGGACCTCAGGGGTGTATCTATCACGAGGCAAACAAGGCATTTGCCTTGGGCGGCACTTGTCAATGGGGCGGCAAAATGCCTTGTTTGCCTAGTGAGAGATACATATTTCAGCTTTAGATAAAAGCTGTAAGAAGAAAGAAAAAAAAACGATCAATCCGACGCCCCCTCGCACTTGCCACTCTCTCTCTGCTCTGCTCTGTCCCTGCTTCCTGATTAATGTCTGTTGCCATGGAGAGCAGAGAGCAAGCCGACCTCCCACGAGAAGCAGCATGCACCCTTCAGAGCCTCCTTCTATTCTAGCCGGGCAGCACATGTGGTGCGTGGAGGAGGAGTGCAGACATGCTGTCTGAATAGTTAAGCTCCGCTGAGCTGTGACAGGGAGAAACCGGGAAAAGCTGCAGTCTGTGGGTTTTTTTTTTTTGACTCTGCAGAGTGGGTGAGTAATTTAAATTTAACATATGAAAGTCTTTTTTAATTTTTTTATTTTAACAGCAATAAATCCCCCATATTATTTTTTTGGCACTGTTTAAAGAACAAACCCCTTATTCCTATTGTATTTTATAAGTCTTTTGTAGTAATGCAATTTTTTTTCCTTATTATTAATTTTATTATTTAATTATAATAAAATGTAATTTATAATTATTATATAATTTATTTTATTATTATTTTTTATTATTACTACTTTTTTTTTTAAAAGGTAAATTGACTGTCCTCAAAAGTCACAATAGGTTCTCGCCTGATTGTCCCCATATGCACCCCCCTGTCCTGCACAAATTTAGTCAGGACATCCAGACATGCTATGTCTGTTGATTTTCACTGTCGCTATATCGGTTGATTTTCACTGACGCTACACCTGTTGGCTGATTTTCATTGACGCTACGTCTGTTGATTTTCACTGACGTTACGCCTGTTGGCTGATATTCACTGACGCTACGCCTGTTGATTTTCACTGACGCTACGTCTGTTGATTTTCACTGACGCTACGTCTGTTGATTTTCACTGACGCTACGTCTGTTGATTTTCACTGACGCTACGTCTGTTGATTTTCACTGACGCTACGTCTGTTGATTTTCACTGACGCTACGTCTGTTGATTTTCACTGACGCTACGTCTGTTGATTTTCACTGACGCTACGTCTGTTGATTTTCACTGACGCTACGTCTGTTGATTTTAACTGATTAAGGGGGTGCCGAGTTTAGTCTCGCCTAGGGCAGCAAAAAACCAAGATACACCACTGGAGGACCTATTGTCCTTCCCCCAGGTGGGGGCCCTAAATACAAATAGGGGCGGGGACCTATTGTCCTCCCCCACGGCCCCCACCCCTGAGCGGCGGGTGGGGGCCCTAAATACCAATAGGGGGGAACCTATTGTCCTCCCCCCCGGCCACCACCCCTGAGCGGCGGGTGGGGGCCCTAAATACCAATGGGGGGACCTATTGTCCTCCCCCCCGGCTCCCACCCCTGAGCGGCGGGTGGGGGCCCTAAATACCAATAGGGGGGACCTATTGTCCTCCCCCACCGGCCCCCACCCCTGAGCGGCGGGTGGGGGCCCTAAATACCAATAGGGGGGGGCCTATTGTCCTCCCCCATGGCCCCCACCCCTGAGCGGCAGGTGGGGGCCCTAAATACCAATAGGGGGGACCTTTTGTCCTCCCCCCAGCCCCCACTCCTAAGCGGCGGGTGGGGGCCCTAAATACCAATAGGGGGGGACCTATTGTCCTCCCCCCCGGCCCGTGGGCCCTAAACAAAATGTCCCCCAGGTGACTAGGGGTCCCCAAACCCCTAGTCAACCCCTCCCCCCAAAAAAAAATTATCCCCTACCTACCCCCTCACCCTAAAAATAATGAGGGAGGAGTCAATAAAGCTAAAAACCTGTAAATAAATACAAATAAACTTACCATTAGATGTCTTCTTTTTTCTAAAATCTTCTTTCTTCAGCCCCCAAAAAGGCCAAATAAAAAGCCAATATTATTTTTAGGGTGGGGTATTTTTAGGGTGGGGTGACTAGGGGTTTGGGGACCCCCTAGTCACCTGGGGGGGACATTTTCTTTAGGGCCCCCACCCGCCGCTCAGGGGTGGGGGCCGGGGGGAGGACAATAGGTCCCCCCTATTGGTATTTAGGGCCCCCACCCGCCGCTCAGGGGTGGGGGCCGGGGTGGAGGACAATAGGTCCCCCATTGGTATTTAGGGCCCCCACCCACCGCTCAGGGGTGGGGGCCAGGGGGAGGACATTAGGTCCCCCCATTGGTATTTAGGACCCCACTCGCCGCTCAGGGGTGGGGGCCGGGGGGGAGGACAATAGGTCCCCCCCTATTGGTATTTAGGGCCCCCACCCACTACTCAGGGGTGGGGTCAGGGGGGGGAGGACAATAGGTCCCCCCAATAGTATTTAGGGCCCCCACCCGCCGCTCAGGGGTGGGGGCCGGGGGGAGGACAATAGGTCCCCCCCTATTGGTATTTAGGTCCCCCACCCGCCACTCAGAGGTGGGGGCCAGGGGGGAGGACATTAGGTCCCCCCCCAATTTGTGTTTAGGGCCTCCATCCACTGCTCAGGGGTGGGGGCCAGGGGGGAGGACATTAGGTCCCCCCCCTTATTCTTGTTTAGGGTGCCCCACTCACTGCTCAGGTGGGTGGGGGCCCATCACTATTGTGGCCATAAAGAGTCCCTGTGGGTTTTAAAATTCACCTGCCTATTGAAGTCTATGGCGGTTCGCCGGGTTCGCCCGTTCGCGAACATTTGCAGAAGTTCGCGTTCGCCGTCCGCGAACGGAAAATTTCATGTTCGCGACATCACTACTCGTGAGTCAATGATGCTGCGTATTTCATATTCCTCATGATTGTCAACCGGAACAGGACGTGGACGTGGCACTGAGGTGGTGTAACGATTACAAACCAACGGTTTCAAGAGGGAAACATGGAATACATTTGAGATGCGCATGTTAGCAGGAAGGTCAAGTGCGTAAGCTACAGGGTTAACCCTTCGAAGTATACAAAATGGCCCACTGTATCGGTGTGCCAGTTTTTGTGAGGGAACACGGAGCCACAGGTTGCGAGAAGACAGCCAGACCCTCTCTCCGACCTGATAGGTAGGTGCAGGAAGGCGTCTGCGGTTGGCCTGGAGTTTGTAGTTCTGCATTGCGTGTTGCAAAGAGTTCTGAACCTGCACCCAAGTGGAACGGAGTTCCCTGAGATGTTCCTCCAATGCCGGTATCCCCTGTGGCAAGAACGTATCAGGCAACATGGATGGTTGAAACCCATAGTTCGCCAAGAACGGGGATAACCGGGAAGAGGCATTAATCGCACTATTGTGGGCAAACTCCGCCCAGGCTAGCAGATCAGACCAGTTGTTCTGGTGGTCAGAAATGTAGCAACGCAGAAACTGTTCCAGTGTTTGGTTAGCTCGTTCCGCTGCACCATTGGATTGCGGGTGGTAGGCCGAGGAGAAGGAAAGCTAAATTCCCATTTGTGTACAAAATGCTCTCCAAAATCTGGACACGAACTGGCTACCCCTATCTGAGATTATCACTTTGGGTAACCCATGCAAACGAAAGACCTCCCGAGCAAAATTTGTTGCAAGTTCCTGGGAAGTTGGTAGTTTTTTCAAGGGAATGCAATGCGACATCTTCGAGAATCGGTCAACAACCATAAGAACGACTGTATTGCCATGGGAGACCGGAAGATCTACGATAAAATCCATGGACAAGTGGGTCCAGGGTCGTTCACCATTAGGTATGGCTTGCAGGAGACCCACTGGAGGGTGTCGTGGGGTTTTATTTTGAGCGCACACAAGACAGGCAGCTACAAAAGCGGTGACATCCGAACGGAGACTAGGCCACCAAAATTGCCGGGAGATTGACCAGATTAACTGGTTTTTGCCTGGATGTCCAGCTGCTTTGGGGTTGTGGTATGTACTTAATAGTTTAGTACGGAGATTAATAGGTACAAAACAACGGCCATTAGGTTTCTCTGGAGGAGCATTAATTTGTGCAGCCAGAATCTCCTCACCTAGGGGTGAGGTGAGGTTAGTACGGATGGTGGCCAGTATATGGTCCGGAGGAGTCTCCTCTCTAGATGGAGGAGAGAACTGTTGAGACAAGGCATCAGCCCAAATGTTTTTAGTACCGGGCAAGTAAGGCTTCCTGTGACCAATGCTGTGGATCAGCATCTCTCCTGGTCATATCCGTGAGAGGTTTAACCAAGGAAGAAAAGTTGCGTATAAACTTCCGATAATAATTGGCGAAGCCCAGAAAACGTATAGAGCGAAGACCCGTAGGTCGAGGCCATTTTAGTACAGCCGAAAGTTTCTCTGGATCCATAGAGAATCCAGCATCTAAGATAACATAGCCCAAGAATGTGACCTGTTTGCAGTTAAACTCACATTTCTCCAATTTACAGAACAGATTATTCTCTCTAAGTCTCTGTAGAACATGAGAAACGTCTGCGTGATGGTTCTTGAGAGATGTGGAATGGATAAGAATATCGTCAAGATAAACCACCACACATTGCTGCAGCATATCTCGTAGGACATCATTTATAAATTCCTGGAAAACCGCCGGAGCATTGCAAAGACCAAAAGGGCATTACTAGGTATTCGTAATGCCCGCTCCTGGTGTTAAATGCGGTTTTCCATTCGTGGTCCTTTTTTATCCGGACGAGATTATATGCCCCTCTCAGATCAAGTTTAGTGAAGACCGTTGCTCCCTTGAGGCGGTCAAATAGATCAGTGATCAACGGAATGGGGTAGGCATTCTTAATAGTAATGCGATTGAGACCCCTATAGTCGATACAGGGTCTCAACTCGCCATTTTTCATTTTCACAAAGAAAAAGCCGGCCCCGGCAGGGGAAGATGACTTCCGAATGAATCCCTTAGACAATGCATCGGTAACATACTCCTCCATGGCTCGATTCTCTGCTACAGACAGCGGGTAAATCCGGCCACGGGGAGGAATGGCACCAGGTTGGAGTTCGATACCACAGTCATACGGACGGTGTGGCGGCAGAACGCTGGCTTGACCTTTGTCAAATATATCTTGGAATTCTTGGTACTCAGCGGGTAAGGAAGAGGCAGAACATGTGCCCAAAACTTTGACCGGTTTCTGGAGACAGGAAAATGTGCATTGCTGGGACCAAGGTAATATCTCAGCTTTGCGCCAATCAATTGTGGGATTATGCTTCTGTAACCAAGGGTATCCCAAAACAACCTGGTAATATGGAGAGGAAATGACCTGGAATTGGATCATCTCATGATGTAGAGCCCCTACAGCCAGAGATATGGGCACGGTTTCCTGGGTCACGTGGGTTGGCTGTATTGGTCTGCCATCGATGGCTTTGAAAGCTAGTGGAGAGTTGCGAGGCTGTAAGGGTATAGAGTGCTTTGATGCAAATGCACAATCTATAAACAAGCCTGCAGCCCCAGAATCAAGCAATGCCCGGGTTTCAATGGATGAATCAGGCCAGGAGAGGATAATAGGCACCAAGGGTTTGTCCTCATATATCTCTGGGTCTGCAGAAAGACCACCCAAGATCTGCCCCTGACAGTTTCTTGGGTGCGGGCCCTTTGCCGGACGAATCGGGCAAAACTTTAACACGTGACCGTGGTGTCCGCAGTATAGGCACAGGCCCTCCCTCCTCCTAAAGGCTCTCTCCTCGACCGAGAGGTGTGAGAAGCCTAACCGCCTTGGCTCCACACCAACAGAGGACTCAGGATCAGGAGGCATGGGAGGCGAGGGAGGTTTGGGTGGGCAAGAAAAGCTCGGTGCCAAATATACAGGAGGCCTCCGCAGCCGCTCCCTGGATGAGGATCTCTCTCGGAGTCTGATGTCAATGAGGGTGACAAATGATATCAGTTCCTCGAGATCTTTAGGTAATTATCTGGCTACAATCTCATTTTTAATCACATCGGAGAGCCCCTGTGCAAAGGCAGCCACGAGAGTCTCGTTGTTCCAGCCACCCTCTGCTGCCATGGTACGGAATTCACTGGCATACTCGACAATAGTTTTTGTGCCCTGAGCATTAGACATGAGTAGTTCGGCAGTAGGGGTGGAGTGAGCTGGAATATCAAAAACTCTTTTAAAGGACGCAACAAATTCAGGGTAATTGTAAATGATACAAAAAAACAATATGTGCTGGCACTCAATTATGTGTTAGGTGCCGGTATTCGAGGTATAACCCCACAATAGACCTCCTAATCTATATCATAAACAAAATATGAATACCGCACTCAACCAATGGCAATAAATCTGATAGTTAAACCTGTGTTCAATTTCATAATATTTATTGTGATGTTTTTAGAATAATTCATAAAGATAATGGAATTTCATCAAAGTAACACAAAATTCATCCTATATACATCAGCTATATACATATATCTACACACAGAATCCTCCTTTGTTCGATGAACAGTTCAAAGTCTATATATCTGTACACGTTAATTGGTGATCTTAAGTGCAAAGAAAATAGAAAAACAAATGAGGAAAAAATCATGTGGAAAAATGAAAAAGTGAAATAATGGAAAAATAAGAAAAAAATAGGAAAAAAATAGGAAAAATGAAAAAATGAAAAAAATGGAAACAATGCAAAGTACTACAGTCCTGATTAATTGCAGTCCAGTATATAGTGCACTATATATACCCAACTATCTGTGGGTTGATCTCACCAATGTCGTCTATTTCTTTATGCTGTATCATGTAGGAAGATCCTGTAGTCTGTGAGAGATGGTGTGATTGGAGGAGATGAAAACAGTTCCTGATGGTTGTAGAGATGATCACCACACGGTAGCTGGTCAATCCTTGTGTAGTAAGAGAAGTCAATCCTAAGGCTCTCCTATAATTGGGCTGCGCGCTCGGGACATGTGTGTCCCTTCGATGGCCCCAGTATACACTAATTGTAAATGATAGGCCTCTCTGCCTCCCAGAGAGGTTTTGCCCAAGCTAGGGCTTTTTAAGACAGCAAAGAAATCATGAAGTGGACTTTGTCACTCTCTGTAGGAAATGCCTGGGGCAGCATTTTAAGGTATCCTTTAACCTGATTTATAAATTCTTTGCACTGAGCTGGGTTGCCCCCAAAATACTGAGGGAGCGGGACGGACCCAGTCATTCCTCTAGCCGCAACAGGTTTGGAGGCTACAACCGGTGCTAAAACAGGAAGTGAGGCAGAGGCGGCCGCAATCGCAGGCTGGCCGGGTGCTGGATCCAGATGGGCATACTGGTCCAAATGGTGGTTCTGCTGGTCCCACCGGGTAAATAGGTTATGATACCGGAGAAACTGACGGAAGCCAAGCACAGAGAGATGGACACAGGTTTCTTCAGGAAGGAAGAGATTCTTTATTCGGTTCACCGATCGGGACTCAGAGGGACTAATGTCACCAAAATACAACAAGTTCTGAGCCCCAGACAATAGTGCAGGCTCCTTATATAGGCACATAACTCCTCCCATAATAAGCTCCACCCGCACTTTCTCTTAACCAATCAAAACAAACAAGAACTAACTTCCTGCTTGACCGCATGGCTTGTCCAGCACAATGGAGGAGGGAAATACTATATCCGGTATTCTTGCACATGCTCCGTACACTACTGATCGTATCTTTGCTACGTGCAACCAACCGACCGATACGCCAGTATATGCACGTACACATGCCACGTGGTAATCTCGGCCTACTAAATTTATTTTTACCGAGATTCCACCACATTCCCCCCTTTGATGCCTCTGATATTTCACAATTACTTGAGGCATCACTTAACCTTGGTTTGCATATACCTCAGGTTGCTATGAACCAGACCAGACTTTTTGATGATGTGAATCCCTCAACATTCCTCTTCCTGCATTGGTTCTCCCAGATCTAGAGCCTCATATTTATACATGACCATTATCTGTGCAGCAGCCTTTCTCTCTGCTATATTTTCTATAACGCTCTGCACAGACCTAACTACTAAAGGAATAAGACATGGCAGGAGTAGACACAACATTAAAATCAGCATGACTCCGCCTACCAATGCCTTAAGCCCTCCAAACTGCTCATACCAGTTACCAAACCAACTACTTGGATTATACCCTTTCCATACCTGAGTAGGCACATGCGCTAGTTTAACCATATGGCTAGTAAGCTCAGCTATTGCTTGCCCTTCGTCATCTATTTGAAGACAGCAATTGCTCAGGTTAAACTTCCCACATACACCTCCCTCTACTGCCAATAGGTAATCCAAGGCTAATCTATTTTGGTAAACTGCTGTCCTCATCCTGGTATTATGCTTCGCTAGAAGATTGAGCGCTTGTGAGGTCTCATTAGTAATTATCTCAACCACCGCCTGTAACCTTATTATGCGGTTGAGCATGTATATTGGGGTTCTATATCCGAAAGTACCATCCTCTGCCCAAGTGGCTGGCCCATAATAGTCTATAATACGCTGGGGAGGCCATTCATCATCTTCCCAGGCGCCTATCTCTATGGGTCCTTTTTTCTTCCTATGATTCACATCATACACTTTAACTCCCAAAGTCTCACCTGTTTCAATAGGCAACAAGAAGAAAGATGGTTTGAGCATACCTAACACACATGCCCCTTCCCAGTCCTGTGGTAACTCCGAATAGGCCTTCTTACCACAGATCCAGTACAAATTTGCTGGGGCTCTCCAACTAGATGTGATGGATAAGTCAAACCATACGTCCTTTAAATTGGCATATCTTGCAAACGGGTTGGGTGGTTCTGAGACATTTGAAGCCGACCACCAGGTTGTATTCTTTGTATTATCATCATAAGCTTTTTGCCCTAGACAAGTTAATTCTCCTACAGAAGTATTAAACATTATTCCTTTCCTTGCTATGCAAATATAACCTATGATGGAGGTTTTTAATCTCCACTCTGATTTAACACTCATCTGATAATCGCCTTGTGAAGATATTATTTGTTCAACTGCCTCAGAACCGGACATTACCTCCTTTGCTTCCCAAGGCCATTGGTCTCCCATGTTAGTACCTCCACACACATAGCAGTTGGTTACATTAAGACTACCAGCAATACTCTCAGCTAAATCTATAAACAGGTTTTTAGCGTTATGGGGGATCTTATTATCTACACTCATCTCTTCATAAAAAGAATGGAATACCTGATGAGTTTGGGATGCTACGGTATCGGTCTCTATCCCTATAAACAATATTGTCCCCGGATCTAAACCCGTCCCATATATCTGAAACCCAAATAAGTTACCAAACCTGTCTAAGAATTGATCAGGATTATTTATAAGTATATGGACTGGGTTGTGTTCCATAGACTTACAATATGGTTTGGTAGGCAACTTAGTAACAATCATATCCTTGTCTGCTGTCTGTCCCCAAGTGGCCCACCCCACACAAGACCAATATGGGCAATAATTATATTCCTTATCTGGGCATCTTGGACTTACGTACTTGTTTTTATTACTGGGACAAATATATTTATCGTTAGACCCATACGTTCTCTCCCACTTAAGATCCCCACATACATTCCACGGCTTTCTACCACTTGATATCGCTTTACATGCATCAAATAGCAGAACACCCGAAGAATGTACAGTTTCTAACACAGTTTTATTTATTAGGGTCCCCTGTGGATCTCCATTCCTGAGGGTCAACCAAATTGTACGGGGTTGATACTCCGGATTGAAGCACTTAGGTTCTCCTACTCCTAAATGGCATACACTGTATTCTATACCTAGGTATCTACACCTAGACACATATCCCTTACACTCATATTGTGAATGCCAAATTAGGGTCTGGGAAATATGGTTACCTGTTCTTGTAGTCTTAATGCAAACCTCACAGCTAGGAGTGTCGGTACCTCTACCTTCCTGAATATAAAAAGACACATTAATAAACATTATCAATAACACTTCTTTCGACGGCTGCATCCTCAGTCTTCGTCCGTGCGATGGCACCTTAGCTTCCAGGATGTAAGGGCTGCAGGGAATGGAGTTCTGCTCGTCTTCACAGGGGTCCCTTTGAGACACCCTGGTTTTTAATACGTTGGTGAGTGGTCAGGCGTTATTATGGCCGTCAAAACACTCACTTACCAATCTCTGTAAAAACAATAATTGTAATCCAAAATGGTTCCTCGTCACTCCGACTGAGTCATGCGCTTCAACCGGATCTTGCAGGGATTCTCTGGATCTGGCATAGCTTGCCAATAATCTACTGCTGCTGGTTTAACCCTGGAGTGATGAATCCACGGAGTCACTTCGGCCACCTTTATTGCTGTAGGGGTAGACAAAAGAACAACATAAGGACCCCTCCACTTAGGCCCTAACGGTATATTATTCCACTCTTTAATCCACACTTGATCTCCTGGATGGTAACTATGAACAGGGGGATAAATATTCACAGGTAATCTATCTTGTACCCATTTCTGTACCTCCTCCATAGTTTTACCCAACTCTACAACCTGCTGCCGAGTAATTCCTTCTCCCAACTGACTCAAACCCCCCCTTAAGTTACCAAGTACAGGAGGTGGACGCCCATACATGATTTCAAAAGGAGAGAGACCCATCCTTCTGGTAGGTGTACTTCGAATACGCAACAGAGCTATAGGCAAAAGCACATTCCACTTGAGTTGGGTTTCCTGACACATTTTTGCCAACGGATTCTTAATAGTTCTATTCATTCTTTCTACTTTACCAGAACTCTGAGGTCTATATGCTGTATGAAGTCTCCACTTAATACCAAGCATATGAGTCAGTTGTTGTAGGCACTGGTGAACAAAGGCTGGACCATTATCCGATCCTATAGAGCATGGTAGTCCATATCGGGGTATTATTTCTCGTAGCTGCAATCGCACAACTTCTCCTGCTTTCTCTGTACGAGTAGGACATGCTTCTACCCAGCCTGAATTGGTGCACACAACTACTAGTAGGTAGCGATGTCCACCGGATTTAGGCATAACTGTATAGTCAATTTGTAGATCGGACATAGGGAGTCCCCCCATATACTGAACTCCTGGTGGCTTTACTGGTCCTTGCCTTGCATTATTTTTAGCACATGTTACACATCTTCGTACAATGGCTTGAGTTAAGTTGGACAATCTTGGTATGTAGAAATGTTTTCTGAGAGATTCTTCCATACTATCTCTTCCAGAATGTGTCCCGTTGTGATAGTTCTGGACAATTTCTACCGCTAGTGATGCTGGAATAACTATTCTCAAATCTTCTAACTGATACCATTTGTTCTCCAGGTACTTTCCAGGTTCAGTCTTTAACCACTCTTCTTCTTGAGCTGTATAAACTGGAGTCCATTGAGACAGTGGAGTCGGTATAAGAGCAGCTATATGTTCCACATATTCCTGTCTTCCTGATTCAGCGGCACGCTTAGCTGCATTATCTGCCATCCGATTTCCTTTGGTTACATCACCATCTCCTCTCAGATGCGCTCGACAATGTATAATCCCAACTTCTTTCGGTTCCCATACTGCTTCCAATAGTTGTAATATTTCAGCTGCGTACTTGATTTCTTTACCCTCTGAATTCAACAGTCCTCTTTCTTTATACAAAGCTCCGTGGGCATGAGTGGTTAAAAACGCATACTTGGAGTCCGTGTAGATGTTCACTCTTAAACCTTCAGCCAATTGTAATGCTCGTGTTAGTGCTATCAATTCTGCCTTCTGTGCCGATGTTCCTTTTGACAGTGGCCGAGCTTCTATCACCTTGTCTATCGTTGTTACTGCATATCCTGCATAGCGAATCCCTTCTTTCACATAACTACTGCCGTCTGTATAATATTGAACATCAGGGTTCTGGATGGGGAAATCACGAAGATCTGGTCTACTTGAAAATACTTCATCCATCACCTCCAAACAATCGTGTTGACTTTCAGAAAAAGACCTTTGTTGGTCGAAACGTTGCTTGGCGTTGCATTTTTTCCTAATAAATCTGCATACGGTTTCAATTTGGAGTGCCTGTGGTCCTTTCTTCTTTCAGTAGGTTGTGGCAAAAGGGTAGCTGGATTTAAGGTATTGACAGTCTCTAAATGCACTCTTGGGTTTTCACACAACATTGCTTGATACTTAGTCATGCGGCTGTTACTGAACCAATGATTGCCTTTGTAATCTAGCAACGTCTGTACTGCGTGCGGGACTCGCACATAAAGTTCTTGACCCAGAGTGAGTTTATCGGCTTCAGCTACCAGCAGGGTGGCTGCAGCTACGGCTCTTAGACAAGGTGGAAGACCACTGGCAACTGCATCCAGTTGCTTAGACATATAGGCAACAGGTTTTGCCATGATCCCAAGTACTGTGTTAATACTCCCACAGCCATTCTTCTTTGCTCATGTACATATAAGTAGAATGGTCGTGTGTGATCAGGTAGACCTAATGCTGGGGCACTCATCAAAGCCTTCTTCACATCTTCAAATGCCTTTTGCTGTTCTGGGGTCCATAGGAAGGGATCGTGTTCTGTACCCTTGATAGCTGCATACAGAGGTTTCGCCAATATCGCATAACTGGGAATCCATATCCTACAGAAGCCTGCTGCCCCCAGGAATTCTCGCACTTGTCTTCTATTCTTGGGTATTGGTATTTGGCATACAGCTTCTTTTCTCTCTGGCCCCATTATTCTTTGACCTTCAGAGATATGGAATCCCAGATATTTGACAGTTGGCAGACACAACTGAGCCTTCTTCCTAGACACCTTGTATCCTGCCTTCCAGAGAATGTGTAGTAGATCATGTGTTGCTTGCTGACATATTTCTCTTGTAACTGCGGCTATCAACAAATCATCTACATATTGTCATAGTACACACTCTCCTGGGATGGACTTGAAATCCAGTAAGTCTTGACTTAAAGCTGAACCAAATAGGGTAGGTGAATTTTTAAACCCTTGGGGCAGTCTTGTCCAAGTCATCTGGCGTTTCGAGCCCGTTACAGCATTTTCCCATTGGAACGCAAAGATACACTGGCTTTCTGCAGCAATTCGGAGGCAAAAGAAGGCGTCTTTAAGATCTAAGACTGTGAAGTAGGTAGCCCCGCCCGAAATTAAAGCAAGCAGGTTATACGGATTGGGCACAACTGGGTGTATACTTACAACCGCATCATTGACTGCTCTCAAGTCCTGCACAGGGCGATACTCATCTGTACCGGGCTTTTGAACAGGCAGCAATGGGGTGTTCCAGGGGGAAGTACAGAATTTTAGGATACCATACCGTATGAACTTATCCAGATACGATTGGATATTCTTCTTAGCCTTCTGCGGGATATGATATTGCCGTAGGCTCACTGGATAAACCCCAAGTTTTAGTTCAATTCGAATGGGTGGAATATTGCGGGCAAGTCCTGGTGGTTTGTTCTCTGCCCAAACTTCTGGTATATTGAATAAGGATTCATCACTCTTAGGGTTTTGGCTAGTCAATGCTGTATAAAGTCGCCACTCTTCTTCCTTTGGTACTGATAATGTCATAATACCTGAAGGTCCATTAAACTTTAAAGATGTTGTTCCATTTGGTAGGAACGTTATCTGCGCTTGTAGTTTTGATAGCAAATCACGTCCTAGCAATTGGACTGGACATTCAGGCATGTAAAGGAATTGATGTTTCACTATGTGGCCTCCCAATGTACATAGTCGACTTTTAAGAACCGGTTTTGCAGCACTCCTTCCAGTTGCTCCTATTACGGTGATGGTTCTTCCAGATGGAGGAGCAACTAGGTCAGTCACCACCGAATGTTCAGCACCAGTATCAATCATGAATGCACTCCTTTTTCCCCCTATTGATACTTCGACCATAGGCTCCGCTCGGCCAAGGGGGATGGAGCCCGGTCGGTATCAATAGTCCTCCATGACCGTGTCAGCCAATCCTACAAAGTCCCTATCTTCTCTATCGCAGGATCTCTGCGCTGTGGGATAATATCTATCTTCCCTAACACTTTCTCTGTTACCATTACTCCCTCCGGGACCTCCTCTACCTCTCGCTCTGCCTCTATAATTTCCATATCCTGCCCTGGGTTGGTCTCTCTCATACTGTTCCCTTCGCGGACACTCACTTCTCCAATGCCCTTCTTCTCTACAGTATGCGCACTGATTCCTACTCAGGGGTTCCCTATTCCACTTACTATCGCCTCTATCCGGTCCCCGTCTGTCTACGCCTGCGATCGCTACCACTAGCATATCCGCCTTTTTACGCATCTTGCGGTCTTCCTCTTTCTTAGTCTCTGATTCCCTGTTCATATAAACTGTATTAGCTACCTCCATTAGTTGGGTTATGGACATCCCTACAAACCCTTCTAACTTTTGTAGCTTGCGCTTAATATCTCCGTAGGCTTGGCTGACAAAGGCAGAGTTAGCCATTCAGGAATTCTCAGGGGCTTCCGGATTAAAGGGGGTATACAAGCGGTATGCCTCCAATAATCGGTCATAAAAGACACTGGGCGATTCATCACTTTTCTGTAACACCTCAGCCGTCTTAGACATATTTATAGCTTTCTTTCCTCCGGCTTTCATACCAGCAATTATAGCGTCTCTATAGGCTTTTAAATGAATCATATCTGCGCCATTAATATTCCATTCAGGATCAGTGTTCGGATAATGGGCTGCGGCCCATGCTGCGGGATTAGCTTGATTTAATGTACGGGCTTCTTCTTCCAGCGCTTTAATGGCCGCTTGGTTTATCCTAGTCCTCTCCTCGTTATTAAATAATGTCATTAGTAATTGCTGGCAATCAGCCCAAGTAGGATTATGCGTCTGGACTATTGAGGTGAACAGGTCGGTCATGGCTTGAGGTTTGTCGGTGTACGAGGAATTATGGGTTTTCCAATTCAAGAGATCGGTAGTCGTAAAGGGGACGTATACAAAGACTGGGTCAGCGTATATTAGTTGGCCTTCATCATTAAGGTGTGCTGAGCCGGGAGCCAAACGAAGTGGCATTTGATAATGTCGGGGCTTGAGAGTACCGGTCAGTTGTCGGGTTAGTATGGGGCTTCGTTGAGGTGCGTCGGTTAGGGGTTCCAGTCGAGGGGTAGTAAGGCATGGGGATGGGGAAGCTTTATTATGGGGAAGATCGTGAATAAAATATTCCGGGCTGGGCTAGGGGAAGCCTGACCGGAAGCTTGATATGGCGCCAAATCAGGATATGTGGGTTTAACGGGGGTTGGTACCGGAAGGGGAGGTTTAGTAGTAAGGGGGATGGACTCTGAACTAGAGGAGGAAGTAGATGGGGACAACGGGGAAAGGGGTGTAGTGCTTCCTGTATCACTTCCCCTTCCTCTTTCTGTGGAGGAGGAGTAAGGGGGCGGCATAGGGATCTCGGACTCAGGGGGCGCGTCCAAAATGGGCATAATCATGGCCCTAGTGGACAAACGAGTCCTGGCCACCATGAGGCGACATTGCTCCTCGTGGCATATTCGGATCCATCTTGGCGAGTCGTTTACGGCCTGCCTCCAACAATCAATGTATGGAAACTGTCCGTAAAGTTCAGGCCTACCTGATACAGCCACGTGTACACGCTGTACCAGATTAGGATCTAAACTGCCACGTGGCGGCCATGCGGCAACCAAAGTAGGCCATTCCCTAGTACACAATGTAATCAAGCGTGCAGGAGACATTTTAACCCCAAAATCACATTTTGTAAATCCCTTTTTAAAATTCTTTAGCATACATCCTAAGGGATCCAAAATCGTCGACTCCGACGCGCCCATACTTAACAATGGAGCGTCGTTTCCAACGAATACTATACACGCACTCTATCAATGGTCACACCCGTTCCCTCGGCAACAGCACCACGTGGTACAGTTACTAAGTGAAACGCACACAACAAAAAAACACTCAGGGAATTCCCGTACACACACAGCTGTTACACCAGTCACTAAATAATAGATACTATGCCCTTTAGCGAAACTATACAGTCACCCACGCTATAATTCCCTATATATGAATTACCCGTCTATAACATACCCCAGTAACATTGCCTTTACAAACAGCAGTTACAGTACGGTTAGCATAGGTCAAAGTACAATTATACATTATCCCTCCCATAGCCAGTAACCTGTGTTTATTATACATTATCCCCATAGTCATTTTTCGTTGGACCTAGGCAGCATGATGTCTTAGGCCGGCCCAGAGAGTGAGTGAGTGAGTGAGTGAGTAATATAATATATATGTTCAGAAACATATTAGTAATATATGTAAATCGGGTTCATGCAAAGAGGGTGAAAAGGTATTAAAGAAAAACACACTTATTGCATCAAATTTACAAAGCCAAAACTTTACAATTTACAAACTTTTAAAAGCTTTCCTCATTTCTTTCTCGGGATGAGGAATATATCGGTTGTAGACTGAGGATTTCCATCTGCCCAATCTCTTAATAATATGCACTGGAGTGTCAGTGTTGAAGGAGACCGAAGCTGCCCCTATTCTAAATGAAAGACCTGAGACATGGATACAACCCAATCTTAGGAGTAGTGTTCTGATGTAGAAGATGAATTTAGCCGTAGTCAGAGGGATTCAGTGAGAGTAGTGGTGAAATGTGTGTGGCATGACTGAGTGTGGGTAAGTAAGAGTCAAGTATTTTAACATGGGCACTAGTTCTAGGTGGGATAAAGTGGTATAGCGGATGGATGAGTAGTTTGGTTCGTGTTAGAGGTTTGTAGAGAAAGTATATAGTGATCATGATTTTTTGCGATATCCAATATTTTTAAGGTGGTCTCAAACAAACATAAAATGCTATATAAAATTTGTGGGAATATCGAATAGTCATGTACAGTAAATCAGAGAGGGCTCAGAATATCGAACCATCGATCGGTAACCTGGATGAAGTTGGCGGTCTATCTGTTTTATTAAATACGCGGTAATATGCTTTTAATGGGATAGGACGTTAGGAAAGGTGTGTGATTGGGATAAGTGGTTGTGGCTGTATTTACCTTATCCTGGGACCGACCTGGCTCCTAAGCTTGAGCCGCGCGTGGCTGGATCACTCCTGCCTCCACACGAGCCGCATGCGGCTTGATCTCCTCTTCTGACTTAGCCGCGTGCACTGACCGCAGTGATCGGTCACGTGGCCCGCCTGGCACTAGGAGCACGGCTCGAGTCACACGCTCGCTCTTAAAGGGGCAGTGGGACGTAGGAATGATGTGGGCCAATCAAATGTTAAAGGATATTTAAACTTCCCTAGCCCTATCCACTTTGTCGTGGTTTCTGTGTCAGTACCCTTTAGTGCGTTCCTTGATCTATTTTGTTTATTTTGGTATTGACCATGGCTTTGTTCTTGACTCTGAATTTATCTTTAACCCTTTCCTGTCTTGTTTGCCCGTGTGACTGATTACCATCTACCTGACTCTGGCTTGTTCTAATTTTTGTAGTCTCTCTGTTACCATGACCTCGTCTCCTTTCTGATTACACTTTATCTCTGTCTGACGTTTAGTCTGGCCATTCTAAGTCCAGGTAATAAGTTATATCCTAGTCTTGTCCCTTGCTATCCTAAACTCTGCGTGTTGGGGTTTTACATCATGACATTATGATAGGACCATGGGCCCTGCAGGTTTAGGACAGCAAATGGCCTCCTATGAGGCAAGATTTTAAGAACAGGATCACCGTATGGACCATATTGCCTAGGCCCATCAGACACTTTTGTCCAGAAATGCTTATTTGGCCCCTGAGACACTGGTATGCGTACCATCTCAACCCATACCTCCCATTCCAGAGGCATCTATCCTGACTAGAGGTGTCCCGAATAGTTCGCTGGCGAATAGTTCCTGGCGAACATAGCTTGTTCGCGTTCGCCACGGACAGCGAACATATGCGATGTTCGGTCCGCCCCCTATTCGTCATCATTAAGTAAACTTTGACCCTGTACCTCACAGTCAGCAGACACATTCCAGCCAATCAGCAGCAGACCCTCCCTCCCAGACCCTCCCACCTCCTTGACAGCATCCATTTTAGATTCATTCGTAAGCTGCATTCTTCTTTTTTTTTTGTATTTTTTTTTTTTTTTTAGACAGAAGTGTGTTATATTTGAGCATGCTAGGCTGAACGTGCGTATATCATGGCTAGTTGCACTGAGGGTATGAGTATATAGCAGTACATTGTTGTGAAAGATGGCTGTCATGTTTAGGGTGTAGCTTGCACGTTATCAACTGTGTATTTATATAAGCAGCTCCACCACTAGTTATAAATCAAGTGTGAGTCGCCCCATGAGATGAGACTTGTGAATAACATAATACATGAAAGGTTAAGGTAAAGGCATGTAAGGAACTACGAAAATAAACTCTTTAGGAGGTGAAATAATGACATGTTTAAACGCTTGCTACTTTACGATTAGTTAATGTGCAGAGAGCAGTTCTGTGCAGAGAGCAGTGTGGAGGATCGGCTATAGTGGGACATGCTTGGCAGGCTGCTGTTTACTGCTTGTGCTCATCCGATCCCTTCTGGGCGCCAGGTGCAGACCCTGGGAGTCCCTGATACCTGGAACAACAAAGGCAAGTCTCTGGCTGAGTGCCGGGTTCGCGGCTTGAGGTGGTGGAAGCTTGTTTTGTCGGTTGGTCGGATCTGTCCCGGTGGTGCTTCACGTCCGGTGCGGGATTGTGGTGGCTTAAGGTGGAGGCGAGTGCTTGACGTGGGGCAGGCTCTGCATTTCTGTTTGTGCCTCCGGTCCCGTCTTCGACACCTTTTGCGTTGGTGGATTTTAATGGGGACTGCTTCGCTTAGCTGTGGTGGAGCTTGTTGGGGCTGTGATGGAGCTTGTTGGGGCTTCCTGCTTGTTATTTGCTTCCAAAATTGATTAAATAGTCTGTCCAGCTTAGACTCAATATCCTGCCATGCTTTGCTGGTACCAGGAGGACACACGGCTGCCGCCATATTGGGAGAGTCGCAGATGAGTATGTCAGCCTGGGCAGCTGTGCTCTGTGCGTCCATTAGCTCCAGACAGCCTCTCAGGGGTGGACCGGGATAACCCCCACCGGTCCGAAGGGGGGGGGGGTAACGGAGCTCCTGCCGGGAAGTAGCTGCTCCTGGGCATCCCACCCGGTGAGCACCAGGCCACACTTGCCACGCGGAGGTAAGACTCTGTTGAGTTGCTGACCGCTATTAAGCATGTCGGGTCGGTCAGGTAGGAGCAACATTGCTGGGTCATCCCCTTCTGGGGTGAAATTCGCTTGTTGATAGCTGCTTAAAGTGAGATATTGAGGGAGCTCACATGAAGTGCATCTTTCCTCCATGACAGCTAGGCCCCGCCATGAAGCTGCATTCTTAGTGAGAGGAGGGACAGTGTAGCTGCTGCTGATTTAAGAGGGAAATCGATAGCTAGGCTAGTGTATTCAGTGTCCACTACAGTCCTGAAGGACTCATCTGATCTCTGCTGTAAGGACAGCACCCCCAAAAGCCCTTTTTAGGGCTAGAACATCGGTCTGCTTTTTTTTTTTGTGTAATCTAATTGCAGTTGCCTGCCTGCCAGCGTGTGTGTCAGGCTCACAGCGTATACTGTGCCCACTTGCCCAGTGCCACCACTCATATCTGGTGTCACAATAGCTTGCATTTAAAAAAAACAAAAACTTTTTTGACTGTAATATAATAGCAGTCAGTTTCATTCACACGTGTGCGTTTCAGGGCCTGCCAGGGCACAGTGTCACACCAGTGCAACTCATTTCTGGTGTAACAGTAGTGTACATAAAAAAAAAAAACTAGAAATTTGACTGTGAAATAATAGCAGTCAGTTTCCTTCACACATGTGCGTTTCAGGGTCTGCCAGGGCACAGTGTCACACCAGTGCAACTCATATCTGGTGTAACAGTAGTGTACATTTAAAAAAAAAAAAATACAGGGGGCTTGTTGTCACCTTTCGGGGACCCTTGGTGTTGTACGTGGCTGGGTGGAGGAAGAGACCTTCAATGACATCAGTGAGGACAAGGAACGGGACATGGCTAGCTTGGTATCCAACCTTGTGCAAATGGGGAGTTTGCGGTTGTGCAAATGGACTGTTTACGGTTGTTTGCGGTGCGTTATACGGGGAGTTTGGTCTGTCACTGTGAAGCGGGCGTAACCCTTACACTACCTGATCGATACAACATCATACCTGATGTTTTAAAGCACGTTATTCCAAACAATTTAGGAATGTTAGGGGATTTATGCCCTTTATGGATTAAAACCAGACTCTGCATCAACTATGTAATTTTCCATGGGAGTTTTGAAATGGATCCTCCTCCGGCATGCCACAGTCCAGGTGTTAGTTCCCTTGAAACAACTTTTCCATCACTATTGTGGCCAGAAAGAGTCCCTGTGGGTTTTAAAATTCGCCTGCCTATTGAAGTCTATGACGGTTTGCGGAAGTTCGCCATTCGCGAACGGAAAATTTTATGTTCGCGACATCACTACTCCCAACTGATTCCTCTTCTGCAACTGTCACTAGTCTAATACTATCCTTACCTTTTGTGTCATTTTACCCCACTCCCTCTAGCATGTAAGCTCATTGAGCAGGGCCCTCAACCCCTCTGTTCCTGTGTGTCCAACTTGTCTGGTTACAACTACATGTCTGTTCGTCCACCCATTGTAAAGCGCTGCGGAATTTGACGGCACTCTATAAATATCATAATAATAATAATAATAATAAAAAATAATATTTGTATAATGTTATCATATCCCCTCTCAGGCAACGTTTTTCTAAACTAAATAGGTTTAAATTTGTTAACCTTTCTTTATAGCTGATATGTTCCATTCCTCTTATTAATTTTGTAGCCCGCCTCTGCACTTTTTCTAGTGCCATAATGTCCTTCTTTAGAACAGGTGCCCAAAATTGCACAGCATATTCCATATGTGGTCTTACCAGTGATTTATAGAGAGGCAAAATGATATTCTCGTCCCGAGAATGAATGCCCTTTTTCATGCATGACAATACCTTACTGGCCTTGGCCACTGCTGATTGACATTGCACATTGTTGCATAGTTTGTTGTCTATAACAATTCCCAAGTCCTTTTTGTGTGTTGTTATCCCTAATTCGCTTCCATTAAGGGTATACGTTGCTTGTGTATTCTTTACGCCGAAGTGCATAACTTTGCATTTTTCAACATTAAATTTTATCTGCCATTTGAATGCCCAGTCCCCCAGTCTATCTAAATCCCTCTGCAGCAAAGTAATATCTTGCTCACATTGTATGATTTTACAGAGTTTTGTGTCATCTGCAAACACTGAAACATGACTTTCAATGCTGTCTTCAAGATGTTGAGGGTGAAGAGGAACTAATTTTAATGGTGCCACACTTTTTATGACAATCCCCATGCAAGGGGTACGCCCACATGGACCTTGTGGGAAACTGAGTTACAATATTCAGAGACCAATAAGAACAGTATTCCAATGGACGACACTCCCACACATAGCATACAATCCCTCCCCTATGTCTGGGAGATAATTGAGTTAGATACTGTATTAACTCAATTATCTCCAGGCATAAAAAACACATATTTTACAAAACCCTAAACATACCCCAAAAACACATAATATCAAATGTTACATCCCCTGATAGCCCTGATCTGGGTGACCAACATATCCAAAAATCACCCAGATCAGTTCAGGGGTTCTGTAATTTTATGGAAGACACATTTTGACCGACCGCAGGCATGGTCCCATGTCCAAAACAGTTCCAGAGAATCAGGGCTTACGGTCAGTCTAGTTCGGTAGTTTGAAAAATAACAGAGTCAATACTCTTACCATGGAGCTTGTTCCCTCCAGATGAATGATCCCACCGAACAGTGCCCTTCTAAATTGTATAGAACCGAATGCAGGCGATGATGGAAGTCCAGCGGTGTTTGGGAGTTTTTGTATCCGATTTTAGTTCCAAAAAAACACCGCTGCCTGCATTCATGCAAACAAGAAGGCCACCACCTCGTAGTTGTCCATAGGTATTGCGGCCACCCAGATGAACAATTAGAACACTGCGGTGAGAAACGTTCCAAGTTGTTAATAGGTGTTAACAAGCTCCAAGGTGGTCTCTGGTTTGTGCGGTTGTTTGGGAATTCGAAGTGACGCTTCAAATCGCTTTGGGAGTTCAAAGTGTAGCCATACATAAAAAAAAAAGTAAAATAAAGGCACAAACAGTATTTTTAACCAGGCTTTAACACAGGGGCCATAATCACAGGGTAGGAGGCTGGCAAACAGGCCCCTCCAAAAATCAATGGCAAAGTTACTTTTGCCACAGTGTGATTTGTGCATGCTCCCAAGGGAGGCTTGGAAACTACCAATCATAATGATTCTGGAGGCCTGAGGAGAAATGTGTTTAGATATTGTTTTTCCTGGAGCACCCTACTTAGTGTAGTGCCAGCCACGTCCACAGGGTGTGGTAGAAACAGGGAACACACAGACACCTTAGATTTAGCGATAATGGACATAAGACCAAACATCTAGGAGTTAATATAAAATCCAAGGTAAGGGTTAACTAAAACAAACCCACTGAATGGCAAAAGAAGAAAACAATCTCACAATAAAGATCAAGAATAAACTACTAACTCTTGTAAAGATTAAAAAAGGTTACTCAGGTGTGGAGCCTGGCAGCCATCCTGATCAGATGCCATCTAAGCTTCTTCTCCCGAACCCAGATACAATCTGCAGAAAATCACCCTCACCAGGCCCCATCTAACCTAAAAAAGCCCCCAAAAGCATACCGCACCGATTGATGCCTTTCTTCTAGGCACCCAAGCAGCCCAGGCAGGTCCGCCATCAGGGGGTGACAACCATGACGGGTAATCCTCTGCATTCCCGGGCCCCCAGCCCTTCAATCTGCATATATACATAGCGAGTACAACTATGTATATATGCCTCTGCGGGCCCTGCTGGCTTCCAAGCAGGGCCCGGGATATACTTACCTTCCCCTCCAGCACTCTCGCGAGCCACAGCAGTAAAGTGTTGCCGCGGGTTGTCATGACAACGCTCCGCGGCACGCAATGCATGCTGGGCTCGCATAGAGCAGTGGCTTGCAGGAGGGAGAACGTGGAGGGAGTCTGCTGGGCTCCTCCTTGCTGCCCCAACAAGCGGAGCCACCGGACCACCAGGAAATCCTGTGTCCCCCCTCCCTGGTTACAGGTAAGAGGCAGGGAGGGGGAATACATCTTTTTTAATTATACAAATTCTTAAAAAAAAAAAAATAATAATCCCAGCAGCATTTGTCACACATCCAAAACACACACACACACACACACATCAAACAGACAAACTGCATCCACTACACAACCATACACATCAATCACAACACAACCACACACATCATCCACTACACAACCACACACATCATCCACTACACAAATACACACTGCATTCACTATACACACACTACTTCTACTACACAAACACACACTCTGCATTTACTATACACACACACTACATCCACTATACACACACTACTTCCACTACACAAACACACACTCTGCATTAACTATACACACACTACTTCCACTACACAAACACACACTCTGCATTAACTATACACACACACTACATCCACTACACAAACACACACTCTGCATTCACTATTTACATACTACATCCAGTACACAAACACACACTCTGCATTCACTATACACACACACTCTGTCCACTACACAAACATACAATCTGAATCCACTATAAACAGCGTATCCACTTTACTCACGCACTTTGTATCCACTACACACATTTTATAGCCACTATACACACACAAACAAATTCAGTACACAGACACTTCATCCTTGTGGGTGGACTTAAGATGGGCCCTGTGGGTGCATTTGGGGGCGGGTCATGTGGGCGGACTTGGGGCGGGTCATGTGGACTGACTTGGGGGCGTAGGCTGTGTCTGGGGCCCCAAAATTTCTGGTGGCAGCCCTGAGCCCAGGCAGAGGCGCAAATCTGCGGCCTACCGTGCAACGCCACTCCTGGGCCTCGAGGCCTTTCTCGGCAGAAGCACTCCCCACCCAACTCGAACACTGGAACACCTACCATGGGCCGCCACACACAAAAACCCACAGCTGGCTCCAACACGCAAGGCAGGGATATCGGGGAGACGCTGCACACCTGCACAACGGCAGCCTGAACTCAGAACCAGACAGAGGTGAGCCCACTACCACAATGGCCCCTTTGGCGGAACACTCACTGCCACCTGAATCCCAAGATGACTCAGCCCCCACCACTAAAGGGGAGCTAAACGCACTCCTGGTTAACATACAAAAGCTGTTAGCAGCGCACGTCACGCTGGTCAAACTGGACATTCAACATGTAACAGACCGCTTCAAAACCGCATAGGAAGACATTACCAATGTCCAAGATACGGTATCCACCCTCAAGGACTCTGTCCAACAACTTAAAGCAGAGCAGCACATATTAGCTGCCCAAATAATGTCCCTAGAGGATAAACAACGTAGGACACACATCAACATCCGTGGTTCCCCACCACAGTCTCAACTGAGGAATTGCCACACTACATACAGCATCTACTCTCAACAATACTAGCTCAGGCAACCGCCAAGAAAATCAACCTGGATGGGATCTACCGAGTGACAGGTTCAGTTTGTATTTCGCCCAGCACACCCCAAGATGTAATTTTGCACTGTGTAACAGTAAACGACAAAGTTCAAATAATGACAGCCGTCAAAGGTAAAATGCTGCTGGTTTTTGAAGGCTTCCAGCTCTTATTCTTCCAGGATCTTACTAGAGCCACATTGCTTAGGCGTAAGACCTTTGAACCAGTGACAGCATCACTAAATAAAGCTGGAATACCCTACAGATGGAGGAACACTGGCTCACTGCTTATCCATCATAATGGGACTGCTCACAACCTCACATCTGTGTCTGGAGCACCTGCTTTTCTAAATGCAATGGGACTACAGTTCTCGCAAATCTCCTCTACACCTGCAGGTCCCCTGGAGAACTAGGACCCAGATCACGACTCAACTCCTGATCTGCCGACACGAGGTCCACAGACTCCAAACACCTGAAAATGCCTAAATACTGAGCTTAAAAATATACTACACGCAACACAGTTATAGCTGGCAAATTGGTGACCTTTTATGTTGTATGGTTATTTTTTTTTGTTTACTTCTTTACTTTTATTCATGTATTATTATTTTTTTTATTCTCTTATCTACACCCTGTTCCAAATTATTATACAAATTATATTTTTCTCATTTACCTAAATAATTGATGTAAATAAAAGTCAGCATAATTCTCATGTTATCAACTATTAAGAGTACAATTCAAATTGTATTGAACAAACCTCCTAATGATAACAGTATTTTTTTAACATAAAAAACTTAAAATGCACTGTTCCAAATTATTACACACAGTAGGTTTCAAAACACTTTATAGGTTGTAAAGAACTGAAAACTGCCATTTGTTGTGTTTGCAGCATATTTACTGAAATCAAAAGCTATTTCAATGAAACGTATAACAACATTTTAACTTTTTAAACATTTTAACAGGTCACGTTACATTTTAACATAGGACCACTTATTGATAGTAGCTTGCATCCATTCAACTTGTGAGTTTTTGAAAAGTTTCTGCTTGAATTTGTTTGCAAGATGTCAGAATAGCCTCCCAGAGCTGCTGTTGGGATGTAAACTGCCTCCAACCCTCATAGATCTTTTGCTTGAGGATGCTCCAAAGGTTCTCAATAGGATTGAGGTCAGGGGAGGATGGAGGCCACACCCATAGCAGCTATTGATGCAGAGGTATTCTTTGCAGAATGAGATGGTGCATTGCCATGCATTAAGATGATTTTATGACGGAAAGTATAGTTCTTCCTTCTGTACCAGGTAAGAAAGTGGTCAGTCAGAAACTCCACATACTTCGCAGAGGTCCTCTTTACACCTTCGGGGACCCTAAAGGGGCCGACCAGCTCTCTACCCATGATTCCGGCCCAAAACATGACTCCACCATCACCTTGCTGACGTTGCAGTCTTGTTGGAACAGGGTGGCCATCCACCAGCCATCCACTACTCCATCCATCTGGACAATCCAGGGTTGCACGGCACTCATCAGTGAACAGGACTGTTTGAAAATTAGTTTTCATGTATTTTTCTGCCCAATGCAGCCGTTTCTGCTTGTGAGCATTGGTTAGTGGTCGCCGAATAGAAGGTTTATGCACAGTTGCAAGACTCTGGAGGACTTAACACCTTGATGTCCGTGGGACTCCAGAGGCACCAGCAGCTTCAAATATCTGTTTGCTGCTATGTAATGGTATTTTAGCAGCTGCTCTCTTGATCTGATGCATGGATCTGGCAGAAATCTTCCTCAATGTCCTTTTATCTGCACAAACCCATCTGTGCTCTGAATCAGCCACAAATCTCTTATAGTAGTGATGATAATAGTGTGATGATCATGCTTAAGTTTTCGTGAACTATCTAATGTTTTCATACCTCGTCCAAGGCATGGAACTATTTCACTCTTTTCTGCAGCAGAGAGATCCTTTTTCTTCCCCATATTGCATGAAAATGGTGCTCTCCTTTAGTAGTTTTTCCTTAAATTGGGCTCACCTTACAATCTATTTATCACAGGTGTAGTGATGTACCGAACTGTTCGCTGGCGAATAGTTCCCGGCGAACATAGCATGTTCGCGTTCGCCGCCGCGGGCGAACACATGCGCGGTTCGATCCGCCCCCTATTCATCATCATTGAGCAAACTTTGACCCTGTGCCTCACGGTCAGCAGACACATCCCAGCAAATTAGCAGCAGACCCTCCCTTCCAGACTCTCCCACCTCCCTCCCAGCATCCATTTTAGATTTTAGATGAGATGAGCTGCCTTGGGCTAAAAATGGTCCACACACTGCTGTATTTTAGCTCTGAATGCAGGTTGACTTGCGTGACTTATCCGCCACCAACTAGGGTTCAAGCCGCAATGTTTTAGGGCACTTTCTGCCTGGGAAACAAACATCAATTTTTATGGCCGCTGCTACAGCAGCGGCTGCAACAATACCTAATTTTTCAGGCATGTGTACATGCCTAATTTTTCGGCCCTCTGGTGCTGCACTGTGGCTTCAAAAACCAAACCAAAAAAAAGGCACATAGTGACCCTATGTAGGGGGAACAGTCCCTATTCTGCTCTGAGTCAGTGTGTATCAGGGATCCTTAGGATAGGTGTCAATCCATATCTGCCAAGTGACCCTATGTAGGGGGAACAGTCTCTATTCTGCTCTGTGTCAGTGTGTAACAGGGATCCTTAGGATAGGTGTCAATCCATATCTGCCAAGTGACCCTATGTAGGGGGAACAGTCCCTATTCTGCTCTGTGTCAGTGTGTATCATGGTCTCTGAGGACAGGTGTCAATCCATATCTGCCAAGTGACCCTATGTAGGGGGAACAGTCTCCATTCTGCTCTGTGTCAGTGTGTATCATGGTCTCTGAGGACAGGTGTCAATCCATATCTGCCAAGTGACCCTATGTAGGGGGAACAGTCCCTATTCTGCTCTGTGTGAGGAGGAGGAACGGGAAATGAGTAGCTCGGCATCCAACCTTGTGCAAATGGGGTCTTTCATGCTGTCGTGCCTGTTGAGGGACCCTCGTATAAAAAGGCTGAAGGAGAACGACCTGTACTGGGTGTCCACGCTACTAGACCCCCGGTATAAGCAGACAGTGGCGGAAATGTTTACCGAATTACAAGTCGGAAAGGATGCAGCATTTGCAAAATAAATTAAAAAGTATGCTTTACACAGCGTATAAGGGTGATGTCACAGCACAACGGGAATCTAACAGGGGATGAGGTGAAAGTCATCCTCCTCCTCCCACGACCACGCCATATCTGCCAAGTGACCCTATGTAGGGGGAACAGTCTCTATTCTGCTCTGTGTCAGTGTGTTTCAGGGATCCTTAGGACAGGTGTCAATCCATATCTGCCAAGTGACCCTATGTAGGGGGAACAGTCTCTATTCTGCTCTGTGTCCCTATATGAATAGGGAGACATAGACGAAAAAGGAAGAAGAGCGAAAGATGAGAAGGAAAGCAGACATGCTAGCAGTAGCTATCGCAGGCGTAGATAGAAGGGAAAAGGAAGTGTATAGGGGAACCGAGAAAAGCGAGAATAAGTGGAATAGGGAGCCTTTAAGTAGGAACCAATGCGCGTATTGTAGGGAAGAAGGGCATTGGAGAAGTGAGTGTCCACAGAGGGAACAACATGAGAGAGATAGGACAAGGGCAGGATATAGCAATAATTATAGAGGCAAAACGAGAGGAAGAGGAGGCCCTGGAGGAAATGGTGGGAATAATAGAGGAAGCATTAGTGGGGATAGGTATTACCCAGCAGCGCAGAGACCCCGAGAAAGAGAAGATAGGGACTTTGTGGGTTTGGCTGACACTGTCATGGAAGACTATTGATACCGACCGGGCTCCATCCCCCTTGGCCGAGCGGAGCCTATGGTCGATGTAGCAATAGGGGGAAAAATGAGTTCTTTCATGATCGACACTGGTGCCGAACATTCTGTGGTGACTGACCTAGTCGCTCCTCCTTCAGGAAGAACTATCACCGTAATAGGAGCAACTGGACGGAGTGCTGCTAAACCGGTTCTTAAAAGTCGACTCTGTACACTGGGAGGCCACTTAGTAAAACATCAGTTTCTTTACATGCCTGAATGTCCAGTTCAACTGCTAGGATGTGATTTGTTATCGAAGTTACAAGCACAGATAACATTTCTGCCTAACGGAACAACATCCTTGAAGTTCAATGGACCCTCAGGTATAATGACAATATCAGTACCAAAGGAAGAAGAGTGGCGACTTTATACAGTGTTGACCAGCCAAAACCCTAAGAGTGATGAATCCTTGTTTAATGTACCAGGAGTATGGGCAGAGAGTAACCCACCAGGACTTGCTCGCAATATCCCACCTATTCGGATTGAACTAAAGCTTGGGGTTTATCCAGTGAGCCTGAGACAATATCATATTCCACAAAAGGCCAAGAAGAACATACAATCTTATTTGGATAAGTTCATAAGGTATGGTATCCTAAAATTCTGTACTTCCCCTTGGAACACCCCATTGTTACCTGTTCAAAAGCCCGGGACAGATGAGTATCGCCCTGTGCAGGACTTGAGAGCAGTCAATGATGCGGTAGTAAGTATACATCCAGTTGTGCCCAATCCATGTAACCTGCTTGCTTTAATTCCGGGCGGGGCTACTTACTTCACAGTTTTGGATCTCAAAGATGCCTTCTTTTGCCTGCGAATTGCTACAGAAAGCCAGTGTATCTTTGCATTCCAATGGGAAAATGCTGTAACGGGCTCGAAACGCCAGATGACTTGGACAAGGTTGCCCTAAGGGTTTAAAAATTCACCTACCCTATTTGGATCAGCATTAAGTCAGGACTTACTAGATTTCAAGTTTATCCCAGGAGAATGTGTACTACTACAATACGTAGATGATTTGTTGATAGCGGCAGTTACAAGAGAGATATGTCAGCAAGCAACATATGATTTACTGCACATTCTTTGGAAGGCAGGATACAAGGTGTCCAGGAAGAAAGCCCAGTTGTGTCAGCCAACTGTCAAGTATCTGGGATTCCATATCTCTGAAGGTCAAAGGATAATGGGGCCAGAGAGAAAAGAAGCTGTATGTCAAATACCAACACCCAAGAATAGAAGACAAGTGCTAGAGTTCTTGGGGGCAGCAGGCTTCTGCAGGATATGGATTCCCAGTTATGCGATATTGGCGAAACCCCTTTATGCAGCTATAAAAGGCACAGAACACGATCCCTTCCTGTGGACTATTAAACAGCAGAAGGCATTTGAGGATGTCAAGAAGGCATTGGTGAGTGCCCCAGCATTAGGTCTACCTGATCATACACGTCCATTCTACTTATATGTACACGAGCAAAGAAGGATGGCTGTGGGAGTACTGACACAGTACTTGGGATCATGGCAACGACCTGTTGCATATATGTCCAAACAATTGGATGCAGTGGCCAGTGGTCTTCCCCCTTGTTTAAGAGCCGTAGCTGCCGCAGCCTTGCTGGTAGCCGAAGCTGATAAGCTCACTCTGGGTCAGGAACTCTACGTGCGAGTCCCGCACGCAGTACAGACGTTGCTAGACTATAAGGGAAATCATTGGTTCAGCAATAGTCGCATGACTAAGTATCAAGCTATGTTATGTGAGAACCTGAGAGTGCATCTTGAGACAGTCAATACCTTGAATCCAGCTACCCTTTTGCCACAACCTACTGAGAGTCAACATGATTGCCTGGAGGTGATGGATGAAGTGTTCTCAAGTAGACCGGACCTTCGTGATTTTCCCATCCAGAACCCTGATGTCCAGTACTATACGGACGGCAGTAGTTACGTGAAAGAAGGGATTCGCTACGCAGGATATGCAGTGACAACTATAGACAAGGTGATAGAAGCTCAGCCATTGTCAAAAGGAACATCGGCACAGAAGGCAGAACTAATCGCACTTACACGAGCGTTACAATTGGCTGAAGGATTGAGGGTGAACATCTATACAGACTCAAAGTATGCGTTTTTAACCACTCATGCCCATGGAGCCTTGTATAAAGAAAGAGGACTACTGAACTCAGAGGATAAAGAAATCAAGTACGCAGCTGAGATATTACAACTATTGGAAGCCGTGTGGGAACCGAAAGAAGTTGGTATCATACATTGTCGAGCGCATCTGAAAGGTGATGGTGATGTAGTGAAAGGAAATCGGATGGCAGATAATGCAGCCAAGCGTGCCGCTGAATCGGGACAACAGGAATATGTGGAGCATATAGCTGCTCTCATACCGACCCCTCTGTCTCAATGGACTCCAGTTTATACAGCTCAAGAAGAAGAGTGGTTAAAGACTGAAGCTGGAAAATACTTGGAGAATAATTGGTATCAGTTAGAAGATGGAAGGATAGTTATTCCAGCATCGCTAGCTGTAGAAATTTTCCAGAATGGGACACATTCCGGAAGAGATAGTATGGAAGAATCTCTTAGGAAGCATTTCTACATACCAAGATTGTCCAACTTGACTCAAGCCATTGTACGAAGATGTGTGTTATGTGCCAAAAACAACGCAAGGCAAGGTCCAGTGAAACAACCGGGAGTCCAGTATATGGGAGGACTCCCTATGTCCGATCTCCAAATAGACTATACGGTAATGCCTAAATCCGGCGGACATCGTTACCTACTAGTAGTTGTGTGTACCTACTCAGGTTGGGTAGAAGCATGTCCCACTCGTACAGAGAAAGCAGGAGAAGTTGTGCGATTTCTGTTGCGGGAAATAATACCCCGATATGGACTACCATGTTCTATAGGATCGGATAATGGTCCAGCCTTTGTTCACCAGTGCCTACAACAACTGACTCATATGCTCGGTATTAAGTGGAAACTTCATACGGCATATAGGCCTCAGAGTTCTGGGAAAGTGGAAAGGATGAACAGAACTATTAAGAACCAATTGGCAAAGATGTGTCAAGAAACTCAACTTAAATGGAATGTTCTTTTGCCAATAGCTCTGTTGCGCATTCGTAGTACACCTACCAGAAGGATGGGTCTCTCACCTTTTGAAATTATGTATGGGCGTCCACCTCCTGTACTTGGTAACTTAAGGGGGGATTTGAGTCAGTTGGGAGAAGGAATTACCCGGCAGCAGGTTGTAGAGTTGGGTAAAACTATGGAGGAGGTACAGAAATGGGTACAAGATAGGTTACCTGTGAATATTTATCCACCTGTCCATTCTTATCATCCAGGAGACCAAGTTTGGATAAAGGAGTGGAACAGTGTACCGTTGGGGTCAAAATGGAGAGGTCCTTATGTTGTTCTTTTGTCTACCCCAACAGCTATAAAGGTAGCCGAAGTGACTCCGTGGATTCATCACTCCAGGGTTAAACCAGCAGCAGTAGATTCTTGGCAAGTTACACCAGATCCTGAGAATCCCTGCAAGATCCGGTTGAAGCGTGCAACTCAGTCGGAGTGACAAGGAGATATTGGGACTTCTAGAGTAATCATAGAGATCAGCAAGTAGGTGTTTTGACGGCCATAATAAAGCCTGACCACCTGCCTACGTTACATAGACAGAGTGTCTTGAAGGGATCTCTGTGAAGGAAAGTGAGGTTCAGGAGGACTCCATTCCCTGCAGCCCTTACATCCTGGAAGCTGAGGTGCCATCGCACGGTTGAAGAGTCAGGACAAAGATGTCAGGAGTGATGTGTTTGATAATGTGTATATTTGTGTTTTTAATTATTCAGGAAGGTAGAGGTACCGACACACCAGGCTGTGAGGTTTGCATTAAGACTACAAAAACAGGCAATCATATTTCCAGAATCAGAGTCGGTGAATTGAATAAAGATCTCTTCCTTCCTGAAGAAACCTGTGTCCATCTCTCTGTGCTCGGCTTCCGTCAGTTTCTCTGGTATCACGCCTACTCTCCTCCCCCGCCAACATCAGCCGGCGGGAGAGACCTAATGCGCATGCGCGTCAATGGCCACACACGCACATTAGATCTCCCCATAGGAAAGCATTATTCAATGCTTTCAATGCTTTCCTATGGGAATAGCATGAGGACGTCCAGTGTCGTATAACACACTTTTAGTTTTCTTAGAACACAGAATTCCCTCTAGTGGCTGTCTGACAGCCACTAGAGGAGTACTTAACCCTGCAACGTAATTATTGCAGTTTATGAAAACTGCAATAAATACACTTGCAGGGTTTAGGGTAGTGGGAGTTGGCACCCAGACCACTCCAATGGGCAGAAGTGGTCTGGGTGCCTGGAGTGTCCCTTTAACCCCTTAAGGACCAAACTTCTGGAATAAAATGGAATCATGACGTGTCAGACATGTCATGTGTCCTTAAGGGGTTAAGCCTACCCAGGGTTTGTTACCTCACCAGTTTGTTATAAGAAAAAGAAAAAAAAAGGGTTACTCACCCACACTAGTCCCCACTCAGAGTAATGAGAAAAACAATCTGCAAAAAAAACCAAGGGAAAATTAGAAAAAATTTGAGAAAGTCAGCTCACCACAGCCCAGACCAGGAAATACAGACCACAGGAAAGAGGCTGGAAACACAAGCAGGGGATCCTCAACTGGAACCACGCTAATCTTGGAAAATGCTGGCCGAATTAGTTCCAGAGAAAATGTACAAAGACACCCAGGACCACAAGGAAAAGGCACAAGCGTACTTAACCCCTTAAGGACCAAACCTCTGGAATAAAATGGAATCATGACGTGTCAGACATGTCATGTGTCCTTAAGGGGTTAAAAGGTTGCACAGACACATGAAAACCAAAACAAACCACAGGCAGACAAGGGCGAAACAGAAAACTTGGAAAAGGCTGCAGAAAAAAAAGGGGATCAAGAAAACAATAGTAAAGGACAAGGAAGACCAAAGGCTAAAAGCAATAAAGGGATAGTGATGTACCGAACTGTCCCGGCGAACTTAGCGTGTGAACAGTTCCCGGCGAACTTAGCGTGTTCGCGTTTGCCGCGGCGGGCGGACACATGCGCAGTTCGATCCGCCCCCTATTCGTCATCATTGGGCAAACTTTGACCCTGTGCCTCTCGGTCAGCAGACACATTCCAGCCAATCAGCAGCACTCCCTCCCTTCCACACCCTCCAACCTCCCTCCCAGCATCCATTTTCGATTCATTCTGAAGCTGCATGCTTAGTGAGAGGAGGGAAAGTTTAGCTGCTGCTGATTAGATAGGGAAATTGATAGCTAGGCTAGGGTATTCAGTGTCCACTACAATCCTGAAAGACTCATCTGAACTCTGCTGTAAGGACAGCACCCCAAAAAGCCCTTTTTAGGGCTAGAACATCAGGCTGCTTTTTTTTTTTTTTTTTTCCTGTGTAATGTAATTGCAGATGCCTGCATGCCAGCTTCTGTGTGAGGTTCACATTGGATACTGTGCCCACTTGCCCAGTGCCACCACTCATATCTGTTTTTACAATAGGTTAAGCTTTAGATTTAAAATAAATATTTTTTTTTCACTGTAATAGAAGAGCAGTTGCCTGCCTGCCAGCTTCTGTGTCAGGTTGGATGCCTTGCCCATTTGCACAGTCAGTGCCACCACTCATATCTGTTTTTACAATAGGTTAAGCTTTAGATTTAAAAGAAATATTTTTTTTTCACTGTAATAGAAGAGCAGTTGCCTGCCTGCCAGCTTCTGTGTCAGGTTGGATGCCTTGCCCATTTGCACAGTCAGTGCCACCACTCATATCTGTTTTTACAATAGGTTAAGCTTTAGATTTAAAAGAAATAATTTGTTTTCACTGTAATAGAAGAGCAGTTGCCTGCCTGCCAGCTTCTGTGTGAGGTTCACATTGGATACTGTGCCCACTTGCCCAGTGCCACCACTCATATCTGTTTTTACAATAGCTTAAGCTTTAGATTTAAAAGAAATATTTTTTTTTCACTGTAATAGAAGAGCAGTTAGTTGTCTGCAAGCGTCTGGGTGTCAGGCCTACTTCAGCGTGTGCTCTGCAGACCTGTGCCAGCGTGCTTTGACAGTTGCCAATCATATCTGGTGTCTCTTTAGCGTGATTTTACAAAGAAAAAAGGTTTCCAGTGTAAGCTAATAGCAGCCAGTCAGTGTCCTTCAAGCGGCTCTGTCAGGCCTTCCTTCAGCGTGTGCCCTGCACAACCCTGCCAGCGTACTTTGACAGTTGCCACTCATATCTGGTGTCTCTATAGCGTGCTTTTACAAAGAAAATAGGTTTCCAGTGTAAGCTAATAGCAGCCAGTCAGTGTCCTTCAAGCGGCTCTGTCAGGCCTTCCTTCAGCGTGTGCCCTGCACAACCCTGCCAGCGTGCTTTGACAGTTGCCAGTCATATCTGGTGTCTCTTTAGCGTGCTTTTACAAAGAAAAAAGGTTTCCAGTGTAAGCTAAAAGCAGCCAGTCAGTGTCCTTCAAGCGGCTCTGTCAGGCCTTCCTTCAGCGTGTGCCCTGCACAACCCTGCCAGCGTACTTTGACAGTTGCCACTCATATCTGGTGTCTCTATATCGTGCTTTTAAAACCAAAATTTTGTTTCCACTGTAATAGAAGAGCAGTTGCCTGCCTGCCAGCTTCTGTGTGAGGTTCACAGTGGATACTGTGCCCTCTTGCCCAGTGCCACCACTCATATCTGTTTTTACAATAGCTTAAGCTTTAGATTTAAAATAAATTTTTTTTTTTCACTGTAATAGAAGAGCAGTTAGTTGTCTGCAAGCGTCTGGGTGTCAGGCTTACTTCAGCGTGTGCTCTGCAGACCTGTGCCAGCATGCTTTGACAGTTGCCAATCATATTTGGTGTCTCTTTAGCGTGCTTTTACAAAGAAAAAAGGTTTCCAGTGTAAGCTAATAGCAGCCAGTCAGTGTCCTTCAAGCGGCTCTGTCAGGCCTTCCTTCAGCGTGTGCCCTGCACAACACTGCCAGCGTGCTTTGACAGTTGCCAATCATATCTGGTGTCTCTTTAGCGTGCTTTTACAAAGAAAAAAGGTTTCCAGTGTAAGCTAATAGCAGCCAGTCAGTGTCCTTCAAGCGGCTCTGTCAGGCCTTCCTTCAGCGTGTGCCCTGCACAACACTGCCAGCGTGCTTTGACAGTTGCCAATCATATCTGGTGTCTCTATAGCGTGCTTTTAAAACCAAAATTTGTTTTTCACTGTTATAGATTGAATAGCAGTTACTTGTCTTCAAGCGGGTGTGTCAGGCCTACAGTGTGTGCTCTGCAGAACTGTTCAAGTGCACATTGCCAATCATATCTGGTGTCTCTATAGCGTGCTTTTACAAAGAAAAAAGGTTTCTAGTGTAAGCTAATAGCCGCCAGTCAGTGTCCTTCAAGCGGCTCTGTCAGGCCTTCCTTCAGCGTGCCCTGCACAACACTGCCAGCGTGCTTTGACAGTTGCCAATCATATCTGGTGTCTCTATAGCGTGCTTTTAAAACCAAAATTTGTTTTTCACTGTTATAGATTGAATAGCAGTTACTTGTCTTCAAGCGGGTGTGTCAGGCCTACAGTGTGTGCTCTGCAGAACTGTTCAAGTGCACATTGCCAATCATATCTGGTGTCTCTATAGCGTGCTTTTACAAAGAAAAAAGGTTTCTAGTGTAAGCTAATAGCCGCCAGTCAGTGTCCTTCAAGCGGCTCTGTCAGGCCTTCCTTCAGCGTGCCCTGCACAACACTGCCAGCGTGCTTTGACAGTTGCCAATCATATCTGGTGTCTCTATAGCGTGCTTTTAAAACCAAAATTTGTTTTTCACTGTTATAGATTGAATAGCAGTTACTTGTCTTCAAGCGGGTGTGTCAGGCCTACAGTGTGTGCTCTGCAGAACTCTTACAGTTCACATTGCCAATCATATCTGGTCTCACAGTAGCTTGCACGCATAGTACCACTAATCCCCCAAAAAATGACAGGCAGAGGCAGGCCACCCCGCAGGGGCCGTCGTGGTCGTGGTGCTGTGATTCCCTTTTGCCCTAGAATAATGCCCAGTTTTCAGAAGCCACGTACCCTGAACTTGAAAAGTTCTGAGGACATAGTTGACTGGCTAACACAGGACACCCAATCTTGTACAGCCTCCGCTCGGAACCTTGACGCACCATCCTCCTCCAGCTTAGCTTCAGGCACCTCTCAAGATACCACTCACCCGCCTGCCGCCACCACCAATACTAGCACCACAGCCGCTTTACTTGGTATGTCAGAGGAGTTATTCACACACCCGTTTGAAGAAATGAGTGATGCGCAACCATTATTGCTAGAGGATGTAGATAACAGGGATATGTCTCAGGCAGGCAGCATTAAACACATGGAGGTACGGTGTGATGATGATGATGTTGTACCCGCTGCTGCTTCCTTTTCTGAGTTGTCAGATACAAGCGAAGCGGTTGATGATGACGATGCGTCCATGGATGTCACGTGGGTGCCCGCTCGGCAAGAAGAAGAACAGGGCGAAAGTTCAGATGGGGAGACAGAGAGGAGGAGGAGACGAGTTGGAAGCAGGGGGGGGTCGTCGCAAGGAGCTAGTGGCACAGTCAGACAGCATGCATCGGCACCCGGGGTCAGCCCGACAGCACGCCAATCAACGCATGCTGTGTCCACCACCAGAATGCCATCATTGCGCAGCTCAGCAGTGTGGCATTTTTTTTGTGTGTCTGCCTCTGACAACAGCGATGCCATTTGCAACCTGTGCCAAAGGAAACTGAGTCGTGGGAGGTCCAACACCCACCTAGGTACAACTGCTTTGCGTAGGCACATGATCTCACATCACAAACGCCTATGGGATCAACACATGAGTACAAGCAGCACGCCTACTCTAAGCCGCCATCCTCCTCCTGGTCCAGCATCTTCAGCCACGTCAACCACTGCTGTCCTTCTTGCCCCCTCTCAACCACCCGCCACTCCGTCTCCCGCCTTGAGCAGTTCCCGCTCATCTGCCCACAGTCATGTGTCTGTCAAGGACATGTTTGAGCGTAAGAAGCCAATGTCAGCTGTATTATGACAGCAGCAACGGACCAATGTGTGTGGGTAGAGTCCAAATAAATATATTTACAAATCCTGAGGGCACCTTGGTGTCAAAAGCCCAATACACAAAAGCCTTCTTGGCAGTGTAATAATGTGAGTGTAACACTTTTTAAACAGATAACTGGCAGTCCCCTAATGCCCTGCAGCCAACCACAGGTATATCCAAGCTGCAGAGATCCCAGTGCAGCACAGGCTATAGTGCATATATAAGGCACTACAATACAGTACACCATACAGAGAAACACTGAGTGGGGGAGCTTATGGTGACCAGCAAACACAAACCCTGATGCAGGGTGAAAGGGCCCTCTCAGACTGTCACTAGGTCCAGAGTAGTCCCTGACTCAGAGGGAGAAAATACCACAATCAGACCTCAACTGAGCATATTACAGACGGGGGAGGGGCCACGAGCAAGCGCACCCTCCTCCACCATGTCGGACACATGCAGTCCGCAGAAGGAGCCAGCCGCGGCAAAGCGGCCACATGGGAAAAGGATGCGGCTGCCGGGTACTCGTGCTTGATCGCGAGTAGCCCAGAGACCGGTATAAATCACACAGGAGCGCTGGAGACGTACTCCATGGTCCTGGAGCTCGGGGAAATCGGAGGAAGCAGCCCAATAGTCAGCCTCCTGAAACTCCTGAACAATACACACATAGCCCCAAAAAATGAAAAGGGCAGAAAAGAGATAAAGATCAGAGGGAACAGACAAGGGAAATAGACGAGGGGGGGGGGGGGACGGGACGGACCCAAAGATATAGGTAAGCAACAGATGGCCCACAAAGACCCCCCACAAATCCAAAATACAATCTATCAAATAAAGTAATCAGTGAAAGCATTAAATATACAGAAAACCAGTAGATCCCCAAATAAAACTAATTATAAACTACTGTAAATAAGCAATAAAATCCCACAGCCACCCACTAAAAGCAGGAGGCAGTGGTACTGTACTGATGTGGAGTAGCAAAGAAAGAGGAAGTAATGTGTGGAGAAGGGAGTTATATGGTTTCCTTTCTTTTTTCTGATTGGTTGTTTACTCTCTGTGTTATATGCTGCTGTGGAGTTCTAGTAAATAGAGACTTTAGCAAATATGAAGCCTCCTGTCATGTTATAAAATTGAGGCTCCTACATCCCACTAGTCCCTGTCAAAAAGTACAGGCCCAGTAGCCTAGTACTAGTAAGTGGATATTCAGTTTCCTTTGGTTGAATTTTGGGTGAGGTCCATATTAGAGTTCCCTACGAACGATTGAACTTTCAGTGCCCTGGCTGATGGAAGGAGGTTCTCACCCATGTACCGTCAAATCTTGGATGAGAACCTTCTTCCCTCAGCCAGGGCACAGAAAATGGGGCGTAAATGGGTATTCCAGCATGATAACGACCCAAACCACACAGCCAAGGCAACAAAGGAGTGAGGAGTGAGTCCCTTATGCACAGTCTATAATGCTGGTAAATGTTCTAACATAAAGCAAGCAACTTTAAATTGTTACTTAAGCAAAAGATGCAACATATCATGTAAATTAATATGCCATATAGTACAAAATATCCACTTCAGTGGAGTTTCCAAGAGAAAAGAATTTAACTAAACGATGGTCCCTAAGACAAAGTTGTAATCTGTAACAGAGAGATAGTTAAAGAGCTCCCTATATTTTACCTCCAGAGAAAAAGAGAGGAAAATGGGGGGAGCCTCACTGTCAAAAAATGTGCAGAAGGGTATACTAAGGAGTCTGCAGAGGTAGCTACACACAGCCCTATCACATTGCTAAGAACTCCAGCTAATACCTCACAGCCATGGATAAATAAGAATTGAGGCTCCTACATACCACTAGTCTCTGTCAAACAGTACCGGCCTAGTAGCATAACAAAAAAAAAAATTCAGAAAAAATGTATGTCAAAAAAATTATAAATTGATTTGCATGTCAATGAGTGAAATAAGTATTTGATCCCCTATCAATCAGCTAGATTTCTGGCTCCCAGGTGTCTTTTATACAGGTAACAAGCTGAGATTAGGAGCACTCTCTTAAAGGGAGTGCTCCCAATCTCAGCTCTTTAACTGCATAAAAGATACCTGTCCAAGAGAAGCAATCAATCAGATTCCAAACTCTTCACCATGGCCAAGACCAAAGAGCTGTCCAAGGATGTCAGGGACAAGATTGTAGACCTACACAAGGCTGGAATGGGCTACAAGACCATCACCAAGCAGCTTGGTGAGAAGGTGACAACAGTTGGTGCGATTATTCGCAAATGGAAGAAACACAAAATAACTGTTAGTCTCCTTCGGTCTTGTGCTCCATGCAAAATCTCATCTCATTAGTTTCAGAGATCATTGGGGGTATTTTTCTGCTAAGGGGACAGGGCAACTGCACCGCAAAGGGACGATGGATGGGGCCAAGTACAGTCAAATCTTGGGTGAGTACCTCCTTCCCTCAGCCAGGGCACTGAAAATGGGTCATGGATGGGTATTCCTGCATGACAATGACCCAAAACACACAGTCAACAAAGGAGTGGCTCAAGAAGAAGCACATCAAGGTCCTGGAGTGGCCTAGACCTCCAGACCTTAATCTCATAGAAAATCTGTGGAGGGTGTAGCGGAGTAGTAGTATTATCCACGGTATCTCCGCTGGTAGACAGGATAAGCAGATCCAAAACAGGCAAAATGCAGGTAGCATAGTTCCTCCCAAGAACTAGACGACACATAGCTTGAAGGTCAACTGAGGTTTTTAATTACTGGCACAGTATTTATGAGGTTACAGATGCACAGGGTTTCCCAAGTCCCAATGCAGGGTTTGTCCAGTAGGGGACTACATGGGGGACTGGGTTTTACACATACAATACCCATCATACATTGCTGTACCAAGGAGATACTTATCCCAGAATGCATTGCTAATGGGGTATCCCTTAGTACAGAGGAACACAGTTTTTATATTAAAATCCGTAACTAACATAATATTTATGCTATACAGTTGTTTAACCATTTATTACATAGCTGGGACCTGGGCGCACAGTTAAGTAAACTTGCACTCAGATCCCAGCACAAATAACCGAACGCCGTTCAGTTTCCCTTATCAGGACCACTTCGTTTAAACGATTGCCTGAACTGAGGGAATAAAAGTCCCGAAAACGGTAAACTCCCGAGTGGCTCGTATTCGGTACATGAATGGCGGCCACCCGCAACAAACCGCAATTAGCTTTGATACAATGTTGCAAAGTACCTAATTGGAATGTATATAGAATATAGAATGCACACCATAACAATCTCAAGGGTACCGGGTAAAAGCAGCCAGTTGGTGCCGAAACGTTGGAGGGGTTTGGTGACTCGTGTTTCTGTCTGAGGCTTGTAAGGATTTTTGTGGTCATTTATTACTATTATTTTATTGTATCTGCCTTTACTTCTGTTACTTTGTTTATATAAATTTTTTCTTATATGTTTTCATTCTGGTACTTTTTTGTACATAATAAAATGTAAATATTTTTTTGAGATTGTTATGGTGTGCATTCTATATTCTATATACATTTGAATATTTAAAGCACTTGAGGGAGCACTTATATGGTTTGCACCTGGCTGTTCTTATATTGTTTTGCCTCTCCATGTGCTGTTGTTTTGAGAAATGTACCTAATTGGAGACACACGACCGTCTATGGGTGGTCTCCCATTCGGTACTTTGCTTAACTCACGAACAGTGCAGTGATTCACGGTTCATGGATACTCAGGTTTAACACTAGCGGTATTCGTGTGCTCTAAAACACGAATTGCGCATACATGGCAGAATACAAAACATAGCAGGGAAATTATACCATTCATTTTAAAACTACAATTTAGATCTCTGAGTGGCTGGATTTGCCACAGAGGGAGCTGAAAGTTCGAGTAGCTAAATGTCAGCCTCAAAACCTTAATGACTTGGAGAAGATCTGCAAAGAGGAGTGGGACAAAATCCTTCCTGAGATGTGAGCAAACCTGGTGGCCAACTACAAGAAACATCTGACCTCTGTGATTGACAACAAGGGTTTTGCCACCAAGTACTAAGTCGAAAGGGTCAAATACTTATTTCACTCATTGACATTCAATGAGTGAAATAAGGGGGGAGAAAGAAACAGGGAGGGAGGGAGGGAGGGGGGAGAATGAAACAGGGAGGGAGGGAGAGGGAAGAAAGAAACAGGGAGGGAGGGAGGGGGAAGAAAGAAACAGGGAGGGAGGGAGGGAGGGAGGGGAGAGAAAGAAACAGGGAGGGAGGGAGGGAGGGGAGAGAATGAAACAGGGAGGGAGGGAGAGGGAAGAAAGAAACAGGGATGGAGGGAGGGAGGGAGGGAGGGGGAAGAAAGAAACAGGGAGGGAGGGAGGGGGAAAGAAACTAACAGGGAGGTGGGGGGAAAGAAACTAACAGGGAGAGGGGGAAAACTAACAGGGAGAGGGGGAAAAACTAACAGGGAGGGGGGAAAATAAACTAACAGGGAGGGGGGAAGAAACTAACAGGGAGGGGGGAAGAAACTAACATGGGGGGAGAAACTAACAGGGAGGTGGGGGGAAGAAACTAACAGGGAGGGGGGAGAAACTAACAGGGAGGGGGGGGAAAACTAACAGGGAGAGAGGGGGAAGAAAGAAACAGGGAGGGAGGGGGAAGAAAGAAACAGGGAGGGAGGGGGAAGAAAGAAACAGGGAGGGAGGGGGAAAGAAACGTACAGGGAGGTGGGGGGAAAGAAACGTACAGGGAGGTGGGGGGAAAGAAACTAACAGGGAGAGGGGGAAGAAACGTACAGGGAGAGGGGGAAGAAACTAACAGGGAGGGGGGGAAGAAACTAACAGGGGGGAAGAAACTAACGGGGGGAGAAACTAACAGGGAGGTGGGGGGAAGAAACTAACAGGGAGGGGGGAGAAACTAACAGGGAGGGGGAGAAACTAACAGGGAGAGAGGGGGAAGAAAGAAACAGGGAGGGAGGGGGAAGAAAGAAACAGGGAGGGAGGGGGAAGAAAGAAACAGGGAGGGAGGGGGAAGAAAGAAACAGAGAGGGAGGGAGGGGGAAAGAGCTAACAGGGAGGTGGGGGGAAAGAAACGTACAGGGAGGTGGGGGGAAAGAAACTAACAGGGAGAGGGGGAAGAAACTAACAGGGAGAGGGGGAAGAAACTAACAGGGAGAGGGGGAAGAAACTAACAGGGAGAGGGGGAAGAAACTAACAGGGAGGGGGGAAGAAACTAACAGGGAGGGGGGGAAGAAACTAACAGGGGGAAGAAACTAACAGGGGGGAGAAACTAACCCTCCCTGTTAGTTTCTCCCCCCTGTTAGTTTCTTCCCCCTGTTAGTTGGAGGGAAGAAACTAACAGGGAGGGGGGAAGAAACTAACAGGGAGGGGGGAAGAAACTAACAGGGAGGGGGGAGAAACTAACAGGGAGGGGGGAGAAACTAACAGGGAGAGAGGGGGAAGAAACTAACATGGGGGAGAAACTAACAGGGAAGTGGGGGGAAGAAACTAACAGGGAGGGGGGAGAAACTAACAGGGAGAGAGGGGGAAGAAACTAACATGGGGGAGAAACTAACAGGGAAGTGGGGGGAAGAAACTAACAGGGAGGGGGGAGAAACTAACAGGGAGGGGGGAGAAACTAACAGGGAGAGAGGGGGAAGAAAGAAACAGGGAGGGAGGGGGGAGAAAGAAACAGGGAGGGAGAGGGAAGAAAGAAACAGGGAGGGAGGGGGAAGAAAGAAACAGGGAGGGAGGGGGAAGAAAGAAACAGGGAGGGAGGGGGAAAGAAACTAACAGGGAGGTGGGGGGAAAGAAACTTACAGGGAGGTGGGGGGAAAGAAACTAACAGGGAGAGGGGGAAGAAACTAACAGGGAGAGGGGGAAGAAACTAACAGGGAGGGGGGAAGAAACTAACAGGGAGGGGGGAAGAAACTAACAGGGGGGAGAAACTAACAGGGGGTGGAAGAAACTAACAGGGGGGAGAAACTAACAGGGAGGTGGGGGGAAGAAACTAACAGGGAGGGGGGAAAGAAACTAACAGGGAGGGGGGAAGAAACTAACGGGGGGGAGAAACTAACAGGGAGGTGGGGGGAAGAAACTAACTGGGGGGAAACTAACAGGGAGGGGGGAAGACATTGACAGGGAGGGGAATTGATGGGGAGAGAGAAATTGACAGGGAGGGGAGAGTGACAGGGGAGGGAGGGGGAATGAGAGTAACAAGGGAGGGGGGGGGGGAAGAGTGTGAAAACACAGAAGCAACATTAAATCAATCTTCTCTTTATTCCATATCATATAGGTAGAGACATGAAGTCATATCTGCAAATGAATGGTAAAACTAAGCTTACCGTGCATCGAAATGTGGGAAGGAGAAAGACATTCGAGACAATTGCCAATCTTCCCAGCAAATCCACCCCAAGGTCAGACCGTGAAATTGCAAAAATCCAAGAGTTACATCTTACTGTACTTACTCACTGTACAGGCCTCAGTTAGCATCTAAATGTTACAATTAATAATACAATCAGAAAAAGACTGAACAAGTATGCTTTGTTTGGAAGAATTGCCATTTCTATAAAAGGAAACATGGCAGCACTGCTTAGGTTTGCAAAGTTGCATCTGAACAAACCACAATACTTCTGTAAATGTCCTTTGGACAGATGAGACCAAAAGTGGAGAAGTTTGGTCATAATGCAAAGAACCACATTTGGTAAAAAACAAACTTAGCATATCAGGACAAACAGCTCATACCATCAAGATTTGTTTTGCAACTACAGGACCTGGGAACCTTGCAGGCATTGAGTCGAACACAAACCCTCGGTATTCAAAAGTGTTTTACTGTCAAAAAGGCCATCTGTCCAACAGCTCAAGCTTGGCCAAAATTGGGGCATGCAACAGGACAATAATCCCAAGCACATCAGAAAATCTACAACAAGAAAGAAACAGGGAGGGAGGGAGGGAGGGGAGAGAATGAAACAGGGAGGGAGGGAGAGGGAAGAAAGAAACAGGGATGGAGGGAGGGAGGGAGGGGGAAGAAAGAAACAGGGAGGGAGGGAGGGGGAAAGAAACTAACAGGGAGGTGGGGGGAAAGAAACTAACAGGGAGAGGGGGAAAACTAACAGGGAGAGGGGGAAAAACTAACAGGGAGGGGGGAAAATAAACTAACAGGGAGGGGGGAAGAAACTAACAGGGAGGGGGGAAGAAACTAACATGGGGGGAGAAACTAACAGGGAGGTGGGGGGAAGAAACTAACAGGGAGGGGGGAGAAACTAACAGGGAGGGGGGGAAAAACTAACAGGGAGAGAGGGGGAAGAAAGAAACAGGGAGGGAGGGGGAAGAAAGAAACAGGGAGGGAGGGGGAAGAAAGAAACAGGGAGGGAGGGGGGAGAAAGAAACAGGGAGGGAGAGGGAAGAAAGAAACAGGGAGGGAGGGGGGAAAGAAACGTACAGGGAGGTGGGGGGAAAGAAACTAACAGGGAGAGGGGGAAGAAACGTACAGGGAGAGGGGGAAGAAACTAACAGGGAGGGGGGGAAGAAACTAACAGGGGGGAAGAAACTAACGGGGGGAGAAACTAACAGGGAGGTGGGGGGAAGAAACTAACAGGGAGGGGGGAGAAACTAACAGGGAGGGGGGAGAAACTAACAGGGAGGGGGGAGAAACTAACAGGGAGAGAGGGGGAAGAAAGAAACAGGGAGGGAGGGGGAAGAAAGAAACAGGGAGGGAGGGGGAAGAAAGAAACAGGGAGGGAGGGGGAAGAAAGAAACAGAGAGGGAGGGAGGGGGAAAGAGCTAACAGGGAGGTGGGGGGAAAGAAACGTACAGGGAGGTGGGGGGAAAGAAACTAACAGGGAGAGGGGGAAGAAACTAACAGGGAGAGGGGGAAGAAACTAACAGGGAGAGGGGGAAGAAACTAACAGGGAGGGGGGAAGAAACTAACAGGGAGGGGGGGAAGAAACTAACAGGGGGAAGAAACTAACAGGGGGGAGAAACTAACCCTCCCTGTTAGTTTCTCCCCCCTGTTAGTTTCTTCCCCCTGTTAGTTGGAGGGAAGAAACTAACAGGGAGGGGGGAAGAAACTAACAGGGAGGGGGGAAGAAACTAACAGGGAGGGGGGAGAAACTAACAGGGAGGGGGGAGAAACTAACAGGGAGAGAGGGGGAAGAAACTAACATGGGGGAGAAACTAACAGGGAAGTGGGGGGAAGAAACTAACAGGGAGGGGGGAGAAACTAACAGGGAGAGAGGGGGAAGAAACTAACATGGGGGAGAAACTAACAGGGAAGTGGGGGGAAGAAACTAACAGGGAGGGGGGAGAAACTAACAGGGAGGGGGGAGAAACTAACAGGGAGAGAGGGGGAAGAAAGAAACAGGGAGGGAGGGGGGAGAAAGAAACAGGGAGGGAGAGGGAAGAAAGAAACAGGGAGGGAGGGGGAAGAAAGAAACAGGGAGGGAGGGGGAAGAAAGAAACAGGGAGGGAGGGGGAAAGAAACTAACAGGGAGGTGGGGGGAAAGAAACTTACAGGGAGGTGGGGGGAAAGAAACTAACAGGGAGAGGGGGAAGAAACTAACAGGGAGAGGGGGAAGAAACTAACAGGGAGGGGGGAAGAAACTAACAGGGAGGGGGGAAGAAACTAACAGGGGGGAGAAACTAACAGGGGGTGGAAGAAACTAACAGGGGGGAGAAACTAACAGGGAGGTGGGGGGAAGAAACTAACAGGGAGGGGGGAAAGAAACTAACAGGGAGGGGGGAAGAAACTAACGGGGGGAGAAACTAACAGGGAGGTGGGGGGAAGAAACTAACTGGGGGGAAACTAACAGGGAGGGGGGAAGACATTGACAGGGAGGGGAATTGATGGGGAGAGAGAAATTGACAGGGAGGGGAGAGTGACAGGGGAGGGAGGGGGAATGAGAGTAACAAGGGAGGGGGGGGGAAGAGTGTGAAAACACAGAAGCAACATTAAATCAATCTTCTCTTTATTCCATATCATATAGGTAGAGACATGAAGTCATATCTGCAAATGAATGGTAAAACTAAGCTTACCGTGCATCGAAATGTGGGAAGGAGAAAGACATTCGAGACAATTGCCAATCTTCCCAGCAAATCCACCCCAAGGTCAGACCGTGAAATTGCAAAAATCCAAGAGTTACATCTTACTGTACTTACTGACTGTACAGGCCTCAGTTAGCATCTAAATGTTACAATTAATAATACAATCAGAAAAAGACTGAACAAGTATGCTTTGTTTGGAAGAATTGCCATTTCTATAAAAGGAAACATGGCAGCACTGCTTAGGTTTGCAAAGTTGCATCTGAACAAACCACAATACTTCTGTAAATGTCCTTTGGACAGATGAGACCAAAAGTGGAGAAGTTTGGTCATAATGCAAAGAACCACATTTGGTAAAAAACAAACTTAGCATATCAGGACAAACAGCTCATACCATCAAGATTTGTTTTGCAACTACAGGACCTGGGAACCTTGCAGGCATTGAGTCGAACACAAACCCTCGGTATTCAAAAGTGTTTTACTGTCAAAAAGGCCATCTGTCCAACAGCTCAAGCTTGGCCAAAATTGGGGCATGCAACAGGACAATAATCCCAAGCACATCAGAAAATCTACAACAGAATGGCTGAAAAAAAAAAGAATCAAGGTGTTGCAATAGCCCAGTCAAAGTCCAGACCTCAACGCGAATGAAATGCTGTGGTGGGACCTTAAAAGAGCTATGCATAAACAAATGCCAGCAAACCTCAATGAACTGAAGCAACATTGTAAAGAAAAGTGGGCCAAAATTCCTCCACAAGAGACTGATAAACTCATACAGAAAATTGTAGATTATACTAGCTTTAGTGTAACTATAATCTTAATTTTACCACATGACAGGAGGCTTCATATTTTGCATAAACTCTCTTTACTAACTCCACATAGCAGTAAAGAAAAGTGAAAACATTAACCAATCAAAAAATAGTAGGAGGTATAGTATTCACAGTGATGAGGATCCTCCCCCTCTTTCTTTACTGCTCCATCAGCAGACAGGTCAGAGTTTCAGGCTCTTCCCTTTATTTATATTGTATTTCTATTTTAGATGTTATTTTCTATTTCCTTACATTCTGTTTTCTTCTGGGAATCTTCTCCCTCCTACCCTGGGGGGTTACCCCTTTCATTTTATGTTTATTTTATGTTTATTTTTCATATGTTTTATGTCAGACTTTCTATGTGGTATTTCCCATTATTTCCCCTCAGGGTCCCTCCGTTTTTATACCCCTTCGTTTCCGCTGGCTTCCCAGCTTGTTTTCCCCTCAGGGTAACGCTCACCCTGTCCCTAGTACTCCCTTGCGGCTCACCAGCCACATTCTGTTTTGCCGGCACGCCGGGAAACTTCTTTCCCGGTTTCCCGGCGGCCATCTTGGATCTCGCGTCTCGCGAGATTCTCGGCCGCCATTTTGGGAGTCCCACGATCTCCGCAGTGCCGGCCTCCGATCACACACACTCATACCAGTCGTCTGGGATATCTTTTCAGCTGCTTCTAGTTATTGCTCTGGCAGGGGTCACAGGCGTTTTTTTTCCTTCTCAGTGGTGAGTCCACTGTTATTATTACTATTTCCTACTTACTTACTGGGTGGATTTTGTGCCACCTTCAATTCCAACAGGGTGACGCCCTTAATGCACTGCTGCCATCAGGTGGATTTCATGCCACCTATATATATGTATATGTTAAAGGGGCATCCCAACCCCATATTGATATCACATTAAGGTGGATTTCGTGCCATCCTCACAGATATATATACATACATTTCTGGGTGCGGCCCAGCAAGAAAACCCAATTTACCCTGCTGGGGTTTCTGGTACTATTACTTGTACCTATACTACCACACACCCTGCTGGGGTGTTATTATTACCGATTGTATTATTATTATTGAGTGCATATTATAACCACCTGACCCCTAGCCCATCTACCCTGTGCCAACACCATAACCACTATGGAAGCATCCCAAACCCCTGCGGACTTCCAGTCTATGATTGCAGAAGCCATCTCCGCCTCTATGGAGAAAGTGCTGTCCAGAGTTATGTCGGCATCTACCGACAAACCCAAAAAAGCCACGCTCACACAACCTCAAGACGAGGACTCTGAGGCCTCAGAGTCACACGTACTGGCGGACCCACGCCCCGCCAAACATCACTGGAAAGGTGAGAAAGCGGGCGATACACCAGCCAAGGGTAAGGCACCCAAACGCCATAGGCCAGCCCCACCCACACCTGCCCACTACTCCTCGGATGAGGGGGAAGAACACACGCGCTCTATGGCCGTGTTGGACGAGTGGCAAGCCGCGGACTCTGATCCGCAAGATGACAATTGGGACTCGGACTCCGGCTCCCATACGGGCCTCTTACGAGGCACCTTCCTGGATCACAGTCAGTTACCAGACGACCTCACACCTACTCAGGAAGAGGATGCCATCCTAGACCCCACAGGGCAACGTCTTTTTGACCCTCGCAATATCCGCCACCCACGCTCTGGGGACTGGACACCCCCCGACCACTTCTCCCAATTTATGCACCGCTGGCTTCGCAAACCACTTGATAAAACGGTGCACAACCGTCTACGCTCGGAATGCCCACGCCCCTCGCTTCCCAACCATGTAACTCAAACCCCGGAGTTTGACCAGGTGATGAACACCTTTATGTCCCGGGGTGGCCGCGACCCTCGACGGGGCGTGGAGAAGGGATTCCACGGGGTCCAAGACAAGCTGGTGGACGCCATCGGCCCACTCTCCCGCATATTATACCTGCCAGATGATGCTTTCACTAGAGCCGATCAATTTGACTCTAGCATGGTCAATGAATGGGCACACGACATCAGAGAATGGGCACAAAGGTGCTTCTGTTTCGTTGGCAATACCAACGTAGCCCTCTCCTCTGAGAGGCGCAAGGCAGCTTTACTCCGTATTGACGGAAAACTGGTGGAGTTGGGCACCAAGGAACTGGGACCGTTGGCACAGGGCAAACTATTTGGGGAACCCTTCTTAAAAGAGCTGAACAAGTATGTCAATATTTTTACGTCCCTGAATAAGGCTCAGACATCCATGAAGCGAGTCTTCAGAGGTTACCCCAGTCGGGGTGTTTTTGGACGGGCTGGCCGCTACAGGGGCTGTGCAGCCAGCCGATTCTGGCCTTCTGGCCCCCGGTCACACAGACCACAACCCTTCTACCCAGAAGTGGGCTTCAGGCAACCCTTCTCCTATACCCGAGGAGCAGACCGAGGCAGAGGACCTCGTAACCGTGGCAGAGCACGCTTCCCCACAGGTAAGCAACATCATGCCTCTTGTTTCACTTTCCCCTTATACTGCAGGCCGTATTGCTCTGTCTTTTCAGAACTGGATAACCATCTCCACGGACGCATGGATCTTCCAGACAGTTCGGGGCTACGTCATCGACTTCGTAGAACCCCCTTACCAGCTCACTCCTCCGCATCCCATTCAATGCTCCCAGGAGGACCGCCGCCTGATCGACGGCGAACTACGAGAGCTCCAAACGAAAGGGGCGATAGAACCGGCTCACGACGGACGGGGTTTCTTCAGCAACATTTTCCTAGTAAAGAAGAAATCTGGAGAGTTCCGTCCGGTTATAAATTTGAAGGGACTCAACGCTTTTGTAACGTACAGGCACTTCAAGATGGAGGGCATCCATCTTCTGAGAGATCTTCTACAAGACAGGGACTGGTTTACGAGGCTAGACCTCAAGGACGCTTACCTGTCGGTCCCCGTCCACGCATCTTGCCGTCAATTCCTCAGATTCCTATGGCAAAATCAACCCTGGCAGTTCACATGCCTCCCTTTCGGCCTCAGCTCAGCACCGTGGTGCTTCACCAAGCTTCTCAAACCAGTTGTATCACGACTGAGAACTCAAGGAATTCGGTGCATTATCTACCTGGACGACCTGCTACTGTTCTCCTCAGACAGGTACAGTCTAACGCAACACACACGATATACCATTCAACTCCTGACGTCCCTAGGCTTCGTGGTAAATTACCAAAAATCGGAACTATCCCCAGCCCAGACGATACAGTTCCTGGGCTTCGAGATAGACTCCAGGACCAGCACCTTACGACTCCCGATCTCGAAGATCACAGCCATCAAGAAGGAACTACGAAGGGTCATCCGCTGCCACACCATTCCCCTCCGCAACCTAGCTCGGATCGTGGGCCTACTGTCCGCATCGATTCAGGCAATCTTCCCAGGCCCACTACACTACAGGGCGATGCAACATCTCAAGGCCTCCTTCCTCCGCCAGAACCCTTCCTACGACCAGAACATTCCGGTAACGGAAGAAATCAAGGAAGAACTCGGATGGTGGTTGGACAGCATGGAGGCTTGGAATGGCCGAGCCATCTTCGGGAACTCTCCCGACATCGTTCTGGAATCAGACGCCAGCCTTTGGGCGGATCGACAGGAGGCACTTGGACTTCACAAGAAACCAACCTCCACATAAACTGCTTAGAACTCCTGGCGGGGTCGTTCGCGGTCCGCAGCTTCCTCCACATAAACTGCTTAGAACTCCTGGCGGGGTCGTTCGCGGTCCGCTACATCAATCGCCTGGGAGGAGCACGATCCAGGCTTCTGTCAAAAATCACGAAGGACATCTTCGAATTTTGTCTATCCCGGAGAATCTCCCTGATGGCAGAATACCTCCCGGGAGACACGAACCTGACAGCGGACTGGTTCTCACGCCACTGGCGGGACAGCAGCGACTGGAGACTGGACCCAGCGATCTTCCAACGTCTTTCGGCCAGGAGGGGTCCCCTCCACCTAGACCTCTTTGCTTCACGCAACAACAGGCAGACAGACTAGTACTTCAGCTGGCTCCCAGATCCAGGGAGCAAGGCAGTAGATGCGTTTCTCCAACCTTGGCCACCCGCGGGGGCGTATACCTTTCCCCCATTCGCCATGGTGGCAAGGACGATGCAATACCTGAAGACCCAACGCGGATCCCTGCTCCTCATCTCACCCCTATGGCCGGGTCAACCATGGTTTCCGGATCTTCTAGCAGCATCCTACAAGGATCCTCTCTTCATACCGTCCTACCCGACACTCCTTACGGATCCAAAAGGGAACCAACACCCGCTCATCCTGGAAGACCGTCTCACGCTGATGGCTTGGACACTTTCAGGGGAGCCTGGCAAACCGAAGACTTATCGCAAACGTCTCGAGATCTCCTATGGGACTCATGGGCACCAGGAACCAGACGATGTTACTTATCAGCATGGAACTCCTGGTCTACTTGGTGCAGTGAACGGAATTTCGATCCCTTTACGGCACCTATAGCCATCTTGAATTTCCTCTCTCACCTCTTCTTCACGGGCTGATCTTATCGATCCCTCAACGTCATACGCTCTGCGATTTCGGCAGCCCACGTTCCGACCCAGGGGATCCCCATTGGAAAAGACCCACTGGTATGCCGTCTTCTCAGGGGCATCAGACTACAGAGGCCTCCAAGACCTAAATATTCCTGACTATGGGACGTCGAGATTGTTCTACAATTCATTAGGGACTGGCCGGACAACAACAGACTCTCGCTCCGGCAGCTATCAGCTAAACTGACACTTCTACTTTGTTTGGTCTCGTTCCGCAGAGTCTCGGACGTACGAGCATTCGACATCGATGCCTTTTCGGTCTCCCCGGAGGGAGTTACCTTCCAAATTTCACGCCGTACGAAATCCGATTTCACATCAGTTTTCTACCCTTTTTTCCCTACAGAACTGCTTCTCTGCGTGGTGTCCACCCTGCATCGGTACGTGGAAGTCACATCCCGATTGCGGGTCTCACCTTCGGGCCAACTCTTGGTGTCCTACGTTAGACCACATGTACCAGTCTCTACCACAACCCTGGCCAGATGGGTAAGATGGATTCTATCTCTGGCGGGCGTAGAGGAGACCTTCGGAGCCCACTCCGTCCGGGGTGCGGCGGCCTCATCAGCTTTCGCCGCAGGCGCGTCCCTGGCAGACATCCTACGAGCCGCAGATTGGTCACGAGAATCAACCTTTCGGACCTTCTACTTCCGCCCGAACCCGGGGGCAGCCACGTCTCTCCTGTTTCAGCGTTAAAAAATGCAAAATATGCTCTCCAAACCCTATGCCCCACTGGTCAGATCCCAAAACAAATTACTAGCGAAGATAGCGCTGGCTGCCAGACGTGCAATAGCAGAACAGTGGGGTAATCAAAACCCCCCCACTCTGGCAACGACGATACAAAAAATAAAAGAGGCAATGGAGATGGACAAACTTTCAGCCCTTTTACATGACACCACCCACCACCACAACAAGATATGGGATCCCTGGCTGATACACCACCTACTGCATAACCCCTGAGACCGGATGACCTAGCACTCGTCTCTCTGACCCACACCTCCCTCAACTAACGCATGGCCTCCCCCAAGGCCGTGAATCCCATCCACACCCACCTGTAACGCTCAAAACCCACTACACAGCCGATACACGACTGTAAATTATGCCACCTCCCACAAAACCAGACTCTGCCCGGCAACACTCCGCTAACCGAAACCAACCGAGACTCACAAACTGCATAGACAACCCCAATACCTACCCTCTCCCGCACCACTGGCCCTCATGAACACGCTAACTGCATACATAGGCACTGCACATTGGAGATAATGAGGCCATCCGAGATGACACACACCGCCCCCTGCAACTACTCGATAGCAGTAGCACACAAGAGATACAAGACGCACTGAAACATAGACGGGACACTGGGTAACTCCCTGCCCCCTCTCCTCAGGGCCTGCACCCTACCAAACAACCTGACAATACCATGGACTCTATACGCAAAGTAAAGGAATATGTACCCTACCCCCCACCCTTTTCATTTCTGTTCCCCACCCCAATCCCCAGACAAAGAACAACAGATATCGACTAGAATGTAGAAAATGTTTATCTGCAATTAAAGCAGGTGGAAACCACCAACAGATAACTGATATACACGCTTAAACTGTTTGCCTACTGTAAAAAGCACACTGTTTTGTGAAATTTGTACTACAAACTTTAATTTCCCGTTTTCTTTTCTGTACCCCCACCCCATAAAACAAAAATCTTTCAAAATACTAACAAGCACAATGGAAGTTAAAGGGACACTATAGTCCCCTGAACAACTTCAGCTTAATGAGGTTGATGCAAAAATGCATATACTAGCTATACATAGTTAACACTTGAGAAATCTATGTATTTTACAATAGATGATAGTCTTGACAAGTGCCTTGTGCTTGGTCAGCCTAATGTCATGTCTCTCAATTGCCTAATATGTCACAGAGGTAAAGCACTAGTATACCTAGTTTACCAAGTTATAATTCTCGCTCATGTAGTCAGCCAACACAACGTAGGATTTATTAACCGCAGGGTTACCGCATCTCTGATCATCACCTTGTTTAAACTAATTGATACCAGCATGTTCTGAAACTATGATCTTTTCTTGACTACTCTCCAGGTCATTATCATTAAAAAAAAAAAAAAACGTGCAGTGTATATCCATGTTATGCCTTACCGAATTAATGATTATTGTTCAAACGTGTGTATATGCTGTTTAGGCATTACAGACACATTTGTAACTGCTTATTCTTTGCACGCAAAAATAAAGAATATAAAAAAAAAAAAAATGCAAAATATGAAGCCTCCTGTCATGTGGTAAAATTGAAGATTATGCTAGCGCTAGTGTACTTATCTTAATTTTAATAATGACAGGAGGCGAGTATTTTCCCACCCTCCACACCCTCGAGGAAGGAGATCCCATGTAAGTATACCTATACTCTGTATATTCCTTCCTTTTTTCTCTGTCTCCTTACTCATCTAATTTAATCGGACTTGTACCTTGTTTAGCTACAGCCTTGTTACTAATCACTGTCATACTTAGACTAGTTTTAACTTTCAGTGGAATCTGTGTTGGGTTTATTAAATCACTGCAAACAGTTGCCAGACCGGTTCCTAACCTTTTCCACGCTCTTTTTCAGTATAACTTCAAGACGTTACAGCTTACGCTCAGGATGGACATGTTTGGACCTTCCTTCAGCCACCAGGACTTCGTACTTGGTAAAGTCACCCGTTGGTGCATGTTTGGGCCATCCTCTAACCTCTAGGACTTGGCACTTTGGAAAGTCACCCATTGGTGCATGTTTCAAGAATTTATCCGTTTCTTTAAAATATTTTATGTGTATTTGATGTCGCTTTTGAAAGAGGGGGAGGAGCCTCATCACTGTGAATACTATACCTCCTACTATTTTTTGATTGGTCGTATGTTCCGCTAGTACAACTCACTCGTGTAGCGGAAAATAATCGGCTTGCCAGTGCGGACTTAATAGTATAGGTACTGCAGTGTGCCGCACTCAGGATCTCCTGAATACTAGACAGGTGCTTAACCAGCAAAACCGCAGTGCCCCATCAGGGTCCAAGTCTGGGTTTGCGGCTACTTAGTTCGGGAGCCCGGCTTGGAATACCGCTCGAATTGTCCTGCAGGCTTCTCAAGCCAGCGGTCTATGGGCCCAGAAACGCACCGATGGTGCTAGGTGATTGGGTAGAGACCATTCCAAAGAAACCAGGTGAGCAATGGATCGAGGGTCGAACAGGGGTTCATTTAAGGCGATCCACGAGACTACCTCTTCTTCCACGGTCGTCGGGGCCCCTGTAGTGGACTTTGTTCTACCTCTCATGGTGCCACTAGGGGCCATCATCATAATCCACACCCCCATCGTCCTCTCCTTCCGAGGGGAACCGGTCTATCCGCCATTCAGTTATGGGGACCTTCACCCCTGCGCCACATAGGCAGTGTCGTCTGGCCGTCAAGGCTGATCGTATCAGGGCTAGACACTTCTCCGGAGGACAGACTGTCTAAATGCTAATGGAATATAATTAATTCTAAAACCAGACATTTGTGACAGAGAAGATTAAATAATTTAATTTTACTTTCAATATTGTATAAGATTCCCATTGTAAGAGAAAGGTGAAACTTAGTTTAAGAACTGTCATATTAGAAATTATAGCAGAATTTGCCAGACACATAGTCTAAAGAAAGCCCAAAGAAACTCTTTGAACTGACAGAAAACATAAGTTATAGACAACCATAAAGATAAGGTAAATAATGTCAGAATAGCCACCAGGAAAAGTTAACTCTTGGATTCCTGGATAGGAATGTTTAGTGGGACGAGACTGCCCTCTATAGACCAAATACTTAAATTGCTATCTGGAAGGTAACCACACCTCCAGTCTTCTATTGGTCTATCACCTAGTGAATGTTCCCTTTAAAAAGTTAAGACAAAGGGAAGAGAGAGGTATGCAAAGGAAGCAAAGAAGCAAAGACGTGAGCATTCGGGGGCAATGCAGAGAAATCCATGACAGATATCCACTCCAGGGCACTCAGAATTTCTTACACACCAATCACACATCCATTCCTGAGACTACCTACTCATCTGATGAGAATGTCTACTCAACTGGTAATTATACTGGTTTAATTGAATTAATCTAAGTTAATTAAAGTTTTCTAATAGCATGATATATGACTGGATAAATCACGATCAGATTTCGATATTTAGAAATCTTAGTTACCAAAGAATATATAATTAAGCATTCTATTCTGCAGATGGAAAGGAATAATTATATATATTAATGTGACATATCACATGTTAGCATATCGTGATATTTATCCAGGTGTATTGATTTGCCCTAAGATAAAATATCTGTTTAGGCAAGTTAAGATTCTGCTTATAGAACATGGTAGATTACTCTTATTGGATGGTTCCAGGAAATGACTAATGAGCTGGTTTAAATGTTTTTTTATTTAAAATTACATGAGAATAGATCTTAATTACCTAGGAGGTCTAGCCAGCATTGAAAGGGTTATTCTAACTGTTAGCTAAGTTTTATGGTCTTTAGCTGCAAGCTCTGTGTGTGTAAGTTTCACTTTCGTTTCTCTGTGAAGTACCGTCATAAATCTTCTCTTGACAGCTAATGTTGTAGGTTATTTACTGTGTTAGCCAGTGGAATGTATTGCCATTTGTATTGCATACTCATGTTATACTGAATATTCATTGATTATTATCACGCATGTTACATATTATTATTATTTAATTTGTCACAATAAATTGTATCTATTTTTATAACAAATTGTGATTTTATTTATATGGAATACATTTCACTTACATGATAACGATCTTTGGGATCTGAGAATTGAAATCATGGGCAATTCTCAACTGTTTACTATTATCATCCCATAAATATCCCCACAAATTGGAGGCACACTGATGAGATCGTTTAAGTTGAAATTATATTCCATATACAATAATATTGGTGTAATTCATGCAATATTAATCTTGATATAGAAAAGAGTTTTGTATTGAGATTAAATCAGTATATAAAAAAATGGCCAGAGATACATCTGTATCAGATAATACTGAAATAATTGAAGACCTAAGAAAAAATGCTTTAGTCCATATTCATAAACATATGAAAAATGATTCAAGCTATGTGGTTTGGTTAAAAGGCATAGAATGGGAAGCTAAACACACCATTCTAAGTGATGAACACATAATAACATATCGTAAAGAAATTGCTGGACAAAAGAAAATAGAAAGGAAAATGACGTTCATAATACACTCTTGGCCTTTCTTTATGACAGCACTTCTTAAAGCGTTTGATGAAAACAAGGTATTGAATACCAAATTGGACACGTACAGTGAACAATTGGGCATTCAAGATGGGAAATACCAAGATTTACTTGCTGAGCATAAAACCCGTCAGGCTGATCATGAAAAAGAAATGAAAGCTTTGACAGATAAATATGCACAGGAAATAAATCAGCTTAAAATGCAATTGGATGAGTATGAAAAGGAGAGTCAGAAATCAAACAGTGAGGTTAGCAGCCATCATTCTGTGCCAAAAAGTTGCACAAAAAGGCAAGAAAGGACAATCTGTAAATCCCCTCCTTGTTATGATTTTCCCACACCAGACCAGGTTTTCATAAAACAGTCTCAAAGTAAAGACGTGAGTAATTCAGAAATATCGCCTGTGAAACAGAATTCTCCATCTCCTGGCATTGCCAAACAATCTTGGCAATCTTGGGCAGAACAGTTTGAAAAGACTGTCCTGGCCAAACTTGAGAGGGAGATTCCAGTTCAAGGTGATAGGAATGAAAACAGACATGGTTCTGTACACTGGCAGGATTCTGGTGCTGATCAGAATTGTGACAGTGAACGAGAAGCTCAGAGTGATGGCAGTGAAAGTGATTGCACTGTCCACTCTGAAGGCCATGTGACTGATATGCCATCTGCACTGTTGTACGGATCTAATTCCTCTCCAGCAGCCAGATCGCATAGACGTTTACACAGGGAAAACAGAAACAGAGATTGTAAATTAACAATGCCTGTTTATGAAACGCCAAAGGTTATTAAATTCCTTAGAAAGACTGTCCCACAATTTTCTAGAGGCTCAGGAAACATATATGAACATCTGGAAAATTATGATAGAGCAATGAATTCATTGGGCATGTATGATGACATTCATAAGAAATGGTTCATTACGTGGACCTTTGATTCTATGTGCCGTGTTTATCTAGAAAGTCTTCAAGCTATACAGTTAATGTCCTGGTCCAAGATGAAATATGAGATAATCATGGAATATGGTAAGTATAAAACCATTGCTTCTGCAAAGAAAGTGCTTTATAACTTAAAGTGCCGTCCAGATCAAAGCCCCAGAGAATTTTTAATAATTCTTAAAAATGCATACTCCGTGGCCCAAAGAAAACCCAGGTATGAAAGCACAGATTTCAAAGATCTGTATTTTCATGCCATGCCAGTAAACATACAAATGAATCTCGCAAGAGATTACGATTGTAAGTTACCATTAGAATGGCTAGTCAGTCAGTGCATGAACTTGTATACTATACACCATGCACATGACGAAAATCAGCCAAAGATTAAGAAACCTGGTGATAAAATGGTGTCAGAGACTAAAATTCAGTTAGGTTTAGAAACCCAACAGAAAAAGAGGACCTATTCCGAGGTTTTGAAAACACCAAAACCTCAGAAACAGGAAAACGCCAGAAGCAATTCTGCAAATTCCTCTGATAACTCTGAAAAATCCAATGCCAATGAGAATAAACACCCCTGGGTTAATAAGAACCAAGGCAATTCCCAATGGAGAAGGAATCCTCAGGGAAATAGGAGATATGGAAACAGAAACAACCAATCTGCTTCCAATAACTCCCAACAGTCTCAGCCATCCCAGCCAAATTCTAATGGGCAAAGACAAAACGGCAATGGGGGAAATAATTTGCGTCGTCAGGTTGGTCAATTGACAGACCAGATGGGCAAATTAATGGAGGAAATGACAAAGATTAACCAAGTTTTTGCCAATAATCCTTTTTTAGGGACAGCTCCAATTGCAGAGCCACCTGTGCAACTGCAGCAGCAACAACAAGTGCCGCAGCAAATATAGCTACAGTGACTAAACAGGCTAGGTTGTCAATAGATGTAATACCTAACCCTGTTTCCTTTCCAGGTACTAACAGTCAAATAAACAATAGTTGTGTTAGGAAACCTATTGCCTACCCAGTCACTAGGCGCAACGTGTTCCTCTGTTTTTTCATTTCAGCCAAAGGCTAAAGTAGCCCCAGCAGCCACTAGTTTCCAGGATCCAGCCCTTAAAGGGTTAACTGATGAGATGCCGACCACTAGTTCCCGCTTGACAGTTCAAGATAATCCTAAAAAGGATGGGCCTGTGGGTAAGACTGAGCATTCCTCAGTACAGGTAGAAACTACTGCTGTGACCGGTAATGTATGGAAAACGAGTAATATGTTGACACATTCTAAATTCTTATGTGAATTAGAAGAACATGAAGGAAGGTACTACATGTCTGTAGAAATACAGGATTCGCTACCCCAGCCTTTCAAAGGGTTAATAGATACTGGTTCACAAGCCACTATCTTATCCAATACCTACTTCCAGCAGGTAATGGACTTAGCAGCGGATAAGCCGAAGCTAAGAGATTTCTCCAATGCTCTGTTGAGTGTATGAGGAAATGCCCTTCAAGTTATTGGCAATACCTGGTTAAAGTTTAAAATAGGTAACAAAACCTTTAGACACCCGGTGATAGTGGTAGATCTCCCCTATAACCGACTGATTCTGGGTATAGACATACTCAGAAGACTGAACACAATTATTGACTGTGTGAATGGAATTGTATGGTCACAAGCTAAGGTTCCTAGACCTAGGCCACGTGATGTCACACTGTTATAAGTTTGTATGCTTAACAAACCTTGAATCATTAGTAGATAAGTCTGAAACAAGTTCCTGATCCGTGACTGTCGAAAGATGTCCAAGAAGGATGTGGCGTGTTTCTGGATCGTACTGCTCCTGTGCCAAGAGCTACGGACCGACCCGATCGCAGAGATGGGACCATCCTCCGGCATCCTGATTCAAGAGACACCATAGTTACATAGTTACATAGTTACATAGTTAGATAGCTGAAAAGAGACTTGCATCCATCAAGTTCAGCCTTCCTCACACCTGTTTTTTGCTGTTGATCCAAAAGAAAAAAAAAACAACCCAGTTTGAAGCACAATTTTGCAACAAGCTAGGACAAAAAATTCCTTCTTGACCCCAGAATGGCAGTCAGATTTATCCTTGAATCAAGCAGTTATTACCCTACATTGAAAGATTATATCCTTGAATATTCTGTCTTTGCAAGTATGCATCTAGTAGCTGTTTGAACATCTGTATGGACTCTGATAAAACCACTTCTTCAGGCAGAGAATTCCACATCCTGATTGTTCTTACAGTAAAAAAACCTTTCCTTTGCCTTAGACGAAATCTTCTTTCTTCCAGTCTAAACGCATGGCCTCGTGTCCTATGTAAAGTCCGGTTTGTGAATAGATTTCCACACAATGGTTTGTATTGGCCCCGAATATATTTGTATAATGTTATCATATCCCCTCTCAGGCGACGTTTTTCTAAACTAAATAGGTTTAAATTTGTTAACCTTTCTTCATAGCTGATATGTTCCATTCCTTTTATTAATTTTGTAGCCCGCCTCTGCACTTTTTCTAGTGCCATGATATCCTTCTTTAGAACAGGTGCCCAAAATTGCACAGCATATTCAATATGTGGTCTTACCAGTGACTTATAGAGAGGCAAAATGATATTCTCGTCCCGAGAATGAATGCCCTTTTTCATGCATGACAATACCTTACTGGCCTTGGCCACTGCTGATTGACATTGCACATTGTTGCATAGTTTGTTGTCTATAACAATTCCCAAGTCCTTTTCGTGTGTTGTTATCCCTAATTCGCTTCCATTAAGGGTATACGTTGCTTGTGTATTCTTTACGCCGAAGTGCATAACTTTGCATTTTTCAACATTAAATTTCATCTGCCATTTGAGTGCCCAGTCCTCCAGTCTATCTAAATCCTTCTGCAGCAAAGTAATATCTTGCTCACATTGTATTATTTTACAAAGTTTTGTGTCATCTGCAAACACTGAAACATGACTTTCAATGCTGTCTTCAAGATCATTTATAAAAATGTTAAATAGAAGGGGTCCCAGAACAGACCCCTGAGGGACACCACTTGCCACCTCTGTCCAGCTTGAAAATTTACCATTAACGACAACTCTTTGTATTCTGTTTTTAAGCCAATGTTCTACCCAAGAACAAGCATTTTCATCGAGACCGATTTCCTTGAGTTTGAACACTAATCTTTTGTGTGTGACTGTATCAAATGCCTTGGCAAAATCCAAATAGATCACATCCACTGCAACACCCTGATTTATACTTCTACTTACTTCTTCGTAGAACGCAATCAAGTTAGTTTGACATGACCTGTGCTTCATAAAACCGTGCTGATTTTTGCTGATAACCATATTCTTCTCAAGGAATTCTTGAATATTATCCCTTAATAACCTTTCAAATATTTTACCAGCCACAGAAGTTAAGCTCACAGGTCTATAATTTCCAGGCAAGGATTTTGAACCTTTTTTGAATATAGGAACCACATCTGCCTTCCTCCAATCCTCCGGAACACTTCCTGAAAGAAAAGAATCTTGAAAGATTAAAAACAGAGGTTCACTTATTTCTACACTTAGTTCCTTAAGTACACGTGGATGGATACCGTCAGGCCCTGGAGCTTTGTTTATATTAACTTTCTTTAGTTGCTGCAGCACATTGTCTTGAGTTAACCAATTACAATTATTCTGCAAGTTTTTAGTAGCAATCATTTGCACATCTATTGCCATGGGTTCTTCTTTAATATATACGGAGGAGAAATAGTTATTTAGAATTCCTGCCTTTTCTTGGTCTTCATTAACTAACACCCCCGTTTCAGTTTTAAGTGTACCTATACTTTCATTTTTGTTTTTTTTTTAATTTATGTACTTAAAAAATGCTTTGGGGTTGGTTTTGCTCTCTTTAGCTATCATTTTTTCATTTTGAAGTTTAGCAAGTTTAATTGCCTTTTTGCACGCATTATTTGCTTTCTTATATCTTTTATAAGATGCATCTGATTTGTCTGATTTAAATGCTTTAAATGCCCTTTTCTTATTTTTAATCTCTTGTTTTACTTCTCTACTAAGCCACATTGGTTTTAATTTGTTTCTTTTATACTTATTTCCCAATGGTACATACGGAGAAATGTACCTTTCTAATATTTGTTGGAAGATGATCCATTTATCCTCAGTGTTCTTTTCACTAAAGAGTTTATGCCAGTCAATATATTGTAAAGCTTCCCTTATCTTATTGAAATTGGCCTTTTTAAAATTATATGTTTTAGTATACCCCATGTGCTTTTGTTTTTTTTGAGTTTATTTCAAAGGACACTATATTGTGATCACTATTTCCCAAGTGCTCACCTACTTGAATGTTGGTCAAAAGATCAACGTTGTTTGTTAAAACCAGGTCCAGACAAGCGTCCATTCTAGTTGGTGCTTGTACAAGTTGTGACATGAAGTTGTCATTTAACACGTTTAAAAACCTAATTCCCTTTGCTGAGCTACTAGTCCCTATGTCCCAATTTATGTCTGGGTAATTAAAATCTCCAATAATTAAAGTGTTACCAAGATTTGCAGCTTTCTCAATTTGCTCAAACAGCTGTTGTTCCTCGTCAATATTAACATTAGGCGGTTTATAACATATCCCAACCAATAGTTGGTTTCCCTTCTTTTCCCCCAAGCAGATATTTACCCATAAAGCTTCCACATTTTCCTCATCGCATTCAATTTGCTTAAGATTTGGCTTTAAATCATGGTTGACATACAAACATACCCCACCACCCTTCTTGTTTTTCCTATCCTTCCTAAATAATGTGTACCCATTTAAGTTAACTGCCCAGTCATGTGTCTCATCCCACCATGTTTCAGTTATGCCTATTATATCATATTGTTTAGTGTATGCTAATGCCTCTAGTTCCCCCATTTTGTTATTTAGGCTCCTTGCATTAGTAAGCATACATTTAATATCAATACCAGGGTTCATCTTGACAAAGAAGAGGATCCTGACCCGACGTGTGTTTGTCAGCTTGGACCCCAAGATTTCCATCGAGAAGGTGTGGTACCAGATGCACCTCCAAAGAGCACAGGACCGTGTGCGAAACATCTTGGAGCAAGCCTGGAAACCATTTGTATCCAGTACTATTTCGATGAGCAACCGAAACAAAAGGTTCCTCACCGCTATAATTGTTGCATTAGTTTGTGCCACTGTCGGTGCAGTTGTCGCAACTGGAATGTCTGCAGCCAACTCTATTACTGTCCAAAAGCTGGATATGGAAATCTATGCGCTAAAGCAACACATTAACGATATTCATCAGGTGATAAAACAGCAAAGAACACTTCTCCAAGACGTGTTAACTATTGTGCAAGACACAGTTGTTACAACAAATTTGCATTCGGAGTTAATTGCCAAATCCACTGAGTTGCACCAAAGTCATGACTTATTTAAGCATGAACTTCTATTTCTGCATGACCCAATATTGTTCCACACACTTGCTTATCTTGACAAAGTGCAAACTGCAATGATCGAATTGGCAGGGGGACGCATACCTCTGTATTTTGTATCCAAGGATATTGTTCATGCGATGCTTGCCAATGTGGATGGAGAAACAATTGAGCCTATGCAATTAAATCTGGCCTTTGAGATGGGGAGCGCTATACCTCTCTTAATTGACCCGGAACGTATGGAGATTTGCTTTTTATTGGCCATACCATATGTAATTCCCAAAAACATTTTTCAAATTAAAACAATTTACGTCGGTACATGGAAGGAAAATATCCATGTAAAAGTCCAAACCCCAGATGTTTTGGCTTTTCAACCGTGGATACCAGATTGGTATTCAATACCCATTTTGAATGACTGTGAAAAATTCAAAGACAATAACTTCCATGTAATGGAAAACCTTTTGTGTACGATTCTACCAATGCTTTGTGTGGGATCGAGTACCTTAAACATGGCTCTGAAACATGTCAAGTAACTATGTCAAAAGCCGACAGTAATGCGTTAGTACATGCTATCTTAGTAAAAGATAAATGGTTGGTAAGCACGTGTCTTAAAAACATGAGTGTTTTTCGCAGGGACCAGGTGACTAATAAAGTAATTGCCTTACCAGCACCTGTATCACTGATCAAGGTACCCCACGACTCTCGTATCACCATCGGTGACGTTACGCTATACCCAGTGTACACTGACGTCATCGAAAGTGCTATTGAGATGGTGGATCCCTTCCAGAATCTAGATATACCTCTAGATCCTAATCTAAAGTTCTTGCTGGACCATAAGCCCAACCACACTATCCAAATGTCAATCAGGAAATATAACATTTCTGTGGACACAATTAAATACTCTGAGCTAGATACTGACCTTATTCCTCATGTTGACTGGTTCATCCATGTTAAGATTGTTATTAGGTGTGCTATGATAATAATGATATTATGGTTGATTGTACTAAGTGTAACGTTCAAAACTCTTACAGGTACAAAAATATACAAAAATGTTTATTCCACGCACAGGCCTACGTTATAAATGATGTGACTGCACAATATGTCTGGTAACTTCCGTAGTGCTTATTCATAAGCTAACTTATTGTTTTGCTATGAAATGCACTAAAGGGGGGTTATGTCAGGGTATTTATATCGGCAGACATTTTGTGCTATGATAGAAATTAAAATGTATATTGTCAGAGTCACTCTGAACAGAGCAGACTCCATTTTGTTATTTTAAAGTTAACAAAAGACACAAGATTTCTTCTGTAAAACTAACCACTTTGCCAGAAGCTAAGGAATGCTTAGTATATACAAACAAAATTGATAAGAAATGAGAACGGGGGATGGACAAACTGTCTAAATGCTAATGGAATATAATTAATTCTAAAACCAGACATTTGTGACAGAGAAGATTAAATAATTTAATTTTACTTTCGATATTGTATAAGATTCCCATTGTAAGAGAAAGGTGAAACTTAGTTTACGAACTGTCATATTAGAAATTATAGCAGAATTTGCCAGACACATAGTCTAAAGAAAGCCCAAAGAAACTCTTTGAACTGACAGAAAACATAAGTTATAGACAACCATAAAGATAAGGTAAATAATGTCAGAATAGCCACCAGGAAAAGTTAACTCTTGGATTCCTGGATAGGAATGTTTAGTGGGACGAGACTGCCCTCTATAGACCAAATACTTAAATTGCTATCTGGAAGGTAACCACACCTCCAGTCTTCTATTGGTCTATCACCTAGTGAATGTTCCCTTTAAAAAGTTAAGACAAAGGGAAGAGAGAGGTATGCAAAGGAAGCAAAGAAGCAAAGAGGTGAGCATTCGGGGGCAATGCAGAGAAATCCATGATAGATATCCACTCCAGGGCACTCAGAATTTCTTACACACCAATCACACATCCATTCCTTAGACTACCTACTCATCTGATGAGAATGTCTACTCAACTGGTAATTATACTGGTTTAGTTGAATTAATCTAAGTTAATTAAAGTTTTCTAATAGCATGATATATGACTGGATAAATCACGATCAGATTTCGATATTTAGAAATCTTAGTTACTAAAGAATATATAATTAAGCATTCTATTCTACAGATGGAAAGGAATAATTATATATATTAATGTGACATATCACATGTTAGCATATCGTGATATTTATCCAGGTGTATTGATTTGCCCTAAGATAAAATATCTGTTTAGGCAAGTTAAGATTCTGCTTATAGAACATGGTAGATTACTCTTATTGGATGGTTCCAGGAAATGACTAATGAGCTGGTTTAAATGTTATTTTATTTAAAATTACATGAGAATAGATCTTAATTACCTAGGAGGTCTAGCCAGCATTGAAAGGGAGGGTTATTCTAACTGTTAGCTAAGTTGTATGGTCTCAAGCTGCAAGCTCTGTGTGTGTAAGTTTCACTTTCATTTCTCTGTGAAGTACCGTCATAAATCTTCTCTTGACAGCTAATGTTGTAGGTTATTTACTGTGTTAGCCAGTGGAATGTATTGCCATTTGTATTGCATACTCATGTTATACTGAATATTCATTGATTATTATCACGCATGTTACATATTATTATTATTTAATTTGTCACAATAAATTGTAACAAATTGTGATTTTATTTATATGGAATACATTTCACTTACACGATAACAATCTTTGGGATCTGAGAATTCAAATAGTGTGCAATTCTCTACTGTTTACTATTATCATCCCATAAATATACCCACAAATGGCAGTAGGCTTGGCATGCAGACATTCTGGCACAGACAGCACAGGTCAGATCAATGGGGCACAGACAAAGCAGGTCAATCAATGCGGCACAGGCAAAGCAGGCCAATCAGTAAGGCACAGACAAAGCCGGCCAAGTCCTGGGGCACAGACAAGTCAGGACCTTCAGAGATGTACAGGTGAGGAACTGTGCATTCCATTCTTCCGATAAAATGTACCTTTCGCTCTTCAGATAAGATGTACATAACACTTCTTCAGATTAATAGCACATAACACACTTCTGTGTAACTGTAATTAACACACTTCTGTGTAATTGTAATTAACTCTTCTGTGTAACTGTTCGTAACCTTCTTCTGTGTGACTGTACATAACACTCTTCTGTGCAGCCATACATAACATCCTTCTGTGTAAACATACAATACGTTCTTCTGTGTAACCGTACCTAACGCTCTTCTGTGTAACTGTACATAACACTCTTCTGTGTAACCGTACGTACATAACACTCTTCTGTGTAACTGTACATAACATTCTTCTGTGTAACCGTACATACATAACACTCTTCTGTGTAACTGTACATAGCATTATTCTGTGTAACTGCACATAGTATATTACTGTGTAACTGTACATAGCCTTCTCCTGTGTAACTGTACATAGCATTCTTCTGTGCAACTGTACATAGCATTCTTCTGTGTAACTGTACATATCATTCTTCTGTGCAACTGTACATAGTATATTACTGTGTAACTGCACATAGCCTTCTCCTGTGCAACTGTACATAGCATTCTCTGTGTAACTGTACATAGCATTCTTCTGTGTAACTGTACATAGTATATTACTGTGTAACTGTACATAGCCTTCTACTGTGTAACTGTACATAGCATTCTTCTGTGTGACTTTACCTAGCATTCTTCTGTGTAACTGTAGATAATGCACTTCAGTTAAATAGTGCCTGACACTCCATAAATAGTGAACTTGCATATTGAGTACACCTCTAATCAGGGAACTCACCAACTGAGTTACCTCACAAGAGGTGCTCCATTGGTCAATATGATAAAACAGAGCGCTGCAAGCAATCATCTGAACAAACAAAAAGGGGGGGGATGAGTATAAGTGGTAACACTGACAGCTGTGCCTGTAACCCTTGAGGGGTTGTGCATAGCTCTATATAGTAAGCCTGTGATCTATACCATCCACTATGGTCCCCAGTAGCCTAACCTGCCAGCCACATGGGGCACAAAGCCAGGACAGCCTGAGGGTGCAATGCGCCCAAGTCATAGCTGAGTCCCAGTCAAAGCTACAGCACATGTGCCTCCCATCGACGGAACTAATGCGGTAAGTCTGGAAACTGGTAACCCCCCCACCCACACCCTGGGAGCAGTTATACCGCAAGCAGAAGCGTGGGTCGGGTGGGGGGTGGAAGCAGAGGATCTCGCTCGGCGGATGGAGCCGGCGGGCGGGATTCAACACGTGGGACCACCAGAGTCTTACTCCGGGGTCCCGGCGGTCGGCAACGGAAAGCGGTCAGAGGACCGCTTTTCCGACGGCCGTAACGTGAAGGGGGCAAAGCCACCCTGAAAAGGTAGAGGGAGAGAGGGAAAAAAGGAAACCCCCCAAAACCCGAGAAAAAAACGATCCCCAGACAGGGGGGCCCAAAACAGGAAAATGCAGAAAAGTCATAAGAGAAAATACATCCCTACAGCAAAAAAGTAGGGACAGAAAAATACAATCTAAATAAATAAATCATAATGGCAGTAGGAAGGTAAACACATTATAAACAAATAAATCCCTGCAGCCATAAGAAAGTAGATGCAGAAAAACACAGTAAATAAATCAATCACTAGAGCACTAAGAAGGTAGATGTAGAAAATACAGTATAGCTAAATAAATCAATCACTAGAGCACTAAGTAGGTAGATGCAAAAATACCCTCTGAACAAATAAATCAATACAGTAACATATATATATATATATATATATATATATATATATATATAGTAAAATACTCTGACCTGTACTGACTGCGGAGCAGCAAAGAAAGAGGAAATAGTTAGTTGGGAGAAGCCTTTTATAGATTCCTGATTTTTTTTGTCTCTGGTGTTTTTATCTCTATGTTAATGTGCTGCTGTGGAGTTCTAGTAAAGAGAGACTTAAGCAAATATGAAGCCTCCTGTCATGCTATAAAATTATTATTATATTATTTCAAGTTATAGTTGCTAAAAGTGGTTCTACAAGCTATTGATTCATAACGTATACTTAGTTTTGCACACTAATTGAATCATAAAGTATACATAGTTTTTCACACATGGCTTCTCCATTTTGGTTTTATTTTTGATAAATAATGACACTGTGTAATATGTAATGTGTTGTTCTTCGTCGTGATGTATTTAGCTCATTTTAGGACCTTCTAAGGAATAGGTGATTGTTATTATATCTTGATATGTAAAACCATAGAATTTAAAGATGGTGTACTTTCTTCTTCCCTTGACTGTATACAGGGCCGGACTGGGAGAAAAATTCGGCCCGGGCATGTTTTTATCACAGCGGCCCACGAAGAAGGGGGCGGGGCAGAGAGGGTGTGTTTCGTCATCACCAATGACAAACACGCCCCCTCTCAAAGTGAGCATATTGGTTCAATGCTCTTCCAGGGCAGACCATGCGCAGAGCTCTGCTAAAGAGCTCTAGCATGAGAAAAAAAAAGCGATGTATTTGTTCTGCACAGTGCAAGCAAATTTAATAACATGCTTGCACTGTGTTTCCTTGCAATTTGTCTCTGGTGTCTCTATAAATGGATACCAGGAGACAAAAGGGCCAGGAAAGAGTATTGTGCATGTGTTTGGAGCCTGTTTGTGGTATTGTGTGTGTGTGTAGAGTGAGCTGATTGTGGTGTGGTATTGTGTAACAAGGTCGGTTTTAGTAGTGTTGTGTTTTTGGTGTAATGTAATGCATATATGGCTAGGAGCTGTAGAGAATGTGTGTATAGGGGATGTAGTAAGTGTGTGCATACAGGCTATAGTGTGTGTGTGTATATAGGTGATGTAGTGTTTGTAGGGGTTGTAGAGAGTGTGTGTTTCGGGGTGTAGTATGTGTTTGTTTACAATGAATCTAGTGTGTTTATAAGGGATCCAGAGTGTGTATTTCAGGAATGTAGTGTGTGTGTGTAGATGGCGCAGTCTGTGTGTATACAGGAGTCTAGTGTGTGTTTGAAGGACCCAGAATGTGTAGGAGATCTAATGAGTGTGTGTATATAAGGATTCAGAGTGTATAAAGGGATCTAGTGTGCGTATATTATCCAGAGTTGGGTAAGAGATCTAGTGTGTGTCTGGAACGTAATGTGTTTAGGAGTGCAGTATGTGTGTGAGGGGTGCTGCAGTGTGTGTGTGTGTGTGTGTGTATGCATGTATATATATATATATATATATATATATATATATATATATATATATATGAGAACAAACATGGGGGATGGTTGCACTCACCTGAACATGCTTAAATGGGGTGCTGCTGGGGGCCATATTATACAATAAACAATACACAAGATCCAGCACACTCTCCTATCTACTAAACAGCAACTTCAATGTTGACAGATTTTATTAGTTTTTAAAAGTTTTTTTTAAAAACACCTAATCTAGGCAAAAAAAAATAATGGGGATTTAGTTACATTATATGATCATACATTGCATAAGCCTGCCACAACGTCAATGTACCCCATCTTTGGCAGGTCCTGCTCTCACAGCCTAATGTCTGTTCTTATGAGATTAACCCACTTACTTGGGAAAAAATTCCATCTGAGGCTCTCTGCAGTACAAGGCTAAATAGGGACCTGAGATGAGGCACCTGTAACAGGCGCTGGATCTTGTGTATTGTTTATTGTATAATATGGCCCCCAGCAGCACCCCATTTAAGCATGTTCAGGTGAGTGCAACCATCCCCCATGTTTCATATATATATATATATATATATTTGGGAGTCTAGCCAACTCCTTGGTTTTGCACCCCTCCCTGTTACAGGTGCCTCATCTCAGGTCCCTATTTAGCCTTGTACTGCAGAGAGCCTCAGATGGAATTTTTTCCCAAGTAAGTGGGTTAATATCATAAGAGCAGACATTAGGCTGTGAGAGTAGGACCTGCCAAAGATGGGGTACATTGACGTTGTGGCAGGCTTATGCAATGTATGATCATATAATGTAACTAAATCCCCATTATTTTTTTTTTGCCTAGATTAGGTGTTTTTAAAAAAACTTTTAAAAACTAATAAAATCTGTCAACATTGAAGTTGCTGTTTAGTAGATAGGAGAGTGCGCTGGATCTTGTGTATTGTTTATTATATATATATATATATATAATATAAATATGTTTGGAAGTATGTGTTTGGTGCAGTGGGTGTCTGTGAGGGATGTAGTGTGTATGTGAAGGGTGCAGTATATGTGTGTGATGGGTGCTGTGAGGGGTGATGTGAGGGTGCTGTGTGTGATGGGTTCTGTGTATGATGCGTGTAAGGGTGCTGGGTGTGAGAGTGCTGTGTGTGACGGGTGTGAGGGTGCTGTGTGTGACGGGTGTGAGGGTGCTGTGTGTGACGTGTGTGAGTGATGTGTGTGAGAGTGCTATGTGTGATGTGTGTGAGAGTGCTATGTGTGATGTGTGTGAGAGTGCTATGTGTGATGTGTGTGAGAGTGGGGTGTGAGAGTGCTGTGTGTGATGGGGTGTGAGAGTGCTGTGTGTGATGGGGTGTGAGAGTGCTGTGTGTGATGGGGTGTGAGAGTGCTGTGTGTGATGGGTGTGAGAGTGCTATATATATATATCCATTTATAGACACCAGAGACAAATTGCAAGGAAACACAGTGCAAGCATGTTATTAAATTTGCTTGCACTGTGCAGAACAAATACATGGCTTTTTTTCTCCCAGTCCGGCCCTGTGTGTGATTGTGCTGTGGGTGTGTTTGGGGGGTAAAAAAATAAAAATAAAATTAAGCAGTTATAATGCCCCCACCTCCCTTCTTACCTTTAGCCTGGGAGGGGGGGACCGGCATTGTGGTATCTGGGAGGAGGGTTCAGGCACTCTTTCAACCCTGGCGGTCCAGTGGTAAGTGAACTCTAGCCTGCAAGGCTAGAGTTCACTTTCGCGAGATCCCATCGTTGCCATGGCAACGCGCCGGATCTCGCGAGAGGAACCCGGCGGAGCTGCAAGTTAGAGCCCCGCCGGGTCCTCTCCCTCCCCAGCCGCAGGTCTATTCAAGTGGGCCGGTGAGGGAGATCGCTGATCTCCCCACTGGCCGTCCATGGAATACTGCAGGGCCGGTGCTCGGATAGTGCCGGCCCTGCATAGACCGGCAGGGGAGATCCTGGGACCTCCCCTGCCGGCCTCGGCCCATGGCCACCGCGGCCCACCGGGCATTTGTCCGGTGTGCCCAATGGCCAGTCCGGGCTTGACTGTATATACTATATAATGTGTCTGCTTGTACCTTTTAAAAATTCTTTGCTTCAGTATTCCATTATGGGGAAGCAGTGGATTAGACAGAGCACACTTAGGTGTCTTTTTTTCCCTGCTCTTTTAACTGCCCAAATTCCTTTCCCAATTTTTTTTTTTTTTTTTTTAAACAATGAAATTCTCACGAGTATGGCCAAAATTCTGCCGTCACAGAAAACAGAAATCAAACAAGGTAGGGCACAGGTAAAACACATGTTGTCCCTGTGCACAAGTTTAACCTCCTCCCAATGCTAGACGGAAAATTTCCATCAATTACTAAAGTTAACCCAGATCGCTGCGATCGATAACGGTGTTAATGCTCCTCAGGTCTGCCTTGGTATTCGAGGCAGTCCAGGAGCACATGATCGTGTTCCTGATCCGCCTTCCTGCTCTTCCACGTTCTATGTTCAGTATTTTACTGTGATATTATTTATTTATATTTTTACCGCTGACGGTTAACTTTTATTTATTTTTTACCCTCAGGGGTTACATTTTATTAATTTTATTAATGAATTTAAATATTTTAAAATTATATATTCAGCTAGCTGGGGTGAGTGGTAGTTAGTGGGGAATTGGGGAATTGGGGAATTTGATGTTAGGCAAGCTAGGGATTAACGGTAAAGTTTAAAAAAGCTTTAAAAAGTAAAAAAAAAACTTTAAAATATGTTTTAATAGCATTTAAAACAAGTAAAAATATATCACCACCCTTTACCCAGTCCTAATGAAAATTAACCCCTTCCTTGCCAGTTGATTACTGCCTGCAGTGATCAAAATACAGATCACAGTATTATGAGAGCTAACTTTCATTTCTTTTTTTAACCCTCAGAGGTTCAATTTATTTCCTTAATTAATTTAAATATTTTAAAATTATATATTTTGCAAGCTGGGGTGGGTGGGAGTTATGGGAAATTGGGGAATTTACTGTTAGTGCTGCTTACTGCTAGTTAGGAGTTAACAGTAAAAAAAAGTATAAAAAAAGGTTTTGGAAAGTTTAAAAAATTTAATAAATAAAAAAAAGTTTATAATCAAGTTTTAAAAAGTAAAAAAAGTTTTAAAAAGGAAAAAATACATAAAAAAAATACTCATTACCACTATACCTGGAACAAACTAGCAAAAAAACAATGTCATGCTAAGGTTCAAAATATGCCTTTTGAAATAACCCAGGGTGTATTCTTTAAAAATAGTATGCGTATGTGGGGTAGTTTGAATAACAAACCAGCTAATCTACTCCAAAATGGAACATGGACACAGCGTAAAACTTCAAAGTTAGAAAAAAACTGAATGGCTGCATCGCAAATGTGCCCCTTCAACATTCACATATACCTGGCAAAGGTACATACGGGGGTATTCCTATACTAAGACGGCATAGCTGAGCAACCTAGGAAGTGTTATACTGCCATAGCACACATAACGTTTGCAAAATATACAGTAGTAGCTCTATGTGTGGGTGAAATATGCAGAAAATTACCACTACACTTGGAACAAAATAGGGAAAAAATGGTCCACGCTAAGGTTCAATAATATGCCTTTTGAATTACCCCGGGGTGTATTCTTTAGTAATTAGTTTGTGTTTCTCGGGTAGTTTGAATAACCAACCAGCTAAACAACTCCAAAATGGAACATGGGCACAGCGTAAAACTTAAAAATTAGAAAAAAACTGAATGGCTGCGTCTCAAATGTGCCCCTTCAACATCCACATATACCTGTCAAAGGTACATATTGTTGTACTCAGACGACATAGCTGAGCAACATTTGAAATATTATACAGCCGTAGCACACATAAGATTTGCAAAATAAACTGTGCAAACTCTATTTGTGTGTCAAAGAGAAAAAATGCTTATTACCACTACACATGGTACCTGCTAGCGGAAAAATGATCCTGTGGCGAAACCAACTTCGCCACTGTGAACTGGAGAAGCCTGGTTGCTCGCCTGCTGCCTTTAGATTATGAACCGGCAGCTAAAGGGTTAATTTTGCTGTGCAGACGGATTTATTTCTCCCTTTCTGCACAGCAGTTCGGTAGATTCCATCTACCGAACAAACAGCCGTTTACCAACCTCCCCAGAGCCGTGGGAAGCTGGCCGGCGTTGTTAATGGGCCACCCAGAAGCTGGCGTGTGCCTCCTATTGACCTCCCTGAAGCCGCAGTTAACCGCGGCTTAACAAGCGTGTGCCGGCAATTGACAACCCAGTAGCTGCGGGTTAACCGCAGCCTAATTGATTGTGACTAGGTGGTCGCAGTTACCCTCAGCCGCCACACGATGGCGGTGTTCTGGAGCTCCCCGGGCAGCCAGCGCTTGTCTGCCCGGCTTTCATGCACCAAACCCGGACACTTTTACGTGCAGGCACCGCTGAACCTCCAACCCCTGGTTCTATTCGTATGGATTGGGCGAATGCATGTAAATTCGGTAGTTTGTTTTATGTGAATGCTTTAACCCAGATAGCAATGCCGTGGAGCCTGTTCATGTAATTAAAGACTTTGGCTCCATGGCAATTAAACTGTATTCGTGTGGTCTGAGTGCCATTCACCTAATAATGTGCACTCAGACCTGAGCTATCTGGGGATATGTTAAATGTGTATATTTACTGTACCCTTTGTCCTATTGTATATTTTAAAGTGATATACTGTTTCTGTGTCACCACGTGCATAATGGAGTCTTGCCTTTGTCCTGGGAGATAATTGAATTACTTCTCTGATTATCAACAGGACAGAGGGGAGGAAGCCAGGATGCATTGTGGGAAAGTCTTGTGGCTGTGTGTACTAAAATGATACATGTCTGTCTGTTGTTTCAGTCTCCCATTTGGTCCCTTAGGGGAGTGTCCACCAGGTGGGATACCTGCATAAATACTGGGCAGGTAGCCCTCAGTAAAACAGATTCCTCTTGACCCTCAAAACGAAGTGTCGTCTTATTGGGGGAATTGGATTGTATGCTGACTGCCAGGAGTGTAAGCGGATTGTATGCTTTTCCTGTTCAGCTATTCCAGGGTTCGTGTGTTTCCAGTTCGGGAGTTGGAAGATTCGTACAGTTTGCAGTTCGGGAGATTGGTGCTTGCAGCAGCTGCTGGTCTATGGAAAAGGGGATTATCGCCTAAACGGTTTTTAACCCCTTGTCTGCTGAAACGGTCCGCAACAGATCCCATGCCAATGTTCAAAATATGTCTTTTGAAATACCCTGGGATGTCTTGTTTAAGAAATTGTATGCCTTTATGGGGTAGTTGGAATATATATAATATATAGCCTACTAAAATACTCCAAAATGGGATTTGGACACAGCTTATAAATTCAAAGTTTGAAAAAAACTGGCTGAAAAAAATGGCTGTGTCTCATATGTGCCCTTCAGGACATGTGCAAGGAATTTTGCTGCCCTAGGCAAAAAAATAAATTGCTGCCCCATTTGTTCCATACACTCATGTAGACTGACATACACTGACCAAAGCAGACTGGCGCACACGCACTGAACAATGCAGATTGATGCACACACACACTGATGAATGCAGACTGATGCGCACATACACACTGTCTCATGCAGACACACATAGTGGCCCATGCAAACACACACTGACACATACAGGCACACGCTGACCCATGAAGACACACTCGGACCTATTCAGACACACACTGACCCATGAACACACATACAGACACACACTGACCCATGCAGACACACACTGATGCATACAGACAAACACTGACCCAAACAGACAAACACTGACCCATACAGAAAAACACAATGCAAAAATACACTGACCCATAAAAGCAAACACTGACCCATACAGACACACACTGACCCATGCAGACATACACTAACCCATACAGACACACACTGTCCCATAAAGACAAACACTGACCCATACAGACACACACTGACCCATACAGACAAACACTTACCCGTACAGACACACACTGACCCATACAGACAAACACTGACCCATACAGACTGACATGCACAAACACAAATTCTTCAAAAAAACACATTGTGATGTCCAATTGACCCAGTGACCTTTTTCATATTTGATTGCTTATCATGTGTTCCTTGCAGCTTCACTGCACCTGACTGCCTTCACTCCGTCTCAGCCCTGCTATGCTCCATTACACTTGTCCCCACGTACAGGACAAGGGGCGGGAGCGAGAAATTGAAGCGCCCTTGCACTATTGCGGCAATGGGAGTCCTTGTGGTTGGCATGGCTGAGCAGGCTGAAGTGGATACTGCCGGACCAGTGTTACCTAAGCACAAGTCAGCAGCCCTGTAAGTGCTCCCCAGCACCCGATAACATGACCTGCGGCATGATTTATATTATTTCTCCAATATTATTGATCTGCCAAATGAGCAGAGCAGAGCAGAAAAGCTCCTGCCCTTTTTAAGCAGCACCCTAGGCGGCCGCTTAGTTGCCCTATAGGAAGCGCCGGCCCTGGTGCCCTTTCAATGTCCACATATACCTGGTAAAGGTTCATACGAGGGTATTGCTGTACTCAGATGGAATAGCTGAGAAACATATGACATATTATAAAGCCATAATACACATAAGGTTTGCAAAATATACTGTGCAAACTCACTTTGTGTGTCAAAAAGGCAGAAAAAATGCTTATTACCACTACACTTGGTACAAGCTAGCAGAACAGTTATCCCACACTAAGGTTCAAAATATGCCTTTTAAAATACCCTGGGATGTCTTCTTTATGCCTGTATGGTGTAGTTGGAATATGTAAGAAAGAAGACACAACATCCAGTGGAAGAAAATAAATGAATAAAATCTTACACTAGAGTTGGCGAGGTTGCAGGGTATAAGGGCATAACCCAATGAGTATAATATAGAAACGAAGAGACTGAGAAAGGGATAACAGAGAGGTCCTCCCTATCATCAGTCCCTATACCCCAGGACAAAAGTGTTCATAATCATGGCTTAAAAAATTGCCAGTATAGAACATTAATGAAATATGTAAAATAATACATTTTTATTAACCCCTTCTAGGGAAGATAGTGAACAAACTAAATAAATAATAAAAGTGTATATACAGTGAAGAAGAATAAAAATTAGAAATCGTCTGTAGCACAACACACCTTATTATCACAGTAATTTGTGACAAAATCTCAGCGGCTAAAATAGCTATCGGTGTGTATATTGTGAGAGCGTAACAATCTCCCTGATTTGTATCACTAAAGTAGCAAAATAGTTAAGGGGGGGAGGGGGGGAGGGGGGGAGGAGGAAGGGATCTGCAGCTCAGAGGTTGTGTTGGTAGAGACAATATGTTGAACGGAACAACACCCTCAGATTAGCATCAGATCATCAAAGTGGTATGAATTGGTGCTAGAATTACAGGCTCAAAACTTTACAACCCAAGGGATTAAATGAAGGATTTTCATTTGCACCATTCATTTAATAGATCAAGGTACCCCTTTTGGGTTGTCTTCAGCCTGGGGGTAAGACGGGAGGATATTTACCTCACTATTATACCGACTATTTGATCCATTTATATGATCACTATCTGGATACTTTGATAAATGATCAATATTCAGGGTCAATTTATCATCTACATTATGTCTACCAGCTGACTCCTCAGGGATCTAACAGTTTGTTAGAGAACCCACAAACTTAGTGATCAGTTTATATAACACATTATCTAACACCTCGTTAGAGAACCCACAAACTTAGGGATCAGTTTATAACACCCAATCCCTTGAAGTAATTCCGATGGTGCACTCTTCACTAACAAAATTCCCTGGGTTGCATCTGTATATATATCAACTTTTTCACTTCATTACTCTATGTTACTTTATTCATGTTTTGAATATCTCTGCTCTTCTTCGATTGTTAGCCAACTTATTTTCTTCTGCATTTTATCTATTATCCACCATATGTCTATATACTGCCCTGCAGTACTTGCTCAATCTTTCGCTTGAAATATGGTATTTTTTACTTATGTCCCTGTTCAGGGACTATCTTTAGCATCCATCCGGATATCTGGCGAGCATAGGGTTAACTTTCTAGCTATCCCCTTGCCGGATGGCTGCACATGCCACTCAACCATCCATTCCCCGCCCACCGACCAACGCTGCTCGTTCAGCGATGATGACGTCGGGTTCTCTATGGGCGGAGCCTAGGGGGTTTAAATTGTGGCGGGCTTACTCACTCCGGTAAGCTCTTGACAAAGGCGCCACGCCAGCGCCGAAACGCGCGGTGAGTTATTACCGGGACCACTTCGGTCTGATTTATTACCGGGACCACTTGGTTCAGAATCAGAATAGACTAGAAGTCTGAGTTATTACCGGGACCACTTGGTCCAGAATCAGATTAGACTAGAAATCTGTCTGTAAAGTAGATTAGGTATCTATTTGTTATACGCTCATTAGGAAAGGATTTCCTCCTCTATATACTACTATTTTTTAATGGTTGTATCGGGGTCTCCAGCTACTTTAGCAATCAGACTCCTTACCAGCACCAAGATAGAAACTTGTGTATGAGTTGTGTGTGTGCTTTTTTCCTGCAGAGTTAGGTCTAAGATTAGGTCTACTATATTTCTAATCAAGCAAACACCTAGACCTCCCATTAGTACCTAGGACGAGAGTTGTGACAGTTGTGTATGAACAGCATACCCTGAATGACGGAACATTAGGAGCTGACGGTTTTTCAGACTATCTCGTGACTCCAGTTCCCTTTCATGGGATGCGGAGCTTTCTCTCTAAATCACAGCCTACTGTTCATTGTCAATGGGGGTTCGATGTATTTGACTCACACCCCATACACAGGGGGAAGCTCTTTTATTAAGGGGTCGCTTGGTCATTCTAGCACCAATTCATACCACTTTGATGATCTGATGCTAATCTGAGGGTGTTGTTCCGTTCAACATATTGTCTCTACCAACACAACCTCTGAGCTGCAGATCCCTTCCTCCTCCCCCCCTCCCCCCCTCCCCCCCTTAACTATTTTGCTACTTTAGTGATACAAATCAGGGAGATTGTTACGCTCTCACAATATACACACCGATAGCTATTTTAGCCGCTGAGATTTTGTCACAAATTACTGTGATAATAAGGTGTGTTTGCGCTACAGACGATTTCTATTTTTCACACTTGCTACTTTAGTGACACAAATCAGGGAGATTGTTACGATCTCACAATATACACATCGATAGCTATTTTAGCCGCTGAAATTTTGTCACAAATTACTGTGATAATAAGGTGTGTTGTGCTACAGACGATTTCTAATTTTTATACTTCTTCACTGTATATACACTTTTATTATTTATTTTGTTTGTTCACTGTCTTCCCTAGAAGGGGTTAATAAAAATTTATTATTTTACATATTTCATTAATGTTCTATACTGGCAATTTTTTAAGCCATGATTATGAACACTTTTGTCCTGGGGTATAGGGACTGATGATAGGGAGGACCTCTCTGTTATCCCTTTCTCAGTCTCTTCGTTTCTATAGTTGGAATATGTAGCCTGCTAAAGTGCTCCAAAGTGGGACATGGACGCATCAAAACCCTCTGGAAAACCCACTTAAAAACCTGAACTTGTCACGTCTTTTTTACTGCACTGTAACCTCACAAAATACATTTTGCATATTGTTTTACTCAAAAGTAGTGATGTCGCGAACACAAAATTTTCGGTTCGTGAACGGCGAACGGGAACTTTCGCGAACCGGCGAACCGGGCGAACCGCCTTTGACTTCAATGGGCAGGTGAATTTTAAAACCCACAGGGACTCTTTCTGGCCACAAAAGTTGTTTCAAGGGGACTAACACCTGGACTGTGGCATGCTGGAGGGGGATCCATGGCAAAACTCCCATGGAAAATTACACAGTTGATGCAGAGTCTGGTTTTAATCCATAAAGGGCAGAAATCACCTAACATTCCTAAATCACATTGGATATGGATTGACACCTTGACATATGGATTGACACCTTGACATATGGATTGACACCTGTCCTCAGAGACCCTGATACACACTGACACAGAGCAGAATAGGGATTGTTCCCCCTACATAGGGTCACTTGGCAGATATGGATTGACACCTGTCCTCAGGGACCCTGATACACACTGACACAGAGCAGAATAGGGACATAGGGTCACTTGGCAGGTATGGATTGACACCTGTCCTCAAAGCCCCTGATACACACTGACACAGAGCAGAAGAGAGACTGTTCCCCCTACATAGGGTAGCTGTGCAGATATGGATTGACACCTATCCTAAGGATCCCTGATACACACTGACACAGAGCAGAATAGGGACTGTTCCCCCTACATAGGGTCACTTGGCAGATATGGATTGACACCTGTCCTCAGGGACCCTGATACACACTGACACAGAGCAGAATAGAGACTGTTCCCCCTACATAGGGTGACTTGGCAGATATGGATTGACACCTATCCTAATGATCCCTGATACACACTGACACAGAGCAGAATAGAGACTGTTCCCCCTACATAGGGTAACTTGGCAGGTATGGATTGACAGGAGGATCAATGTGGTCTTCTTTATCCCAGCATATTAACTTTAAGGGAAAGAAGATAAAAGAACATAGTGTACCACTTTAAAATATAGTAAAACACTTTATTGTCTGCACTTACAACATGCAAGAAGGTTAAAAGCCCATCAGATATTGTTGTGAACTTCTTGGTAGATCTCCCAGTCGGAAATGCAGGAAACCAAATTGAAGAAAGCACGAACAAAATAAATTAGAACTCAAATAAAGTCAAAAGTCCGTAAATAAAGTGTTCTTTGCCGCCCTACGCGTTTCGTCCTACGACTTCGTCAGGGGCATCCGGCTGGTGTGATACACTCTGTGTTCTCCCGGTCTTTTAAATATCCGGCCAGAGGGGAAGTCCTTTCTATCCACCAATGAGAATAAGTTCCGCACTCGTGTGAGCGCCTATCGGAAAGTCCGTCTGTTCAACCAATAGGTTGCTCTGTATAATAGTATCTCTCACCTCTCGCGAGAGACCAACCTTCTCACACATCGGTGGAACACAAATGCGTTCCAACGCTTAGGTGGGAGTGGTCTCGCGGAGGATGTGAGCAGCAAAAAAATTCATACGGGAGAAAAGGGGATAAAGGACAAAATTAGTATAAGAACAAAATTAATAAAACCGGGGAAGTTTACAATCATAAAATACTTGAATTAATAAAACTTTAATACAATAAAAAACAGATGCTGTAGATTATATATTAGAAAAGGACCATAAAAACGTACTATGAAAAACGTAAAAATCATACATAGTCTGGTCATAAAAATACACAATCCTACTCTGAATGAACATGTAAATTTATAAAAAACAAACCATATCAAAATCTATGTTCATACCCTCAGGTTGCATAGTACTGAGGGTATGTATCCAAAACCCCTCTCTTTGTCTGAGTCTCAGTAAAAGGTCGCCACCTCTTTGATCTAAAATAACTTTTTCAATGGGGATACAAGAAAAATTGTGGAAACTGAAAAGGGGGCACCTATTACAATGTAAGGGAACTGAATGGGTAGTGATTTTTTTTCTTAATGTTGTTCTTGTGTTCTAAAAATCGAATTTTGACGGGTCTAGTGGTTCTACCCACATATTGAACGCCACATCCACACTTTAAAAGATAAACTATGTTGTTGGTGTTACAAGTAATATGTCCTCTAATTTTGAAAGTTTGGCCGGTCACTGTACTTGTAAAATTCAAGGTTCTTTTTGAGATTTTTTCACAACTTTTGCACGCACCGCATGTAAAGAAACCCTCGTTTTGTTGAACCAGTTCAACTGGTTCAACAAAACGAGGGTTTCTTTACATGCGGTGCGTGCAAAAGTTGTGAAAAAATCTCAAAAAGAACCTTGAATTTTACAAGTACAGTGACCGGCCAAACTTTCAAAATTAGAGGACATATTACTTGTAACACCAACAACATAGTTTATCTTTTAAAGTGTGGATGTGGCGTTCAATATGTGGGTAGAACCACTAGACCCGTCAAAATTCGATTTTTAGAACACAAGAACAACATTAAGAAAAAAATCACTACCCATTCAGTTCCCTTACATTGTAATAGGTGCCCCCTTTTCAGTTTCCACAATTTTTCTTGTATCCCCATTGAAAAAGTTATTTTAGATCAAAGAGGTGGCGACCTTTTACTGAGACTCAGACAAAGAGAGGGGTTTTGGATACATACCCTCAGTACTATGCAACCTGAGGGTATGAACATAGATTTTGATATGGTTTGTTTTTTATAAATTTACATGTTCATTCAGAGTAGGATTGTGTATTTTTATGACCAGACTATGTATGATTTTTACGTTTTTCATAGTACGTTTTTATGGTCCTTTTCTAATATATAATCTACAGCATCTGTTTTTTATTGTATTAAAGTTTTATTAATTCAAGTATTTTATGATTGTAAACTTCCCCGGTTTTATTAATTTTGTTCTTATACTAATTTTGTCCTTTATCCCCTTTTCTCCCGTATGAATTTTTTTGCTGCTCACATCCTCCGCGAGACCACTCCCACCTAAGCGTTGGAACGCATTTGCGTTCCACCGATGTGTGAGAAGGTTGGTCTCTCGCGAGAGGTGAGAGATACTATTATACAGAGCAACCTATTGGTTGAACAGACGGACTTTCCGATAGGCGCTCACACGAGTGCGGAACTTATTCTCATTGGTGGATAGAAAGGACTTCCCCTCTGGCGGGATATTTAAAAGACCGGGAGAACACAGAGTGTATCACACCAGCCGGATGCCCCTGACGAAGTCGTAGGACGAAACGCGTAGGGCGGCAAAGAACACTTTATTTACGGACTTTTGACTTTATTTGAGTTCTAATTTATTTTGTTCGTGCTTTCTTCAATTTGGTTTCCTGCATTTCCGACTGGGAGATCTACCAAGAAGTTCACAACAATATCTGATGGGCTTTTAACCTTCTTGCATGTTGTAAGTGCAGACAATAAAGTGTTTTACTATATTTTAAAGTGGTACACTATGTTCTTTTATCTTCTTTCCCTTAAAGTTAATTTGCTGGGATAAAGAAGACCACATTGATCCTCCTGTCTACATCCAACGTATATATACGGGGAGATTTTTCTATTATATTTTGTGCTTATCTTGAAGATACAGAGGAATCTTCATACTCCCACATATTTTTGGGTATTTATTTTTATTTATTTGTATATATATACCCACTCAAGTTTTATCCACTGGTTTTTGTGTAAAAGGTGTATATTTTGTCTTTAGGTATGGATTGACACCTGTCCTCAGAGACCATGATACACACTGACACAAAGCAGAATAGGGACTGTTCCCCCTACATAGGGTCACATGGCAGATATGGATTGACACCTGTCCTCAGGACCCTTATAAACACTGACACAGAGCAGAATAGGGACTGTTCCTCCTACACAGGGTCACTTGGCAGATATGGATTGACACCTGTCCTAAGGATCCCTGAAACACACTGACACATAGCAGAATAGAGACTGTTCCTCCTACATAGGGTCACTTGGCAGATATGGATTGACACCTGTCCTCAAAGCCCCTGATACACACTGACACAGAGCAGAATAGAGACTGTTCCCCCTACATAGGGTCACTTGGCAGATATGGCGTGGCCGTGGGAGGAGGAGGATGACTTTCACCTCTTCCCCTGTTAGATTCCCGTTGTGCTGTGACATCACCTTTATACGCTATGTAAAGCATACTTTTTAATTTCTTTTGCAAATGCTGCATCCTTTCCGACTTGTAATTCGGTAACATTTCCGCTACTGTCTGCTTATACCGGGGGTCTAGTAGCGTGGACTCGTTCTCCTTTAGGTCATTCTCCTTTAGCCTTTTTATACGAGGGTCCCTCAAAAGGCACAACAGCATGAAAGACCCCATTTGCACAAGGTTGGATGCCGAGCTAATTATTTCCAGTTCCTTCTCCTCATACAGAGCAGAATAGGGACTGTTCCTCCTACATAGGGTAACTTGGCAGATATGGATTGACACCAGTCCTCAGAGACCATGATACACATTGACACAGAGCAGAATAGAGACTGTTCCCCCTACATAGGGTCACTTGGCAGATATGGATTGACACCTCTCCTCAGGGACCCTGATACACACTGACACAGAGCAGAATAGAGACTGTTCCCCCTACATAGGGTCACTTGGCAGATATGGATTGACACCTGTCCTCAGAGACCATGATACACACTGACACAGAGCAGAGTAGAGACTGTTCCCACTACATAGGGTCACTTGGCAGATATGGATTGACACCTGTCCTCAAAGCCCCTGATACACACTGACACAGAGCAGAATAGAGACTGTTCCCCCTACATAGGGTCACTTGGCAGGTATGGATTGACACCTGTCTTCAGGAACCCTGATACACACTGACACAGAGCAGAATAGAGACTGTTCCCCCTACATAGGGTCACTTGGCAGATATGGATTGACACCTGTCCTCAGAGACCATGATACATTCTGACACAGAGCAGAGTAGAGACTGTTCCCACTACATAGGGTCACTTGGCAGATATGGATTGACACCTGTCCTCAAAGCCCCTGATACACACTGACACAGAGCAGAATAGAGACTGTTCCCCCTATATAGGGTCACTTGGCAGATATGGATTGACACCTGTCCTCAGAGACCATGATACACACTGACACAGAACAGAATAGAGACTGTTCCCCCTACATAGGGTCACTTGGCAGCAGGGCCGGTGCAATGATTGTTGCCGCCCTAGGCAAAAGTAAAGTTTGCAGCCCCCCCCCCGTGACATCACAATGCCCCACCTATATGACCTGCCATGTTAACTAACGCTAGTGCTGCAGTGCCGCCGTGTTTACATTAAGCTGCAGTGGTTCTGGGGACTATAGTGTTTCTTTAATGTGAGGTAAATTAGAGATTAGTGCCACGAATAATATCCTAGATTTCCTACTTACAAGCAGATGAGGATGATGATGGGCTCTAGCTGCAGTCTGGCTCCACTGGTCGGGTGTAGAACAGGATCTCTGGAGGCTGTTTGTAACTGTGGTCACAAAAATCAATGTTCTGGGAGAACGGGAAGCAGCTCCATTTTTGGGGGGCCCTTTACACAGCTCAAGGTCTGGGTCCCAGGGTCCACCTTCATGTTCCACCAATGAGTTTGTTCACAGGTGGTGGAGTGTGTAGGGGATGTCCTGATATGTGTGTAAGGAATGCATTGTGTGAATCTGTGTTTGTATGTGTAAGGGCTGCAAGGTGTGTTTCTGTGTATGCAAGGGATGAAGTGTGTGAGTCTGTAAGGGGTGCTTTGAGTGTGTGTAAGGGGTGCATTGAGTGTGTGTAAGGAATGCATTGTGTGTTTCTGTGTGTGTGTAAGGGATGCATTGTGTGTAAGGGTTGCATTGTGTGTGTGTGTGTGTAATGCATTGTGTGTGTAATGCATTGTGTGTTTTTCTGTGTGCGAGGGGTTCATTGTCCTTGTGTGTAAGGGGTGCATTGTGTGTGATTGTGTGTGTGTGTGTGTGATGGATGTCAATCTCTCCCCCCTCACTTGTCACTCTCTTCTCCCCCCCTCCCGTGTTACTCTCATTCCCCCTCCCTCCCCTGTCACTTCCCCCTCCCTGTCAATTTCTCTCTCCCCGTCAATTCCCCTCCCTGTCAATGTCTTCCCCCCTCCCTGTTAGTTTCCCCCCAGTTAGTTTTCCCCCCACCTCCCTGTTAGTTTCTCCCCCCTGTTAGTTTCTTCCCCCCCTGTTAGTTTCTTCCCCCCTCCCTGTTAGTTTCTTTTCCCCCCCTGTTAGTTTATTTCCCCCCCCCCTGTTAGTTTATTTTCCCCCTCCCTGTTAGTTTCTTCCCCCTCTCCCTGTTAGTTTCTTCCCCCTCTCACTGTTAGTTTCTTTCCCCCACCTCCCTGTTAGTTTCTTTCCCCCTCCCTCCCTCCCTGTTTCTTTCTTCCCCCTCCCTCCCTGTTTCTTTCTTCCCCCTCCCCCCTGTTTCTTTCTTCCCCCTCCCTCCCTGTTTCTTTCTTCCCCCTCCCTCCCTTCCTCCCTGTTTCTTTCTTCCCCCTCCCTCTTCCCTGTTTCTTTCTTCCCCCTCCCTCCCTGTTTCTTTCTTCCCCCTCCCTCCCTCCCTGTTTCTTTCTTCCCCCTCCCTCCCTGTTTCTTTCTCCCCCTCCCTCCCTCTCTCCCTGTTTCTTTCTTCCACCTCCCTCCCTCCCTGTTTCTTTATTCCCCCTCCCTGTTTCTTTATTCCCCCTCCCTCCCTCCCTCCCTGTTTCTTTCTTTCCCCCCCTCCCTCCCTGTTAATTTCTTCCCCCTCCCTCTGTTTCTTTCTTCCCCCTCCCTCCCTCCCTGTTTCTTTCTTCCCCTCCCTTCCCTACCTGTGTTGTAGCGTGGCCGAGCTCTGTATGGTCCGCGGGTACAGGGAGCTTTTGTTTCCTGTACCCGGCCGGACTAAAAGGAAGTGAACACTCAGTGTGCACTTCCTGTTAATCCGGCCGGGTACAGGAGACAGATGCTCCCTGTACCGGCGGACCATACAGGGCTCGGCCACGCTACAGTGAGGGAGTGACAGGAGGGAGCGCTGAGCGCTTCCCTCCTGTCAGCCCCTCTCCTCATGCTGCAACCAGGCGGTGCGCCCTCATGGACGCACCAGCCCGGGCAAAGCTGCAGCCGCCTGAGGCTCTCTGCAGAGCGCTCGGGCGGCTGCAGCATTAGGGGGGCGGCGCTCCTGTAGGCGCCCCTTCCCAAGGGGCCCCCTAGGCGCCGGCCCTGCTTGGCAGATATGGATTGACACTTGTCCTCAAAGCCCCTGATACACACTGACACAGAGCAGAATAGGGTCACTTGGCAGGTATGGATTGACACCTGTCCTCAGGGACCCTGATACACACGGACACAGAGCAGAATAGAGACTGTTCCCCCTACATAGGGTCACTTGCAGGCCCGTACTGGCCATCGGGCACACCGGGCAAATGCCCGGTGGGCCGCAATGGCCGTGGGGCCGAGGCTGGCAGGGGAGATCACAGGATCTCCCCTGCCAGCCCCAGCAGGGCCAGCGCTATCCGAGCGCCGACCCTGCTGTGTGACTCCATGGGCCGGTGGGCCGGTTACATGCGGCCGCCAGCTGGGGAGGGAGGGAGGCAGGAGAGAGGACCGTCAGAGCTCTAGCCAGAAGCTCCGCCGGCTCCTCTCGCGAGGTCTGAGCGTTGCCGCGCTTACCGTGGCAACGCTCAGATCTCACGAAAGTGAACTCTAGCCGGCAGGCTAGAGTTCACTCTCACCACTGGACCACCAGGGAAGGCAGCTTGGCCTCCTCCCAGGCAGAACGGCTACCCCCCTCCCAGGCTAAAGGTAAAAAGGGAGGGGGGATATAACTTTTTTTTTTATTATTAATAAAAAAATATTTAAATAAAAAATCACACTAACAGACCCCTCACACACACAGCACCCCCAGACACACACAGCACCCAGACACACACAGCACCCTCAGACACACACAGCACCCTCAGGCACACACAGCACTCCGACACACACAGCACCCCAACACACACAGCACCCAGACACACACAGCGCCCCCAGACACATACAGCGCCCCCAGACACATACAGCACCCACAGACACACACAGCACCTAGACACACACAGCACCCCCATACACACACAGCACCACCAGACACACACAGCACCCTGACACACACACAGCACCTAAACACACACAGCACCCTCAGACAGACAGCACCCTCAGACAGACAGCACCCTCGCTCACACACACACACACACACACACATATATATAAATATATATATATATATATATATATATATATATATAAAATGACCCTCAGTGAGTTAACAGACAAAGAAAATTAGAAACCTAGAATGTGACGGCAGATAAAAACACCCTCAATCACAGCACCCCTCTTACATACACACACACTGCGCCCCTCGCACATAAAAATACATCCAAATATATATATATATATACACACACACACACACACACACTACAGCACCCCTCACACCGCACCACTACACACATTACGCTCCAGATACACGCTAGATCCGTTACCCTTTATGCACTCTTAATCCTCTATACACACACACACACACAATCTCCTATACACACTCTGGGTCCTTTACACACTAGATCTCCTACACACACAAACTGCACCACCTACACATACACACTACATTCCTTGTCAGCAAACACATACAACATTCTCTAAACACACCCTCTCTACAACCCCTACACACACTACGTCACCTATACACACACACACTACAGCCCGTATGCACACACTCGCTACATCCCCTATAACACTATGCCCCCTATACACACACTCTCTACAGCCCCTAGCCACACATATTACACCACAAACACAAATGAAATTGACCTATTTACACAATACCACACCACACTCTACACACACGCAATCCCACAAGCAGGCTCCAAACACATGCACCATACACTTTCCTGGCCCTTTTGTCCTCTGGCATCCCACTTGTGGAGACACCAGAGACAATTTAAAAGCAAACACAGCGCAAGCATGTTATTAAATTTACTTGCGCTGCGCAGAACAAATACAGGGCCTTTTTCTAATGCCAGAGCTCTTCAGCGGGGCTCTGCACATTGAACCAACTTGCTCACTTTGAGAGGGGGCATGCTTGTTATTAGTGATGACAAAACACACCCTCTCTGGCCCCGCCCCCTTCTTAGGGGGGCGCTCTGATTGAAAAATGCCCGGGCCTAATTTTTTTCCCAGTCCGGCCCTGGTCACTTGGCAGATATGGATTGACACCTGTCCTCAGAGACCATGATACACACTAACACAGATCAGAATAGAGACTGTTCCCCCGACATAGGGTCACTTTGCAGATATGGATTGACACCTGTCCACAAAGCCCCTGATACACACTGACACAGAGCAGAAAAGAGACTGTTCCCCCTACATAGGGTCACTTGGCAGGTATGGATTGACACCTGTCCTCAGGGACCCTGATACACACTGACACAGAGCAGAATAGAGACTGTTCCCCTTACATAGGGTCACTTGGCAGATATGGATTGACACCTCTCCTCAGAGACCATGATACACACTGACACAGAGCAGAATAAGGACTGTTCCCCCTACATAGGGTCACTTGGCAGATATAGATTGACACCTATCCTAAGGATCCCTGTTACACACTGACACAGAGCAGAATAGAGACTGTTCCCCCTACATAGGGTCACTTGGCAGATATGGATTGACACCTGTCCTCAGAGACCATGATACACACTGACACAGAGCAGAATAAGGACTGTCCCCCCTACATAGGGTCACTTGGCAGATATGGATTGACACCTATCCTAAGGATCCCTGTTACACACTGACACAGAGCAGAATAGAGACTGTTCCCCCTACATAGGGTCACTTGGCAGATATGGATTGACACCTGTCCTCAAAGCCCCTGATACACACTGACACAGAGCAGAATAGAGACTGTTCCCCCTACATAGGGTCACTTGGCAGATATGGATTGACACCTGTCCTCAGAGCCCCTGACACAGAGCAGAATAGGGATGTGGAATAGTACCTGGGGAGCTGGGGGGGTGCCGTTGATGTGGAGCAAGACACAGCAGCAGAAGAGGACTCAGCCAAGGAGGTTATTTAAGAGGATGGAGTAGGAGGGTAGAGGAGGTGGCAGCAGGCCTGCCTGCAAGTCGTGGCGGTGTCACCAACTCCTCTGCAGAGCCACGCATTCCATGCTTGGCAGCCGTCAGCAGGTTTACCCAATGCGCAGTGTAGGTGATATACCTGCCCTGACCATGCTTTGCAGACCAGGTATCAGTGGTCAGATGGACCCTTGCCCCAACACTGTGTGCCAGACATGCCATTACTTCCTTTTGCACAATCGAGTACAGGTTGGGGATTGCCTTTTGTGCAAATAAATTTCGGCCGGGTACCTTCCACTGCGATGTCCCAATAGCTACAAATTTTTTGAACGCCTCAGACTCTACCAGCTTGTATGGTAAAAGCTGGCGGGCTAGTGGGGGCGTGTCCTAACTACTGAAGCGAGAAGTCGCCATGCATACGCCAGGCATACCGTACACAACATGCAGGAGGCAGAGGGAATCCTGGGGCAACTGGGTCTCCTCCCGGACTCGCTACTCACATTGAAGCCTCCAACAAACTCCACGCTCCCTCCATATTGGGGCAACGCCGAGGCTCCAACATTTGTCCCTAGAAACCTAGCTGGGACATCATGCGCAACTTCAATGGAAAATGGGACTAACAGGTCAACCCTGCTTACGGAGACTCTCAGGTCATTGATCGTGTCAAGAGGAGGGGAACAACTTCAAAAATAGATTCCTGGCAAATTCGCAAAAAAAACGTGCAAACATGAATCCTGAAAGTACAGAAAGACAAAACCACAAGAAGAATTTTTTGAAGACGACAAATAGCTGTGTGATATAATGTAGAAACATTTTATTCACCAGATAAAAAGAAAACAACCGACTTAATACAGTTTTTTACAACTTTGCTAGTTGAATGCATTGAATTTTGCATTGCATTGCATTGAATTTTTTAGCCAGTACTTCCTTTAGATATTGCACTGAATATAGTAAACTCTGTAGTATGTTACTTTTAGTTGCCAGAAAAGCTAAATAATAGTTTTCACATTTGGTAGATAGCTTGTGCGTGCTAATATTCATACTTGCATTTTGAATTTTAAGGCAGTATTTCTTTTTTATAAGCAGATTTTGATATGTTTGTATCTTTTTAAACATATTTTCTCAAGCCACTTTGATAGATTAACATTTCTTTATTTTATTAATCAACGTGCTTAATCGTATTGGTGTACTAATTTCCAGTATATATAAAAATGTTTTACATATTTTCTGATTTTTTCAGTATAATTTTTATTGATTGGTTTCAGCATTCAAATCATACGTAGCATTGTCAATAAAGGTATATTTTCACTGTATATTTTAACAATGATGTAAAAGTATAGTCTGAACAAAAAGCATGAACATAAGGAGGTCAATAAAGGTAATACAGCAAGGTACTGGTGAATTTACACATACATTCGGACAATCGCAGCGTATGCTCCTGGTATGTTATAAACACGTATGTTCGGTAACATAAGACATAATCCGTCACATCACATTAAACAAACATGTCTCGCCCTTTGTACATTTCAGTTAACAGGTAGCTTAAGAGAGAGATAGTCTTTCTGCATTGAATCCCTCACCCCGTTTATCTACTCTCTGCCCGTATAATCAGGGGGTATCTGTGAATCAATTAGGGTTATGTTGGTTGCCTCAAGGGGATGTCAATGTGCGGTTGCGTACAGTTTGACCCACGGGGCCCAGGTTGAGGGGAATTTGTGCGCTTTCTTGTTATCAGTTATGGCCATGCGTTCGAAAACGTAAAATTGTTGCAGCTTGTTCCTTAAGTGGGTTCTAGTTGGGCACAGCGCGGATTTCCAGTTTAGGGCTATTAGATTGCGTGCTGCTAGAATGGTGAGGGCACTCAGTTGTTTATGTGATTTGTCAAATAGTGCAGGAAATCGCATAATCATGAATATTTCAGGGGTTTTCTGGAAGGTGGGTACATGAAGGGCCAGGAGTGTATGGTAGACCTCTGTCCAGAGAGGTTGGATGTTCGGGCAGTGCCACCATATATGTATGAGCGTACCTTCCGCAGCTTTGCATCTCCAGCATAGGGAAGATGACTGTGGGTATATTTTGTGAAGCCTACTCGGGGTCAAGTACCACCTATATAGTAGTTTCTTGTGTGCTTCTATGTGTGTATAGCATCGTGACCATTTGGATATATTATTTAGTGCCTGTACCCATTCCACCTCCGTGAGTTGGATAGAGCAGTCTGCCTCCCATAACGCTTTACATTTAGGTGTAGAAGGGGTTAAAGTGTCTTCCCATGCTTTATAGCAGAGGGTGATGGCTTTAGATTTCGTTGGGGTTTTTCTACATCTCTCTATTATTGCATTTGCTGGGAGAGGTGTTTGAGTTGGGGTGGAGTGTTGTTGGGATACATGTGTGGTGAGGAGCCCCTTGAGTTGGAGGTAAGTGAATATGGCGTCGTTGGGAAGGCTCCATTTCTTTTGGATGTCAGGGAATGACATTATACCTCGGGGGAATAGTATGTGGTTTATATGTGTGATACCTGCGTGCAGCCATTTTTGTATGCGGATGTCAGGTGAAATTGTTCTGAGGGCTGTCAGTGGCGCTTTGGGGTGGAACATATGTTTAGATCCCATTGACTCTAGAAAGTTTGTCCACACTTGTAGGGTAAATCTTGTGGTAGGAAGTAAGTCTGCTTTTGGCGGTCTAAGTTTTCGTGGGTGTCCACATGTAGTCAATGGCAGTGTTCTTTCGGAAATGGGCTTTTTCCAAGTCAACCCACTGGATATTCCCTACCGGGGTGTGTAGCACTATTCCCGCTGTTAGGACAGAGGCTTTATGGTATAAGGCTATGTTAGGCAGTCCCACACCGCCTTGTGATGAGTGTTTCTGCAGTATAGTATGTGGGATGCGTGGTCTCTTATTTCCCCAGATAAATCTGTTGCATATAGTTTGAAGGGATTTGAGGAGTGATTGTGGAATATGGATGGGAAGCATTTGGAACATATATAGTATTTTTGGCAAGACTACCATTTTAAAAGCGTTAATTTTCCCTAGCCACGATATGTTCGTCTGTGTCCACTTATGAACTTCTTTGGTGCATTGTTGCGGGAGAGTGTAGTGGTTGAGTTTCGTTATCTCGCCTATTGATGGAGCTATTTTTACCCCTAAGTATGTCAAGGAGGATGATCTCCAATCAAACTTGAATTTGTCCTTTAGGGAGGTTTTAGTGGCCATAGGGAGCCTAACAGGCAGAGCCTGGGTTTTGTCTTGGTTTAAGCGGTAGTATGATATATCGCCGAACTGTGTTAGGGTGTCCATGAGGTTAGGCACTGAAGTTTGAGGATCTCCTAGTGTCACCAGGATATCATCGGCGAAAAGTGACAATTTGTACTCGTGAGATAAGACTTTTATACCCTCTATATTAGGATGGGAACTTATTTTTTGGGCCAGAGGTTCTAGGGACAGGATGTACAGCAGCGGGGACAGGGGGCAACCCTGACGCGTCCCATTTGTTATGGGGAACGTGCTGGATAGAAAGCCACTATGGGAAACCTTGGCCGCTGGGGCTGCATATAACGCCATAATACCTCTGATAATCTCAGGAGGTAGTCCATATTTCAGGAGCACCTCCCGCATATATGTCCAGTTTAGACGGTCGAAGGCCTTCTCCGCATCTAGCGCAAGGAGAAGGCCCTCATCCGAGTTATGTTCCATGGAAGCTATTATGGACCTTTCGAGTATTGTCGGAGCCTTGATGCCCAGATTGGTCGTTGTGCACTAAGCTGGTCAAGACTGGTGTAAGTCTGTTACTGATTATTTTTGCGTACAATTTGGCGTCACTATTTAAGAGAGATATGGGCCTAAAATTTTTGCACACCGTAGGTGGTTTGCCAGGTTTGGGTAAGGTTGAAATGTGGGCTAAAAGTGTCTCTGCTGGTAGTGCTCCATCTTCCATGCCTTGTCGGAAGAAGTTGGTGAGATGTGGTGTTAATATGGTGGAGAATTCTTTGTAGTATCGGTTGGGCAGGCCGTCAGGTCCTGGTGATTTGTTTTGGGGGAGGTCTGATATGGCTTTGATCACCTCTTCAGAGGTTATTGGTTGTCGAAGTCGTTTGACTTCGTCTATCGACAGGGAAGGCAATTGGACATCGTCTAAGTAGCTATTAACATCTTCTATTGTGGGGACCTTTACCTCCCCACCCGTTCCCAAATTATACAGCTCATGATAATAGGCAGAAAATTCATTCACTATTTTCTTCGGATCTATGATTTTTTGACCTTTGATATTGTTTAGGAAGGCAATCCTGGAGGCGGCTGATCTTTGTTTGAGTTGTGAGGCTAACTTTGCTCCAGCTCTATTGCCATAGGCAAAGGATTTGTATTTGGCTTTTTGCAGTAGGTATGTGGTTTTGGCCAGTTCAAAGTCTCGTAGGTCGGAGTGTGCCTTGAGCAGGGCTGCCTGTATGTCTGGCGATGGCATATGTTTATTTCTGTGAGTTAGCGACGTTATGTTCGCTATAATCTGCAGGTATCGCGCGTGGCGCGTTTTCTTAGCCTGGCTCGCATGCTTTATAAAGCTACCTCTGATCACCGCTTTATGTGCTAACCAAATGAAGTCAGGTGTCGTAGTAGTTTGTACGTTTTCTGCAAAATAGTGTTGGAGGTCTGTTGAGATTTGGGAGATTATTATCGGGTCATTAAGTAGGGATTCATTTAGCCTCCAGGCGGTGCGACCGTCCGAGGGACAGTGATCTGATAAGGTCAGCGTGATAGGGGCATGGTCTGACCATGTGATAACGCCAATGTCAGCATGTGTCACCTTCTCTAGTGATGTAGCTTTGATCAGAAATCGATCTATCCTGGAGTAACTGTCGTGAGCTGCTGTGTAGCATGTATAGTCGATGTCCGTCGGGTGTAAGATTCTCCAAGGGTCTATGAAGTTGTGCGTCATTAATGTTTGTCTAATATTGGTTGTCTGTGTGTATCGTTTGTGCGATGTGTTTGTATTTACCGTTCTAGAAACGGACGAGTCCAGATCTACATCTAAGAGGAAGTTAGTGTCGCCTCCAATGATTACCTCCCCAAAACTGTACATTGACAAGAGAGAGAAGACATTAGCAAGAAACACAGTTTTATTATCATTTGGGCAATAGACATTCATCAATGTGTACGGTTGATTGTTAATGTGACATTGTATAATAAGGTATCTACCTTTTTTGTCTCCAATTTTCCGTACTAAATCAATTGCCACAGTATTGCTTATTAGAGTGTACACACCTCTCTTTTTCGCATGATAGCATGTGTGGTAATCAACCGGGAACCAAGGGGAATTAAACTTGGGTTTGGACCCCCATTTAAAATGGGTTTCTTGAAACATTGCCACATGAGCCCCCTGTTTTTTAGCTTCCTGTAAAGCTAGCCTACGCTTGTTGGGTGAGTTCAACCCTTTGGTATTGAGGGATATAATCTTTAACGGCATGATGACTCTATGTTATTCTTTAGTGGCAAGTGGTGAAGATAGTATGCTAATGCGGATTAAGAATACGTACGTGCGCCGAGCACCTGTTACCTTGACTGTGGGTATCGATCCAAATGGGTCGTTGAAAGGGGAAGGGTGGAAAAAACTATATACAATTGCCCGTTAGCTCTTGGGGCTGTGTGCAGTAGGTTGCAAACGGGTATAAGTTGGCTTAGTCTGTAAGCCGTGTGGGGGGTAGTGGTGTTTTCAAACTAAAGTAGTATACAATAATGGTCGTATGGATTTAAAAGTTATGGTCATAATAGAACCCTCCTACCGCCTGGGGGCCTATGGTTGTGCTCACGTGGTGGTGCCTACTTGCTCTCAGAGTCATACATCAGGGTATACCTTTAACAAACATTTTTAACATAGCAAGACATTAGAACATAGTAGATGGCAAGGTTACGTGTCGTGGTATTCGTAGCGCGGAGCTTCAAATATGTGAGTTCCTTCGGGTCCGCGGGTCTGTTACATTCCACGGAACTCGTTGACCATCTCTTGCCATTTTACGTGGTGGTGGTGAGGTACCGGATCGTTGCCTGTCGGTTGTCTGGATCGGTATATTCCAGTCTTCTAAAGTCTTTAGTCCGTCTTCTGGGGTGATTATAGCTTGGTGCACTCCATTTCTGTTGACCAGCAATTTGGCAGGGAACCCCCATTTATACATGATGTTGGCATTGCGTAGTGCTGCGGTGATGGGGGCAAACAATCTCCTTTTGTACATGGTAGGACGTTGCCGAGTCTGGATGCCTGCATGATCCGGTCTTTGACCGTAAAGTAATGAATTTTCGTGATAACATCTCTAGGGGTAGCCGCAGGTAGGTGTTTGGGTTTGGGCAGTCTGTGTATTCTATCCAAGCGAAGGTCTGCGTCTTCTAGCGCTGGGATTAAAGCTTTGAATAGCTTTTGTGCAAATTGGGCTAGGTCTTGCGGCCCTATGGTTTCAGGAACGCCTCGGAGTCTGATGTTATTCCTCCGGTCCCTGTCTTCATTATCTGCTATTTTCCCCTCTAGGTACCTGACCTTATCTTCCAAGGCTGCATGTGCATCAGCCAGATCATTATGTGCGTCCATGAGGCCTTCTGTTTTTTCCTCAAGGTGAGCTGTTCTGTCCCCCAGGGTCTGAATGTCAGCTCTTATATCTGACGCTATTTTCAGTAGGTCAGAACGTAAGTCAGATTTAAGGGTCTGTAACATAGTACTCACTGAGGCATCAGTGGCTGGGAGCACAGTGGCGGTGCAGGAGCTGCTCTGACTGTCTTCAGCTTCCATTTCATGTGTGGGTGATCGCGGTGCTCCGGTGCCATCTTGGATTCGCATGCTCGCTGGATGCTGTGAGTTTAAAAGCGAATCCATCGTTTTTTGTTTTAATTTCTTGCCGGGCTTGGTCGACATGGTGTTCCCTGCGTCTCCGGTCACCCGTCGGGAATTTTTTCGTGAGATTACGGCTGTTAAACTCGCTGTTGGGCCCACAAAACGGCGGAGCTCTCCGTTTATGCGACTGCTTCCATGCGGTCCGTGGCCACGCCCCCCATATTTTCTGATTTTAATTGCCATGTGTACCTTTCGTATGCCCATGTGAAACGTTTTACCATTTAGGGCCCAGAGTGGGGTCATTTAAACAGATCATACCTCGAGTGCAGAGTGCGTTTAATCCGACTCGTTAATGTTAGTTATTCACTAAGCTTAGTGAAAAAAAAGTTGGCTTAAAGATGTTTTCTATTCAAGTTTATAACGCATTGTGCCGCCAAGGTTTTGTTAGACCTGCTCAGCTAAACTAGGACCACATTTTAATTGTATACTCAGTGTAATGTGTAAACGTGGACAATCTCGACATAAGTAACTAAAAAATGTGCACGGATGTATGAAAACCCCATTGTTAAAAATGTTGATGATCAGCGTGAGGAATGCTATTGGGGCACCACACGCCTGCTGTTATGATTTTTTGCACTGCAAAAATAAAGAATTAAAAAAAGAAAAAAAAGCTGGCGGGCTAATAGTTCGGACAAGCCAGCTGTCAGACGCTGGGCAAGGGGGTGACTTTCTGACATTGGCTTCTTACACTCAAACATGTCCTTGACAGACACCTGACTGTGGGCAGATGAGCGGGAACTGCTCAAGGCGAGAGACGGAGTGGCGGATGGTTGAGAGGGGGCAAGGAGGACAGCAGTGGTTGACGTGGCTGAAGATGCTGGACCAGGAGGAGGATGGCGGCTTTGAGTTTGTGTGCTGCTTGTACTCATGTGTTGATCCCATAGGCGTTTGTGATGTGCGATCATGTGCCTACGCAAAGCAGTTGTACCTAGATGGGTGTTGGACTACCCACGACTCAGTTTCTTTTGGCACAGGTTGCAAATGACATCGATGTTGTCAGAGGCAGACACACAAAAAAAAGGCCACACTGCTGAGCTCTGCAATGACGGCATTCTGGTGGTGGACGCAGCATGCGTTGATTGGCGTGCTGTCGGGCTGACCCCGGGTGCCGATGCATGCTGTCTGATTGTGCCACTAGCTCCTTGCGACGACCTCCCCCTGCTTACAACTCGTCTCCTCCTCCTCCTCTCTGTCTCCCCATCTGAACTTTCGTCCTGTACTTCTTCTTGACGAGCGGGCACCCACGTGACATCCATGGACGCATCGTCATCATCAACCGCTTCACTTGTATCTGACAACTCAGCAAAGGAAGCAGCAGCGGGTACAACATCATCATCATCACACCGTACGTCCATGTGTGTAATGCTGCCTGCCTGAGACATAGACCAGATATGAGTGGCACTGTGCAGTGGCAGAGGTTGGCAGAGTACACGCTGTAGGCCTGACACACCCGCTTGAAGACAACTAACTGCTATTCAATCTATAACAGTGAAAAAAGTTTTTTGTTTTTAAAGGCACGCTATAGTCACACCAGATATGAGTGGCAAAATGCACTTGCAGAGATTGGCAGAGTACACGCTGAAAGCCTGACACCCAGATGCTTGAAGACAACTAACTGCTATTAGCTTACAGTGAAAAACTTTTTTTCTTTGTAAAGGCACGCTATAGAGACAACAGATATGAGTGGCAAAGTACACTGGCAGAGGTTGGCAGAGCACACGCTGAAGGCCTGACACACCCGCTTGAAGACAACTAACTGCTATTCAATCTATAACAGTGAAAAAAGTTTTTTCTTTTTACCCCTTTAAGGACACATGAAATGTGTGACATGTCATGATTCCCTTTTATTCCAGAAGTTTGGTCCTTAAGGGGTTAAAGGCACGCTATAGTCACACCAGATATGAGTGGCAAAGTGCACTTGCAGAGGTTGGCAGAGTACACGCTGAAGGCCTGACACCCAGACGCTTGCAGACAACTAACTGCTATTAGCTTACAATGAAAAACTTTTTTTCTTTGTAAAGGCACGCTATAGAGACACCAGATATGAGTGGCAAAGTACACTGGCAGAGATTGGCAGAGTACACGCTGAAGGCCTGACACCCAGACGCTTGCAGACAACTAACTGCTATTCAATATTTTACAGTGAAAAACATTTTTTTTCTTTTTAAATGTCAAGCTTAAGCTATTGTGACACCAGATATGAGTCGTGGCACTGGGCAAGTGGGCACAGTATCCACTGTGAGCCTGACACAGAAGCTGGCAGACAACTAACTGCTATTCAATCTATTACAGTGAAAAAAATGTTTTTCTTTTTAAATGTCAAGCTTATGCTATTGTGACACCAGATATGAGTGGTGGCACTGGGCAAATGGGCACAGTATCCACTGAGCCTGACACAGGAGCTGGCAGACAATTAACTGCTATTAGCTTACAGTGAAAAACTTTTTTTGTTTTTAAGGGCACGCTATAGTCACACCAGATATGAGTGGCAAAGTGCACTTGCTGAGGTTGGCAGAGTATACGTTGAAGGCCTGACACCCAGACGCTTGCAGACAACTAACTGCTCTTCAATCTATTACAGTGAAAAAAAAATGTTTTCTTTTTAAATGTCAAGCTTAAGCTATTGTGACACCAGATATGAGTGGTGGCACTGGGCAAATGGGCACAGTATCCACTGTGAGCCTGACACAGAAGCTGGCAGGCAGGCAACTGCAATTACATTACACAGAAGAAAAAAAAGCAGACTAATGTTCTAGCCCTAAAAATGGCTTTTTGGGGTGCTGTTCTTACAGCAGAGATCAGATGAGTCCTTCAGGACTGTAGTGGACACTGAATACCCTAGCCTAGCTATCAATTTCCCTATCTAATTATCAGCAGCTACACTTTCTCTCCTCTCACTAAGAATGCAGCTTCAGAATTAATCTAAAATGGATGCTGGGAGGGAGGTGGGAGGGTCTGGAAGGGAGGTTCTGCTGCTAATTTGCTGGAATGTGTCTGTTGACCGTGAGGCACAGGGTCAAAGTTTGCTCAATGATGACCAATAGGGGGCGGATCGAACCGCGCATGTGTTCGCCCGCGGTGGCGAAAGCAAACACGCTATGTTCGCCAGGAACTATTCGCCTGCGAACAGTTCGGTACATCACTACTCAGAAGATTAGAGTTGAGCGAACCCGAACTGTAAAGTTCAGGTTCGTACCGAACATTAGGTTTTTTGGACCCCGGCCCTTAGAAGCCATCACAGCCATGCCTACTAATGGCATGGCTGTGATTGGCCAGTGCAGCATGTGACCCAGCCTCTATATATAAGTTGGAGTCGTGTAGCGCCGCACTCACATGAGCTCTTATTAGTGTAGGGAGAGGATGCTGCAGCTGTGATGGACAGCTTAGGAAATAATTCTGCAAACTCGTACATTAGTGGGATGTACTTCATATCTGAGAGTCAAATAGAAGCTTCAAATACCGCGGTTACATCAGAGTTTTAAAAAGTAAAAAATATTTGGTGCTAAATAGTACATTAGTGGGGTAGTAAATTAGTGGGGTGGGGTGCACTTCATATCTGAGAGTCAAATAGAAGCTTCAAATACCACGGTTATATCGGAGTTTTAAAAAGTAAAAATGTTTTGGTGCTAAATAGTACATTAGTGGGGTAATACATTAGTGAGGTGCACTTCACATCTGAGAGTCAAATAGAATCGTCAAATACTGCTGTCACATTGCAGTTTTAAAACGTAAAATGTTTTGGGTCCTAAACTGCTAAATAGTATTTTAGTGGGGTTCACTTCATATCTGAAAGTCAAATAGAAGCGTCTAATAGTGTGTTTACAGCGCAGTGGTAAACATTCTTATTTTCTGGGTGCTAATCTGCTAAATAGTACATTTTGGGGCGTGCACTCCATATCTGAGAGTCAAATCAAAGGGTCTAATAGTGTGCTCACAGTGCAGTGGTAAACATTCTTATTTTCTGGGTGCTAATCTGCTTAATAGTACATTTTGGGGCGTGCACTTCATATCTGAGAGTCAAATCGAAGCGTCTAATAGTGGGCTTACAGCGCAGTGGTAAACATCCTTATTTTCTGGGTGCTAATCTGCTTAATAGTACATTTTGGGGCGTGCACTTCATATCTGAGAGTCAAATAGAAGTGTCTAATAGTGCGCTTACTGCGCAGTTGTAAACATTCTAATTGTTTTGCTGCTAATCTGCTAAATAGTAAATTTTGGGGCCTGCGGTGCACTTCCTATCTAAGAGTAAAATCGAAGCGTCTAATAGTGTGCTTACTGCGCAGTTGTAAACATTCTAATTGTTTTTCTGCTAATCTGCTAAATAGTACATTTGCGACCTGCGGTGCACTTCATATCTGAGATTCAAATAGAAGCGTCAAATAGTGCGCTTACTGCACATTTGTAAACATTCTAATTGTTTTGCTGCTAATCTGCTGCTTACAAATTAAATAAGTTAATTTATTTATTTTTGGTGCTAAATAGTATATTTGGGGTGTTCACTTCATATCTGAGAGTCAAATCGAAGCATGACTTTGATTTGAATTTACTACATCGGTCACTTGTAATATTGTTTCACACCTACAATACTTGTTACACAGATCTAAGTGATAGAAAACAGATTGATATTTTCTCACTAGAAACTACCAGATAACAAGCTGCTATATTTAAACCAGTGATCACTAGCTAAGAGGTACTTCAACAATATTGTAATTCTGGGGCAATACCCTCACAAGTCAAACTGACAGGTCAGTTTATAGGGAAAACTGTTGCCTGGAGTAAATTCTAAAACAAAACATAGGTGCCAACTACTGTGGCTTTCTGCAGTGTGCATAACGGCAAGGAGGGTAGGGTTGAGGAGTGGGTGGAAGATGATGTGGAGGATGATGAGGTCCTAGACCCCAAATGGAATCAAGGTCATGCCAGTGACGTGTGCAGTTTGGAGGAAGAGGCGCTGGTTGCACAGAGGCACCAGCACAGCATAAGAGGGAGCAGGGTGCAAAAGCGGAGCGGCCATACCCTAGCGCTCGTCGGCATGTATTAGCTTGAGAATTACCAGTTATCCAAGTAATATATGTACCGATCAAAGTATCCATAAAAGATTTGAGCGAACCCGAACTGCAAAGTTCGGGTTCGTACCAGATTTAACGATGCATTCGTAGTTTCACAGTGAGGTGGGCAGTCCGGTGACCAGGACCCAGACACTGTCTGTGCAGTGGTCGGATGACCGGGACCCAGTATGCCTGATGGTGAAGTTAGGAGTCACAGTGTTGAATGGATTAGCAGGGTCGGGTGCAGGATAACTGCACCCCCCCTGGTGTTGAGCACCAGCGTTTGTGCGTCCACATACCAGGACCCTGATGCAGCTTCAGTAAAAAGAGTACTTGATACCAGAAGCCATCACCCGACTGATCCACAACTTGGAACAGGATGTGACATTCACTGTATCGGCTCTTCGTGCGTTTGGCTTTGTCACCCTGCTGCTGCTTGCCTGTCTGTGCTGCAGCGTAACTTCGGCCTTCCCGCTCACAGCCTCATGAGACTGTGCGAGCAGCAGTAGGCGATAGTGGAGTTTCAGCTGCAGCACACAGGGGTCATTGGCTCTGCACCAGACTTCCCTCCAATTGATCAGAGTTAAAGGATTTCAAGTGGACTCATTACAGTTACAGGGCCTCTAAAGAATCATGTATTGTTATTTGTCGTCACTACCTTCCCGCGTCGGGAGTGGGTCATTTGCGCACCTGCTGCGTTCCTTGCATGTGGTAGCCGTTTCTCAGGGTCCCTATACGGAATGGAACCCTGATTCCCCGTTACCCCTGGGCACCATGGTAGGCGCAGAAACTGGCATCGATAGTTGATATGGATGACATCCACATGCAAAGTCGCCGCCACGGGGATGTGCGATTGGCCCGAGGTTCTCTAGAGTCAACAAAGTGCCTGCGCAACTATAATGTCAACAGCTACTCTGCGGAACAGAGTTGTATTTTTTTATATGTCCCAATATTTTGGGGGCTACCCCAATAAAAAAAAAAAAACATAAAAAACAGTGTTGGCTACCTCATCCTCCTCCTCCACCGCTGCTTCCACCTACACCGCCATGGTCACTGCCTCCTCAACCTATGGGTCACTTAGTGTAAACTAGGTACACATTAACAGAGGCTTGTGAAGGCCTTTTCTCCATGCATCAGGACTGCAAGAAATGCACCGCAAGCCACAAATGTTTCTTTTTTTTGTATGTCCCAATATTTTGTGGGCTACCTCAATAAAAAAATAAAAAAAACATAAAAAACAGTGTTGGCTACCTCATCCTCCTCCTCCACCGCCACGGTCACCGCCTCCTCAACCTATGGGTCACTTAGTATAAACTAGGTACACATTAGCAGAGGCTTGTGAATGGCTTTTCTCCATGCATCAGGAGTTGAGCTCAGTTTGAACAATGAAAGAGAATATCCTGCACTCCAACCCTCTCTCAAATGGATAATTCTGGTGATCCTCCTGACAGCGGGACCCGAACTTTTGGCCTCAAAAATGGCTCTAAAAAAAATCCTGGAAAGGGCTAGAGGGCTGCAAAAGGAAGTAAATGGGGGTAAGAGTAGGACAAGTGCCCTGCAAACAAATGTGGATAGGGAAATCACTTAAAAAATAACATAAAATAAGCTGCCGCTTAGTAGATAACTCCCTAATTCACACGGTATTAGGGAGCTATCTACCAAAAGGCTGAAAGACCTGAAGACCTAAATTGGTCACCTAAATTGGTCTTTCAGCCACATTTACTAATACTAAGTAAAGATTACTCAGTATTAGTGAATTCAGCCCCTACTCGCCAGTGAGCAGCCAAAAAAACTGTGCGACGGGTGGGGCCCTAAGTAAGAATGTGGAGGGGGGGAACTACTGTCCTGCCCCCCGACCCCCACCCCTGCACGGTGGGTTTTGCCAATAAATAAAAAATGGGGGAAAACCTACTGTCCTCCACCCCACCCCCACCCCTGAGCGGTGGGTGGGGCCATAAATAATAATTGGGGGAGGGACCTAATGTCCTACCACCCGGCCCCCACCCCTGAGAGGTGGGTGGGAGCCATAAATAAAAATTCAGTGGGGACGACCTAATGTCCTCTCCCCCGGCCCCCACCCCTGCATTAGGTCCCCCCCTCATCCTAAAAATTGGGGGGGACCTAATGTCCTCCCCCGTGGCCCCCACCCCTGCGCGGCGGGTGGGGACCCTAAATGACAATAAGGGGGGGACCTAATGTCCTCCCCCCGGCCTCCAACCCTGCGCGGCGGGTGGGGGCCTTAAATAACAATAAGGGGGGGACCTAATGACAATAAGGGGGGGACCTAATGTCCTCCCCCTGCCCCCCCCCGCGCAGCAGGTGGGGCCCTAAATAACAATAAGGGGGGGGACCTAAAGTCCTCCCCCCCGGCCCCCACCCCTGCGCGGCCGGTGGGGGCCCTAAATAACAATAAGGGAGGGACCTAATCATCTCCCCCCAGCCCCCACCCCTGCGCGGGAGGTGGGGGCCCTAAATAACAATAAGGGGGGATCTAAAGTCCTCCCCCCGGACCGCACCCCTGAGTGGTGGGTGGGGGCCATAAATATAAATCCCCCTCCCCCCCAAAAAATTACCCCTACCTATCCCCCTCATCCTAAAAATTGGGGGGGACCTAATGTCCTCCCCCCCAGCCCCCACCCCTGCGCAGTGGGTGGGGGTCCTAAATAACAATAAGGGCGGACCTAATGTCCTCCCCCCAGCCACCCCCCGCGCGGGGATGGGGGCCCTAAATAACAATAAGGGGTGGACCTAAAGTCCTCCCCCTAAACCCCACCCCTGAGTGGTGGGTGGGGGCCATAAATAAAAATCCCCCCTTCCCCCAGTTGACTAGGGGTCCCCAATCCCCTAGTCACCCCCCTCCCCAAAAAAAAAATACCCTTACCTATCCCCCTCATCCTAAAAATAATGAGGGGAGACATTTGTCTAAAAACCTGTAAAAACCTTATAAAGCCTTGCACCGCCCTGCAATTAGGCTCAGCGCACTCTGATTGGTGGGTTTAAGCCATCCAATCAGAGTGCTCTGACAGGTAAATGAAGAGACTGACAGGTAAGTCTCTACATTTACCTGTCACAGCACTCTGATTGATTGGCTTGAAATCCACCAATCAGAGTGTTCTGTGTCATTTTACACAATTCTAATTGCAGGATTATTCAGGATTTTTATTTGGCCTTTTTTGGGGCTGAGAAAAGAAGATTTTAGAAGAAAGAAGACATCAAATGGTAAGTTTATTTATTTTTTACTGGTATTTAGACAAGTGTCCCCCTTCATTATTTTTAGGATTAGGGGGGTAGGTAGGGGTAATTTCTTGGGGGGGAGGGGGTGACTAGGGGTTTGGGGACCCCTAGTCACCTGGGGGGGATTTTTATTCATGGCCCCCACTCACCGCTCAGAGGTGAGACCTTAGGCCCCCCCCAATTTTTATTTATGGCCCCCACCCACCCTTATTGTTATTTAGGGCCCCCACCCACTGCGCAGGGGTGGCGGCCGGGGGGAGGACATTAGGTCCCCCCCAATTTTTATTTATTGCCCCCACAATAGGTCCCCCCCTTATTGGTATTTAGGGCCCACACCCGCTGTGCAGGGGTGGGGGCCGGGGGGAGGACTTTAGGTCCCACCCAATTTTTATTTATTGCCCCCACAATAGATCCACCCATTATTGGTATTTAGAACCCCCATCCACCACTTAGTGTCAGGGGTCCGCGGGCGGCTAGGAGGGGAGGCTGTTCGCAACTTGCAGCACTCACCCTCAGTCCATCGCCGCCCGCGGTCTCCCCTCTCCCTACCTGTCGGCGAGCGGCATCTCCTCTCCGCCGCTCGCATCGTTCACGCCTCCCAGCGGCAGCATGTATAACGCTGCACGCTGGAAGGTCATTAATTTATGCAAACGCCGGGGTCACGTGAGTGACCCGGCGTTAAAGCAACAGTACCACAATCACAGTGGGAGGCTTAGATATTGCCCACGTGTGATTGTTAATTCTGATTGGAAGTTATCCAATCAGAATTAACCTTCTGGTTTAAATACTTACCTTTCCTGTTCCTCCCTGCCCTGTTGTGGTATTTGCTTTATAGTATTGATTCTGAACGTGTGCTTTCTGGTTACGTACTCTCTGGCTTGTTATACTGACTTTGTGACTTTCTCCTACCCTTTGACCTCGGCTTGTTTCTCGTTATTCTGTTTTCTGGTTTCCCTTACTCGGCTTGTCTCCTGACTATTCTGTGTGTGCTTAGCCCGGCCACTCTAAGGTCCGGTACTGCACACTTTCTGTGTGTGTGTCTGTGTGTCTGTTATCGTGTTGGGTTCACGGAATCGTGACATTACAACAGGGCCATTATGGAACCTGCTGACATTCCACAGCTCCTAGTTAATCAGGAGGCTAGAATGGATGGTTTAGACCATCGTATGGATCAGTTTGCCCAGGCTTTACAAACCATACTGGCTCGTACTGCCCACTTGCAACCTGCCGTTCAAGAAGTTGTTGCTGCTGGGCCAGAACCCAGTCCTGATCCAGTAACCACTCCTGCTCACGTGGTTCACATGACGCCACCTCAGCGCTATAGCGGTGATCCAGCATCGTGCCGTGGTTTCCTCAACCAAATTGATATTCATTTGGTGATGAATCCGCGCTCCTACCTGTCAGGGACCAGGAACCAGACAGAGATGGAACTAGATGCAAACACACCTTTATTGATAAATAACAAATAAATAACAAAAGCAAAGTCCAGGAATCAAGCAGGGGTCAGTCACTAGAGCGGGTAGTCAGACAAGCCAGGGATCAGGAGCACGGAGAGCAGCGGAGTCAGGAACAAGGCCGGAGTCAGGAACCAGGAACAAACAGGAAACACAGGAACAAGGAGACTTCTGGGAAACAGGAAACCACGCAAGGGCAAGGAGGTTCTGGGCTTAGCTGCTTAAATAGGCAGAACTGATTAGCAGCAGGGTTGATACTACTCACAGGTGAGTAACCGTGGCAACAAGCAGAAGGAGCTCATAGTAATTGCAGCTGAAAACTCAATCACTGAAACAGAAAGGGTTGCTGTTTAAAACAGCAAAGAAACCCTGACACTACCCCACTGACAGAACCAAAATTGCTTTTCTGATCAACCATTTGTCAGGGAAAGCTCTAGCATGGGCCAACTCCATCTGGGAGAACACGTCCCCAATGTCTTTTGCAGACTTTCTAACAGCTTTCAAACGTACGTTTGATCAGCCCGGCCGGATTGCTTCTGCTGGCAAAGCTCTGCTTAGGATCCGACAGGGTAGTAGATCAGTAGCGGATTATACCATTGAACTCCGCACTCTGGCAGCTGAAGTGGTTTGGAATAACGACTCTCTCGTAACAGCTTTTCAGGAGGGTTTGGCCGCTTACATATTAGACGAAATAGCATCCAGGGAATTGCCTGTTCTTCTGGATGATCTAATAGATTATATCATTCTAATTGACAACCGTATAAGAGAGAGGCGTAGTCAAAGAAGGATGAATACACAGGGGTTACCTGCTTTACCCAGTACTGCACTACTAGCATTACCTCCCCCTAATCAACCACCTCCCGAACCCATGCAATTAGGTGCTGTAGGCTTATCTGAAGCTGAAAGAACGTACCGCAGAGGGGAGGGCTTGTGCCTTTATTGTGGTAAGAGGGGGCATCTCCGAAGTAACTGTCCTAGTTTACAGGGAAACTACAGCACCTAAGGCCTGGAGAGGGGTCGGCCTCGGGTGTTATGTTTTTTTCCCCTCATGTGTCCATCTCCAGACCATTCATTATGGTTACTCTTTTGGTCAATCAAACCACGGTTACAACTAAAGCCTTGATCGATTCAGGCGCTGCAGATAACTTTATCGATGAGAACTTTGCTAAAACCGCAGCCTTGAATCTGATCCAAAAGGACACACCCTTGGCTGTTGAGGCCATAGATGGTAGACCACTTGAGAAACCTCTGGTGACCCATGAGACCCAAGAAATGGTTATGGCCGTGGGTGCCTTACACAAAGAAAGGATAACCTTCCAAATAATTGACTCCCCTACAGCTTCCATCATACTGGGCTTCCCCTGGTTAGTTAAGCATAACCCGGTACTTGATTGGGGTTGTTTGGATATACTCTCCTGGGGGGAATCCTGTCAACAAGACTGTATGGTCCGTTTATGTCCCGTTTGTTTACTCAATGTGCCTACAGCTAAACCACTTTCTGTTTCTGTCCCTCCTGTGTATGCAGACCTCGCATTGGTCTTTGAAAAAAGGGAAGCTGATAGACTACCCCCACACCGGGATTATGATTGTGCCATAAACTTGTTACCTGGAACGATGCCTCCTAGGGGCAAGGTCTACCCGCTTTCTGAGAAAGAAAACCAGGTCATGGAGGAGTACATACAGGAATCCTTACGTAAAGGTTTTATTAGAAGGTCCTCCTCTCCGGCTGGTGCTGGTTTCTTTTTTGTTGCAAAGAAAGAGGGCGCTTTAAGGCCATGTATAGACTATAGAGGCCTGAATAATATAACAGTTAAAAATGCTTATCCTATCCCTCTCATTACTGAGTTGTTTGACCGTGTCAAAGGTTCTAGATTTTTTACCAAACTAGACCTCAGGGGGGCTTATAACTTGGTTCGTATAAAAGAAAATGATGAATGGAAGACAGCGTTCAATACACGCAGTGGGCATTACGAGTATCTAGTTATGCCTTTCGGACTGTGTAATGCTCCTGCTGTCTTTCAGGACCTCATAAATGATGTCCTTAGAGATTTACTACACGTCTGTGCCGTGGTCTATCTCGATGATATACTTGGATTTTCTCCTGATCTGGAGTCTCATCATGCCCATGTGAGGAAGGTACTTAAGAGATTGCTACAAAATGGTCTTTATTGTAAATTGGAGAAATGTTTATTCGACCAAAAATCAGTACAATTCCTAGGGTACATCATTTCTGAACAGGGGTTCAGCATGGATCCTTCAAAATTAGAAGCCATGTTGTCTTGGCCTCTTCCTCAAGGCCTTAAGGCAATACAGCGATTTATAGGCTTTGCCAATTATTATCGCAGGTTTATTAAAAACTTTTCATCAGTCATTTCTCCTATCACTAAACTGACTAAAAAGGGTTTGCACCCCAGGGTTGGACTCCTGAAGCCATTAAAGACTTTGAGACTCTCAAAAAGGCATTTGCCACTGCCCCTGTGCTACACCATCCCGATCCTTCCCTTCCCTTTGTAATGGAAGTAGACGCTTCAGAATCAGGTGTGGGAGCTGTATTATCACAAAGACTATCCTATAACAAACCCCTCCATCCCTGTTGTTACTTTTCTAAAAAATGATCTGATTCGGAAAATAATTACGACGTCGGGAACAGGGAACTATTAGCTATTGTGATGGCTTTTAAAGAGTGGAGAAACTTATTAGAAGGAGCCAGACACGAAATCCTGGTTATAACTGATCATAAGAATCTCTCCTATATAGCTGATGCTAAAAGGTTGTCCTCTCGTCAAGCCAGATGGTCCTTATTTCTTTCACGCTTTCAGTTCATTATCACATATAGGCCTGGGTACCGTAATGTCAAGGCTGATGCTATCTCCCGACAATACGAACCTTTGGAGTCTATTGCCCCCGCTCCTGAACCCATTGTACCCACGTCTAAGATAATAGCCGCTAACCGTTTGGTTATTTTGTCCCTTTTCCTGGATGGTATCAAGGCATACCAAACCCAAGCACCCTCTGAGACACCTGTTGATAGATTATACGTGAAAGAAAAAGATAGAAAGAAATTGTTAGTTTTATTTCACACCGCCAAAATGGCTGGTCACCCAGGGGTTACCAAAACATACAAGGGTCTCCTTCAACAATTTTGGTGGCCTTCACTTAAGCAAGACGTAGTGGATTATGTGCAGGCGTGTCGTGTTTGTGCACAGTGTAAGTCCCCTACTGTTAAACCCCCGGGCCTCCTGATGCCTCTATCCGTACCCAAGAAACCATGGACCCACTTATCCATGGACTTTATTGTGGATCTTCCTTCATCCGATGGAATGACAGTAATTTTGACTGTGACTGATAGGTTCTCTAAGATGGCACACTTTATTCCGCGCAAAAAACTACCTTCTGAGGTTCAGTTGGCTCGGGTGTTTGCCAACGAGGTTTTCCGCTTGCATGGTATACCACAGGATATCGTATCCGACAGGGGTCCTCAATTTGTCTCTCGGTTTTGGAGGGGCTTTTGTGCTGAGATGGGGATTTCCTTGTCATTTACCTCCTCCTATCATCCACAATCCAATGGAGCTGCCGAACGGGCGAATCAATCTGTGGAGTTGTATTTATGCTGCTTCACGAATGCACACCAGGACAACTGGTCTCACCTCCTTCCCTGGGCTGAATTCGCCAGAAACACTGTGACTCATTCGTCCACTGGCTTAAGTCCTTTTTTGGTTGCTTATGGGTTCCAACCCTCTGTCCTTCCCGGCGTATTCTCTGACAAGGGAATACCCGCTTTGGACGAGCACCTAACCTCCTTACGGAAGATGTGGGATCAGGTCAATGCTACTCTTTCTCGAGTGGCTGTTACTCAAAAGAGATTTGCTGATCGTCGTAGAGGTGCTGCTCCTTCTTATGTTCCGGGTGATAGGGTTTGGTTGTCCTCTAAGAATCTCCGCCTCAGGGTCCCCTCGATGAAATTCGCGCCCAGGTTCCTTGGCCCCTACAAGGTATTGCGTAGGGTTGATCCTGTGTCCTACTCCCTGGCCTTACCTCCTTCCATGTGTATTCCTAACACTTTTCACACCTCCCTTTTGAAGCCCCTGCTCTGTAATCGATTCTCTGGTCCTCTCAGGCGTCCGAATTCCCTCCGCGCTGTCTCTAGTGATGTGTACGAAGTGGCTGCCCTGCTTGATTCTCATTTTTCTCGGGGTCGCTTGCAGTATCTGGTTGACTGGAAGGGATACGGCCCTGAGGAGCGGTCCTGGGTTTCTGCCTCTGACGTGAACGCGCCCTCTTTGGTCCGCTCCTTTCATGCGCGGTTTCCTTTGAAGCCTCCGGCTTCCTGCCCATCGGGCGGTCCTCGAGGGGGGGTTATGTTTGGGGTCCGCGGGCGGCTAGGAGGGGAGGCTGCTCGCAACTTGCAGCACTCACCCTCAGTCCATCGCCGCCCGCGGTCTCCCCTCCTCCTACCTGTCGGCGAGCGGCGTTTCCTCTCCGCCGCTCGCCACTCGCATCCTTCACGCCTCCCAGCGGCAGCATGTATAACGCTGCACGCTGGAAGGTCGTTAATTTATGCAAACACCGGGGTCACGTGAGTGACCCGGCGTTAAAGCAACATTACCACAATCACAGTGGGAGGCTTAGATATTTCCTACGTGTGATTGTTAATTCTGATTGGAAGTTATCCAATCAGAATTAAACCTAGGGTATTTATGCTTACCTTTCCTGTTCCTCCCTGCCCTGTTGTGGTCTTTGCTGTATAGTATTTATTCTGATCTTGTGTTTTCTGGTTACGTACTCTCTGGCTTGTTAAACTGACTTTGTGACTTTCTCCTACCCTTTGACCTCGGCTTGTTTATCGTTATCCTGTCTTCTGGTTCCCCTGACTCGGCTTGTCTCCTGACTATTCTGTGTGTGCTTAGCCCGGCCACTCTAAGGTCCGGTATGGCACCTTTTCTGTGTGTGTGTGTCTGTTAGCGTGTCCGGTTCCCGGAATCGTGACACTTAGGGATGTGGGCCAGGGGGGCAATAGGCCCCACCCTTTAATTTAAAAGCCCCCACTTGCGCGTCGCGGGTGGGGGCTCAGGAGGGGGGAATGTTTGTTTTTTTAACAGTGAGCAGCCACAGGCAGCTCACTGTTTAATAGACACGCCCCTACTCGAGGTATAGCGAGTAGGGGCATAATTTACTAATACTAAGTGACCAGCTTCTATAGATATGGGACGATAGTTGGAAGGGGAGGTAGGGTTACGAGATGGCTTTTGAGGACAGGTACAACATGTTTAAGGAGAGCTAGGACAACACCAGAAGAAAGAGAGCAGTTGAAGATGTGCATTAACGACTGAACCAGGCATCAGTAGCTGGAGAGAAGAGGAGAGAATTAATTCCTTAACTGTTTAATCTTTCCAGTAAAGTAACATGCAAACCTATCAGCTGAAAGACCCGTTTGTGGGGTGGCCAAAGCAGGGCGAAGAAGAGAGTTAAAAGAATTAAAGAAATGACTAGGATTGCAGGAGCATGAACTAATGAGAGACGAAAAGTAGGACTGTTTTGCAAGGGTGAGGGCTGTGCTGTATGAACGCAAGACAAATTTATAGTGTAGAAAGTCTGACAAGGTGTATGACTTCCTCCAGCAGCTTTCAGCAGAACAGGAGCATCTCTGTAGGTAGCGTGTTGACTTAGTGTGCCACGGTTCGAGGCGCAACCTCCTTGAGGTGCATGCCCTCCTTGAGGTGCAGAGGTGATGGTAGAGTTATATGAGGAGATAGCCAGAGAGGGACAGGAGAAGGTAGGAATGGATGAGAGTTCAGAATGAATAACAGTTGAGAGCTGCTGGAGTTTAAGATAATTCAAATTCCTCCTGAGTTGAGGGGGATTAGGTTAAGGATGTTGGGTATGGAGTCACTCAAGAGCAAATGATAGGAGGTGGTGGTCTGATAGAGGAAATGGAAATTACAGAGATTGGAGACTGAGCATGCATTTGAAAAAATAAGATCTAGGGTATTATCAGCTACATGTGTGGGAGAATTAGCCCATTGTGATAGCCCAAAGGATAAGGTGATGAAAATAAGTTTTGAGACTACCGAGGACAAATGTGGGTTTATGGGAATGAGATGAATAAGTCATAAGATGAGATGAATAAGTCATGCATTCCAGAGGGCGAATGGAAGGAGGGCTTAAAGGGAGAGTTACATGTGATATATAAGATTGGAGAGGTTTCTCAATTTCTGAAAGGCTCAATTGATCTTTGTGGGAAACATTAGAGCTCAACCTAAATTTCACTGTATATCCTATTGTATGTACTTCATATATGAGATCTTATCAAGGATGTAACACGTGAGGGAATACAAAGTTATTAAGTTTATTATTTACTGACAATTTAAGATTGAATCCTTTTTTTTTTTTTTTTTTTTTTCTCTTCTTTTCTTGTTTCTTGTTCCATTATGTTAAAAAAAAAAAAAAAAAAAAAAAAGAAAAAAGCCTGAAACTGTAAAACCATGTACACAATTTGATGTATACTAAGTGAATATGTGGACTACGAGATCTTGTATAATGTTATACTATAATATGCAATGTCTATGCATTTTACTGGAAAATGATAAAGGCAAAAAATAAAAAATATACAAAAAAAAAAAAAAAAAAAAGATTGGAGAGGTTTCTAGGGTGGACACAAGGGACCAGGGTTTGGAGACACATCGCCAGCTGCCAGGAGCAGAAGCATTTAAGTAAGAGAAGGTGGGAGAAAGATAGTTACATAGTTACATAGTTACATAGCTGAAAAGAGACTTGCGTCCATCATGTTCAGCCTTCCTCACATTTATTTTTTGCTGTTGATCCAAAAGAAGGCAAAAAAAAAAAATGTTTAATTGTTTTGGTTGAATGTCTGTATTTTGAGAATTTACAAGGAGTTGGAGGAGAAAGGGTAGATAGGTACGAGTATAGTGTATGGGATGATCAGAGAAAGGATTGAAATAAACCAGGAGCAATGAAGATGGTGTCAGTAGGGACAGGTAAGCAGAAAAATAGCTTTTGTTAATGAGAGAAGTGAGGGTGAAAGAAAAATAGTAGAGAGAGCATTGTAAAGTAGTGTTTTGTTATAGATGAGGAAAGTATAAGGGCAGCTAGGACCATAGGAGAGCGTGGAGGGGTGAATGGTTAACTGGTCTGTGGTGTGGAAATAGAGGTATTACCGGTGAGGAGAAGATGATAGACATGATTGGTGTGTGTACAGGTGATTTGGACTATCTATAAATGTAGTGAGTACCATGGGGAGGGTGTGAGAAATGTTACAGAGATGCTATCTCAGCATAAGGCTTTTGAGCTGCAAGACTTGCTGGCTGTGAGTCCTTGGGAGCAACAGAAAGTCTGGGTTTAGAAAAAAAAAACATCAATTATGGGTGGAGAGAGACATGCAAATATTGAAGAGAAAGGGCAATTAAGGGAAGAAAGCAGAAGAGAGGACTTTCAAGATTTAAAGATAGGAGGTAGAGAGAAAGTAACAAGTGTTGAACATAAATTAACATGACTATAAGTTCAATAACCAACATTAACAAAAACAATTTAAGTTATCGATTAAGCAGATACACTATAGGGGAGGGAGGCAAATAGGAAAGCAAAAATAAATCAAATAAACAGGTATAAAAATTAGATAAGGCAGGTATTGATGATAAAATGTTTTAGAGGTGGTACCTCAGCATAAGGCTTTTGAGCTGCAAGACTTGCTGGCTATGAGTCCTTGGGAGCAACTTCTAAGTTTGTTTGTTGGGGCTCAGACTCAGCATAAGGCTTTTGAGCTGCAAGACTTGCTGGCTGCGAGTCCTTGGGAGCAACTTCTAAGTTTGTTTGTTGGGCTCTTTAAATAAAGACACATAAATGAATTTATTTTGAATTACTTTTCGTAAGCTGGACATATTATGCACAGCTATTATTGCCTAAACTCTGGGGGAAAATGTCTTTTTTTTAAAAAAAAATTTGGCATTTTTTTTATAATTAATGAGAATTTATCTATGTATATGTGACACTGACTGATTAAAGACTTGTTTGCCCTCTAAAAAAAACAGTATATAATATGTGTTAGTGCAATAAATGACAGAGATGCAAATTGTGTTTGAACACAAACAGCAAAAAATTCAAAAATGGCTTGTGTCCCTAAGGTTGAGACAAGCTTTTTAAGCTGTGTCCTTAGGGGTTAATACACACTCATGAAAAAAAATACCATATATTCTTTAGTCCAAAGTTTCCTACCTTTTTTACAACAAGAGGTTGTCTTCTGCCTCCCTGGTCATCAGATCATCAGAATTGCCGATGTCAGACAATCCAATGCTTTTCTATGGGAAAGTATTGGATTGGCTAGGATTCTGATGATCTCAGCCAAGGAAACGGGCAGTCGTGGAGATAGATGCCACCCTAGACAATCAGCATCTCCTCATAGAGATGCATTGAATGGGCAAAGTCCAAAGTCTTGGGGGTTAAGCAGAACAGAACTGAGGCTTTATTGTCTCTTTTATACAAGTTTTCCCACAAGGTTACCACCCATGTGGACCTTGTGGAGCTCCGAAATGTACATTTAACAGCCAATAATATTCCGTCACAAAGTAAAACACTCCCATTCATTACTGTAAATTCCTCCCCTCTGCTTTGGAGATAATTTAGTTAATTACTGTATCAACTCAATTATTTCCAAGCGAAAAAAATACACTTTTAACATATTTCTCGTAACATTAAAATCAAACATCAAATTCCCATAAAACTTATATTTTCTAAATGGGCATAATTATGGGAACAACATATTAAAAAATCATGCAAATCGGTTCAGGGGTTCCGGAGATAGATGGAAGTCCCATTTGACCGACCGCAAGCATGGCTTTCCTGCCCAAAATAGTTCCACAGATTTAGGCTGTGCGGCCAGTCTATTTACCATAGTTCAAATACTGTTCAAATGCACGAATGGGGACAGTTCATGCAAATAGGCAATGTTAAGGTGGCGTTCGTATTGTCTCCAGCTTTCAGTCCTTTTTATAACTGATATCTGAGATGTTGGCTGATGTTATATTATTTTCAACTATCTCGTTTTATCATTTTAATAGAAACTATAAAGTTAGGAATACAATTCTGTATTCCTGATTGTGACAAAAGTAGCTATGTGACGAAAGTAGCCTCGTCACTGGTTCTTGGAGGAGCCTGTTTGCCAGCCTTCTGTCCTGTGACTATGTAATGATTTTTAGGTTTAAAGACTCTGTTTGTGCCTGTTTGGACTTACACAGGAACCATTCGAACTTTCAAAGTGGCACTTCGAACTCCTTAACTCCCGAAGCCATTCTAAGTGCCATTCGAACAAGTGGCTGTGACCATCTTGTTTAGTCGAACGCATCCAGCGGTGTTTGTTTGTTGAGTGCATGGAACTCAAATCGGATACTCGACGGCACGAACACCGCTAAAACTTTAACTTTCTTTTGGCTATTCGAACAGCGTTCGGTAAGAAGATGCCCCAGAACAAGATATATACATTGAATATATCGACGAATGGCTTCGTTCGGTAATTCGAACATTATTTTTAATCCTCGAAGTAGACCGGCCGCACAGCCTGATTCTCTGGAACTGTTTGGGGTATGAAACTATGCGTGCGGTCGGTCAAAATTGGACTTCCATAGAATTCCTGAACCCCTTAACTGATCTGGGTGATTTTTGGATATGTTGGTCACCCAGATCAGGGCTATCAGGTGATGTAATAATTGTGGAGATTTTATGTTTTTGGGGTACTTTTGGGGTTTTGTAAAATATGTGTTTTTTCTACCTGGAGATAATTGAGTTAATGCAGTATCTGCCTCAATTATCTCCCAGGCAGAGGGGAGGGATTGTATGTTTGTATTGGGAGTGTCACACTTTGTAACTGTGTTGTTATTGGTGTATAAGTTTGTGTCCCTGTCCCCAACAAGGTCCATGTGGGCATTCACCTTGCTTGGGGACTTGCATAAAAGGCCAGTGTGGCTCCTATTAAAGAGACATTCGTTTACCACTTCATGAAGTCTTGGCTCATGTTTGGGGGATAGGAGAACTACATTCACTCTGGAGATTGCTATATCACAATACTCCCCTGAGTATAATCACTAGCTCTTATAAGAGCTGTTCTTGCTACGCTCTCTGGACTAGGAGAGGTCTACCGACTGGAAGCTGGATCCTGGTCTTGGGTCCAGGGTGGGTGGAGGACGGCGAGACCCCAACCAAGATGCAGCGGTTCGTGTGGTCTACAGTGGTTATGGTGCTCACAAGTACTAGGAAGTAGCAATTGGCTATAGTCTTCATGTCTGTAATTACTTTTAGGCCCTACCCCCAGTGTGCACTTTAAAAAAAATAAAATATTACTTTACTTACCTTTTATCCCCACATGACATCATGCTAAAGGTGTGTCCTCATAGACAAGCATTGTGGAGCATAGGCGGATCACCACATTCCACAGTGATTCTCTTGTGATAGATAATCATTGATTGCAATGATTCTCTAGGGCGGCTAAGCCATGACAGCACTGCACATGCTTACTTGATGTCCTTGTATGCCTGGGAATGAGAGCTGGGAAGTAAACGTCTTTGCTCTGCTATGCAGAAGGCTTGGAATTGTGGCTTGAAAATAAACTTCCAAGTCTTCTAATTTCTAGACTATTGTAATTTATTGGCTAGGACATAGGAAACTACTGTAGGCACCATTACAACTTAAAATAGGTGAAGTACAATGTTTCTTTAAGTATCATAAATATTTTTTTTTCTCTAATCTCATGCGTTATTTAAGTTGAGCTTGTCACTTGAATGGAAGTTTTGTGGGTGGCCTCTAGTCCTAGAGGCTAATAAGAGTCATAATGACGATACTACATTCCTGTTTCAAACAGACAAATGACCTTAAGCAGATCGTGAACCAAATAGTTAGGTGTATTCTTGGTATTTGTAATTTAAAAAGGTCAGTGCTATTAGGCATATTGCATAGTTGGGGGAAAAAAAAGGTAGGTAATTCACTAGGGGCTAAATCTGCAGCAGTAAATTAATCTACAAAAATGTGAGTCAGTTTGCTAGTCTGTAAGCAGATTCAATTTTTACTCATTTAAGAGAATCCAGCCCACAGTAGTTATATGTATAAGCCCAAAGTTTAAGATAAGATAAAGATAAATTAATCTTTTTTTTTTATATATTTTTTATAAGTGTTCCTGTTTTAAACACTCTCCCTTCTTCCATAATATTGTTATAAGGTTTAGAATACTGCTGTTACAAGTAACCAAGAGCCTCTTTGTCAGAATTTTCACTTGACATTTTTTCCAGTATTATAATAAAATCTTTGGTATCACAATAATCACATTGATCTTTTATACAAATGTAATTAGCATACACTAGAGGCATTAGCATACACTAAACAATATGATATAATAGGCATAACTGAAACATGGTGGGATGAGACACATGACTGGGCAGTTAACTTAAATGGGTACATGTTATTTAGGAAGGATAGGAAAAACAAGAAGGGTGGTGGGGTATGTTTGTATGTCAACCATGATTTAAAGCCAAATCTTAAGCAAATTGAATGCGATGAGGAAAATGTGGAAGCTTTATGGGTAAATATCTGCTTGGGGGAAAAGAAGGGAAACCAACTATTGGTTGGGATATGTTATAAACCACCTAATGTTAATATTGACGAGGAACAACAGCTGTTTGAGCAAACTGAGAAAGCTGCAAATCTTGGTAACACTTTAATTATTGGAGATTTTAATTACCTAGACATAAATTGGGACATAGGGACTAGTAGCTCAGCAAAGGGAACTTGTACAAGCACCAACTAGAATGGACGCTTGTCTGGACCTGCTTTTAACAAACAACGTTGATCTTTTGACCAACATTCAAGCAGGTGAGCACTTGGGAAATAGTGATCACAATATAGTGTCCTTTAAAATTAACTCAAAAAAACAAAAGCACATGGGGTATACTAAAACATATAATTTTAAAAAGGCCAATTTCAATAAGTTAAGGGGAGCTTTACAATATATTGACTGGCATAAACTCTTTAGTGAAAAGAACACTGAGGATAAATGGATCATCTTCCAACAAATATTAGAAAGGTACATTTCTCAGTTTGTACCATTGGGAAATAAATATAAAAGAAACAAATTAAAACCAATGTGGCTTAGTAGAGAAGTAAAACAAGAGATTAAAAATAAGAAAAGGGCATTTAAAGCATTTAAATCAGACAAATCAGATGCATCTTATAAAAGATATAAGAAAGCAAATAATGCGTGCAAAAAGGCAATTAAACTTGCTAAACTTCAAAATGAAAAAAATGATAGCTAAAGAGAGCAAAACCAACCCCAAAGCATTTTTTTAAGTACATAAATTCTAAAAAACCCAAAAATGAAAGTATAGGTACACTTAAAACTGAAACGGGGGTGTTAGTTAATGAAGACCAAGAAAAGGCAGGAATTCTAAATAACTATTTCTCCTCCGTATATATTAAAGAAGAACCCATGGCAATAGATGTGCAAATGATTGCTACTAAAAACTTGCAGAATAATTGTAATTGGTTAACTCAAGACAATGTGCTGCAGCAACTAAAGAAAGTTAATATAAACAAAGCTCCAGGGCCTGACGGTATCCATCCACGTGTACTTAAGGAACTAAGTGTAGAAATAAGTGAACCTCTGTTTTTAATCTTTCAAGATTCTTTTCTTTCAGGAAGTGTTCCGGAGGATTGGAGGAAGGCAGATGTGGTTCCTATATTCAAAAAGGGTTCAAAATCCTTGCCTGGAAATTATAGACCTGTGAGCTTAACTTCTGTGGCTGGTAAAATATTTGAAAGGTTATTAAGGGATAATAATCAAGAATTCCTTGAGAAGAATATGGTTATCAGCAAAAATCAGCACGGTTTTATGAAGCACAGGTCATGTCAAACTAACTTGATTGCGTTCTACGAAGAAGTAAGTAGAAGTATAGATCAGGGTGTTGCAGTGGATGTGATCTATTTGGATTTTGCCAAGGCATTTGATACAGTTCCACACAAAAGATTAGTGTTCAAACTCAAGGAAATCGGTCTCGATGAAAATGCTTGTTCTTGGGTAGAACATTGGCTTAAAAACAGAATACAAAGAGTTGTCGTTAATGGTAAATTTTCAAGCTGGACAGAGGTGGCAAGTGGTGTCCCTCAGGGGTCTGTTCTGGGACCCCTTCTATTTAAAATTTTTATAAATGATCTTGAAGACAGCATTGAAAGTCATGTTTCAGTGTTTGCAGATGACACAAAACTTTGTAAAATAATACAATGTGAGCAAGATATTACTTTGCTGCAGAATGATTTAGATAGACTGGAGGACTGGGCACTCAAATGGCAGATGAAATTTAATGTTGAAAAATGCAAAGTTATGCACTTCGGCGTAAAGAATACACAAGCAACGTATACCCTTAATGGAAGTGAATTAGGGATAACAACACACGAAAAGGACTTGGGAATTGTTATAGACAACAAACTATGCGACAATGTGCAATGTCAATCAGCAGTGGCCAGGGCCAGTAAGGTATTGTCATGCATGAAAAAGGGCATTCATTCTCGGGACGAGAATATAATTTTGCCTCTCTATAAATCACTGGTAAGACCACATATTGAATATGCTGTGCAATTTTGGGCACCTGTTCTAAAGAAGGATATCATGGCACTAGAAAAAGTGCAGAGGCGGGCTACAAAATTAATAAAAGGAATGGAACATATCAGCTATGAAGAAAGGTTAACAAATTTAAACCTATAGAAAAACGTTGCCTGAGAGGGGATATGATAACATTATACAAATATATTCGGGGCCAATACAAACCATTGTGTGGAAATCTATTCACAAACCGGACTTTACATAGGACACAAGGCCATGCGTTTAGACTGGAAGAAAGAAGATTTCGTCTAAGGCAAAGGAAAGGTTTTTTTACTGTAAGAACAATCAGGATGTGGAATTCTATGCCTGAAGAAGTGGTTTTATCAGAGTCCATACAGATGTTCAAACAGCTACTAGATGCATACTTGCAAAGACAGAATATTCAAGGATGTAATCTTTCAATGTAGGGTAATAACTGCTTGATCCAAGGATAAATCTGACTGCCATTCTGGGGTCAAGAAGGAATTTTTTGTCCTAGCTTGTTGCAAAATTGTGCTTTAAACTGGGTTGTTTTTGTTTTTTTTTTGCCTTCTTTTGGATCAACAGCAAAAAACAAATGTGAGGAAGGCTGAACTTGATGGACGCAAGTCTCTTTTCAGCTATCTAACTATGTAACTATGTAATTAAATATTAACAATGTTATTTATTCATTCATTATATATTATATATACAGTTTTAATACATGTCTTCTCTCTTTCTTCTAACATATATGCAGTTTAAAATATTCACGAAAGCTTTTAAGACTACAATATATATGCCAGAAAACATCATTATATCTATTATATATATAAATAACTATCCAAAGTATCTTGCTTAAACCACAGAAACTGACAATTTAAGCTGTTGGGATTGAAAGACTATAGAAAGATGACATCATCACCATCTCAGAAAGAGGCTTGACACACAAGGAAACAACCTACAACTGGTAACATATACGATGGCACTCTTGGTGAGAGGGCCCGCCGTAATGAATGCCGACCATCACATGGAACAAGAACACCAGATAACCATATCTTCGTTAAAGAGGTATATTAACACAGACCGGAGAACCAGGGATCAGCACACACTTTACTTGGCTGAGGAAGCTACGTTGGAAGTGAAACGCATACTTTATATATGAGAAATTGCTCCATCTTTTATTTTACATGTTTTTATTAGTGTATTAATAAATGTAGTTGTGTTCTAACCCTAGTTCCTGGAATCACCTTTATAAAGAGGGAGTGTAGGCTCGAACTACACAACACGATACTGCAGAGCCATAGGGACTCTATGCCTGTAAGTACCCATTTGGCTTACCACCTTATATCACTGGTTGAAAACTGTACTACTCTATTTTGGTTTTATATACTTCTCCTAGGATTTGATATTGACCCTTTACAGTGGTGGGTCGCCTAAACGGACCCAATGTTATCTACACCGGAGCTAGGTCTTAAAGCTCCCCGTTTGGGGATATACTTTTTCTCACCTCCACTATTGTTTAAAATGATCTGCACGTTATGATCTGCATGTTATATTATTTACATTTTTAGACATTTGAAGATCTAGATAAGTGGATGTACCCTGTTGTATTTAAGGTCATTTGTACCTTTAAATAAGCGCTACACCTTTCATCTTCTATATATATTTGGTGCTGTTTGGGAAAGTTACACTATTTGGTGTTTGGCTACTACTAAGTAATATTTTTTTCTGGAATTCCCCCCCCCCCAATTTAATCCATTACTAACAAGCGCTATTACCTATTTTTCAATTGTTTTCAGAAATATAGTAAGCTAACCAGTTTCAATATTAAATGGTATCAATATTGCAACAATTGTGGCAACAATTTATTAATATAGTAGCAACAGGAGATGTGTGTAGTGAATAGAGGGGGAACCAAACACCTGGGACTAGACATGTGCAATTCGTTTCGGGCCGAATATGTATTTGGACGAATTTCGGGCAATTCGGAAGTACCCGAATGTCCGAATAGCTGAAGTATTGAATTGCTGAAGTGACGAATTACCGAGGTTCCGAAGTTCCGAAATTACCGAATTTCCGAAGTGTCGAGGTACCGAAGTTACAAAGTTGCCGAAGTTCCGAAGTGCCGAATTGCCGAAGTTCCGATGCACAGTTTTGCCTAAGTACTAATATAATTACCCAGTGGAAGAAGAAGAATGTTACACTGTATTACATTTTAAATAAAAAGTATACAAACGTAGCCAGGATTCAGCTGTAAGCATTTGCAACACTTAAAACAATCAAGTAACACACATTCATATAAAATGTAAGTTACTTGGCCAATCAATGTAATGACAGGAATGAATAAGTAGATAACTCCCTAATTCCCACGGTATTAGGGAGCTATCTACTAAAAGGCTGAAAGACCTAAATTGGTCCTTCAGCCAAATTTACTAATAATAAGTAAAGATTACTTAGTGTTAGTAAATTATGCCCCTACTCGCTATACCACGAGTAGGGGCATGTCTATTAAACAGTGAGCCTGTGGCTGCTCACTGTAAAAAAAAAAAAAACACGTCCCGCCTTCCCCTCCTAACCTGAAGGGGGGACCTATTGCCCCCCCCTTCCCCCACCCGTGAACAGAGGGTGGGGGCCCTAAAGTAAAATAAGGGGGGACCTATTGTCCTCCCCATGGCCTCCAAACCCCTAGTCACCCACCTCCACAAAAAAATTAACCCCTATCTACCCCCTCACCCTAAAAAAAATATAAAGCCTTGCCCCGCCCTGCCATTAGGCTCAGAGCACTCTGATTGGTGGGTTTAAACCATCCAACCAGAGTGCTCTGACAGGTAAATGAAGAGACTGACAGGTAAGTCTCTACATTTACCTGTCACAGCACGCTGATTGGTTGGTTTGAAATCCACCAATCAGAGTGCTCTGTGTCATTTTAAACAGCGTGGGAAAGTTCTTTGGAATTTTCCCATGCTGTGTAATTTGACTCATAGCTCTCTGATTGGTGAATTAAGTAACCAATCAGAGAGTTATGAGTCAAATTACACAGCGTGGGAAAATTCCAAAGAACTTTCATGCTAATTTAGGGAGGACAATAGGTCCCCCCATTATTTTACTTTAGGACCCCCACCCGCCACTCAGGGGTGGGGGTCAGGGGGGCAATAGGTCCCCCCTTATTCTAATTTAGGGCTCCCATCCTCCGCTCAGTTGTGGGGGCTCGGGAGGGGAGAGCCACAGGCTGCTCACTGTTTTACTAGACATGCCCCTGCTGATAGACCAATTTAGGTCTTTCAGCTGTTTGGTAGATAACTCCCTAATACCGTGGGAATTAGGGAGTTATCTACCAAGCGGCTGCAAGTGAATTTCCGAAATTCCAAAGTTCCGAAATGTCGAAGTTCCGAAGTGTCAAAGTGCCGAAGTTCCAAAGTTGCAAGAGAATTTCCAAAATTCCAAACATCCGAAGTGCCGAAGTGCTGAAGTGCCGAAGTTGCCGAAGTTCCAAAGTTCTGAAGTGTCGAAGTGCTGAAGTTACTGAAATTCCGAAGTGGCGAAGTGCCGAATTTTCGAAGTTCTGAAGTGTCGAAGTGCCGAAGTTGCCGAAGTTCCGAAGTTCCGAAGTGCCGAATTGCCGACTTGCCGACTTGCCGAATTGTCGAAGTCCCGAATTTTGGAATGCCGAACCAAAATTTTTTCCCATGCACATGCCTACCTGGGACCAAGGTGGCTAGCCCCAAGCTCAAAACAAACAAAAACTGTTGTATACTAAAATATAAATTAATGTAAACTACCCACAAAAAAAAAACGAATGTAGTAAGGAATATAGCTCGTCCAATATCAATGATATGCAAAACGTTGCTGGACAACAAACAGTCCACATAGCTATTTGTCTAATGGTACTAGGAAGAACAACACATTATACTCGATCTTAGCTGTGTATAAGGATATAGTGCAAAAGTATCATGAGCTAATCAACTCCAATACTAAGTACAATAAAATGTTGCAATGATCGCTATGCACATTATGATAACATAGTTGCAAAATACTATAATCAGTCTATTTGCTGCATTTTGAAAATAATAGTGCAAAGATGTCATGAGTTAAGCGACTCACAATGTGTTAGAGTGGTTAGAATGGAGGAATACGCGTATACAGGAAGAAGGGAATCTAAGATATAGACTAGCACGCCCTATTATGCCATTGTGGGCACCCCTTTGACCCGAAAAAAGACTTGCCCTATCCTGTCCTGTATAATTGGTTAAGCCTCCCCCCAAAAAATAGAATAGTATTTAACCTAGTGCTATTGTGATGGCAGATGCAATCACACTGAGCAGCTCCGATGACATTCAGCTATTGAATACTTAGAGGACTGTTCAATGGAAATACGAGCTGAAAATAGTTACATAGAATCACAGCTAAGTGCCACTGGACGACTTACTGGGAACCGTAAAGTTTTCATGCCGAAACTAGTTCCAGGGCATTCGCAGCTAAGTCCCCCTGAAGTCTATTCGCATTTTTTGTCCATGCGAACAAGGTGTCTGCAACCTCATGGTCGAATGGCACTTCAAATGGCTTCGGGAGTTTGGGAGTTTGAAGTGCCACTTCAAAAGTTCGAATGGTTCCTGTAACTAGTCCCAACAGGCACAAATCGTGTTTTCAGATAGGGTTTAACACAGGGGCCATAGTCACAGGGCAAGAGGCTGGCAAGTATACCCCTCCAAGAACCTGCGATGAGGTCTAGTTCGTCACAGCCACTGAGAGCAGAAATGCCTCTGACACGCGTTTCGCTTATTCAGCTCATCAGAGGGGAAATCCGCCCTCTTGACTACTGTTACATTAATGGAATAAGCAAGCCGTCACTATCCAAGTTTCCATGAGATCATGCCCGGAGACATATTCTGGTCAATCTGCACTGTTTTTTACCTTTCCTTTATACCTTACATCATTATGTTATGCCTAGTATAGGAAATATAACACCTAACTATTGTATGACACTTTAGCTGCCATACACTGTTTAATACATAAAAGTTACAACTAATTCCACCATTAAGTGTTATAATATAGATTTACTTACAGCTAAACAATTCCAGTGTCCAGTGGCTATACATCATGGCATATTCTTAGAGGTTTGTTAGTATTAGCTATCCTAACTCACAGATAATTATTTACATATCCATATATACACTAACATCACTTTTAGGAAATTCAGTCCATACATGTTTTAATTCAGTTTATTAAATGTTTATATTTATTTTCTCCAATAACATATTACATGGTTATTTTGTCACATCCACAAATCACATCTATCACACTGTGATTTACTATATACAGTTTATTCCTGTGTGTTTCTATTTCTCCTCTGCCGTGTTTTCATGATCTCCTTGCCATTTATTATTTAAATCCAAACCTTTGGTGCACTGACAGCCTATTGGTACATTCAAATATGGCTGATCCAATCAGATTGAAATATTCCCTTTTTAATACCGGCAATATCGTATGTCTGATTCCACTCTGATGAACTGAATAAGCGAAATGCGCATCAGGGGCATTTCTGCTCTCACTAGCATCTTAGCAATGAAGTGCCACCAGGCATATTGGAAATTTTGTTAATTTCGGCTACTATTGATTTATTTTTTCCATTTAACGGCCCTTTAAGTATTCAATAGCGATCGAAGTTGCTCAGTGCAATTGCATTTACCATCACGATAGCACTAGGTTAAATACTATTCTATTCTTTAGGGGAGGCTTAACCAATTATACTGGACGGGATAGGGCAAGTCTTTTTTCGGGTCTAAGGCATAATGGGACGTGCTAGTCTATATCTTAGATTCCCTTCTTCCTGTATACGTGTATTCCACCATTCTAACCACTCCTACACATTGTGACTTGACTCATGACATCTTTGCACTATTATTTTCAAATGCAGCAAATGCAGCAAATAGACCAATAGACCAATATTTTGCTAATAGACCAATATTTTGCTAATATTTTATCATATTGTGTGTAACAATCATTGCAACATTTTATTATACTTAGTATTGGAGCTAATTAGCTCACAATACTTTTGCACTCTATCCTTCTACACAGCTAAGGCAGAGTATATTGTGTAGTTCTACCTAGCACCATTAGACAAATAGCTTTTTTGACTGTTTGATGTCCAGCAATGTTATATTTATCATTGATATAGGACGAGCTATATTCCTTACTACATTATCTATTTCTGTGGGTAGTTTACATTAATTTATATTTTGTATAGAACAGTTTTTGTTTGTTTTGGGCTCAGGACTAGCCACCTTGGTCCCAGATGTTTGGTTTCCCCTATTACCTACACACATCTCCTGTTGCTACTTTATTAATAAATTGTTGCCACAATTGTTGCAATATTGATACCATTTAATATTGGAACTGGTTAGCTTACTATATTTCTGCACTCATAATTTTTGAATGCAGAAAATATTGGACCTTTGGCACATTAGCCCATATTATATTACTTTGCTAGTGTCAAGTGTGTGAATTTATACATTTTCTGCACCAAAAACTGTTACAGTTGTTTGAAGCCATGACACATAATTTTCACAATTTATAAATTAAACAAGAGCTTTACTAGGGTGCCAGTCAACAACTTTTACTAGTGGGCTATTATAGCCATTATATCACACCTATTCTTTTAATGTGTATTTCTATTTCTGTATTTTTATTTTGTAATAGTACTATTTTTTATTTTCTCTTTTTTGTTGCAAGTTCCTGTTATTTCGTTTCCCCATAGATGGACCTTTTATTAAACGTATTAAAATTTACGTTTTAACTATATGGTATTTCACCATCGTAGTATTCCATTCCTATATGCTAGGTGTTGCATCCTCCAATTTTCCTTTTTTTATATTGTAATAAACAGGGTTTAACCCCCAACTAGGATTTTTGCAACAATTGGCTCCAGTTCTCTTCTTCTCCTCCTCTTTTCTTTTAACCCCTTCAGGACGGAGTCAATAGTGCACGTTCTGATCAAAACAAAACGTAAACAAAAACTGGAATTTGCGCTATATGTCTGTTCAACCGTAATTCACCTCTTTCATATTAAATGCACCCACACTTATTATATATCATTTTGTTCAGGAGAAACAGGGCTTTCATTTCATATAAAATATTTATATATGAAACAATTTATTATGAATAAAATAAAAAAAACTGTAAGAAATTAGAATTTTTTTTTAATTTGTAGTTCCGCCTCACATTTTAGCTGTAAATGTCATAATACTGTTAGGTTTTACTGCAACAAAATGCACATATTTGTAATCAGCGATGTCTCACGAGTACAACAGTACCCCCCATTAACAGGTTTTATGGTGTTTTGGAAAGTTACAGGGTCAAATATAGAACGTTCCATTTTCAAATTGAAATTTGCCAGATTAGTAATGTTACCTTTGAGACGGTGTGGTAGCCCAGGAATGAGAATTACCCCCATAATGGCATACCATTTGAAAAAGTAGACAACCCAAGGTATTGAACGTGGGGTATGTTTAGTCTTTTTTAGTAGCCACTTAGTCACAAACACTGGCCAAAGTTAGCGTTCATATTTGTTTTTGTGTGAAAAAAGCAAAAAACTAATATTTGGCCAGTGTTTGTGACTAAGTGGCTACTAAAAATGACTGGACATACCCCATTTGCAATACCTTGGGTTGTCTACTTTTGCAAATGGTATGCCATCATGGGGGTAATTCTTATTCCTGGGCTACCATACGGTCTCAAAGGCAACATAACTAATCTGGCAAATTTCTATGTCAAAAAAATGAAATGCGCGCCTTATATGTGACTCTCTAACTTTCCAAAAAACCATAAAACCTGTACATGGGGGGTACTGTTATTCTCGGGAGATTTCACTAAACACAAATATTAGTGTTTTAAAACAGTAAAACATATTACAACAATAATATAGTCCATAAAAGTGCCGTTTGTTTGTAAAAAATGCAAAAAACGTCACTTTTACTTAAAATATCATCGTTGTAATACAATTTACCAGTTTTAAGCACTAATATTTGAGTTCAGCGAAGTCTCCCGAGTAAAACAGTACCCCCTATATACAGGTTTTATGGTGTCTTGGAGAGTTACAGGGTCAAATATAGTGCTTGCAAATTAAATTCTCTGCACTTTCTCCCTGTGTTGTCAGGCATGTCAATCAAATTTTAATTAATTAAATGACATAATTATGTTAAAAAATTACTTAAATATACACGTAGAATTTTAATATATATGCATTTATAGGTATTTAAATTATACGTGTATACTAATGTAATCTTTCATGTAATTATATGTATTTATCTATCTATATATATTTGCGGTTATTTGTATTTTATATATAGATAGATATATATAGAATGTCATTCTAAGTGTATTCTGTTTCCAATATATATATATATATATATTAATAAAAAAATACAGTTAGAATGAAATTACATATGAATATATAATTTATTTTAAATTTTGTTTCAATATTTTATTTATTTATTTTATTATTTTATTTATTTATTATTGTAATTATACGTATATATATATAATATATATATGTAGATCTATTATATATAATATATATATACATATTATATATATAACGTCATTCTAAGTGTATTTTAATACTAATATATATATACTAATATTAATATTAAAATACATTACGTATGACGTTACATATATATAATATGTATATATATTATATTTATAATATATATACATATATTATATATATATAAATACTTGTATTTTATTTTAACATGTGTATTTAATTTTTTTTTACACTACCTACCAGCAGGGGGACTCTCTAATATTTTAGACAGTCCCCCTGCTGGCAGATCCATAGCCAGCTATAGGGGGCCATGTGATCGCTCTTTGAGAGCGATCACATGGCCCCCGGGGGCCTCATTTGCCGGAGGGGGGCTGCCTGGGCTCTCAGGCAGACCCCCAGAAGATGATCGCGGCGGAGGTAAGTATAGCTTACCTCCTGGGGGCTTCAGCCGTTACGGCGTTCTATGCCGCCGCAACAGCTTTAAAGCCCTTTAAAGCCGCGACGGCATAGAACGCCGTAACGGCGTTAAGGGGTTAAGTGAATGTAAAATACTATTTAGTAGCAGGCAAGACAATATTGGCTATCAGGCAAATCAATAAACGCACCTGGCCTCAATTGCCTGATATAAAAATGTAACCCTATATTTACCTCATAATCTATAAGTGAATGTGAGGATAATCAGGGAAAGTGTTGAAATAAGCATAGCAGGTGAAATGGGCCCATGTAATTTATATCTATGTCTATATAAATCCAAAAATTGTACAGTAAGGACCGTTAGAGGTAGCATTTGAGTCAATTTAGGCCTAAGTTTACTTGGCAACCATATCAATGACGTTACTTGACAATTTTGTATCTGATCCAATTCTATCTGTGCCCAATGTGGTAAATAGTGTTGTCGCGAACCCGAAATTTTCGGTTCGCGAACGGCGAACGCGAACTTCCGCAAATGTTCGCGAACCGGCGAACCGCGCGAACCGCCATTGACTTTAATGGGCAGGCGAATTTTAAAACCAACAGGGACTCTTTCTGGCCACAAAAGTGATGGAAAAGTTGTTTCAAGGGGACTAACACCTGGACTGTGGCATGCCGGAGGGGGATCCATGGCAAAACTCCCATGGAAAATTACACAGTTGATGCAGAGTCTGCTTTTAATCCATAAAGGGCAGAAATCACCTAACATTGACACCTGTCCTCAAAGCCCCTGATACACACTGACACAGAGCAGAATAGAGACTGTTCCCCGTCCTCAGAGACCATGATACACACTGACACAGAGCAGAATAGAGACTGTTACCCCTACTACATAGGGTCACTTGGCAGATATGGCGGGGTCGTGGGAGGGGGAGGATGACTTTCACCTCTTCCCCTGTTAGATTCCCGTTGTGCTGTGACATCACCCTTATACGCTGTGTAAAGCATACTATTTAATTTGATCAGCATGGCCACTTGAGTTTTTATAGTTTTCACGCTGCTTGTAGTTTATATATGGTTCACAAAAATCAAACAAACGATAAAGTAAACATGTAAGGATTCAGAATATTCTTTCAAACCCTTACACATTGTGTGTACGTATTTTTTGTCTTAAGTTTGTGGCTTTAAAGAGGTTCACGTTGTTTCTATGATGTGCATAACATGTTCTTGTAAATGTTTGTAAAAATTTTCCTGGAATTGTAATTTTTCAATCTGAATAAAGATAGCCAAATCCCTGATACACACTGACACAGAGCAGAATAGGGACTGTTCCCCCTACATAGGGTCACTTGGCAGATATGGATTGACACCTATCCTAATGATCCCTGATACACACTGACACAGAGCAGAATAGAGACTGTTCCCCCTACATAGGGTCACTTGGCAGATATGGATTGAAACCTGTCCTCAGAGACCCTGATACACACTGACACAGAGCAGAATAGGGACTGTTCCCCCTACATAGGGTCACTTGGCAGATATGGATTGACACCTGTCCTCAAAACCCCTGATACACACTGACACAGAGCATAATAGGGACTGTTCCCCCTACATAGGGTCACTTGGCAGATATGGATTGACACCTGTCCTCAAAAACCCTGATACACACTGACACAGAGCAGAATAGGGACTGTTCCTCCTACATAGGGTCACTTGGCAGATATGGATTGACACCTGTCCTCAAAACCCCTGATACACACTGACACAGAGCAGAATAGGGACTGTTCCCCCTACATTGGGTCACTTGGCAGATATGGATTGACACCTGTCCTCAAAGCCCCTGATACACACTGACACAGAGCAGAATAGAGACTGTTCCCTGTCCACAGAGACCATGATACACACTGACACAGAGCAGAATAGAGACTGTTCCCCGTCCACAGAGACCATGATACACACTGACACAGAGCAGAATAGAGACTGTTCCCCCTACATAGGGTCACTTGGCAGGTATGGATTGACACCTGTCCTCAAAGCCCCTGATACACACTGACACAGAGCAGAATAGAGACTGTTCCCTGTCCACAGAGACCATGATACACACTGACACAGAGCAGAATAGAGACTGTTCCCCGTCCACAGAGACCATGATACACACTGACACAGAGCAGAATAGAGACTGTTCCCCTTACATAGGGTCACTTGGCAGGTATGGATTGACACCTGTCCTCAAAGCCCCTGATACACACTGACACAGAGCAGAATAGAGACTGTTCCCCGTCCACAGAGACCATGATACACACTGACACAGAGCAGAATAGAGACTGTTCCCCGTCCACAGAGACCATGATACACACTGACACAGAGCAGAATAGAGACTGTTCCCCCTACATAGGGTCACTTGTCAGGTATGGATTGACACCTGTCCTCAAAGCCCCTGATACACACTGACACAGAGCAGAATAGAGACTGTTCCCTGTCCACAGAGACCATGATACACACTGACACAGAGCAGAATAGAGACTGTTCCCCGTCCACAGAGACCATGATACACACTGACACAGAGCAGAATAGAGACTGTTCCCCCTACATAGGGTCACTTGGCAGATATGGATTGACACCTGTCCTCAAAATCCCTGATACACACTGACACAGAGCAGAATAGAGACGGTTCCCCGTCCACAGAGACCATGATACACACTGACACAGAGCAGAATAGAGACTGTTCCCCATCCACAGAGACCATGATACACACTGACACAGAGCAGAATAGGGACTGTTCCCCCTACATAGGGTCACTTGGCAGGTATGGATTGACACCTGTCCTCAAAGCCCATGATACACACTGGGTGGAGCTACTGTCCTCCCCAACCCCTGCGTGGTGGGTGGGGGCCATAAATCACAATGGGGGGACCTACTGTCCTCCCTCCCCCTCGGCCCCCAACCTTGCGCGGTGGGTGGGGGCCATAAACCACAATGGGGGGGGCTACTTTCCTCCCCCCCAGGCCCCCATCCCTGCGCGGTGGGTGGGGGGCATAAATCACAATGGGACGGACCTACTGATAGGAGTGGAGTATTGTTCATATCAGTTTAATACCTTCCGCGTCTCCTATCAGTGGACGTGTATATGGCAGCCATTTTAGGAACCGCACACCTGGGACCCGAGCAAGGTCACCTCTTCAACAGGCGACATGATTTGGCCCTGTAAACTATCCTGGATATTCTCTACAATTTCTATGGATATGGCATTGATTTATGTAACAGGGAGATGGAAGAAGATGCTTGGTCGGTCCTCTTACTTGAAATTTGGGGCACTGCGCGGGCAAGCTAATGTGCCACCAGATAGGAGTGGTGAGTTTAGTATTGTTCATATCAGTTTAATACCTTCCGCGTCTCCTATCAGTGGACGTGTATATGGCAGCGATTTTTAATTGTGGAATCACCTCCCCTTTTTAGGCCAAGGTGGGAAGATGCTTAGACCACTGGTATATTGGTGCCATCTTGGAGGATTTTTTTTTGGTTTGGTTTTTGAAGCCACAGTGCTGCACCAGTGGGCCTAAAAATTAGGCATTTACACATGCCTGAAAAATTTGGTATTGTTGCAGCCGCTGCTGTAGCAGCGGCCAGAAAAATTGATGTTTGTTTCACAGGCAGAAAGAGCCCTAAAACATGGCGGCTCGAACCCTAGTTGGTGGCGGATAAGTCACGCAAGTCAAACGTCATTCAGAGCTAAAATACAGCAGCGTGGGGGGCGGAGCTTAACCAGCGAGCTAAACGGACGCCATCTCGACAAGCTCCCCAGTAAACGGGCACAATCTATTAAAAATCCACCCTCAGCCGATCCAACCTTCTCCAGCCCCCAGCTGGACTCCCTACCTACTCCCGAGCCGATCGATGCCCTTCTTTGCAGCTTCCACCCAGCAGAAGCGGAGACGGAAGGTTGGGGCCTACCCCACGCTCACAATCCCAGACCTGGAGAAACTACTCGGCGGCTACGGAGTGCGACAATTGCGGGACGAAGCCTCCCTCCAAAGGTCAGACCATCCGGCACACACACCAGCCATGGGCCGCCGCTCACAGCGCCCACAAGCCATAGAACAAAACCGGGACATAGGGACCATGCTTCAAAGGCCTGCTCCGGCTAAAACTACTCCCGCGGACACGCCGCGTACGGCGCCCCACTACCAACACACGGATCAACCGGAGGCAGAAACAACCTCAGAAGCCCACATAGGGCCACAACACCAACTAGACCCTCCAGCAGACATGACCCCAACATCCAGGCATGATTTAAAAATCCTATTTTCGGACTTCCATAAAATCCTTGCGGCAGAACTGGCCCCCATCAAAAAGGACATCACTGCCACTATAAACAGGGTACACACTAATGAAAAACACATTACAGACATGCAAACTCACCTAGCTGAGCTGCAAGAATCAATGCACCACCTTCAGGCGCAACAAAGAGCCATAATGGCACAGCAGACAACCATGGAGGAACGCCATCGGCGCACTAATATAAAAATTAGAGGCATCCCGGCAGCCATCTTGCCAGATGAACTACCGCACTACACAAGGCGCCTTCTGGCCACTATTCTGCCTCACACCAGGGTCAAGAAGATGGTCACTGAGGAGATCTACCGCCTGCCTACGTCCTCAAAGGTACGCTCAAACACACCCAGAGATGTGATACTCAGGTGCCCAAATGTACACGACAAGATTCAGGTCATGTCTGCATTAAAAGGTAAAACACCCCTGATATTTGAGGGCGCTAGCCTAACCTTTTTCCAGGATCTTACAAAGTCTACCCTCATGTGGCGCAAAACCTTCAGCTCCCTCACCAACAGACTGAGGGCAGCAGACATCACCTATCGATGGGGGGCACACGGATCCCTGGTGATACCACAGAACGGATCCCAACTCACACTTGCCTCCATGGAAGAGGCACCCACAATAATACAGGCCTTGGGACTGGACCCACCGACTGCCAACTCACCCTCAAGACCCTCTACTACCAATTGGGACCCAGAGCGCACCGCAACGTTTGTACCGCGGAACAGAAGCCCTCGGTCCTCGGACCCAAGACAGCCTCAAGGGACTGGCTGACAATGAGGCACAGTAGGGACACCTTCCCAGCGCTCACCTTTACCTCAGGTCTAAAGACTGTAAAGTTATTTTCATTGAACGTTTAACATTTCTTATAGTACCCCATTGTTCTTGGGGGCAACAATATATATATATATTTTTTTTTTTTTTTGTGAGCCCAATTTTGGTAACCAAGTGCCGTTTTGGAAACGTTACCATAATTCCTACAGTTCGTACACTCAATGCGAAAATCACAATTGTTTATTACCTTGTTCTTTCTCCTGAACCCTGTTTTTGAGCCGGTGGCTGTCAGTTTGTAAGGTCTCCAAACATCTGATAGAGGTTAAAGCCAAGCTCAGTGTCCCATGACTAGGGGACATTACCCTCCTAAGGCTGAATAGGGGCACTAAAATTTAATAAACACACCTCACTACTTTCAAGCTACAAAAGCAAGATTAAATGGTCTGACAAAATGTATATATTGCTAAAGCCCATTAAATGCTGACCTTATATAGATGACTAATCTAGAATACTGAACAGTAGCCAGCCTTTAAGAGGGCAGCATAGTAAAGGTACAGGTTGTATACGACCCATTACCTACCGTCAAAGTGTCCATATGGCAACGTACATTATTCTGCAAAGATTAGGGTTTGTCCTGCACTCTTAGTGGGTGTAGAGCTTTAAGCTCGAGGGTTTGTGAAGTCTAAAACGAGTCAAGAATTGCATACAAAAGCATAGGTCAGGAGAAACCTATCTAACTTCACACCATAACTGAGTTACAAAAGGACGTTTAAACGGTTTATTGTTTATGTTGTTGCGATCCCTACTAGAAGACTGACACACGTACAACAATCGACAGGCCTAACCCTGACATGGACCGTACTTGACTGACACCACAGGCTCAACGGGACCCACTCTCGCACGACTGGTACACCTAAGACGGGGACATACCACAAACGCTTAATGGAGTGACTGCTACACTCTTACCACGACCACCCCCCGCGACTCCCTAGGTTAGGAGTTTCGATCACGTGAGGCAGAGACCACACTCACGGCAGGAGGCTGCACTGGACAGCCCACACGCTTCAGAAGTCACTCACTAGTACACACCCATCAATATGCCCACGGGACACCATACCGACACATACAGGCACACCCAAGTGTCATAACCATGGAGGCACCACATACTCCAAAACTACTTCACACACGGAACGCGGATACCAGCACCGAATATACGACTCAAACACAAAAATAACACAGGTTAAGCGGTTAATGACCCGGATCCAAGTTATTGCTTGTATTTTATAAAATTATATAATTGGTGCAGTCTCACAAGATGCAAGATAAATATGTTGATGCTATATACTGGAAATTCTGACTTGCAATGTACTGTTTTACTGTCATGCAAAGCACCGCAAAAATAAAGAATTAAAAAAAAAAAAAAACCACAGCAGCGTGTGGACCATTTTTAGCCCAAGGCAGCTCATCTCATCAGGCCTTTTTTAATCGAATGTATCGCCCAGTGTCAGTCCCTTCGGGATCCATCCCTCATTCATCTTAATAAAGGTGAGGTAATCTAGACTTTTTTGACCTAGGCGACTTCTCTTCTCAGTGACAATACCTCCTGCTGCACTGAAGGTCCTTTCTGACAGGACACTTGAAGCGGGGCAGGCCAGAAGTTCTATCGCAAATTGGGATAGCTCAGGCCACAGGTCAAGCCTGCACACCCAGTAGTCAAGGGGTTCATCGCTCCTCAGAGTGTCGATATCTGCAGTTAAGGCGAGGTAGTCTGCTACCTGTCGGTCGAGTCGCTCTCTGAGGGTGGATCCCGAAGGGCTGTGGCGATGCGTAGGACTTAAAAAGGTCCGCATGTCCTCCATCAACAACACGTCTTTAAAGCGTCCTGTCCTTGCCGGCGTGGTCGTGGGAGGAGGAGGATGACTTCCACCTCTCCCCCTGTTAGATTCCCGTTGTGCTGTGACATCACCCTTATACGCTGTGTAAAGCATACTTTTTAATTTATTTTGCAAATGCTGCATCCTTTCCGACTTGTTGTAATTCGGTAACATTTCCGCCACTTTCTGCTTATACCGGGGGTCTAGTAGCGTGGACACCCAGTACAGGTCGTTCTCCTTCAGCCTTTTTATACGAGGGTCCCTCAACAGGCAGGACAGCATGAAAGACCCCATTTGCACAAGGTTGGATGCCGAGCTACTCATTTCCCGTTCCTCCTCCTCACTGATGTCATTGAAGGTATGTTCTTCCCCCCAGCCATGTACAACACCACGGGTACCAGATAGGTGACAACGAGCACCCTGGGATGCCTGTTGTGTTTGGTCTTGCTCCTCCTCCTCCTCCTCAAAGCTACATTCCTCCTCTGACTCCTCTTCCTCACAATCCTCTTCCAGCGTTGCCGCAGGTCCAGCAAGCGATGCTGATAAGGCTGTTTCTGGTGGTGATGGTGACCACAACTCTTCCTCTTCACGCTCATCTACGGCCTGATCCAGCACTTTTCGCAGGGCATGCTCCAGGAAGAAAACAAATGGTATGATGTCGCTGATGGTGCCTTCGTTGCGACTGACTAGGTTTGTCACCTCCTCAAAAGGACGCATGAGCCTACAGGCATTGCACATGAGCGTCCAGTAACGTGGCAAAAAATTCCCAGCTCCCAGAGGCTGTCCTAGCACCCCGGTCATACAAATATTCATTAACAGCTTTTTCTTGTTGGAGCAGGCGGTCGAACATTAGGAGTGTTGAATTCCAACGTGTAGGGCTGTCGCAAATCAAGCGCCTCACTGGCATGTTGTTTCGCCGCTGGATATCGGCAAAGTGAGCCATGGCCGTGTAGGAATGCCTGAAATGGCCTGCTTCAGGACGTCCTGGCCTGCTTCAGGACATCCTGTAAGCCTGTGTACTTATGCACAAAGCGTTGTACGATCAGATTACACACATGTGCCATGCACGGCACATGTGTCAACTTGCCCAACTTCAATGCCGCTATCAAATTTTTTCCGTTGTCACACACCACTTTGCCGATATCCAGTTGCTGCGGAGTCAGCCACTTTTCCACCTGTGCGTTCAGGGCGGACAGGAGTGCTTGTCCGGTGTGACTCTCTGCTTTCAAGCAAGTCAAACCCAAGACGGCGTGACACTGCCGTATCCGGGATGTGGAATAGTACCTGGGGAGCTGGGGGGGTGCTGTTGATGTGGAGCAAGATGCAGCAGCACAAGAGGACTCAGCCGAGGAGGTTATGGAAGAGGATGGAGTAGGAGGAGTAGAGGAGGGGGCAGCAGGACTGCCTGCAAGTCGTGGCGGTGTCACCAACTCCTCTGCAATGCCACGCATTCCTTGCTTGTCAGCCGTCAGCAGGTTTACCCAATGCGCAGTGTAGGTGATATACCTGCCCTGACCATGCTTTGCAGACCAGGTATCAGTGGTCAGATGGACCCTTGCCCCAACACTGTGTGCCAGACATGCCATGACTTCCTTTTGCACAATCGAGTACAGGTTGGGGATTGCCTTTTGTGAAAAGAAATTCCGTCCGGGTACCTTCCACTGCGGTGTCCCAATAGCTACAAATTTTTTGAACGCCTCAGACTCAACCAGATTGTATGGTAAAAGCTGGCGGGCTAATAGTTCGGACAAGCCAGCTGTCAGACGCTGGGCAAGGGGGTGACTTGGTGACATTGGCTTCTTACGCTCAAACATGTCCTTGACAGACACATGACTGTGGGCAGATGAGCGGGAGCTGCTCAAGGCGGGAGACAGAGTGGCGGATGGTTGAGAGGGGGCAAGGAGGACAGCAGTGGTTGACGTGGCTGAAGATGCTGGACCAGGAGGAGGATGGCGGCTTAGAGTAGGCGTGCTGCTTGTACTCATGTGTTGATCCCATAGGCGTTTGTGATGTGAGATCATGTGCCTACGCAAAGCAGTTGTACCTAGGTGGGTGTTGGACCTGCCACGACTCAGTTTCCTTTGGCACAGGTTGCAAATGGCATCGCTGTTGTCAGAGGCAGACACACAAAAAAAATGCCACACTGCTGAGCTCTGCAATGACGGCATTCTGGTGGTGGACACAGCATGCGTTGATTGGCGTGCTGTCGGGCTGACCCCGGGTGCCGATGCATGCTGTCTGACTGTGCCACTAGCTCCTTGCGATGACCCCCCCCCCCTGCTTCCAACTCATCTCCTCCTCCTCCTCTCTGTCTCCCCATCTGAACTTTCGCCCTGTTCTTCTTCTTGCCGAGCGGGCACCCACGTGACATCCATGGACGCATCGTCATCATCAACCGCTTCGCTTGTATCTGATAACTCAGAAAAGGAAGCAGCAGCGGGTACAACATCATCATCATCACACTGTACCTCCATGTGTTTAATGCTGCCTGCCTGAGACATATCCCTGTTATCTACATCCTCTAGCAATAATGGTTGCGCATCACTCATTTCTTCAAAAGGGTGTGTGAATAACTCCTCTGACATACCAAGTAAAGCGGCTGTGGTGCTAGTTTTGGTGGTGGCGGCAGGCGGGTGAGTGGTATCTTGAGAGGTGCCTGAAGCTAAGCTGGAGGAGGATGGTGCGTCAAGGTTCCGAGCGGAGGCTGTACAAGATTGGGTGTCCTGTGTTAACCAGTCAACTATGTCCTCAGAACTTTTCAAGTTCAGGGTACGTGGCTTCTGAAAACTGGGCATTATTCTAGGGCAAAAGGGAATCACAGCACCACGACCACGACGGCCCCTGCGGGGTGGCCTGCCTCTGCCTGTCATTTTTTGGGGGATTAGTGGTACTATGCGTGCAAGCTACTGTGAGACCAGATATGATTGGCAATGTGAACTGTAACAGTTCTGCAGAGCACACACTGTAGGCCTGACACACCCGCTTGAAGACAAGTAACTGCTATTCAATCTATAACAGTGAAAAACAAATTTTGGTTTTAAAAGCACGCTATAGAGACACCAGATATGATTGGCAATGTGCACTGGAACAGTTCTGGAGAGCACACGCTGAAGGAAGGACTGACAGAGCCGCTTGAAGGACACTGACTGGCTGCTATTAGCTTACACTAGAAACCTTTTTTCTTTGTAAAAGCACGCTATAGAGACACCAGATATGATTGGCAATGTGCACTTGAACAGTTCTGCAGAGCACACACTGTAGGCCTGACACACCCGCTTGAAGACAAGTAACTGCTATTCAATCTATAACCGTGAAAAACAAATTTTGGTTTTAAAAGCACGCTATAGAGACACCAGATATGATTGGCAACTGTCAAAGCACGCTGGCACAGGTCTGCAGAGCACACGCTGAAGGAGGCCTGACACCCAGGCGCTTGCAGACAACTAACTGCTCTTCTATTACAGTGAAAAAAAATTATTTATTTTAAATCTAAAGCTTAAGCTATTTTAAAAACAGATATGAGTGGTGGCACTGGGCAAGAGGGCACAGTATCCACTGTGAACCTCACACAGAAGCTGGCAGGCAGGCAACTGCTCTTCTATTACAGTGGAAAGAAAATTTTGGTTTTAAAAGCACGCTATAGAGACACCAGATATGAGTGGCAACTGTCAAAGTACGCAGGCAGTGTTGTGCAGGGCACACGCTGAAGGAAGGCCTGACAGAGCCGCTTGAAGGACACTGACTGGCTGCTATTAGCTTACACTAGAAACCTTTTTTCTTTGTAAAAGCACGCTATAGAGACACCAGATATGATTGGCAATGTGCACTGGAACAGTTCTGGAGAGCACACGCTGAAGGAAGGACTGACAGAGCCGCTTGAAGGACACTGACTGGCTGCTATTAGCTTACACTGGAAACCTTTTTACTTTGTAAAAGCACGCTAAAGAGACACCAGATATGATTGGCAACTGTCAAAGCATGCTGGCAGTGTTGTGCAGGGCACACGCTGAAGGAAGGCCTGACAGAGCCGCTTGAAGGACACTGACTGGCTGCTATTAGCTTACACTGGAAACCCTTTTTCTTTGTAAAAGCACGCTAAAGAGACACCAGATATGATTGGCAACTGTCAAAGCACGCTGGCAGGGTTGTGCAGGGCACACGCTGAACGAAGGCCTGACAGAGCCGCTTGAAGGACACTGACTGGCTGCTATTAGCTTACTCTGGAAACCTTTTTTCTTTGTAAAGCACGCTAAAGAGACACCAGATATGATTGGCAACTGTCAAAGCACGCTGGCAGTGTTGTGCAGGGCACACGCTGAAGGAAGGCCTGACAGAGCCGCTTGAAGGACACTGACTGGCTGCTATTAGCTTACACTGGAAACCTTTTTTCTTTGTAAAAGCACGCTAAAGAGACACCAGATATGATTGGCAACTGTTAAAGCACGCTGGCAGTGTTGTGCAGGGCACACGCTGAAGGAAGGCCTGACAAAGCCGCTTGAAGGACACTGACTGGCTGCTATTAGCTTACACTGGAAACCTTTTTTCTTTGTAAAAGCACGCTAAAGAGACACCAGATATGATTGGCAACTGTAAAAGCACGCTGGCAGGGTTGTGCAGGGCACACGCTGAAGGAAGGCCTGACAGAGCCGCTTGAAGGACACTGACTGGCTGCTATTAGCTTACACTGGAAACCTTTTTTCTTTGTAAAAGCACGCTAAAGAGACACCAGATATGATTGGCAACTGTCAAAGCACGCTGGCAGTGTTGTGCAGGGCACACGCTGAAGGAAGGCGTGACAGAGCCGCTTGAAGGACACTGACTGGCTGCTATTAGCTTACACTGGAAACCTTTTTTCTTTGTAAAAGCACGCTAAAGAGACACCAGATATGATTGGCAACTGTCAAAGCACGCTGGCAGGGTTGTGCAGGGCACACGCTGAAGGAAGGCCTGACAGAGCCGCTTGAAGGACACTGACTGGCTGCTATTAGCTTACACTGGAAACCTTTTTTCTTTGTAAAAGCACGCTAAAGAGACACCAGATATGATTGGCAACTGTCAAAGCACGCTGGCAGTGTTGTGCAGGGCACACGCTGAAGGAAGGCCTGACAGAGCCGCTTGAAGGACACTGACTGGCTGCTATTAGCTTACACTGGAAACCTTTTTTCTTTGTAAAAGCACGCTAAAGAGACACCAGATATGATTGGCAACTGTCAAAGCACGCTGGCAGTGTTGTGCAGGGCACACGCTGAAGGAAGGCCTGACAGAGCCGCTTGAAGGACACTGACTGGCTGCTATTAGCTTACACTGGAAACCTTTTTTCTTTGTAAAAGCACGCTAAAGAGACACCAGATATGATTGGCAACTGTCAAAGCACGCTGGCAGTGTTGTGCAGGGCACACGCTGAAGGAAGGCCTGACAGAGCCGCTTGAAGGACACTGACTGGCTGCTATTAGCTTACACTGGAAACCTTTTTTCTTTGTAAAAGCACGCTAAAGAGACACCAGATATGATTGGCAACTGTCAAAGCACGCTGGCAGGGTTGTGCAGGGCACACGCTGAAGGAAGGCCTGACAGAGCCGCTTGAAGGACACTGACTGGCTGCTATTAGCTTACACTGGAAACCTTTTTTCTTTGTAAAAGCACGCTAAAGAGACACCAGATATGATTGGCAACTGTCAAAGCACGCTGGCAGGGTTGTGCAGGGCACACGCTGAAGGAAGGCCTGACAGAGCCGCTTGAAGGACACTGACTGGCTGCTATTAGCTTACACTGAAAACCTTTTTTCTTTGTAAAAGCACGCTAAAGAGACACCAGATATGATTGGCAACTGTCAAAGCACGCTGGCAGTGTTGTGCAGGGCACACGCTGAAGGAAGGCCTGACAGAGCCGCTTGAAGGACACTGACTGGCTGCTATTAGCTTACACTGGAAACCTTTTTTCTTTGTAAAAGCACGCTAAAGAGACACCAGATATGATTGGCAACTGTCAAAGCACGCTGGCAGGGTTGTGCAGGGCACACGCTGAAGGAAGGCCTGACCGAGCCGCTTGAAGGACACTTACTGGCTGCTATTAGCTTACACTGGAAACCTTTTTTCTTTGTAAAAGCACGCTAAAGAGACACCAGATATGATTGGCAACTGTCAAAGCACGCTGGCAGGGTTGTGCAGGGCACACGCTGAAGGAAGGCCTGACCGAGCCGCTTGAAGGACACTGACTGGCTGCTATTAGCTTACACTGGAAACCTTTTTTCTTTGTAAAAGCACGCTAAAGAGACACCAGATATGATTGGCAACTGTCAAAGCACGCTGTAACAGGTCTGCAGAGCACACGCTGAAGGAAGCCTGACACCCAGACGCTTGCAGACAACTAACTGCTCTTCTATTACAGTGAAAACAAATTATTTATTTTAAATCTAAAGCTTAAGCTATTGTAAAAACAGATATGAGTGGTGGCACTGACTGTGCAAATGGGCAAGGCATCCAGCCTGACACAGAAGCTGGCAGGCAGGCAACTGCTCTTCTATTACAGTGAAAAAAAATATTTATTTTAAATCTAAAGCTTAAGCTATTGTAAAAACAGATATGAGTGGTGGCACTGACTGTGCAAATGGGCAAGGCATCCAGCCTGACACAGAAGCTGGCAGGCAGGCAACTGCTCTTCTATTACAGTGAAAAAAAATATTTATTTTAAATCTAAAGCTTAACCTATTGTAAAAACAGATATGAGTGGTGGCACTGGGCAAGTGGGCACAGTATCCAATGTGAACCTCACACAGAAGCTGGCAGGCAGGCACCTGCAATTACATTACACAGGAAAAAAAAAAAAAGCAGCCTGATGTTCTAGCCCTAAAAAGGGCTTTTTGGGGTGCTGTCCTTACAGCAGAGATCAGATGAGTCTTTCAGGATTGTAGTGGACACTGAATACCCTAGCCTAGCTATCAATTTCCCTATCTAATCAGCAGCAGCTAAACTTTCACTAAGCATGCAGCTTCAGAATGAATCGAAAATGGATGCTGGGAGGGAGGTTGGAGGGTGTGGAAGGGAGGGAGTGCTGCTGATTGGCTGGAATGTGTCTGCTGACCGAGAGGCACAGGGTCAAAGTTTGCCCAATGATGACGAATAGGGGGCGGATCGAACTTCGCATGTGTCCGCCCGCCGCGGCGAACGCGAACACGCTAAGTTCGCCAGGAACTGTTCGCCGGCGGACAGTTCGGTACATCACTAGTGGTAAACAAGTATTGGTTTGTGCATTGATTAAATAGCTGATTACTGACGCGTGATAGTACAATCTAATATTGGGTGCGCTCATTCCTCCTTGTTTAAATGGTTTGTATATTATAGAGGCTGCAACTCTCAGGTGTTTGTATCTCCAAATATATGCGTTAATAATTTGCTGCGCTTCCTTTAAATAAGTAGAAGGAAGCGCAATCTGTAGAGATCTGAATAGGTATTAAAATGTAGGTACAATTACCATCTTATTAGCCGCTATTCACCCAGACCAAGAAATTAATTTCTCCTTCCACCCTTGTACAAAATTATTAATGTCCTTAAATAATTTAGTATAATTAACCTTATATAAGTTGCACATACTACTGACAATAAGAACAAAGATCCCAGTGTCACCCAAAATTGTGGGATACACTGGGAAGAAGCACAACAGTATTATAAGTGGCCAAAAAAAACTAAAACTTTATTCTCTGTGATACAAAAAATAATGGTCAACTTAAAAAGAAAATATAAACAGTATTAAAACAGGGGTATAAGAAGTGGGTGGTGTCCGCCTCTAGACAGGTAGGGAAAAGGGTATTTACAAAGAGAGGTAGCAGGTCTGCATCCTCATCCAAACCTCCCCTGTACACTGTGTCCCAAGACGCCAGAGAGGGAACCAGGAGGTTGCAAAATATAAAGGTACTAAAAACTCCCCATTAATAAAAATCTCTTGCTGTCCCTATATACCTCGGCACCACACAGAGCTAATGCCTACCTGAACCAGTAACCCTGAACACAAAAAACAAAAATTCAAACATGCACAGTGCTACCCAAGTGCAAATTGAAAATAAAAGAACTTGACGCGCGTTTCAGCGTGCTAAGACGCCATCGTCAGGAGCAGAGTGGCCCTGTTTTAATACTGTTTATATATATATTTTTAAATGGACCATTATTTTTTGTATCATTGTGAATAAAGTTTAAGATTTTTTTTGGCAACTTATAATACTTTTGTGCTTCCTCCCAGTGTATCCCACAACTTTGGGTGACACTGGGATTTTTTTCTCATTGTCAGTAGTTTAGCTCCAGGAATACCCCCTCATTGGATGCACTAACTTGATTGCGTTCTACGAAGAAATAAGTAGTAGTATAGATCAGGGTGTTGCAGTGGATGTGATCTATTTGGATTTTGCCAAGGCATTTGATACAGTTCCACACAAAAGATTAGTGTTCAAACTCAAGGAAATCGATCTAGATGAAAATGCTTGTTCTTGGGTAGAACATTGGCTTAAAAACAGAGTATATAAGTAAAAAAGGTGCGCTATACCTTTAAATATTTACGGTGCGAGTATATGCATATAATTAGTGCAAAAAGGAGTGTGCAAATTAGTCACACTCGAATAAGATTATGTGCAAAGTTGCAAGTGAATGGTGGTAAGTAATAAAATAATAACTTACAATAAAAAAATATGTCTCCTTAGATGCTCCAATCAAGTTAAAACATATAAAAAATACAGAGAGGAAAAAACATAGTATAATATTGTTTGATAAACAGGTATATAGAATAAACCCAAAATAGGAATATTACTCACAAAGATAGAGCAGTAAAAGTCTGCTCTAACTTGTCCAGCTTATAAGTCCACACATCAGGACTTGGATGGTAGTATAAAATAGCAGGGTACCAGCTCGATCAGTAGTAAAAAAACACTTTATTTTATAAAATCCAAAGTCACCGTTCCCATATGGAAGTAAAACAATCATGTATCAGTGTTTGCATGAGGGATATCTACCACTCCCATACGAAACTTCAGCACTTCGCTGCACTTCCTGGAACTCGGTGTTTCGTCCGATCACGTGATGGCGTGATGACGTAATGACGTAATGACGTGATGACGCGTTTCGCCCAATCGGCTTCCTCAGATCACGTCCTGATGTAGCTGGTCCTGCCTTTTAAAGCCCATGTTGGGGGCGTGGAATCTATTAGTTCATTGGGTGCATTCCCATAGTCTTTTTTATAATGAAAAAGGGGGTAAGACCACTCAATGTCTAAAAAGGGGAATCCCACAATCCATATAGAATTGGAAAAATTGGCACAAAAATCAAAAACCAAAAAAACAACAGCAAAGGATAATATAAAACTGTACTTTAAAGAGGTAGTTCATAACAGTAATCAGAAGGTACATGTATAATTTTTATTTGTAAATCTTTCTTTTATTATGGCATATACGTCATGGGGTACAGAAGAGAAAGAGGAGGCATTGAGGGGTAACATGAGATAATATCAAGATGGTGTACAATGCACCTCAAAGAAAGATTGCCATGGGTTTTTTTTTTTTTTGTGAAACATTCAAGTAAACATAGTGTTACAAGCTTGGATAAGAAACAAAAGTGATCAAAATAGCGTAGACAGGCTTCATATACAAGTTGGTGTTCATAGCTAAACAGGATAATAAAATAAAGTAAAGGAATAATGCTTATTCCAGCGAGTTAGACTGAGTTGTAGCAAAAACATAGTAGAACCGAGAACAATGCCTGTCAAGTTAGGCTGTCAAGGGAGAAACAGTGTACACTTCAATTTCGCAGACATGCATTAAGCAAATTTAGCGCGAGTCAGGCTGGATTCGCTCCAGAAACCACCGAATCAGAACACAACAGAATACTACCAAAGTAGCGTTGCAGATATTTACAGATTATCGTAGGCTGCTTATGTCCTAGAGGTGAACAGGGGGGTGCTAGTAGCTATATATAACAAAACAAAATTATCATCTTTTCATATACCTTGTGCGTTTTGCTCTCGTGAGTGCTCAGTACTAGGGTATAGGTTATGTCGGGTATATTATTACTAGGGTACTTCTATCATATCGTAAGTAACCATGCTAGTTAGATCACCATCAATGCATCCCTGGGTGCAGGGCCAGCTATATGCCTCACCGTAGTGGCCCTAGGCAGCAAAGATTATTAGCATTGTAAGAGCATCCTTATATTGGTAGCCTGTGGTCGTGTATTTGAGCTGCACATTTTAAAACTGCAATAAGTCACATAAGGTTTACAATCCTACCACGGTAGGCAACAATAGTACAAGCTGTATGCTGTTCAAAGGCAAATCTTATAGGTTATAATACTCAGCATCTCTTAACCAGTAGCTATGTAATATCATTCAGCATGACAGGAATAACATAATACAACATGCACAGTGGTCTATAGGTAGGCTCGGTCTTGAGACTGGTATGGCAAACTGGCTATAAAGTGATAAGTAACGGTCTATTGCTAGCAGTAAGGTTTGCTATGTCAAGCAGGTGCACTAGTGTTGCACGGTTAATATATGAGTCCAAAGCGGCAGTTTTATATTTACGGCTGGTAGGTTAAGTATTCTGTCCCTGTGTTCCTATGCTCGGAAACCGGAGGTAGCAATCCAACATGGACTTAAGGCAGGAGCACAATCGTATGTCCAATGAGGTGCGGGTATATGCCCGTTGTCGCCTGTTGAGCTGATCTCAGGGCACTGGAGTAATTGCTGATCATCCGATTCCCACGGCTGGCAGCTGTGATGCGGTCTCTTGGTAATCCTGCTGTCCGCTCAGGCTTGAGGAAGGTTGTAGTCGTGCGCTCCCGGCAAGGGGGTGCCCAGAGGCCCCCGCGGCTCTGCTGACGGTGACAGTGTTGCGTGGGCCGTGGCGGACCCCGCTCCAGCCCCAGGCCTTGTGGAAGGTCCGCATCTGTGTGCCACAGACTCGGGTATGCAGTGCAGCCGGGTCTTCCCTTTTGCGGGCGCTGCAGAGGGCCCCGGTGGTGAAGCGCCGCCAGCGGCGGGTGGTCCTCCGGCGTCGTGGGTGATGCTGCGGGGGTATTCCCCGTTTGGCCTTCGGCCCAGGTAGGCAGGGAGCCTGGGTAGCATGTGTTCCAGGTCGAGGTCTGCCCGAGCGGGGTGAGTTCGTCCTTTTCTCCGCGGCCTCCCGCGCATATTCTGGTGGCTGTGGAGCCATGCGCTGCTCCAGTTTCTCCCAGAAGCGCTGGAAGGCCTCGTCTATGCGTCGGAGGGAGCGCTCGATCATGTCCTCGCCGTGGCCTGTGTTTGCGGGCGCCATTTGTGGTGCGGCCTGAGCACGAGGCCCGTTTTGCTTCAGACCCGAGATTTCATGCAAAGTGAGGGTGCAGGTGAGAACTTGCTGCTTGTTAATGGGGACCGGGATATCCCCCGCCGGTCCAAAGGGGGGGGAACGGGTAGTCCTGTTGTAATGCTTTTCTCTATGTCGCGGCGGGTGAGCGGCCGCCTCTCCCGCCCCGGCCATGCTTGTAGGCCGCAGAGGTCGCTCGGGTGATTGCAGCTCGAGGGGCCACATGTGTGGTATCAGAAGGTAGGGCTTGCTTTCCCCCTGCCCCTAGTAGCTGGTATCGATTTCGTAGTCGCTTGGAGTCGATATTAATCGATAAATATCATCTCTATGAGCAGGAGCTCTGGTGTCGTGCGACTGCTCTGCTGCGAGGTCAGGCCCCGCCCCCACATGTATAATTTTTAAAAAGAGATATAGGCATGTATATATATTATTTTAAAAAGATATCTGTATATATATTCTAAAAAACCTATTTGGTCCAAGAGAAACATTCAACAATACAAATATATAAGTACACCTACTAGCAGAAAGAGGAAGAAAAAAGCGAGGATAATTAATATCAGTATATACATTTAAGTATAACATTAATTACATAAAATTGTACAAATCAAATTCAATATTAAGACCTTTGGGTTCTAGGGTATCTAATGTGTGAACCCATTTCATTTCTTCTTTGCCTAGGTATTGAATAAAATTTCCTCCGCGCCATGATTTTTTAACCATTTGAATCCCTAAAAATGTGAGGCCACTAGGGTCTTTGTTATGGTACATTTTAAAATGAGCAGATATGCTATGGTGATCTACACCCTTCCGAATATTATTAACGTGTTCATAAATTCTTTTATGTAGGGGGCGGATGGTCCTCCCTACATACTGTAGACCACATGGGCATATTAAAAGGTATATAATATTTTTAGAAAAACAAGTAATAAAATCTTTAATGGTATATTCTTCTGTTGTATATTTTGTTTTAAATTTGCTAATCCCTCTTACAGTATTGTTTTTGCTGCATTTGCATCCTACACATTTTCCACATGAATAAAAACCTTTTTTATTTACACTTAAGAATGTTTCTGGCACTTCATTTCTTGGGTGGTTAAATGTCAGGATCTGCTTTAAACTAGGTGCACCTCTAAAAGTGATAAAAGGCTTATCTGGAATAATTGTCGATAGTTCTCTGTCTTTTTTTAAAAGGTGCCAATGTTTATTAATAATAGATTTAACCTTTTTAAAATCCTGATTAAAATCTAAAACCAAAGGTACTTTCTCAAATTTTTCTTGTCCTCTGTTGAAATGACTTTGTTTAAAAACTAATTCGTTTTGGTCCAAACTACTTCGTTTTGGGCCAACTACAAAGAATAAAAAGAAACTGCACCGAACAGAGTATTTTTGAAGAACAAGCTAAAATAGTGGTAGACAAATTTTCGCAAAAATATTATCCCACTGATATATTAAGTAGGGCATACGATGAAATAAAAAGTTTGGACCAAAACGAATTACAGCGTATCTGCTCATTTTAAAAGGTACCATAACAAAGACCCTAGTGGCCTCACATTTTTAGGGATTCAAATGGTTAAAAAATCATGGCACGGAGGAAATTTTATTCAATACCTAGGCAAAGAAGAAATGAAATGGGTTCACACATTAGATACCCTAGAACCCAAAGGTCTTAATATTGAATTTGATTTGTACAATTTTATGTAATTAATGTTATACTTAAATGTATATACTGATATTAATTATCCTCGCTTTTTTCTTCCTCTTTCTGCTAGTAGGTGTACTTATATATTTTTATTGTTGAATGTTTCTCTTGGACCAAATAGGTTTTTTAGAATATATATACAGATATCTTTTTAAAATAATATATATACATGCCTATATCTCTTTTTAAAAATTATACATGTACCTTCTGATTACTGTTATGAACTACCTCTTTAAAGTACAGTTTTATATTATCCTTTGCTGTTGTTTTTTTGGTTTTTGATTTTTGTGCCAATTTTTCCAATTCTATATGGATTGTGGGATTCCCCTTTTTAGACATTGAGTGGTCTTACCCCCTTTTTCATTATAAAAAAGACTATGGGAATGCACCCAATGAACTAATAGATTCCACGCCCCCAACATGGGCTTTAAAAGGCAGGACCAGCTACATCAGGACGTGATCTGAGGAAGCCGATTGGGCGAAACGCGTCATCACGTCATTACGTCATTACGTCATCACGCCATCACGTGATCAGACGAAACACCGAGTTCCAGGAAGTGCAGCGAAGTGCTGAAGTTTCGTATGGGAGTGGTAGATATCCCTCATGCAAACACTGATACATGATTGTTTTACTTCCATATGGGAACGGTGACTTTGGATTTTATAAAATAAAGTGTTTTTTTACTACTGAGCGAGCTGGTACCCTGCTATTTTATACTACCATCCAAGTCCTGATGTGTGGACTTATAAGCTGGACAAGTTAGAGCAGACTTTTACTGCTCTATCTTTGTGAGTAATATTCCTATTTTGGGTTTATTCTATATACCTGTTTATCAAACAATATTATACTATGTTTTTTCCTCTCTGTATTTTTTATATGTTTTAACTTGATTGGAGCATCTAAGGAGACATATTTTTTTATTGTAAGTTATTATTTTATTACTTACCACCATTCACTTGCAACTTTGCACATAATCTTATTCGAGTGTGACTAATTTGCACACTCCTTTTTGCACTAATTATATGCATATACTCGCACCTTAAATATTTAAAGGTATAGCGCACCTTTTTTACTTGTATTGTTTGTATGGTGTTTTGTGAGCTTGTACACATTTAGGTGCTGCTTTACCTTTTTCACCTTAATATTTACACCTAAATTTATACACTTAGCGCCTTTTTTGCTTGTTTATCTTTTTTTTTTTTTTTAAAACAGAGTACAAAGAGTTGTCATTAATGGTAAATTTTCAAGCTGTACAGAGGTGGCAAGTGGTGTCCCTCAGGGGGTCTGTTCTGGGACCCCTTCTATTTAACATGTTTATAAATGATCTTGAAGACAGCATTGAAAGTCCTGTTTCAGTGTTTGCAGATGACACAAAACTTTGTAAAATAATACAATGTGAGCAAGATATTACTTTGCTGCAGAGGGATTTAGAAAGACTGGAGGACTGGGCACTCAAATGGCAGATGAAATTTAATGTTAAAAAATGCAAAGTTGCAAAATGCATGAAAAAGGGCATTCATTCTCGGGACGAAAATATAATTTTGCCTCTTTATAAATCACTGGTAAGACCACATATTGAATATGCTGTGCAATTTTGGGCACCTGTTCTAAAGAAGGATATTATGGCACTAGAAAAAGTGCAGAGACGGGCTACAAAATTAATAAAAGGAATGGAACATATCAGCTATGAAGAAAGGTTAACAAATTTAAACCTATTTAGTTTAGAAAAATGTTGCCTGAAAGGGGATATGATAACATTATACAAATATATTCAGGGCCAATACAAATATCTTGCTTCCCCCTAGGATATTTCCTTGGGGTGGGACAAAACTCAATTTTGTTCCACCTGGATCAACTTTATAATATATAATTTTGAAAAGTTGCATGTACTTGGCGTAAATGCGACCCCTAAAAATTTAAGATGATTGGCTCTCCAATCTTGTTCCATACTTTGTAAATCCTGAGTGGACACATTTGTTTTAAAAAAATTAGATTTTACTGGTTTTGTTTTTTATATAAAGAAAGTCATATACAGAAAGATAAAACGTTTGGTTAGTTGCAACAACACATGGTACAACAGCTTTAAATTGTAACAATGGCAGTGAGTCATGGTACAACGTTTGTCAAGTCATACATTTCTGGTTGAGCATAATTCGCAGTGTGTTACAGTACTCAACAACAGTACGTTTATGCCAGCGTCATGCTTTTTTCAGTGTGTAGTGGTGGTATCGTCCCGACCACTTTGTTTGTGGTGTTGTACCCAAGTATGTGGGTGTAATGAGGAGAAGAGGGGAGGGGGGAATGGGGCATGGGTGAATTTGGGTGTGCAGTGGGGTTCTCAACCTCCGTTACCTAAGGCATGTGTATATTCTCATATAATCAGATTGTGGCGAAACCGACCTCGCCACGTGTCCTTGGAGGGGGCTGATTGCCCGCCTCTTGCCTTTGGACTATGGACCAGACTTTATGGGAATGTGATACCCCAGATAGCCATACCATGGAGCCTATTCATATAATGAAAGACTATGGGAAAGACTTTAGCTCCATGGCAATTGTACTGTGTGAGTAGGATCTGCGCGCTATTCGGTAGTTTTGTGCGTGCAGATCCCAGCTATCTGGGGATAGGTGAAATGTCTGTGTGTTATGTGTAAATGTGACTTTATGTATTTTAAAGTGTTTTATGTTGTTTTGCAACCATGTGGTTAATGGAGTCTGCCTTTAGTCCTGGGTAATTGGATTACTTCTCCAATTAACTCCAGGGAGAAGGGAGGAAGCCAGGATGCATTGTGGGGATGTTTTACTTTTACTGTTTGAGCCAGGGGGAATAAAAGATAGTTTTACTAACTGTTGAACCCCTGGTCTGATTCATGCCATTTTTTAATATGTTGTTCCCCTGAATGGATTGATTGTGGATATGTATTTTTATGTGAATGTGATGTATGGTTTTAAAGTTATGAAAGTTGTGTAAAAGTATATTTTACACTGTATGCATAATGGGATTATGTGTCACACTAAGGGGAGGGGATGTGTGGGAGGTAACATCTATGTCATTGGTTCTTTTATGCCTCCCCCTGGGTGTGGCCTGTATGTGTGAGTTGGAAATAAAAGCCAGGCTGGATGAGCCAGTCCAGAGTTCCTGTTTTAACCTCAAAGTGATGTGTCGTCTCATTATTGGGGGAAGGATTTATTGTATGCTGTTCCAGTTGACTGCTAGGGGTACAAGCCTATTCGTATGGTTCCTATTCAATGGTCTACAGCATTCATACGCTTGGGAGAATTTAAAGGTTTCTCGGATTCGGTGATTATGGTGTCTGCCAGAGTGCTTGGAGTCCTCAGGAAGCACTAGGAGCATCCATTAACGGAGGTACCAAGTCTGGGTGCCAGGTGATCCGTTACACAGATGGGTGTCAAAACTCGATTTATAGGGCTGTCCTGATTCTCCTCAAGAAACAGCAACATTCGGTCCCTCCTATTACTGTATTTCGATTCATAGTATGGATCGTACCCTGCCCCCCACCAATCGTCAGCCCTGTGGGGTGGGCTGTTGGGATCGAGGTGGGGAAATTGGACAGGATGGCCACCTCCAGTGTAAATGGGACCTTTGACAATGTAAGGGTTTCAACCCGTGTGAATTGCTGCGGAAGCCCGCGTCTGGCCAGGACAGCAAACAGAAATCCCCAGTGTAGTCTGTCGAACAGCTTCTCCGCTTCCAGGGACAGGGTAAGTTATCCGACCTTGATCTCCCCTGCCATCGTGAGCATGTCAATGATTCTGGTTGCTCCCAAGGACTGTCTCCCCCTAACAAAGCCTATCTGGTCTGTACCCACCAGCCTGGGGAGGATCGGGGAGAGCCTTGTAGCCAACACTTTTGCCTGTATTTTATAGTCTAGGTTTAGCAACGATATGAGACGTAGGTTTAGCCACATGGTTGGAGGTTTCCCGGGCTTGCATATATCTATTATATAACGGGAGCAGTGATGGGCCCAGGATTGTCTCAAATTTTTTATATGGCTTTTGTCACCTCTTCCCTTTCCAGTGGTCTGGCCAGTAGTTGGGCCTGCTCCACCTTGATAGACGGGAGTGTTTTATCTCTAAGGTATATCGTCTGGGGTTGGTTGTACCGTGTCCGGACATTTGTTTACATTGTATAGGGCAGAATAATATTTCAAACAAATTTTGGCCATCTCCTGTGGGTCATAGACTTTAGAGCCTTGCTCATTTATGATATAGGGGATTGAGGAGGAGGCTCGCTGTTTACACAGCTTGTTGGCCAATAGGCATCTCATATTGACATGAGTATAGAAATTGTCTTTTAATTGTTTAAGGCATTGTTCGTTTTTTTCTAATTGGATCCCATAGATCTCTGCTCTAGTGGATTGGATTTGGTCAGCTAGTTGTCATGTCGGGTTGACCTTGTGGGCGCTCTCTAGGTCCAATAGGGAGCATCTCAGGTCACTTAGGCATTTCTTCCTGGTTCTGTTTATGTGTGAGGCATTGTCAGGGTTTCTTTGCTGTTTTAAACAGCAACCCTTTTCTGTTTCAGTGATTGAGTTTCAGCTGCAATCACTATGAGCTCCTTCTGCTTGTTGCCACGGTTACTCACCTGTGAGTCGTAATCAATGCTGCTGCTAATCAGTTCTGCCTATTTAAGCAGCTAAGCCCAGAACCTCCTTGCCCTTGCGTGGTTTCCTGTTCCCCAGAAGTCTCCTTGTTCCTGTGTTTCCTGTTTGCTCCTGGTTCCTGACTCCGGCCTTGTTCCTGACTCCGCTGCTCTCCGTGCTCCTGATCCTGGCTTGTCTGACTACCCGCTCTGGTGACTGACCCCTGCTTGATTCCTGGACTTTGCTTTTGTTATTTATTTGTTATTTATTAATAAAGGTGTGTTTGCATCTACTTCTGTCTCTGTCTGGTTCCTGGTCCCTGACATTACACAAGGGCCATGAATACAGATGGTACAGGCAAGACACCTATACCTAACCTATTTACCCGGTGGGACCAGCAGAACCACCATTTGGACCAGTATGCCCATCTGGATCCAGTACCCGGCCAGCCTGCGATTGCGGCCGCCTCTGCCTCACTTCCTGTTCTAGCACCGGTTGTAGCCTCCAAACCTGTAGCGGCTAGAGAAATTACTGGGTCTGTCCCGCTCCCTCAGTATTTTGGGGGCAACCCAGCACAGTGCAGAGAATTTATAAATCAGGTTAAAGGATACCTTGAAAACCTGCCCCAGGCATTTCCTACAGACAGTGACAAAGTTCACTTCATGATTTCGTTGCTGTCTGAAATGGCCCTAGCTTGGGCAAAACCTCTCTGGGAGGCAGAGAAGCCTATTATTTACAATTACCCTGAATTTGTTGCATCCTTCAAAAGGGTTTTTGATATTCCAGCTCGCTCCACCCCTACTGCCGAACTACTCATGTCTAATGCTCAGGGCACAAAAACTATTGTCGAGTATGCCAGTGAATTCCGTACCATGGCAGCAGAAGGTGGCTGGAACAACGAGACTCTCGTGGCTGCCTTTGCACAGGGTCTCTCCGATGTGTTTAAAAATGAGATTGCAGCCAGAGAATTACCTAAAGATCTCGAGGAACTGATATCATTTGTCACCCTCATTGACATCAGACTCCGAGAGAGATCCTCATCCAAGGAGCGCCTGCGGAGGCCTCTTGTAAATTTGGCACCGAGCTTTTCTTGCCCACCGGAACCTCCCTCACCTCCCATGCCTCCTGGTCCTGAGTCCTCTGTCTGTGTGGAGCCAAGGCGGTTAGGCTTCTCACGCCTCTCGGTCGAGGAGAGAGCCTTTAGGAGGAGGGAGGGTCTGTGCCTATACTGCGGACACCACGGTCACGTGTTAAAGTTTTGCCCGATTCGTCCGGCAAAGGGCCCGCACCCAAGATACTGTCAGGGGCAGATCTTGGGTGGTCTTTCTGCAGACCCAGAGATATGTGTGCGCAAACCCTTGGTGCCTATTATCCTCTCCTGGCCTGAGTCATCCATTGAAACCCGGGCATTTCTTGATTCTGGGGCCGCAGGCTTGTTTATAGATTGTGCATTTGCAGCAAAGCACTCTATACCCTTACAGTCTCGCAACTTCCCACTAGCCTTCGAAGCCATCGATGGCAGACCAATACAGCCAACCCACGTGACCCAAGAAACCGTGCCCATATCTCTGGCTATAGGGGCTCTACATCATGAGACGATCCAATTCCAGGACATTTCCTCTCCATATTACCAGGTTGTTTTGGGATACCCTTGGTTACAGAAGCATAACCCCACAATTGATTGGCGCAAAGCTGAGATATTATCATGGTCCCAGCAATGCACATTGTCCTGTCTCCAGAAACCGGTCAAAGTTTTGGGCGCATGTTCTGCCTCTTCCTTACCCGCTGAGTACCAAGAATTCCAAGATGTATTTGACAAAGGTCAAGCCAGCGTTCTGCCACCACACCGTCCGTATGACTGTGGTATCGAACTCCAACCGGGTACCAATCCTCCCCGGGGCCGGATTTACCCACTGTCTGTAGCAGAGAATCGAGCCATGGAGGAGTATGTTACCGATGCACTGTCTAAGGGTTTTATTCGGAAGTCATCTTCTCCTGCCGGGGCCGACTTTTTCTTTGTAAAGAAAAAAGATGGCGAGTTGAGACCCTGTATCGACTATAGGGGTCTCAATCGCATTACTATTAAGAATGCCTACCCCATTCCATTAATCACGGAGTTATTTGACCGCCTCAAGGGAGCAACGGTCTTTACCAAACTTGATCTGAGAGGGGCATATAATCTCGTCCGGATAAAAGAGGACCACGAATGGAAAACCGCATTTAACACCAGGAGCGGCCATTACGAATACCTAGTAATGCCCTTTGGTCTTTGCAATGCTCCGGCGGTTTTCCAAGAATTTATAAATGACGTCCTGCGAGATATGCTGCAGCAATGTGTGGTGGTTTATCTTGATGATATTCTGATCCATTCCACATCTCTCGAGAACCATCACGCAGACGTTTCTCGTGTTCTACAGAGACTTAGAGAAAATAATCTGTTCTGCAAATTGGAGAAATGTGAGTTTCACTGCAAACAGGTCACATTCTTGGGATATGTTATCTCAGATGCTGGATTCTCTATGGATCCGGAGAAACTTTCGGCTGTACTAAAATGGCCTCGACCTACGGGTCTTCGCTCTATACAACGTTTTCTGGGCTTCGCCAATTATTATCGGAAGTTCATACGCAACTTTTCTTCCTTGGTTAAACCTCTCACGGACATGACCAGGAGAGATGCTGATCCACAGCATTGGTCACAGGAAGCCATTACTGCCTTTGAGTCTCTCAAAGTCGCCTTTGCTGCTGCTCCTATACTGGCACACCCTAACCCTGCCTTACCATTCATTCTTGAGGTCGATGCGTCTGAGACAGGAGTGGGCGCCCTCCTGTCTCAACGTCCTAACCCAGAGAGCTCCAGGCATCCGTGCGGGTATTTCTCGAGGAAATTGAACCCGGCGGAATGCAATTACCAGATTGGTGATAGAGAACTTCTAGCCATAATTTTAGCTCTCAAAGAATGGAGGCACCTTCTTGAGGGTACTTCAGTGCCAATCCTCATACTCACAGACCACAAGAATCTAACATATCTTTCTGAAGCTAAGCGACTTTCCCCCCGGCAAGCTAGATGGGCTCTCTTCCTATCAAGATTCAATTATGTGGTTTCTTACTTGCCCGGTACTAAAAACATTCGGGCTGATGCCTTGTCTCGACAGTTCTCCCCTCCATCTAGAGAGGAGATAACCCCTACTCCTGTGATTCCTCCGGACCATATACTGGCAACCATCCGTACTAACCTCACCTCACCCCTAGGCGAGGAGATTCTGGCTGCACAAAGTAATGCTCCTCCAGAGAAACCTAATGGCCGTTGTTTTGTACCTATTAACCTCCGTACGAAACTATTGAGTACATACCACGACCCCAAAGCAGCTGGACATCCAGGCAAAAACCAGTTAATCTGGTCCGTCTCCAGGCAATTTTGGTGGCCTAGTCTCCGTTCGGATGTCACCGCTTTTGTAGCTGCCTGTCCTGTGTGCGCTCAAAATAAAACCCCACGACGCCCTCCAGTGGGTCTCCTGCAAACCATACCTAATGGTGAACGACCCTGGACCCACTTGTCCATGGATTTTATCGTAGATCTTCCGGTCTCCTGTGGCAATACAGTCGTTCTCATGGTTGTTGACCGATTCTTGAAGATGTCGCATTGCATTCCCTTGAAAAAACTACCAACTTCCCAGGAACTTGCAACAATTTTTGCTCGGGAGATCTTTCGTTTGCATGGGTTACCCAAAGTGATAGTCTCAGATAGGGGTAGCCAGTTCGTGTCCAGATTTTGGAGAGCTTTTTGTACGCAAATGGGAATTCAGCTTTCCTTCTCCTCGGCCTATCACCCGCAATCCAATGGTGCAGCGGAACGAGCTAACCAAACACTGGAACAGTTTCTGCGTTGCTACATTTCTGACCACCAGAACAACTGGTCTGATCTGCTACCCTGGGCGGAGTTTGCCCACAATAGTGCGATTAATGCCTCCTCCCGGCTATCCCCATTCCTGGCAAACTATGGGTTTCAACCGTCCATGTTACCTGATACGTTCTTGCCACAGGGGATACCAGCATTGGAGGAACATCTCAGGGAACTCCGTTCCACTTGGGTGCAGGTTCAGAATTCTTTGCAACGCGCAATGCAGAACTACAAACTCCAGGCCGACCGCAGACGCCTTCCTGCACCTACCTATCAGGTCGGAGAGAGGGTCTGGCTGTCTTCCCGCAACCTTCGCCTCCGTGTTCCCTCACAAAAACTGGCACCCCGATACGTTGGGCCATTTCGTATACTTCGAAGGGTCAACCCTGTAGCTTACGCACTTGACCTTCCTGCTAACATGCGCATCTCAAATGTTTTCCATGTTTCCCTCTTGAAACCGTTGGTTTGTAATCGCTACACCACCTCAGTGCCACGTCCACGTCCTGTTCTGATTGACAATCATGAGGAATATGAAATACGCAGCATCATTGACTCACGGGTCTTCAGAGGACAGATCCAATACTTGGTGCACTGGAAAGGATACGGTCCAGAGGAACGCTCCTGGGTTCCAGCCTCGGATGTCCATGCACCATCCCTCCTTCGTTCCTATCACGCCCGCTTCCCCATGAAGCCCGGACCCACCAACAGAGATGGGGGGAGTCGTTGAGGGGGAGGTACTGTCAGGGTTTCTTTGCTGTTTTAAACAGCAACCCTTTTCTGTTTCAGTGATTGAGTTTCAGCTGCAATCACTATGAGCTCCTTCTGCTTGTTGCCACGGTTACTCACCTGTGAGTAGTAATCAATGCTGCTGCTAATCAGTTCTGCCTATTTAAGCAGCTAAGCCCAGAACCTCCTTGCCCTTGCGTGGTTTCCTGTTCCCCAGAAGTCTCCTTGTTCCTGTGTTTCCTGTTTGCTCCTGGTTCCTGACTCCGGCCTTGTTCCTGACTCCGCTGCTCTCCGTGCTCCTGATCCTGGCTTGTCTGACTACCCGCTCTGGTGACTGACCCCTGCTTGATTCCTGGACTTTGCTTTTGTTATTTATTTGTTATTTATTAATAAAGGTGTGTTTGCATCTACTTCTGTCTCTGTCTGGTTCCTGGTCCCTGACAGGCATGTGAGATCAACTTCCGCCGCATCACGGCCTTATGGGCCAGCCACAGGGATTCGGGCAAAATCCCCTCAGTATTATTGGTGAAGAAGTACTCCTGAAGGGCTTCCCTCACTAACTCAGAGGTATCTGTACGGTGAAGAAAGGGTCAGGTTCATGATTAGTGGGCCGTGGTCGGACCACGTGATCGGGCCCCCTGAAATGGATACAAGGTTATGGAGAAGGGAGCGGTCTATAGTCGATTCGGAATGTGTAGTACCTAGCCCCCGGATACAGGATCCTCCAAGTGTCATATAACCCATGTTCATGCATCAGATTTCCAAACCTCCAACCGTGTTTATGCGCTGACCTCTTGGCAGAGGAGGTGTGGACACCGGAGGCGTCCATAGCTGGGTCTAGCAGCAAATTGAAGTCCCAACACATTATAAGCTTGCCCATTTTGTCCTGGGGGAGCTTATGTAATGTTCTCTCCAATGTGGGAAAGGGGTCCTGTGGTGGCAGGTACATGTTGAATATTGTCACAGGAGTTCCATGTATGGAACAGGAGATTAGATTATAATGGCCTCGATTGTCTTCAAAATGGGAATAAATTTGAACTGGTAGAGAGGTTCGTATAAGAATGTACGTGTCCCATTTTTAAAAAGGGTTCATCGAATGGAACAAGAATTTTTAAAGTAGGGGAGTTTGCCTTTAGCAAAGTGTGTCTCCTGGATACATATTATCGAGGACCCTGACTCCTCAACAATCTCCCAGAGTGTTATGCTAAAGGTTAGATCTGAAGTGGAACGCAACTGCAGAATGATTTAAACAATGGATTTCCTTAGATTAAGGAACAGAAATATATATTTGGATACATTTAGAACAAGTCCTGTAGCTTTAAGGGAATTCCAGTTAGAGAAATAATAGCTGGAAGTGTTTAAGCAGAGTAGTAGTTGCATCAGTTAATTAAAGTGGTTAAGACAAAAACAGTCCAATATATTAGTAAACTCCAAATAGGTATTTAGTTGCTGAAAGCAGAGAGAGTAACAGAAATGTAGTAACAATGTATTGGAATTACAAAGAAGGTTCACACAATCCAATTAAATACTGCTGAATGAAGTAACGTAAACTTAAGGTTTGTTGGGGAACGAGTTCCAATTCCGCTTGCAGCTTCCTATAATGGGAAATCTCTGGGAATATAATTCCTGTTCATTGTTCAGAAGAAATAGAAGAACTCTAAACAATCCGTGGTCAGGGTAAGGAAAAAGGAGATCAGCGGTAAAACAGTCCAGTAGAGCTGAGCGAACCCGGACTGTAAAGTTCGGGTTCATACCGAACATTAAGTTTTTTGGACCCAGGACCCGAACACGGGTTGGAGTTCGGTGTTCGTCGATTTAATGTCGTGTTTTCAAAGGCTGCAGGGCAGCCAATCAACAAGCATATGACTTGTGTGCCCTTAGAAGCCATCACAGCCATGCCTACTAATGGCATGGCTGTGATTGGCCAGTGCAGCATGTGACCCAGCCTCTCTATATAAACTGGAGTCGCGTAGCGCCGCACGCACATGAGCTCTTATTAGTGTAGGGAGAGGATGCTGCCGCTTTTAGGGACAGATTAGGAAAGAATTCTGCAAACTAGTACATTAGTGGGGTGCACTTCTTTCTGAGAGTCAAATAGAAGCGTCAAATTACTGCAGTTACATCAGAGTTTTAAAAAGTCAATTTTTTTGGTGCTAAATAGTACATTAGTGGGGTGCACTTCATATCTGAGAGTCAAATAGAAGAGTCAAATACTGCTGTTACATTGCAGTTTTAAAATTTAAACTTTTTTGGGTGCTAAAAAAGTACATTAGTGGGGTGCACTTCATCAGCGCAGTTGTAAACATTCTAATTGTTTTGCTGCTAATCTGCTAAATAGTACATTTTGGGGCCTGTTCTTCAAATCTGAGAGTCAAATCGAAGCGTCAAATACTGCGCTTATAGCGCAGTTGTAAACATTCTAATTGTTTTGCTGCTAATCTGCTAAATAGTAAATTTTGGGGCCTGCTCTTCATATCTGAGAGTCAAATAGAAGCATAAATAGTATATTTTGGGGCCTGTTCTTCCTATCTGAGAGTCAAATAGAAGTGTCTAATAGTGCGCTTACAGCGCAATTGTAAACATTCCTATTTTCTGTGTGCTAATCTGCTAAATAGTACATCAGTGGGGTGCTCTTCATATCTGAGAGTCAAATAGAAGCGTCAAATAGTGAGCTTTTAGTGCAGTTTGAAAAATTCTTATTTTTTGGGTGCTAACCTGCTAAATAGTACATTTTGGGCGTGCTCTTCAAATCTGAGAGTCCAATCGAAGTGTCAAATAGTGCGCTTACAGCGCAGTTGTAAACATTCTAATTGTTTTGCTACTAATCTGCTAAATAGTACATTTTGGGGCCTGTTCTTCATATCTGAGAGTCAAATAGAAGCGTCTAATAGTGCGCTTACAGCGCAATTGTAAACATTCTTATTTTCTGGGTGCTAATCTGCTAAATAGTATATTAGTGGGGTGCTCTTCATATCTGAGAGTCAAATAGAAGTGTCAAATAGTGCGCTTACAGCGCAGTTTGAAACATTCTTATTTTCTCGGTGCTAACCTGCTAAATAGTAAATTTTGGGCGTGCTCTTCAAATCTCAGAGTCAAATCAAAGCGTCAAATTGTGCGCTTACAGCGCAGTTGTAAACATTCTAATTGTTTTGCTGCTAATCTGCTAAATAGTACATTTTGGGGCCTACTCTTCATATCTGAGAGTCAAATAGAAGCGTCAAATAGTGCGCTTACAGCGCAGTTGTAAGCATTCTTATTTTCTGGGTGCTAATCTGCTAAATAGTACATTAGTGGGGTGCTCTTCATATCTGAGAGTCAAATAGAAGCGTCTAATAGTGCGCTTACAGCACAGTTTGAAACATTGTTATTGTTTTGCTGCTAAACGGCTAAATAGTACATTTTGGGGCCTGCTCTTCTTATCTGAGAGTCAAATTGAAGCGTCAAATAGTGCGCTTACAGCGCAGTTGTAAACATTCTAATTGTTTTGCTACTAATATGCTAAATAGTACATTTTGGGGCCTGTTCTTCATATCTGAGAGTCAAATAGAAGCGTTTAATAGTGCGCTTACAGCACAATTGTAAACGTTCTTATTTTCTGGGTGCTAATCTGCTAAATAGTACATTAGTGGGGTGCTCTTCATATCTGAGAGTCAAATAGAAGCGTCTAATAGTGCGCTTACAGCGCAGTTTGAAACATTCTAATTGTTTTGCTGCTAAACTGCTAAATAGTACATTTCGGGGCCTGCTCTTCTTATCTGAGAGTCAAATCGAAGCGTCAAATAGTGCGCTTACAGCGCAATTGTAAACATTCTTATTTTCTGTGTGCTAATCTGCTAAATAGTACATTAGTGGGGTGCTCTTCATATCTGAGAGTCAAATAGAAGCGTCAAATAGTGCGCTTATAGCGCAGTTTGAAACATTCTTATTTTCTGGGTGCTAACCTGCTAAATAGTACATTTTGGGCGTGCTCTTCAAATCTGAGAGTCAAATCAAAGCGTCAAATTGTGCGCTTACAGCGCAGTTGTGAACATTCCAATTGTTTTGCTGCTAATCTGCTAAATATTACATTTTGTGGCCTGCACTTCATATCTGAGAGTCAAATAGAAGCGTCTAATAGTGTGCTTACAGCGCAGTGGTAAACATTCTTATTTTCTGGGTGCTAACCTGCTAAATAGTACATTTTGGGGCCTGCTCTTCATATCTGAGAGTCAAATAGAAGCGTCTAATACTGCGGTTACAGCGCAATTGTAAACATTCTAATTGTTTTGGTGCTAAAGAGTACATTTTGTGGCCTGCTCTTCATATCTGAGAGTCAAATCGAAGCGTCTAATAGTGTGCTTACAGTGCAGTGGTACACATTCTTATTTTCTGGGTGCTAATCTGCTAAATAGTACATTTTGGGGCCTGCTCTTCATATCTGAGAGTCAAATAGAAGCGTCTAATAGTGTGCTTACAGCGCACTTGTAAAAATTCTAATTTTCTGGGTGCTAATCAGTACATTTTGGGGCCTGCTCTTCATATCTACAAGTCATGCTACAACAAAATTAAACAAGTTTTAAAATATATATGGGCCAACCAGTGGCTGTAAACAACAAAGCTTTACTGGTTACATTCATGACTACACTCTCTAGTGAACATGACCTTCATGTAGTGTGTTCTTTTTTTCTTAAAATCATACAGCATCCTTTCATGTGCTTTTCAGATGTCATATTGTGAATTACCAATTTTTGTGTAGCCTGATTTTTTTTTTTTAAGTGAAAAATAAGTGTTATTGTGATCGCTTCATATACAGAAGGATTAATATACATTTCTATATTGTGTAAAGACACAACTACAAAGTTAAAAACCAAACACCAAAACAACGTGCCAGACAATCTACCTGTGCATGGCTAGTGTGATACAATAAGTATACATCTTAAAAATGCAATAACCCACAGAAGATGGGCGAGAATTTTTTTGCAAATGGAACTTTGATTCGAATTTACTACATCGGTCACTTGTAATATTGTTTCACACCTACAACATTTGTTACACAGATCTAAGTGATAGAAAACAGATTGATATTTTCTACACTAGAAACTACCAGATAACAAGCTGCTATATTTAAACCAGTGATCACTAGCTAAGAGGTACTTCAACAATATTGTAATTCTGGGGCAATACCCTCACAGGTCAAACTGAGAGGTCAGTTTATAGAGAAAACTGTTGCCTGGAGGAAATTCTAAAACAATTTCCATATGTCCTTTGCAGACTTTACATGCTGGAAAAACACAGGTGCCCACTGCTGTGGTTTTCTGCAGTGTGCATACCGGCAAGAAGGGCAGGGTTGAGGAGTGGGTGGAAGATGATTTGGAGGATGACGAGGTCCTAGACCCCACATGGAATCAAGGTCCTCGAGTGACGTGTGCAGTTTGGAGGAAGAGGCGCTGGTCGCACAGAGGCACCAGCACAGCATAAGAGGGAGCAGGGGGCAAAAGCGGAGCGGCCGTCCCCTAGCGCTCATCGGTATGTATTAGTTCGAGAATTACCAGTTATCCAAGTAATGCATGTAGCGATCAAAGGATCCATAATAGACTTGAGCGAACCCGAACTGCAAAGTTCGAGTTCGTAACAGATTTAACGATCCATTCGTAGTTTCTCAGGGAGGTGGGCAGTTCGGTGACCAGGACCAAGACACTGCCTGGGCAGCGGTCGGACGACCAGGAACCAGTATGCCTGATGTTGAAGTTAGGAGTCACAGTGTGAAATGGGTGCAGGGAAACCGCACGCCCCCTGGTGTTGAGCACCAGTGTTTGTGCGGCCACATACCAAGACCCTGATGCAGCTTCAGTAAAAAGAGTACTTGATACCAGAAGCCATCACCAGACTGATCGGCAACTTGGAACAGGATGTGACATTCACTGTAGCGGCTGTGCGCGCTTTTGGCGTTTTCCCCCTTCTGCTTCTCACCTGTCTGTGCTGCAGCATAACTTCGGCCTTCCCGCTCACCACCTCATGAGACTGTGCGAGCAGCAGCAGGCGATAGTGGAGTTTCAGCTGCAGCACATACGAGTCAGTGGCTCTGCACCAGACTTCCCTCCAATTGATCAGAGTTAAAGGATTTCAAGTGGACTCATTACATTTACAGGGCCTCTAAAGAGTCCTGTATTATTATTTGTCGTCACTACCTTCCCGCGTCGGGAGTGGGTCATTTGCGCGCCTGCTGCCTTCCTTGCATCTGGTAGCCATTTCTCAGGGTCCCTGTATGGAATGGAACCCTGATTCCCTGTTACCCACGGTCACCATGGTAGGCGCAGAAAGTGGTGTTGGCTACCTCATCCTCCACCGCCACGGTCACCGCCTCCTCAACCTATAGGTCACTCAGTATTAACTATGTACACAATAGCAGCGGTTTGTGAAGGCCTTTTCTCCATGCATCAGGAGTTGAGCATTTCTCCATGCATCAGGACTGCAAGAAATGCACCGCAGGCCGCAAATGTTTCTTTTTTTGTATGTCCCAATATTTTGTGGGCTACCCCAATTAAAATAAAAAATAGATATATATAAACAGTGTTGGCTACCTCCTCCTCCTCCACCGCCGCTTCCACCTACACCGCCACGGTCACCACCTCCTCAACCTATGGGTCACTTAGTATAAACTATGTACACAATAGCAGAGGCTTGTGAAGGCCTTTTCTCCATGCATCAGGAGTTAAGCTCAGTTTGAACAATGAAGGAGAATACCCTGCACTCCAACCCTCTCTCAAATGGATAATTCTGGTGATCCTGCTGACAGCCATGCTTTAGATTTTGATTTATGTTCTTCCAAAGCTAAAATCAGAGATTCCATCTAGTGCTATTTTATGGCTCAGCTGTATTTTTTATTTTTATGTTATTTTAAGTGATTTCCCAATCCACATTTGTTTGCAGGGCACTTGTCCTACTCTTACCCCCATTTTACTTGCTTTTGCAGCTCTCTAGCTCTTTCCAGGTGTTTTTTAGAGGCATTTTTGTGGCCAAAAGTTCGGGTCCCCATTGACTTCGGCCGAACACGCCGGACCCGAACATCCAAGTGTCCGCTCACTTCTAGTGTGCACTTTTAGCAACTGCAAATCAATTTAAGTTCCAATTTGGTGCTCCAGAATGACTCCTAGTGTTGTCTGTTTAGCCCAGTGACAGCACTTTGATTCATTCAGAAGCGTCATTAAAAATACAGATGGTGAATCTTATTGCAGCTCATCCCTGAATACAGTTCATATCTTGAATCTTTATTGAAAGTTTAAATAAAATTTATATTTCTACTGATGAACTTTTTGGTTGCAAGTAGTATAGAATGTGATTGTTATAAAACCTAAGTCAAAACACACATAATGTGATCAGTGGGTGATAATACTGTAATATGTAATGGGACATTTGAGTATTAGAAATCAAACACATCTGTGAATTTGAATTGCATGCTTTCTTTATTACATTTTAGTCCATTATCATGTGTTATAAAATGACAGTAGGATGACCAGGTTAATAATATCAATATACATAGCAGAGAACTGAGAGGTTGTTTTGCTACTAATCAAAAACGGTCCCTACAGAACTCGCAGGCACCTACTTACATGTGTTACATGTAAGTTACATGTGCTTATATTTAGGGCTTAATAAGATCCAGATCATGTTGTTTATACTTTAGGTACATTTGTTGCAGATCCAGTTGCAGAGAATGACACTGTGTTAGAAGAAGGGCTTGGAAGTAGTGGTGGACCTACAACAATGACCTCTTCTGTTGAAGTGGTGGTTACTGTGGTTGTGGTGGTAAAACCATCTCCAGGAACACTGAATGTATCAGTAAGAGTGTGAATTTCAATAGGTTTCCCATTATAAAGGCTAAACTGAAAATTTGCCAAATTGTCAGACACAGTTTCATTATCAGTAATCTGCAAAGATGGTGTGTCAGTTAATGTTACAGGTTCACCATCCCTGACCATGATTAATAGTGATGAATATGAAATAGAGTTGCTGGTTTTGGTTCTGATAGTGCTGGCAGTGATAGTTTGAACTTCAATCAATATTGCACTGGTCTTGTTGATTTCTAAACTAGATACCTCTATGTCATTCTCTAGTTTAGTTGATGTTGTGACACTCACTATGTTGATGCTTTTCACACTGGTAACTGTAATATTTTTCTCAGGTATTGGTGATGGTGTTGGGCTAATGGATGCAGAGATTTGTGCAGTTGTTTCGTTAGCTGTGTTTGGAGAGGCTGAAGTTGCAGAATAGGTGGTAATTGTAGTTGGCACAGTGGCTGATGTGGGTATGATTGTGGTAGATATAGCTAGGGTTCTGGTGGGTGAAATGGTTGTAGGTGAAGTTGTGGTGACAGCAGTTGAGATGGCAGTTGTTGTTAGAGTAGTGGTGGCGGCTGGAGTGGTGGTCGATGTTGTTGTAGGTTGAGTTGTAGTGGTTGTGGTTGTAGTTTGTGCTTTAGTGGTGGCCATGGTTGGAATGATTGAAGATGCAGTAAATTGTGGATCTAAAAGAAAAGAGAAAAGAGAGAAACATATGAGAGGGTAAACAAATAGAACTATTTTACAAATAGTAAACTACATTTTGCACCACAACCAACTTTGCCCTTACAGATACTATCCATTACGTATTAAATTCCGAGCACAAATATATATATATATATATATATATATATATATATATATTGTGCAGAGTCAACCAGAATTATCTGATACACATCTAAGAAGGATATGTACCATTATCTGATAGACATTTAGGAAGGATATGTAACACCAACATAGACACTGGACTTATACCACAGAAATGAATTTAAATCTCCATTTTCATTTTGTCATTTCCATGTTATAGTTTTGAAAATCCTAGTCACTTTCACAGGAATACATTTAAATTAGTAATTACTATTTTAACTGAATGCATCTATTTGAGACTTATTTGTTATATACGTATAAGTATAGTTGTAGTTCAGCCACACATCTTCCTTTATGACATGGGCATAACAATATCTGAGGATTATTAAGCTATTGGTCAGGATCATCAGCTAATATATGCAAAAATATGATTGTACTAATGCAAACATAATGTTTTCAGAAATGCATATGTTTAAATATTCATATGTTTTTGTTCAATATAGTGTTTTTAAATTATATTCTACTTCCATACAAAATGCATTATTTAGTAAAGAGACATATCCACTGTGACTTCCTGTGAGGTTAGAACGGCTGTAATTTAAGAACCATCCCTGTACCAGTAAGGGCTAAGTTTACCTGAGATATTTAACATTAGATTGACTAAAATAATCTTATGGCTAATGAAAGATAGACCAACATAATATATGTGATACATAATTTGAAAGTGCAATACATTTAAGGTAATTCTACCCACCTGTGCAATAAACATCAGACTGTAGCATCCCACTAAACTTGTAGATATAGAAATTATCAGGGCAAGCTTTTATTGTGATATTTGCTCCAGTCAAACAGCCTGATAATGAATTGATTTGCAGTGGAACAGTCTTTATTCCTTCTCCGATGGTAGGATGTTTGCCATTTAAAGAGAAAGGTGTAAGAGAGCCACATTTCAAAGTCCCAACACATCCCTCTTGCATTCTTAAACCAGCACTCCCAGTGAAACGAAACCAACCAATGTTGTACCGGTCTGTGGGGAATACTCCAGTGGAGTCAATAGTGGATAATCTACTAGTTCCATTCAGAGTTTGGTAGTAAAAACAAGGATCAGCAGATTGAACAGTTCCAGCAACACTCAAACAGTCCTGGTCATAGGGACAAGGACTTGTAGTACAGTTGGTTGATCTATTACTGATACATAAATAGAAACCATTCATGTTTTTACAGGTGGATGATGGGACACACTTATTCAGTGTATTGTCGTTACATTCGTTAATATCTGTGCAGACTTTATAGCCAATTCTGTTATCCCAATAATAGCCTGAGGGACAGCAGTTTTGTATACCACAGGAGGATATTGCAGTGCAGTTCACCCCATTCCCAATATATCCTGCGATACAGGTGCATATGACATAGCCTGTCTTCTGGGTACATACACTGGCTGCTACATGGCAGTCTGAGCATAACTTAGCATCTATGAAAGAAGAAAAATAATATTATCTAAATTATCTCTTCATTTCTGTACTACTTACTGAGATTACAAGAGATGTAAAATAAAAATATCAAAAAAGGAAGGCAGACATGAAAAATGCAAACATGTTGTAATTAATGGAGATAGGTAATGTCAATTATTTTCAAATGTTTTTTATTGTTTTAAATAATAATAATAAAAATAGCAATTGTACATTTTTATCAACGTTTTAACAGTCAATAATATTAAACATTATGATATATGGACAGTTACATAATAGCTATGATCTTTTATGGTTTCCTTATCAATACTATGACTAACAGCACAAAGATCATAAATGAAGAAAAACATTAAAAACAAAATGATAACTGGGGAAAAATTAATACATTACAGAAAGAGGAAGAAAAACTATTTCATATATTTGTACAGATATCGTATATAAAATGACAAGTACAATAAATATAAGTCAAACTTAAGTGATAGAACAGTTTTCGGTCAGGTGGAAATATCATCAAGCTTGTACTTACTCCTCATTGCTTTCTCCCACTCAGACCAGTCGTGTCTGAGGAGTACATTGGTAGCCGATGGTACTTGGAGAGCAAGTTTGCATCTTTTAATTAAATATAAAAACAGTAGGACCTCTTTGATAAAGGGAATTGTAACAGATTTCCAATATCTAGGAATAATTGATGTAGCCGAGATAAGGAGGTGGCCTAACATTATTCTTTTGTGTTTTGATAAATCTTCAGGGAGACGTTTAAGTAAGCATAATCCAGGAGTTAAATCAACAGGGGACTGATAGATATGACCATTTCTAATATTTGTTGCCAATAGTTGGATAGTTTTGGGCATAACCAGAAAATATGGTATGAAGTACCTGTCTGTCCACAGCCTCTCCAACATTAGTTAGATGTAGAGAGGTGTAGTCTAGTGATGTCGCGAACATAAAATTTTCAGTTCGCAAGCGGCGAACGCGAACTTCCACAAATGTTCGCGAACGGGCGAACCGGGCGAACATCCATAGACTTCAATAGGCAGGCGAATTTTAAAACCCACAGGGACTCTTTCTGGCCACAATAGTGATGGAAAAGTTGTTTCAAGGGGACTAACACCTGGACTGTGGCATGCCGGAGGGGGATCCATGGCAAAACTCCCATGGAAAATTACATAGTTGATGCAGAGTCTGGTTTTAATCCACAAAGGGCATAAATCACCTAACATTCCTAAATTGTTTGGAATAACGTGCTTTAAAACATCAGGTATGATGTTGTATCGATCAGGTAGTGTAAGGGTTACGCCCGCTTCACAGTGACAGACCAAACTCCCCGTTTAACGCACCGCAAACAACCGCAAACAGTCCATTTGCACAACCGCAAACTCCCCATTTGCACAAGGTTGGATACCAAGCTAGCCATGTCCCGTTCCTTGTCCTCACTGATGTCGTTGAAGGTCTCTTCCTCCACCCAGCCACGTACAGCACCAAGGGTCCCCGAAAGGTGACAACAAGCCCCCTGTATTTTTTTTTTAAATGTACACTAGTGTTACACCAGATATGAGTTGCTATTATTTCACAGTCAAATTTCTAGTTTTTTTTTAATGTACACTACTGTTACACCAGTGATTGGCCCACATCATGCCTACGCCCCCAAAACGTTCGTGTGTGGGGGTGCTGGAATGACGTGGGCCAATGGGAGCCTGAATCAACTTTTGGCTCCCACTGCCCCATTAAGAGCAAGCTCGTGACTCGAGCCATGTTCCTAGTGCAAGGCAGGCCACGTGACCGATCACTGCGGTCAGTGCACGCGGCTTAGTCAGAAGAGGAGATCAAGCCGCATGCGGCTTGTGTGGAGGCAGGAGTGATCCAGCCACGCGCGGCTCAAGCTTAGGAGTCAGGTCGGTCCCAGGATAAGGTAAATACAGCCACAACCACTTATCCCAATCACACACCTTTCCTAACGTCCTATCCCATTAAAAGCATATTACCGTGTATTTAATAAAACAGATAGACCCCCTACTTCATCCAGGTTACCGATCGATGGTTTGATATTCTGAGCCCTCTCTGATTTACTGTACACGACTATTCGATATTCCCACAAATTTTATATAGCATTTTATGTTTGTTTGAGACCACCTTAAAAATATTGGATATCGCTAAAAATCATGATCACTATATACTTTCTCTACAAACCTCTAAAACGAACCAAACTACTCATCCATCCGCTATACCACTTTATCCCACCTAGAACTAGTGCCCAGTTAAAATACTTGACTCTTACTTACACACACTCAGTCATGCCACACACATTTCACCACTACTCTCACTAAATCCCTCTGACTACGGCTAAATTCATCTTCTACATCAGAACACTACTCCTAAGATTGTGTTGTATCCATGTCTCGGGTCTTTCATTTAGAATAGGGGCAGCTTCGGTCTCCTTCAACACTGACACTCCAGTGCATATTATTAAAAGATTGGGCAGATGGAAATCCTCAGTCTACAACCGATATATTCCTCATCCCGAGAAAGAAATGAGGAAAGCTTTTAAAATTTTGGCTTTGTAAATTTGATGCAATAAGTGTGTTTTTCTTTAATACCTTTTCACCCTCTTTGCATGAACCCGATTTACATATATTACTAATATGTTTCTGAACATATATTTTATACTATTCACTCACTCACTCACTCTCTGGGCCGGCCTAAGACATCATGCTGCCTAGGTCCAACGATAAATGACTATGGGGGATAATGTATAATAAACACAGGTTACTGGCTATGGAGGGATAATGTATAATAAACACAGGTTACTGGCTATGGAGGGATAATGTATAATAAACACAGGTTACTGGTTGTGGGGGGATAATGTATAATAAACACAGGTTACTGGTTGTGGGGGGATAATGTATAATAAACACAGGTTACTGGCTATGGGGGGTAATGTATAATAAACACAGGTTACTGGCTATGGGAGGGATAATGTATAATAAACACAGGTTACTGGCTGTGGGGAGGATAATGTATAATAAACACAGGTTACTGGCTATGGGGAGGATAATGTATAAAAAACACAGGTTACTGGCTATGGGGGATAATGTATAATAAACACAGGTTACTGTTACTAAAAAAAAAAAAAAAGAATGCAGCTTCAGAATTAATCTAAATTGTATGCTGTCTAGGAGGTGGGAGGGTCTGGAAGGGAGGGTCTGCTGCTGATTGGCTGGAATGTGTCTGCTGACTGTGAGATACAGGGTCAAAGTTTATTCAATGATGACGAATAGGGTCTGGGAACAAGCTATGTTCGCCAGGAACTATTCGCCAGCGAACCGTTCGGGACATCACTAGTGTAGTCTGAACATTTTAAATGGGGAGAAGTACTAGTGATAAATTAGTTTTAAATGAGATTCTAAGTGGGTAATGCAATGTGTAAGGCTTTTCAATGCAAGTAATGGTCATGCCATTGCTCCACTGTGAATACCTCACATAGATCACTATCCCACTTTGTCATGTATGGCAATTTCATGCCTTCTTTTCCTGCAAAAAAGGCATAGCACATGGAGATGGTTAGTTTCCGGCCAGGGTCTGAAATATAAATCTTTTATAAATTTGACATTTCCAATTTTCTAGCATTCAGGTCCTGGTCAGAAATCCAAAAATGCTTGCTAATTTTTTGAACCAAATTTGCATGTGCAGGGGCATCAGAAACACTTAAGTGGAATTTCATTTAGAAACATAGAAACATAGAATGTGACGGCGGATAAGAACCATTCGGCCCATCTAGTCTGCCCAATTTTCTAAATACTTTAATTAGTTCCTGGCCTTATCTTATAGTTAGGATAGCCTTATGCCTATCCCACGCATGCTTAAACTCCTTTACTGTGTTAACCTCTACCACTTCAGCTGGAAGGCTATTCCATGCATCCACTACCCTCTCAGTAAAGTAATACTTCCTGATATTATTTTTAAACCTTTGTCCCTCTAATTTAAGACTATGTCCTCTTGTTGTGGTAGTTTTTCTTCTTTTAAATATAGTCTCCTCCTTTACTGTGTTGATTCCCTTTATGTATTTAAATGTTTCTATCATATTCCCTCTGTCTCGTCTTTCCTCCAAGCTATACATGTTAAGATCCTTTAACCTTTCCCGGTAAGTTTTATCCTGCAATCCATGAACCAGTTTAGTAGCCCTTCTCTGAACTCTCTCTAAGGTATCAATATCCTTCTGAAGATATGGTCTCCAGTACTGTGTACAGTACTCCAAGTGAGGTCTCACCAGTGTTCTGTACAATGGCATGAGCACTTCCCTATTTCTACTGCTAACACCTCTCCCTATACAACCAAGCATTCTGCTAGCATTTCCTGCTGCTCTATTACATTGTCTGCCTACCTTTAACCCCTTAAGGACCAAACTTCTGGAATAAAAGGGAATCGTGACATGTCACACAAGTCATGTGTCCTTAAGGGGTTAAAGGAACACTATAGTCATCTAAATTACTTTAGCTAAATAAAGCAGTTTTAGTGTATAGATCATTCCCCTGCAATTTCACTGCTCAATTCACTGTCATTTAGGAGTTAAATCACTTTGTTTCTGTTTATGCAGCCCTAGCCATACCTCCCCTGGCTAAGATTGACAGAGCCTGCATGAAAAAAAAAACTGGTTTCACTTTCAAACAGATGTAATTTACCTTAAATAATTGTAACTCAATCTCTAAATTGAACTTTAATCACATACAGGAGGCTCTTGCAGGGTCTAGCAAGCTATTAACCTAGCAGGGGATAAGAAAATCTTAATTAAACAGAACTTGCAATAAAGAAAGCCTAAATAGGGCTCTCTTTACAGGAAGTGTTTATGGAAGGCTGTGCAAGTCACATGCAGGGAGGTGTGACTAGGGTTCATAAACAAAGGGATTTAACTCCTAAATGGCAGAGGATTGAGCAGTGAGGCTGCAGGGGCATGTTCTATACACCAAAACTGCTTCATTAAGCTAAAGTTGTTCAGGTGACTATAGGGTCCCTTTAAGTCATCAGAAATAATCACTCCTAAATCCCTTTCCTCAGATGTTGAGGTTAGGACTCTATCAAATTATCGGTACTCTGCCCTTGGGTTTTTAGGTCCAAGATGCATTATCTTGCACTTATCCACATTAAATGTCAGTTGCCACAACTCTGACCATTTTTCTAGTTTACCTAAATCATTTGCCATTTGGCTTATCCCTCCTGGAACATCAACCATGTTACATATCTTAGTATCATCAGCAAAAAGACATACCTTACCATCAAGACCTTGTGCAATATCACTAATAAAAATATTAAAGAGAATGGGTCCAAGTACAGATTCCTGAGGTACCCCACTGGTGACAAGCCCAAGCTTTGAATATGACTACAACCCTCTGTTGCCTGTCACTCAGCCACTGCCTTACCCATTCAACAATATTGGAATCCAAACTCAAAGATTGCAGTTTATTGATAAGCCTTCTATGTGCAACAGTGTCAAAAGCCTTACTGAAATCTAGGTAAGCAATGTCTACTGCACCACCCTGATCTATAATTTTAGTTACCCAATCAAAAAAATCAATAAGATTAGTTTGGCATGATCTCCCTGAAGTAAACCCATGTTGTCTCTGATCTTGAAATCCATGTGTTTTTAGATGTTCAACAATCCTATCCTTTAACATGGTTTCCATCACTTTCCCCACTACTGAAGTAAGGCTTAGTGGCTTATAGTTGCCAGACTCCTCCCTATTACCTTCCTTGTGAATGGGCACAACATTCGCTAACTTCCAATATTCTGGAACTACTCCTTTTAACAATGATTGGGTAAATAAATCTGTTAATGGTTTTGCTAGTACACCACTATGCTCTTTTAATAGCTTTGGGTGTATTCCATCAGGTCCCATTGACTTATTTGTCTTTTCTTTTGACAGTTGAAATAGAACCTCTTCCTCTGTAAACTCACGTGTAATAAATGACTCATTTATCCTTTTTCTTAACTGAGGTCCCTTTCCTTCATTTTCATCTGTAAATACCGAACAAAAATATTCATTGAGGCAGTCAGCTAGACCTTTATCCTCTTATACATACCTTCCTTCTTTTGTTTTTAATCTAACTAATCCTTGTTTTACTTTTCTTTTCTCATTTATGTATCTAAAAAAAAGTTGTATCCCCCTTTTTAACTGACTGTGCTATTTTCTCTTCTGTGTGTGATTTGGAAGCTCTTATAACTTGCTTAGCCTCTTTCTGCCTAATCTTATAGGTCATTCTGTCTTCCTCACTCTGGGTTTTTTTATAATTACTAAATGCTAACTTTTTGTCTTTTACTATTTTGGCCACATCTGCGGAGTACCACAGTGGTTTCTTGAATTTGTAGTTGTTCAAATATTAAAGATAGAGGATAAGAAAATATCATGAATACAATGAATCGAATGAGAGGACCAATATTCTATGTCTAATACAGGCATAACTAGTTTTAATACTGACAGACGAGTGGCTCTAGACCAGACAGCAGAAGGGTGACTTTTTCGATATAGTATATTCCAAGCCTCAATAGTGTTTTCTTTTTTCTTGGCCTTCCACCTATCTGCTTTCTACTCAAATATATGTTTTATTTAGAAGCACACTTTCTATTTTATATACATGCAAATCACTAACCATTTGTTTCCACATTAACATGTAAATATTTTCATAAAAACATATTGAATAAGCCAATTGGAAAGCCCTCAAAACCCTAGTAGAAAACTGAAACATTTAAAAAGATAAAAACAGGAAACTGCCTAGATAGCACACATGTTGGAGTTAATTCACATAATGGAAAACCAATGGCGAATTGACAACTTATTGCACAATTTTTACGGAAAATTGTATTCATTTGAATGGTTGACCTTTTATTTTAACCCCTTCTCTTCCTTCACACTTAGTACCATTTGGAGTCCAGCTCTATTACAGTACTAGTTGGGTCATCATGTAACAGAGTTCCACAGCAATGATACTCACTGTAATTAGTCTTTAAATTACATTAATGTGTTTAGAAATACGTGAGTAAATACTATACATTGTCCTTGTTCTGACTTGCATTTTAGTTGCATACATTTTTATTAGTAAGTCATCTAAAATTTCTCAAAACAGCTCTACCCTTGGACACACCCCAACAGACACATCTAGAACTATTTGTATTTCTGGAAGTTGGGAGGTATGTTGAATTGCAACTAGAGATGTCCCGAACGGTTCGCAGGCGAATAGTTCCAGGCGAACATAGCTTGTTCGCGTTCGCCACGGATGGCGAACATATGCAATGTTCAGTCCGCCCCTATTCGTCATCATTGAGTAAACTTTGACCCTGTACCTCACATTCAGCAGACAGATTCCAGACAATCAGCAGCAGACCCTCCCTCCTAGACCCTCCCACCTCCTGGACAGCGTCCATTTTAGATTCATTCTGAAGCTGCATTCTTTTTTTTTTTTTTAGACAGAAGTGTGTTATATTTGAGCATGCTAGGCTGAACGTGCGTATATCATGGCTAGCTGCACTGAGGGTATGAGTATATAGCAGTACATTGTTGTGAAAGATGGCTGTCATGTTTAGGGTGTAGCTTGCACCACTGGCGGATCCAGGGGGGGGCAATCCAAGCGCCAGCCCTGCAATGTGCCTTCATGGACCGGAGAGGAGATTAGAGATCTAACTCTCCGGTCCGCAGGCACTGTTTGCTGGCCCCCAGGCAGGGGAGGGAGAGAGAGAGGACCCGGGGGAGCTCAGTCTGCAGCTCCTCCAGGTCCTTCTCTCGCGAGCATGGAGCGTTGCCACGGCAACGCTCCGGATCTCGCAAGAGTGAACTCTAGCCCTGGAGACCGGGGCTAGAGTTCACTCTCACCACATGGACCACCAGGGATACCCCACCGGACCACCAGGGATCGAGAAATGTCCCCCCTCCTCCCTAAACAAAGGGACATTATGTATATTTTAAATAAAGAAATAAAAAAGCATTTTAGCAAATAAAAAAAAAACGTAAAAAAGTCCCCCATCCATATCACACACATACCCTACACACACATACACTGCCCCCACACACACACATTGTCCTTCATACACACACATCGGCTATAGTGGGACATGCTTGGCAGGCTGCTGTTTACTGCTTGTGCTCATCCGATCCCTTCTGGGCGCCAGGTGCAGACCCTGGGAGTCCCTGATACCTGGAACAACAAAGGCAAGTCTCTGGCTGAGTGCCGGGTTCGCGGCTTGAGGTGGTGGAAGCTTGTTTTGTCAGGTGGTCGGATCTGTCCCGGTGGTGCTTCACGTCCGGTGCGGGATTGTGGTGGCTTAAGGTGGAGGTGAGTGCTTGACGTGGGGCAGGCTCTGCATTTCTGTTTGTGCCTCCGGTCCCATCTTCGACGCCTTTTGCGTTGGTGGATTTTAATGGGGACTGCTTCTCTTAGCTGTGGTGGAGCTTGTTGGGGCTGTGGTGGAGCTTGTTGGGGCTTCCTGCTTGTTATTTGCTTCCAAAATTGATTCAAGTCTGTCCAGCTTAGACTCAATATCCTGCCATGCTTTGCTGGTACCAGGAGGACACGCGGCTGCCGCCATATTCGTAGAGTCGCAGATGAGTATGTCAGCCTGGGCGGCTGTGCTCTGTGCGTCCATTAGCTCCAGACAGCCTCTCAGGGCTGGACCGGGATAACCCCCACCGGTCCGAGGGGGGGGGGTAATGGAGCTCCTGCCGGGAAGTAGCTTCTCCTGGGCATCCCAGGATCGGGAGATCCCGCCCGGTGAGCACCAGGCCACACTTGCCACGCGGAGGATTAGTAAGACTCTGTCGAGTTGCTGACCGCTATTAAGCATGTCGGGTCGGTCAGGTAGGAGCAACATTGCTGGGTCATCCCCGTCTGGGGTGAAATTCACTTTTTGATAACTGCTTAAAGTGAGATATTGAGGGAGCTCACACTAAGTGCGTCTTTCCTCCACGGCAGCTAGGCACCGCCCCCCGGAACCTGCATTCTTAGTGAGAGGAGGGACAGTGTAGCTGCTGCTGATTTAATAGGGAAATCGATAGCTAGGCTACTGTATTCAGTTTCCACTACAGTCCTGAAGGAATCATCTGATCTCTGCTGTAAGGACAGCACCCCAAAAAGCCCTTTTTAGGACTAGAACATCAGTCTGCTTTTTTTTTTTCTGTGTAATCTAATTGCAGTTGCCTGCCTGCCTGCCAGCGTGTGTGTCACAGCGTATACTGTGCCCACTTGCCCAGTGCCACCACTCATATCTGGTGTCACAATAGCTTGAATTTAAAAAAAACAAAAACTTTTTTGACTGTAATATAATAGCAGTCAGTTTCCTTCACACGTGTGCGTTTCCGGGCCTGCCAGGGCACAGTGTCACACCAGTGCAACTCATATCTGGTGTAACAGTAGTGTACATAAAAAAAAAAAAAACTAGAAATTTGACTGTGAAATAATAGCAGTCAGTTTCCTTCACACGTGTGCGTTTCAGGGCCTGCCAGGGCACAGTGTCACACCAGGGCAACTCATATCTGGTGTAACAGTAGTGTACATTTAAAAAAAAATACAGGGGGCTTGTTGTCACCTTTACGTGGCTGGGTGGAGGAAGAGACCTTCAACGACATCAGTGAGGACAAGGAACGGGACATGGCTAGCTTGGTATCCAATCTTGTGCAAATGGGGAGTTTGCAGTTGTGCAAATGGACTGTTTGCGGTTGTTTGCGGTGCGTTAAACGGGGAGTTTGGTCTGTCCCTGTGAAGCGGGCGTAACCCTTACACTACCTGATCGATACAACATCATACCTGATGTTTTAAAGCACGTTATTCCAAACAATTTAAGAATGTTAGGTGATTTATGCCCTTTATGGATTAAAACCAGACTCTGCATCAACTATGTAATTTTCCATGGGAGTTTTGCCATGGATCCCCCTCCGGCATGCCACAGTCCAGGTGTTAGTCCCCTTGAAACAACTTTTCCATCACTATTGGGGCCAGAAAGAGTCCCTGTGGGTTTTAAAATTCGCCTGCCTATTGAAGTCTATGGCGGTTCGCCTGGTTCGCCCGTTCGCGAACATTTGCGGAAGTTCGCGTTCGCCGTTCGCGAACGGAAAATGTTATGTTCGCGACATCTCTGATTGCAACACCACTTGTTAAACATATGCTTTTTCAATAACTTAAGTGTCACAAAGGTCACAAAGACCAGCAGTAATTTTGAGTTTAAAAAAAATAAATTACAATTTCATAAAATGTTGTCAAATTATCGAGGTCTACGGTGAATGCATGCTTGCCCAAATCTGCTGTTTAATCAGTCATGTTATTAGGCAGCTATTTTGAAAGTCACAACAGTGGAAATTAACTATTAAAATTACTACAAAATCAAAATGGCTTGATAGAAGGTGTTTCAAATGGATGACATTATAAATATCAACAGTTTGCTCTGCCATCTCAACATGAACCCTATATGTCATGTGGACTGGTGGCCATATTTGATTGCAGAATCAATTTAGACAATTATTCAAACAATTTTACAAAATGCATATCTTTACTGTTTGCCTAGCTGCAATAAATACTCATCAGCTCTAACGAGGTTTTTGTGTTTGACCATCTTTATTGCTTCTTTCAGCTATATTTTAGTTTGGTTTTACTTCAGTGCCACTTAGCACTTGTGTACACGTTGCTGTATGGTAATGAATTATATTAGATATAAAATACAATTCCAGCAGGGATTAGACATTAAATGTAACTGCACAAATACAATTTTGTATGCCAGACCATTAGCTTCTACCCTCCCTTCCCAAATAATAGTATAAAAATTATACTCACATGACTGGAATGCTGTTCAGAAGAAAAGCAAAGAAAAATACTAAATTAGGTTGACATAATTCAATATTAATTGCAAATTATACTTATTTAAACTCATTTCCTTCCTGATGCCCTTTGGTAATTTTTTTTATGTTTTCAAGTTAATGTATTTAAACTGCTTCTCCAACCCTTGAAAAAATCTAATGAACTTTGCTGTAACTTTAACTAGACTTTAGTCCTTTTTTGCTAAGCATACTGAAAATTTAAAAATCAAAGGCTCTACTATAGTAAAACTTTTGTTTAGTTTTAAAATCCAATTACGTCCGAATTTGGACTAATTCAGAAGTGTCCGAAATTTCCGAATTCCTACACAAAAACAAACAAAAAATTTACTTAATGATTTTTGATCCATTTGTTTTCAAAGAATAGCAAATTAAGGGCATATATATTAAACAACTAAAACAGCAAAATTAAAGGGACACTATTGTCTATGCTCTATGAGGAGATGCTAATTGACGCAGAGCGGCCTTTTGCAGCGCATGCGCGATCGCCTCCCGATGCTTTCCTATGTGAAAGCATTGGATTGGCTGAGATCATCAAGTTTGATGATTCAGCAAAGTAGACGGAGTGTATGGGGGGCAGCCATGACTGATCCCGTGGGCAGCTGGAAAAAGGTTAGTAAATCACCGTTTTAACTGGAGTTAAGGCTTAGACAGCTATTTAGACCCATAGTGTCAGGAATACATGTTTGTATTCCTGACACTAAAGTGTTCCTTTAAGAAGAGGGCATTTTTTTTTTAGTTGTTTAGTAGGCAGCTCCCTAATTTGGAACTTCACATCTACCCATAGCAACTGAAACAGTAAAATCAAGAGAAGGGCTTTTATTTTAATAGCTTCCTTATCTGGTATCCTTATGTGTGATTGCAATAATTAAGGGTACCAAATTAGAGACTTATCTACTAAGCAACTGAAATAGAAAATTTGTATTCGTAGCAAACAAGACTGTATTCTTGGCACTATTGCTCCCTCTGCCTCCCCCCTCCCTTGAGCCACCCCCCGCCAAGGTGAATTAAGGGTTAAAAACCCTGTATTCATTTTCCTGATACCGAGGAACATCGGCACTGGGCTGCAGCTCTGCCTCCTCTATGTCATTTGACAAAAGGGCGCTAACACGCATGGGAGGCGAATGCAGCGCGAGTGCGCATTATGGCCCTCCACATAGGAAAGCATTCTAAAACTGCAATGTGTTACATTAAGGACTAAGTGCAATAGGGATACTGTACATAGACCACTTAACTGAGCTGAAGTGGTCTAGGTGCCTATAGTGTCCCTTTAATAAAAGGTATATTTTATTATTTTTGCTCTTTCAGCTACTTAGTAGATAGCTATGTAATGTGGTACCCTTACATGGGATTGCTATAAATAAAAATACTAAGCAACTGGAATTGCAAAAGAAGAAAGGTATTTTTCTTTCTTAATATTTACCATTCAGCTGATTAGTAGATAACTCCTTAATTTAGTGTCCTTAATATGGCAAGGGTATGGAGCTATCTACTAAACACCTGCCAGAAAGATAAAAAAATAAAAATAAAAATGGCTTTTCTTAATTTCAAGCTTTATGCTGTTTAGTAGATAGCTCCCTGGTTGTTATCCTGTGTAAATCACATACATGCAATATGCATATTGTGTACATCACATGTATTCTATACACAGGCAGCACATACATTCACTGTTAGCCTCTACCTCATCCACTGGAAGGCTGTGTATTGTATACCCTTACTATTTCACAGGTAGCCTCTATTACTTCCACTGGAAGACCATTACAGGTTTCTACTGCTCTTTCAGTATCACAACCTTGAAGTGGAGGTAGTAGATACTAACCGTAATAGGCTACATTTACGAGTAAGAATTCCAAGTGAATTTCAAATTCGAGGCCAAAATAGCCAAATTAGAAAAGGTATGCTTTCGGCACAGCTGAATAGGAAAAAGCATCCAGTTTGGATATTTTGACTTTAAATTCGAAGTTAACTTTAAATTTACAAAGCATAATTTCATGACAGTTCTCACTATAATGAATAACCCTGACTGTGAATTACAATACAATCTCTACATTCTATTCTTGTTACAGTGTTTGTACATATGTTTAAAGAAAGACTGTATACTCACTCTGGGAATTGGCTGTTGTACAGAAAGCCAAGAAGGAAAAATAGAGCAGAGTCTTCATCTTTTTTTATGGTTAACAAGCAAGATACCTAAAATAGATGACTGCTTAGATATAGTGTTACATAAGAATGTTACATTATGATAAAATACATAAAGTTAGAATACAAAATGACCAAGTGTCAATTTAATAAAATCCAATGCCCTAAACTTATACTGATCCTGAAATTTCTACTTTGTTATCCTAGAATGTATATATATATAGAGAGATAGATAGATAGATAATATATCATTGAAAATATTGTCATTCCCAACGTTACAGTCTAGATATATCAATGATTATATATATATATATATATATATATATATATATATATATATATATATATATATATATATATATATATATATATATAATGTTAGTCCAATAAAAAGATATCATTGCATACTGCAATACTCTGGTATTTTGGCTATATATATATGTATATATATATATATATATATATATATATATATATTATTATTATTATTATTATTATTATTATTATTATTTTAAACTTATCTCATTATTTTAAATTATATGATTTATCATTTCATAAGCTATAATTTAACAAACAAAATGTATGATAGGCACTTTTTTTCAGCCACTGCCAATAATTGTTACTATTACATCCTACCTGCTCCTACCTTGCTGTTTCTGTCCTCGGTTCATGAGCTGTGAATTAAATATTATGCCGGGCAAGTCATAGGAAACAGAGGCCAATCACAACTGAGCATTGAGACAATACTAGTATTATTTTAACTGTTGGCAGATATGTAAATAAAAAAATAAAAAAAAATCACATTTTCTGCACAATTGTCAAATTCCTCGGTCTTTTATTAACTTTCACTGTAAAATGTAAATTCCTCTCTTTATATGATAAGGTCACAAATGCACCTGTGTTCACATTCTGTTCTTTAATGAGTTAGGTCACATCATGTCACTGTTTTCACTGTGAACTTAACACTTATCAAAATAGCAATTATTGTGAGTGATGCCTCTCCAAAGCCCTCCCCATGACAAAAAGTTAAAAGTCGCTAAATGCATGTGTTAATTATACCTAATGGAAATAAATATTTTCCTTCTCATGTGATGAAAATGATAATCAAAATATTTGTTTTTTCAGCAAGTAACCAATATATCAACAACAGTTTTTAATCAAGAAAAGCATTTAAATTTCCCTGGTATTTAAGTATGCCCAGAAAAGTATTTGCAATGAAAAGGCACACAATTAAAATAAAGAATCAATAATATTTAATTAATTGCTCACAACTGGGTCTCTAGCTGTGGGCAACTTGCTGAAACTCCCAGATGTTCATGAATGTATCTCTGATGCTTTTAACTGGCCAGGACATTTTCTTATAATGATCATTGGTAGTGATGTCGCGAACATAATATTTTCGGGTCGCGAACGGCAAACGCGAACTTCCGCAAACGTTCGCGAACGGGCGAACCGGGCGAACAGCCATAGACTTCAATGGGCAGGCGAATTTTAAAACCCACAGAGACTCTTTCTGGCCACAATAGTGATGGAAAAGTTGTTTCAAGGGGACGAACACCTGGACTGTGGCATGCCGGAGGGGGATCTATGGCAAAACTCCCATGGAAAATTACACAGTCGATGCAGAGTCTGGTTTTAATCCATAAAGGGCATAAATCACCTAACATTCCTAAATCACAATGGATATGGATTGACACCTGACATATGACATATTGACACCTTGACATATGGATTGACACCTGTCCTCAGAGACCCTGATACACACTGACACAGAGCAGAATAGGGACTGTTCCCCCTACATAGGGTCACTTGAAATATATGGATTGACACCTATCCTAAGGATCCCTGATACACACTGACACAGAGCAGAATAGGGACTGTTCCCCCTACATAGGGTCACTTGGCAGATATGGATTGACACCTGTCCTCAGGGACCCTGATACACACTGGGGGGGGACCTACTGTCCTCTGCATGGTGGGTGGGGGCCATAAAAATAATGAGGGGGGACTTACTGTCCTCTCCCCGGCCCCCACCCCTGCGTGGTGGGTGGGGGCCATAAATCACAATGGGTTGGGGGAACCTGCTGTCCTCCCACCCGCCCCCACCCGTGAGCGTTGGGTGGGGGCCATAAAAATAATGAGGGGGGAACCTACTGTCCTCCCCCCTGGCCCCCACCCCTGCGCGGTGGGTGGGGGCCATAAATCACAATGGGGGAGGACCTACTGTCCTCCCCCCACCCCCACCCCTGCGCGGTGGGTGGGGGCCATAAAAATAATGAGGGGGGACCTACTGTCCTCCCCCTGGCCCCCACCCCTGTGCGGTGGGTGGGGGGCCATAAAAATAATGAGGGGTGGGGACCTACTGTCCTCCCCACCCCAGCCATTACCCCTGCGCGGTGGGTGGGGACCATAAAAATAATGAGGGGGGGACCTACTGTCCTCCCCCCGGCCCCCACCCCTGCGCGGTGGGTGGGGGCCATAAATCACAATGGGGAGGACCTACTCTCACCCACCCTGAGTGGTGGTTGGGGGCCCTAAATAAACATCCCCCCCCAATCAAAGGTGACTAGGGGTCCCCAAGCCCCTAGTCAACCACCCCCCCACCCCAAAAGAAGTTACCCCCTACCTACCCCCCTTACCCTAAAATAGAGTGAGGGGGGAATAAAATAACTAACCTGTAAAGAACAATTCAACTTTGACGCCTTATTTTTTCTAAAATCTTATTTTTTCAGCCCCAAAAAAGGCCAAATAAAAAGCCATAAGAACCGACGCAATTAAAAAAAATAAAAAATTATAAAAAAAAATAATCCATCTTCACCCATGGAGGGCTCCGCGCAGACTGAGCTCTTATAAAGCCTTGCCACGCCCTGCAATTAGGCTAAGAACACTCTGATTGGCTGGTTTAAGCCAATCAGAGTGCTCTTTGTCATTTTACACAGCGTGGGAAAATTCCAAAGAACTTTCCCACGCTGTGTAAAATGACACAGAGCACTCTGATTGGTTAGATTCCAAGCCCATTTAAAGTGATATTACCTAAGCCAGTTTCGATATAACAGGCTCAGAAAAATGTGAGTTGGACCATGCAGAGTTTTAAATTGAACCCTCTTTCATAACAGTGGTACCCTATGAGTTCTCCTTTTATACCATATAGGTGTGTGTGTGTTGCCTCCATTTTTGGAGAAGGAATTCTACTGTATTCAGGTATAACTATAATTCACCTGTGTAACACATATGGTGGTGTAAAGCTTTGGTAGTTAGAGCATTAATATTATTCCAATTTGCGCTGTGCACTTTATCTTTGTATTATATATTTCTTTCACTGTTGGTGGAATCTTTTGTGATTAATTCCACTGTGTTCACAGCTGCATGTCCTAGCGCTCATATTATTACACTATTATCTGGTATTATATTGATGCTTTTGCTGCTCCCTCCCATATGTCTTGCCACTCTCCACTCTCTAATGTTTCTTGTAGGTCCGTTTCCCACTGTGTGACATATGTGGGGGTGTAGGCCTTATCAGATGGTGCGCTTAATTGTGTATAGAGGAGTGTGATAAGGCCAGTATGTGGTCCGCTAGTCATGCATAGTGTTTCATAAAAGGTGAGTTTGGCGTTAGCGACGGTCCGTACTTTTGTACGTCTGGCAAAATCCAGAAGTTGGATGTACCTAAAGTAATCTTTGGTGGTTAGTGAGGCTAGTGTGCTTAGGTCTTCAAAGGTTCTGAATGTGCCTGTTTGCTATAGCCTCGTTGTATGCCTGTGTTTTCGATGCCCCTGAAATCCCTAGCTGTCAGCCCATCCGGAAATGCGTTATTGCGCAGGTATGGTGTGAGTGGTGACACTGGATGGGTTAGAGTGTATTTGTGAGCTGTAGAATCCCATATCCTGATCAAGTTCAGGATCGCTGGGCAGGTTGTGCGGATTGTCAGTCTATCAGTTTTGGGGAACCCATATCCAAAATTGTGGGAGATTTGTGCTCATCAGTAGTGTTTCTAGGTCAACCCACCTGTGGGTATCCGGTGGTGAGTGCCACTTTATAATTTGTGCTAATTGTGCCGATAGGTAGTAGGTGTGGAGGTTGGGAAGTCCCAATCCCCCTCTGCATTTGGGAATGTATAAGGTCTGTCTCGCTATCCTGTGCCTCATTCCGGCCCAAATTAAGTCATCTATTGCAGTTTGGAGAGTTTTAAGGTCTCCCTTGGTGACCTTTACCGGTAGTGCCTGGAAGAGGAACAGGAGGCGCGGTAGTAAGTTCATTTTTACACTGTGTAGTCTTCCTATCCACGATGTGGGATTTTCGTGCCATTTATCTAGGTCCTTCATTAGTGTTTTTATCTTGCGTTTATGATTCTCAGTGTATAAATCTATGGGGTTAGGTGTTATTGCGACGCCCAGGTATTTAACGGGTCTCTCGCTAAGTTTCAGGTTATATGTTTGAGCCAGCCATGTGGTGTCCGATTCGGGCATTTATCTTGTACCCCGAGATGCGTTTATACGTGTCTAGTAGGTCGAGGAGGCTTGGTACAGAGCTTTTCGGGTCAGTGAGGGTTAGCAGGATGTCATTGGCATATGCAGAGACTTTAAATTCCTCTGCCCTCTTTATTACAGCCCTGCCCGTACGTTGGTTTCGGCACACCACTACCAACTTTCCCCCTCTTCTCTATTTTTGTATACGAATTAAGTTCCGACCACAAATATATATATACATATATATTATTGCTCTAGTTTTGTACAGATATCAAGGACATAGAAACAGGACTTGCTCTTGTGTATGCCATAGATAGGTAGCTGGTTAGAAACATAAATAGATTTGCAAACAGAAATACGTATAAACAACAGGTTCTTTGCAGACAGGGTATTTAACCATTTATCTACACACACACACACATATTTAGATAGATAGATAGATAGATATAGTAAAAACCAAAGGAAAAAAGTTACCTGCACTCTTTCCACATCCCTATGTATTTTTAAACAAATAGAGGTTTTAGTTACCTCCAATGGCCATGAGAGGGTATGCCCACCTGCCACCTGCCTCCCTTTCTGTCTCATTAGAGATATTTTTTGCCAGAAGCTCAAGGAAGCAAGGTAAATGGTTAGAGTTAGGACCCAACTAAGAGGTCTGCCTTGACATAGAAGCTTTATATTCTTAACACTTTGGTTTTTCCTTTAATAAAAATAATAAATATAGTTTATCACATTTTTGTATAAAAGTTTAATCACACCATTCTTGCATGTGCTAAAATGTTTCTGAGCATGTATAAATGGGCAAGAAAAAGATTTATAGAACAGAACAGAAACTGTGCTTCTGCCCATGTTTCTAATAATTAGACCGATACCAAAAGCTAAATTCGAATACACTATATACATAATGCATTAAAAAAAATCTGAAGAATATCTTTAAAACACAGTTTATCTTTTTGGCAAATCCTCAGTCTGCAGTTGCCGGCAGCAAGCTCTGCCACATCAAAGTAGCTAAAAGAAGTCCTAGCTGTTTCTTTGCTTTTTTAGCTTATTCAATAAAACTTTAGTGAAGTATTCCACAGCATTTAGATTCATCAAGAAATTTGATTGGACCTGCTGTATATGCTTATAGTTGCTGCACTGCAACTGCCACCTCGTTACTGTTTGCTGTGCAAATTTTATAGCATGACAGGAGGCTTCATATTTGCTTAAGTCTCTCTTTACTAGAACTCCACAGCAGCACATTAACAGAGAGATAAACACCAAAGACAAAAACATAAGGTATCTATATAAGGCTCCTCCTAAGCCACCATTTCCTCTTTCTTTGCTGCTCTGCATCAGTACAGGTCAGAGTACCTCTGCCTCCTGCTTCTTGTGGGTGGCTTTGGGATTTAGTGTGATTTATTTATGATTGTTATGAACTATGCTTGGTTGTGAGATTTATGTGCTTTTCTGGCTCTTTTATTTTCTTTGGGGAATGTTTCCTTTACAATACTGATAGTTTTTTCATGTGTTTATTTATACAGATTACTGGTAGTTTGCCATGTGTTTATTTATACAGATTACTGGTAGTTTGCCATGTGTTTAGTTATACAGATTACTGACAGTTTGCCATGTGTTTATTTATACAGATTACTGACAGTTTGCCATGTGTTAATTTATACAGATTACTGACAGTTTGCCATGTGTTTATTTATACAGATTACTGACAGTTTGCCATGTGTTTATTTATACAGATTACTGACAGTTTGCCATGTGTTTATTTATACAGATTACTGGTAGTTTGCCATGTGTTTATTTATACAGATTACTGGTAGTTTGCCATGTGTTTAGTTATACAGATTACTGATAGATTTCCATGTGTTTATTTATACAGATTACTGGTAGTTTGCCATGTGTTTAGTTATACAGATTACTGGTAGTTTGCCATGTGTTTAGTTATACAGATTACTGATAGATTTCCATGTGTTTATTTATACAGATTACTGGTAGTTTTCCATGTGTTTAGTTATACAGATTACTGGTAGTTTGCCATGTGTTTAGTTATACAGATTACTGGTAGTTTGCATGTGTTTAGTTATACAGATTACTGGTAGTTTACCATGTGTTTATTTCTTTGTGCCGTTTTTCTCCTTGGGAGTTTTGTTTTACCCTGTTGGCTTTATTGTTTGTTCTGTTTCCTCTGGCTTATTGGCCGTGGTGGTCGCCGAGAAGCGGTCTTCCGACCGCTCCCCGTGCAGACCGCCGGGACCGCGGAGAAAGACTCCTGCGGTCCCTCGTGTGTTGCCTTTGATTCCGCCTGCCGGCTTCGTCCGCCGAGCGGGAATCCCCGTTTTGTTCTTTACCCTGCCCGCGTCCCCGCTCACTCGCTAACACTTATCAGAGTGGGGACGGAGCAGGGATCTACTCATTTGCCGCGGGAGCCTCTGCTCCCGGTCACCTTCCCCGCGACCGCGTGGTCGGGCAGCGGGTGCGCGGCTCTCCACTGTGTTTGCCGCGCGCGTCACTGCCTTATTAAAGGTACAGTGACTAGCTGGTCCGGTGTGTTTCCCTATCTCCTGGGCGGTTTGGGGGTGCGTATTTTTTGGTGACAGCTTTCTTTTCTGTCCATGTGAGGCAGCTCTGTGAGCCCTTGCATCATAAATTATGCCCCATATATGAGGGTCGCAGATTCAATCCCCCTCACCTCCACGAGTAACTAAGCAATAGACTTTAGTTTTCGATTCTTTGCATGTGTGCTTGCCCTGCATGTTTTTCTATGGACATGGTTTTACGGTTTACTGGTTCTCCTGACTTCCACATGGCACTGCGTGCCTCCTGCAGGTGTCCCTGCCTGGTGTCCTTACCCACTTATTGAACTAGGACTGCTCTAATCAAGCCTCGGTTGCCTGATGGAGGTAGCACTGGCGTCAAAGCCAGGGATTGTGGGTTCAGGCCCCATCTGGGTGGTTGAGCATGGCACTCGTATTTTGTGGCCTAATGGATTAGGCACAACCATATAAAAACTAAAGTGTTTCGCTATCTTGAAGAACCTTGCCTATAAGGACCCAGCTTCGTCTCTACCCTGCACCCTAATAGTCAAGATTCTACTACATGTCTAAAAGGATCTAGGTTTCCGCCTGCATTATACCTCTGGGTCGGTACCGCCCGTACCCTTATACTGGCCTGCCTTGTCTGTGCCTTTATGATTGGCCTGCTTTGTCTGTGCCTTTATGATTGGCCTGCGTTGTCTGTGCCCCTTGATTGGCCTGCTTTGTCTGTGCCCCATGATTGGCCTGCTTTGTCTGTGCCATACTATGCATGCTATTGGACTGGTGGCTCCATACCCTGGATAACTTTTTGTTGAGCCTGCATGCATTATTACTTGCCTCTGCCAACACTAGGGGTGCTGCCCCTTTTGCCTGCTAATGATACCTGTTTTCTAGCTTCGTAGGTATCAAGTATCATAGACTCAGACTTTATGGACGCCTCTGCACAGGAGCAGAATTTGCAGGCTTTACTTAATGCGGCTGTGACCGCATCTGTTGAAAAAGCCCTGGCTAAGGCCCTCCCTCAACCACATACGGACAGGGGTGTGTGTGGAACCCCTTGGTTGGCAGAAGACTCGGATGAGTCAGACTCTCAGGTGCGAGAGCAGGCAAGTGCGCGAACGCGCTATTGAAAGGGTGAAGACCCTGAACCACGCTCCCGGATGGGCAAGACTCCGGCAAAGTGACGTGGTTTGAGGTTGACAACCTCGCCGGCCAGGCGCCACCGCCTATCGGGCGCAGGGGAGGAGGCCTCCTTACCCCCCCCACCTTGGCCGCGCTGGATGTGTGGCGGGCAGACCAGCCTCCCTCAGATGGAGATGATGTTTGGGTTGCAGACCTTGACGAGGCCTGCAAGAAGCTGCGGGCGGAATGCCCCAGACCGGTACTGCCGGACAGGGTGGCGGTTACCCCGGATGTTGGCCCTAACAGACGAGGCCTTCACAGAAGGTAGGGCTCTGGACCCAGCCACCATGAGGGACTGGGCACTTCGTTCCATTTGCCTGCTGGGCAATGCCACTGTGGCCCTTTGCACGGAACCCAGGAAGACGGCACTCTTCCATATGGACAACAAGCTGTCGGATTTGGGAGCCGAAGATGTGGGTCCCCTGGCTAAAGGTCTGCTGTTCAGGGAGCCTTTCGTTGAACTGCAGATACAGGTTATTCTGTTTACCTCCCGGGATAAAGCGAAGTCTTCGATCGGGAAGGTCTTCCGCCCACGGTTACCTTCAGACGTATGTGTCCTTGGGACAGTGCGGAGTTATGTCACAGACTTCCACTCTTCCCCTACACAGGTTGGATGCCCGAGGATCCCCGTCATCACAAGAGGCCAACAGCCCTTGTTGGAGGTGGAAGTTCGAGCTCCGCTAGCCAAAGGCGCGGTCCTACAGGCCCCGGATTTGGGGGGTTTCGTCAGCTCGATTTTCTCCTGGTAAGGGAGAAGTCTGTAGAATTCCGTCCAGTGATCAATTTAGGAGAAATGAACGCCTTCGTGGTATACAACCACTTCGAGATGGAGGGCATTCACCTTCTTCGATGCCTTCTCTGGCCAGTAGACTGGGTCGCGTGACTGGACCTAGAAGACGCTTACCTCTCCATCCCGGTGGACGGGCCTGTCGCAGTCCCCTCTGATTCGTATGGAGAGACTCTCCGTACCAATTCCCATGCCTCCCCTTCGGCCTCAGCTCGGCCCCTTGGTGCTTCACCAAGCTCCTGAAACCGGTGGTCACCCAATTCAGAGCAGAGGCCGTACGCTGCATCGTCTATCTGGACGACTTGCTTATCTTTGCGAGGACCCCGCCGGGCTCAGATTTCGGACGCGCTCTGCGTTTTCCTCGTTGGAATGCCTGGGGTTCGTGGTCATTCTGAAGAAATCGGCCTTGGCGCCTGCGCAGACGGTGGAATTCTTGGGTTTCGTAGTCGTTGCGCAAGACTGCATTCTCCGCCTGCCTGTGGCGAAGATAACGACCATTCGGAAGGAGATCAGACGTGTTTTCGACAAGACCGAACTCCCCTCCGGAGGTTGGCTCGCGTGGTGGGTCTCCTCTTGGCCTCGATACAGGCGTTCTACCCGGGCCCACTACATTACAGGGCCATGCAGCGGCTGAAGGCGCACTCTCTACGCAAGAGACCCTCTTAGGACCAGATGGTCTCCTCTTGGCCTCGGACGTGCAGGCCGGATTGAGCTGGTGCCTCCTGCATATATCCGCCTGGAACAGCAAGGCGATATTCGGGAAGACCCTGGATCTCGTGTAGGAGTCAGATGCGAGTCTTTGGGACTGGGGTGCCTCGTGCACGACTAGGTCCACGGGGGGCCCGTGGTCAGACAATAGATCGGAATCCCGCATCAATTGCCTGGGGTTGATTGCAGGTTCGTTGGCAATTCGGAGCCTGGCGAAGCATCTGTCGGACTGATGCGTGCTCCTTCGGATGGACAATGGTTCGGCGGTGCAATACATCAACCACTCGGTTTCAAGCACTAGAGGAGGTGTTATCTCCCAACATGGAGCTCCTGGTTTCGCTGGCGCTTGGAACGGGATACCGATCCCTTTACAGGTCCTGTATCTAGCGTGCTGAATTTCTTGTCTCTTCTCTTTGACCTGGGTCGGTCATATCGCTTGGTTATCGTGGTTAGATCAGCTATCTCGACGGCACTTGTCCCGCTTCGGGTTTTTCCCCATCGGCCAGGATCCGCTAGTCTGCAGGTTCCTGCGTGGAATGAGACTGGTGCGCCCTCCGGCGCCCAAGTATTCTTCCCTCTGGGACGTGCGTTTGGTTTTGGCGTTCTTTCGGAATTGACCTGATAACCAGGACCTTTCTCTTCGCCAGCTTTCAGCGAAATTTGCCCTCTTGTTGTGTCTGGTCTCGTTCAGACGTGTTTCGGATGTCCGGGCCTTCGATGTCGGCGCTTTCTCGTTTTTCTCCAGAGGGGGTCTCCGTCAAGGTGCTTAGACGTACCAAGTCGGAATCGACGGTTGTATCATGCCCTTACATCTAGGACTCGCCTAAGCTTCGTGTAGCGAAGGCACTGGCGCGATGGATAAGATGTCTTTTGGCTCTGGCGGGCATGGATGCGACCTTCGGAGCGCTTTTGGTTAGGGGCGCCGCAGCTTCCGGAGCTTTTATGGCGAGCGCTTCCCTTCAGGACATTTTGCGTTCGGCGGACGGGTCCCGTGTAGAGTTTTTTCGCCTATTTTACTTTAGACCGTCGGAACATGCTTCTTTTGCTTTGCTGTCGGAGCGTTAAAACAGCAAATATGAAGCCTCCTGTCATGCTATAAAATTGTAGATTATACTAGCTTTAGTGTAACTATAATCTTAATTTTATTAATGACAGGAGGCGAATATTTCCCACCCAATTTGATTTCTTCCCCCCCTTGTTTTGGATGGATTGCATTGATTGTATTTCTGTTGATTTGTCTGATTATCTGGGCTAGGTTGGTTAGTCTGGGGTGATGTTGTGGGAAGTGCATGTTATACTGTATTGACGGTCATTAGTATGGATTTCGTGTCTTTATTCTATCAGTACTGGATCGTGGGGTTTATGTTTTATCAGTACATTTCGTTCACTAATCAGTGTTTTCGATTCTGTTTATTTCGTTTCAGTTTAATGGTTCGACTTCAGTTCATAGGATCGGCCGTTTGGCGGGATAAAGATCAAGTTCATCCATTATCCGAAGTTTTTCCAGATGACTTTCATCGTTATGTTGTGAATTTTTCTTTATTTAGTTATTGTCATTGTTGTGTACGTTACGTTGTCGCAGCGTGAAAGAGGAAATGGTGGCTTAGGAGGAGCCTTATATAGATACCATATGTTTTTGTCTTTGGTGTTTATCTCTCTGTTAATGTGCTGCTGTGGAGTTCTAGTAAAGAGAGACTTAAGCAAATATTCGCCTCCTGTCATTAATAAAATTAAGATTATAGTTACACTAAAGCTAGTATAATCTACAATTTTATTTGCAGTTATAGACACATCCATCCTAACATGCATTCACACAGCCTTGACTTTGTCTCCTTTATAGAAAACTGTGAATTATTGGGGATGATAGCCATGCACAAATTACTTGACACCAGTTATTAATGGGGTGGGCTCATAGTTGTAACTATATCTGTCAATCGCTCAATTTTAGAGCAGCTGTCCATTTGTACACAGTGACAGTAGACCTCCTTACCAATGTTGCAATGTCTTTGAAGTTCCCCTTTAGTTCAGTTTTATAACAATCCACAGTACCCTGCAGACACGCCATTCCATTTATATAAAATGTAAATCCAGCATATATTCAGTATCAAGAAATAACTCATGTACATATTTGCAGATCATTACAATGTAAAAAAAAAAAAGCACAAAATTGCTTGTGTTAGTAAAGGTACTCAGCGAAATTATGTATTGACATAGATAATGAAATTTTAAACCCACATAAATGTATTTCTGGAATATTTCAAAGCATTTTTATGTAACTACATTTGCGTGCACAGCCTTATAACATTTTCTATGTGATATTTGTTGAATGTGCGGTTACAGTTTTCTCACAACACCCTTTCTATGCACTCAAAGCATCTGAAATATGTTTTGAATTGCACACAAGGCATTGTTATACTCTTTTGTGCTTATTTAAATTAAATGGACATTTGATCTCCTGGGTCTATCTATTAATTGCACTTGCAAACGCAAGCACAACACTGTACAGTATATGAAAATGCCTTAAAGGACAACACTCCTCGAAATATGACACACAAGAAGCTTCTATATTTAGCTACTAATTAAAGAACATAATATTTATCAAAGACAACCACAAGAAATTTTATACATGTCAAACTGATCTATTCTGCTCTTTTGTTCATTCCTGTCCCACCCAATATTTACAAAATGCATTTCTAACATAACATATTTTAAATATTGATACAATTAATTTAGATGTAGTCACTGTTCAGAAACTTCAGCATGAATTTCACAATTTTGTTTTCAAGTCTGTGTAAAATTTAATGAATAAAATAAAGTAATACTGTATAGTGTATATATAGCATATACAGTAAAGTATAATAAGAGAGTGACATGTCAGTGAATTTAATTGATAAGAATTATTAAAAACAATTCATATAGAACCCTAAAATAAAATATTTCAATAAATCGTTTTACTTTTGGTCTAAGAAAACACACAAACAAATAATAAATTAAATAGATTTTCAATAATTCTCCAACTACATGCAAAAAAAGTGTATCTAATTCTTATGACCAACAGGAAAAAAGGGGGTCAAGAGCTATTAAAAAAGGCAGATTCGGGGCGGGACTTCCGGTCTCGCGGAGCAGACGCATGGAGTGAGAGCTCCGAGACCGGACCGGACTGAAACAACAAAATACACCGGCTATCGGAAGATCGACTGCCCTTACCTAAGTCCCAAACTTGTGGGGATCTTACCCTGCCAGATGGCGCCCCCAAAAGTACAGCGGGCGTCGGATTTTTTCCGACAAGGTAGGAAAGATAAAATGCGGCCGGGGCAAGATGGCGGCGGCTCACACTCCCCAACACCTACCTCAGATCAGGGATCCGACACTGAGGCACTTCAGCCTCCCCCTGGGGATATCTCTCTCTCGGAGGCAAAAATGGCGGCAATGCTGCAGGAGCTCCGCTCCTCTATGAAAGAGGACTTACAACTGGCGGTTAATGACATCCGCAGAGAGGTGCACGAGGTGGGGACACGCCTAAATGTCCTTGAGGAAAAAACAGATGACTTATGCCAGGCAAATGACGGCATCTTAGAAAAAATCCGCCTAATGGAGACGGAGCAGGCGCGCCTAACAGCCAAACTGGCGGACCTGGAAGACCGCTCGCGCCGCAATAATATCCGGGTGCGCGGTGTCCCGGAGTCAGTCTCAGGGGCGGATATCCCAGTGTACCTCCAGCAACTCTTCACAGCCATCCAACCAACTCTGGAACTGGCAGACCTGCGCTTAGACAGGGCGCACAGAGTACCCAAGCCCGCTTCGCTAGCACAGGACATACCAAGAGACATTGTCACGAGGCTTCATTATTTCAGCGCCAAAGATGCCATACTCACGGCGCAACGGAAATCTACGGCTATGCCGTCTGGCTATGAAAAGATCTCCCTATATGCTGATCTGTCCCCTATGACGATGGCGAGAAGAAGAGACTTTATAAATGTCACTAAATGCCTCAGGAACCACAAGATTCCCTACCGCTGGGGTTTCCCCACGAAATTGCTGATCTGGAGGAATGGATCCCTAACAAAACTAGATGACCCAGACCAGGGTATGCACAAGCTGAAAGCCTGGGGACTCTTCCCGGATCGAGTGCCGCCTGGCAACCCAGCATCCCCAGGACATGTGGCCCAGGAGTGGACCAAAGTCCAAATAAAGAAGTGACTGTTTTGCTCTGCCCCTACTGCCGCAGCGGAATGTCCAGGCTGGGCTGCCAAGTCGACTAGTGCCTCGTAAGGTGAAGACATCTCCGCCTCTGTAGCGGTAGAGACTCTAGCTGGACTCACCCCCTTATCCTTTACCTAGGGGAAAAGCCTATTTGGTGTCTGGGTAATGAACCCCCACATGAGTACATATGACAGGAGGTGGCCCACAAGACCCCCCCATAGCTGACACACTGCTACCCCATATGCTGCACTTTAAGATCTTTGCTATACGCAGCTCCCGCCGGCAACAAAGTTGGCCACAGGCCCTGCATGTCCAGACCAAATAAACCCCTATATAACCCGAAGCACCCAGATGGCAAGCCTAGCGGCACGGCTCATCTCACCAAGTTTGCAAGATTTACCCCCGCATGACACCAGTGGCCCCTACACTTATGGTGGCGAATGGGGTGCCATCTAATGCCCATGTTGTACCCGTAATAGGACTTTTACTTCCCTCTATTCATCTAGTCCACCACCGGTCATGGACCCTTTCCAATTAAGCCCCCCCCCCACTATCGAGACAACCCTCTGCGGTGTTGCCTCCCCCCCAACGCAATGGGGAAAGGGCACCCGTGGACCAGTCTCCACATAATGCTGTCAAGCTTATTGTATTGTATATACTTTTGTTATGTTTACTGTTTTTTGTTCCCATGTTGCATTCTACCCTCGAATATGTACCCCACTAGAGATGTCGCTCACCCTGAACCTCGGAGGCGCTGGGAGATTAGGGATGTAACCCCCCTTCACCAGAGATTACTACCTAAGTCAGTGAACCAGTTTGGTAAATGCTGCCTCGGAAACACCGAGGTCCCCCCCGGTCTCAGCTGATGTCTTCCCAACACCAATTTAATGTTCTGTCCCTAAATGCACGAGGCCTGAACACCCCGCAAAAGCGCAGGCTTGCCTTCTCCCAGCTTCGCTCCACGCATGCTTCAGTAGCCTGCATACAAGAGACACACTTCTCGGCTACAAACCCCCCGAAATTCCTCTCAGCCAGGTACCCCGCCTCCTACCATGCCCTAGCGCCTAATAAAACTAGGGGAGTCAGTATTTTAATCCACTCGGATTGGGCTTTCACGTGCACGACAGAGTATAAAACTACTGATGGCAGGCTGTTGATCCTGGTGGGTAGACTAAATGATGTCCCAGTAACCTTAGCAAATCTATACGCCCCTAACTCCAACCAATATGACTTTATTAGGAAATCCCTGAAAACGCTTGATAGGTTAAAGCAGGGCCAAACTTATGTCTGCGGAGACTTTAACTGTGTACTTGACCCAGACCTGGACAGATCAGGCACTCCAGGATCCCACCCTCGCTCTATATCTATTGGTGACAAGCTCTCAGCTCTCTTACACTCCCATGGCCTTCACGACACTTGGCGCTCCTTATACCCGGCCACGAGAGATTTTACTTTTTACTCGAAAGTCCACGACCAATATTCCCGCATAGACATGTGTCTGGTGGATGGGAAGTCCCTAGACACTCTGGCTAGGGTTACCATCGACCCAATCACCTGGTCAGACCATGCCCCTTTGCTATCCTCATTCACCACTTTACACCCGGTGAGAGGCCGAGGTTCGTGGCTCCTCAATGAGTCCCTCATAGACAGTGCTGAACGGGTTGCTGAAATAAGGAAAACCATAGTGAACTACTTCACGGACAACAAGCCCCAAGACACAACTGTAGCCGCGACATGGCTGGCCCATAAGGCCGTGATACGGGGAGTACTAATTAGGGCAGGAGCGACACTGAAACGCAAACTAGAGGAAACCAGCTGCGCAAAGCTTAGGGAGCTGAAACTTGCAGAGGACCTCCACAAATCCTCACCCTCCAACGCGAACAGACGGGCTGTTAATAAGATTAGAGATTACTTAGAAGTTCACCAACTCCAGCGAGTAGAGAGGGCTCTCCGCAAACTTAAAAGCGAGTATTACAGACAGGGGAACAGGGCGGGGAAACTGCTGGCCGCCCAACTAAAAGACAAACACGCTCAGATGCACATACCATGCTTAGTGGCTGATACTGGGACAAAACTGACGAACCCCAAACTGATAGCGGATGAATTTGCGACATTTTACGGTGCCCTTTATAACCTAGCGGAGGACCCCCTATAACACCAGCCGACCCCGGTGGAGATAGCCGCCTACTTAGACAGAGTGGAACTTCCCCAGCTCTCCAGCGTCCAAGCCTCACTACTTAGTAGCACAATCACTCCAGAGGAAATCTCCAAAGCACTTAGAGAAACCCCCCGACATAAAGCCCCAGGACCTGACGGCTTCTCCGCCCACTATTACAAAGTCTTTGCGGACCAACTCCTTCCTCACATGACCTCCCTGTTCAACAACATCATGGAGTCACCCCCTGAAATGTTAGAGGCCACCATAATTACTATCCCCAAGCCGGGCAAACCCACGGAATTTTGCGCAAATTACCGCCCTATCTCCCTGCTTAACGCAGACACAAAGCTCTTTGCCAAAGTCCTAGCTAATAGAATATGCCCCCTCCTGGGTACACTTGTCTCCCAGGAACAATCGGGTTTTGTCCCGGAGCGCCAGGTAGAGGACAACACAAGGCGTGCACTGGACATAATGGAACTCCTGACGGTACACAAAACACAGGGACTGCTAATGGCCCTTGATGTGGAGAGTGCCTTCGATCGGCTACACTGGGGCTACATGACGGAAGTCCTCCGTAGATTTAAATTCCCCGACAAATTTCTCAATGGCCTCCTATCATTGTATTCCTCCCCGACAGCCGTGGTTGTGAGCTCCGGCTTTACCTCCCGACGCTTTGCCCTGACGAATGGCACAAGACAGGGGTGCCCGCTGTCGCCCCTCATCTTTATCCTGTCACTAGAACCACTATTGCACACAATTAAACAGGAACACCATGTCCCCTCGCAGCTGGGCCCCAAAAAAATAGCCGCCTTTGCTGACGACATTCTAATATTTCTAACTAACCCGACAGAATCACTGAAGCATCTCCTACTCCTGCTCCATGACTATGGCCAAGTGTCTTATTACAAAAATAATGAGGCAAAAACTCAGGTGCTACCCTTTAACGTGACCCACTCTACCCTTACCGCCCTGCGAGCCCAACATCCTTTTGACTGGCGAAAAGACGCTCTCTCCTACTTAGGCACAAAATTGGCACCCTCAAGACGCAACCTTCTCCGACACAACCATGACATTTTACTGACTAAAACTGAGACGCTACTGGAGAGCTGGGGGGCAAAAAACACATCGTGGCTGGGACGTATAAACTCCTTAAAAATGATCATACTTCCTCAAATATTATTCCTCTTTAGGGCCCTCCCCATTGAGATACCAAAGACGCTGCTGCAACGACTCCAGCGTCTGTTAAACGCCCACATATGGAAGAAGAAACCACCTAGGGTATCTATAGCAAGCACAACCCTGCCCATGGGGGGTGGGGGATTGGGTGTACCCAATATTTCCAAATACTATATAGCCACGAACCTATCCCAAACGGCAAGATTGCTGATGACCCCGAACCGCCCCCTGTGGTACCACCTAGAAACGGCAAGGGTTACGCCCCACGCACTATTAGACTTACTTTGGGTCCCGCCCAAATCACATCCACGCAACGCAAACATGTTAGTGACCACAAAACACTCTCTCCGCATATGGCACAGGTGGGCCCCGAAACTGCTCGCCCATCCTCTGATGCTGTACGCCCCCATGACTAGCCTGAAGTACCTCACACAAGACTTGACTCTAGATGGTTGGACGGCAAAGGGGATAGAGAGGGTGTCCCAAATTATGGAGGGCAATGAGATCAGACAATTCCCGATACTTCAGCGGACCTTCCTCCTCCCGAGTAGGGAACTCTTCACCTACCTGCGTATTAAGCACATAATGCAGGGAATCACCCAAGTAGCGCCAGATACCAGAGAGCCAGGCCCGTTCGACTCACTATGCCTCAGTCGAAAGACCTGAGCGAAACCACTCTCCCTATGTTACCGAAATCTCTTAGAGGTAGGCAAGACTGATAAATTAAGCTACATGGTACACTGGGAATCTGAGCTCAATAGCACAATAGAGAGTAGTACATGGTTCGCAGCAATGGCACTGGTAAAACGAGCCACACGCTGCTTAGATCATGTTGAAGCGGCTTATAAACTCTGGATGAGGTGGTATCTCACCCCGCGGAGACTGGCACTTATATACCCAGGGGCACAACAAGTATGCTGGCGCTGCTGCGCACAGACGGGCACTTTGAGTCATATATTCTGGCACTGTCCAGTATTACACACTTTCTGGAGACAGGTACAAACGATACTCCAAAATAATGTACAGAAAGGGGTACCATTCACTCCAGAAGCCTACCTCCTACACATGCTTCCCAACTCACTGACCCATCCGGAGGCGGTGTTGACCACCCACATCACCTTGGCAGCCAAACACTGTATAGCTTCCCTCTGGAAATCAACCTCAGCTCCGGAAATAACAGTGGTAGTTAACAGAATAAACCGCACGCAGCACCTTGAGAAAATAGCGCATACGATCCAGGGCACCCTGGCACGGTACAACCGGATCTGGTCTACCTGGTCTGGGCAATGAGACAGAGGCCCATGATGATCCAGGATTGTGGAGTACAAATAGAGATAGGGGACCACCCCACCCCAGTTGTCCGAGGAAATACATACAGGGAAGCCCGCTTAATCTAACCCCCGCATAAGCAGCGGTAGCTGGAGACTTGTGGCTCAGCGGACCGTCACAAAACCTAACATGGTGTAGAGACATCTCAGCCTTTCCCCCTTTCCTTACATTTACCCGGTTGTTGTTTCCCCCTCCCCCCCCCCCCCCCCACCAAATACCCACGCAGACAATGTTGTAGTTATAAATCTGTCTGGTAGACGACCCCACTGTTAGCGCCGCACACCGGCCACTATTATACCCCCCCTTTTTATACTAAGTCGGAGGCCTGTGTGACACAGTGGGAGTTATACTGCGACCCTCAATGAGAGCGGCGACTGTGCTCAGGGGTTGTCTGTACAAGCCTACTGTTTCTAGTTGTGAATCTGGTGTCACACCTGTGTAACGTTGTTGCTCCACAGCGCTGCTCAGGATAAAATCTTGTTGTGTCTGCCACAACAGCATCGGTACCAATGGGTGCTGGATCTCTGCTGCAGCCTCGTTGTACTCGTTGTGTCTGTGGCCTCCAATGACACAGACGCAAAAAAAGAAAAAAAAAATTTTTATGTAACCTCGTAGTAGCTACTCTGTCTGTGATCACTCTAACCCAAAACTTGTTTGAACAACAAAGTAACCATGCCATGTGTCTTACACAACATGTATAAAATTAACCAATATGTTTGTACTCGACAATGTGGTCTGATTATGTGTAACCATTTACCCTCACCCCATTTTATTTCTGTACCCCTTTGTTTACATTTCCATGATCAAAACCAATAAATATGAGACATTGAAAAAAGATTCTCTAAATATTGCAAGTGGAAATTTTCATATCAACTTAAATTCTTAAATGCGCTAGAGTAGACGTAGTATTTTAAATGTGTAAGATGGGTAAGGAAATATGGATGGTAGATTTTCCAGTAATGATAAATCCACTGATCAATAATAAAACTTAACTTTTAATAATTATTAACACATATAAAAAAGTATATACACACAATACATACAAAATCCAAAAGTGCAAAAAAAAAAAAACAAAAACATTGTGAATGTCTACTAAATAGTGCCAAGATGTATGAAGTTAGGGTGATTCAATCTGATATAGTATTTAGCTGGTATATAATCTATTAACTACTGATATCACTACCAGCGGCGCACACAACCCATGTGGCCCGGGGCGAAACTGATCCATGCCCCCCCTTTTCCCCCTATTCCCCCTGTTCCCCCTCGACAAACACACATACACACATACATACACACACACATACATACACACACACATACTTAGACACACACACACACACACACACATGCAGACCGACACACAGACAGACAGGCACACACACATACAAAGACACAGACAGACACATGCAGATACACATACATAAAGACAGACACACAGACACATACACACACATACATACAAACAGACAAACATATACATACAGACACATACACACATACAAACCAACACACACACACACACACACACACACAGACAGGCACACACACATACAAAGACATATACATACAGACAGGCACACATACATACATACACATAAACAGACACATTCAGACAGACACACACACACACACACATACAGACAGACACATACATACATACAAACAGACAGGCACACATACATACATACAGACACACATAGACAGACAGACAGACACACACATACAAAGACACATGCACACAAAATGTTTAAGTCACCCTCATGTTTCCTACCTTTTAGCTGCAGGAGGGTGACATTCCCTGGGGTTCAATAACAGCTCAGGTTGATGGGAGTTCCCACTCTGAATCCCTCCTCTGCTTCCTCCCGCACAGGCTCTGTGTGATTGCTGGAAGGAGTGACTGGGGCAGAGTGTGCTCCCAGAGTGTGATCTCATCACAGGGGCCCGGTCGCACTGTTAAAGCGCCCAGCGCTGACCGGGCCCCCTGACAATCCATCTCCATCGGGTGGCCCTAACAGCATGGCAACCCGATGGACCCCTTGGCTGGCTGCCCCGGCGATTTGCCGTGCGGGCCGGTATGTACGCTACTTTTCACTACCGTAAATTCAAAAACACCTAATCTTATATCTCCGAAATAATGGCAGATGTAGACAAATGGTGTACTAAAAAAAAATCCAGAAATACTCCTACCAAGATTTTTGTTTCGTTTCTTTCAACCTGTGCTTGTAGAAAATAACACTGCGCATGTGCAAAAATAAAAAAAAGCAAGAAGGGAGCCGGCAGCGCTTCAGGCTCCCTCCTTGTAATAAATATTAATTCCTCCCCCACATTAAAATCATATGGGGGTCACTATTATCCCCATAATAATAAAATGAGGTTAAATCCTCCCGCATGTCCCTAATCGTGGCATGCCGTGAGTAGGGCCATGTCACCTAAACAGTGGCTGCTCGCTGTCATTTAAAACTGAATATAAATCAGTATGGTGGGTAACCCAAATAACTAAAATGGGGGGGACATAGTGCCCCCCCACACCCTCACCTGTGACCCGTGGGTGGAGGCTATTAATATAAATGGGGGGACATAGTGTCACCCCCCCCAGGCCCCCACCCATGACCGACTGATGGGGATCTTACTTAAATAAATAATGGGGGGAAATAATGTCCCACCAAGGTCCCCACCCATGAGCGGCATGTGGGGACCCTAATTAATTAAAGGGGGAGGACATAAAGTCCCCCCTGGTCCCCACCAATGAGCGGTGGGTGGGAACCTAATTTATTCAAAGGAGGGATCTAATGTCCCCCCAGTTTTCCACCCATAAGTGGGGACCACAAATAATAAAGTGACTAGGGGTCCTCAAGCCCCTAGTCATTACCCCCCCAATAAAAATACTCTAGCTACACCCTCACCCTAGGAATAGTGAGGGGGGGGGACAATAAACTAACACCCTGTAAAATGAAATGTCATACTTACCATTAGATGTCTTCTTTCTTCTTTTCTTTTCTTTCTTCAGCCCAAAAAAAGGCCAAATAAAAATCCATAATACCCATCTGTGATGGACAGCCAATCGTTGCTCCTAGTGCTCACCGAGGACTCCAAGCACTCCACCAGACAACATCAACACTGTAGACCCCCAAACTGCCGCAGATTGGTTAGGGTTTCGCCATCCCCCACCCAACCTGGACCCAATGCAAGGATCCAGATTCCAGTGGGTAAACCTCTCCTACTCCAGAGAGCGTAGCAGGAACAGCTCTTATAAGAGCCAGTGATTATACTCAGGGGAGTATTGTGAATATAGCAATCCCCAGAGTGAATATAGCTCTCCAATCCCCCAAACATGAACCCAGACTGCATGAATGGGGTAAACTAATCTCAGTTTAATGGGAGCCACACTTGGCCTTATATAACAATCGCCATGCCAGGGGTATGCCCACATGGACATGTTGGTAGACTGAATTGAGTGCTCTCATTTCCATTTTTTCCTTCTAATATATATATATATATATATATATGTATATATATATATGTGTGTGTGTAAGGCTAGGCCTCTAGTTGTGGGAGGGGCTTGGTTTCCCTTCTGAAGGGACGCCAGACCACTCACCATCATTTTCAGTCTGGCGATTTGCCTACCGTGACTTCCGGTCTGTGCAAATTGCCATTTTGCTTACCTTCAACTTGTGGGAACGCTTACCTGGTCCTGCAGCCCCTGGTCGTCCGTTTTGGTGTTTTCCAACTTTCCAGAACCTCGACAGGACTCCCATACCTGCTCCAGTTACCTCGTTGACCAAATCGTACCTCAGACATGGGCGCTCAGCATCATTCCAGGGCGGCTCTATTCTTTAATCTCCTTTCGCATACATCTGTTTGTTTTTCTGTTTTCTTGTGGCTATGCAAACGATTAGGCTATAGTATGGTCTTTCGGCTATTTCCCACCTGTTCGTATCCCACTTGTGTTTAGCGGGCTTTTGGGAGCATGCGCATAAAAGGAAATGTTCGGCTCAATAGTACGAACGCCAAGTTGTTGTATTTCTCAAACTATTATTTCGTGCAGTTTTCGTTAATCTCAGACGTTTGGTTATATACGAAAGTTAGCCCACCACAAGGGTCATTCATATATTTATAACCGATGTCCCTCGGCGGTGGTTTCTGCTTGCCGCCGCTCCTCCCAGTGATTACGTCAGCCGGTGGGCGAGACTGGTACCGCCCGCCGGCTGAGGAAACCTAATGCGCATGCACGGCAATGCCGCACACGCGCATTAGAGCTCTCCATAGGAATGCATTGAAAATGGGGAATTGAGCGACGCTGGAGGTCCTCACACAGCGTGAGGACGTCCAGCGATGTTCTAGCACAGGTTTTCTGTGCTATGGACATGGAAGTGCCCTCTAGTGGCTATCTACTAGACAGCCACTAGAGGTGGAGTTAACCCTCCAAGGTAATTATTGCAGTTTATAAAAAACTGCAATAATTACACTTGCAGGGTTAAGGGTAGTGGGAGTTGGCACCCAGACCACTCCAATAGGCAGAAGTGGTCTGGGTGCCTGGAGTGTCCCTTTAATTAAAGTCAGGTAATTACTGCATGCTTAATGTCGACCTTTATTGGTCAATTTTGATATTGCACGGACTATATTTGAAGTTTGATATTTTAAAGTGATTAGTTCAGGTCAAACAAGCGCTTGCTTGTTAATTATTTTTTCACGCCTTATCAGTAAATTCTGACGTTACGCATGTTTTTCTTTCTAGGGAGGGGACTCAATTGTGTTAGGTTAATTGCCAGTTCTTATTAACTCAGGTTAATTGCCAGTTCTTATTGTTGAAACCATAGGGAGGTTATCTACCTTCTAACTTAAGTTACATTAAGGCCATTGATCTTTCGGGCACGACTCTAACATATTGCTCTCCAGAAGCAATTAGGTGGGTTTATATGTGTATATATATATCATAGCGATCGGATGCAGTATTACAGGTTTTAAATCTGTTTCAGATTCACAGAGCACTCTGCATTGGAGCTAAATCACTGCTACTATTCATAATTCACTGTGCGTTTGGTTAGTGGTTACAGTTATTCTGGCCAACATATGGCCCTTATTAGTTTTGTCTAGTCCTTAATGTTTATTTTCTACACGTAATGTTTATAAATTCTTTGTTTCGGTTAATACCGAGTGTTAAATATCGGCCTATATTGGTCAGTATTGATATTGCACATGTCAATATTTTAAGTTAGTCTTATGTTTTGTTGAAGATAGTATTTAATTTAGGTAAAGCAAACACATTGTTTGTTCATTGTTTTTCATGCTTTGTCTGTAGATGCTGACGACATACTGGTTCGCTTAAATAAACACTATTTGGTTTTCACTCAACTCAGCCTTTAAATGCTCACCCAGTGCATTACTGTACTCATGTCACTAAGGCTCGATTCCTTAACCTATGTCCAACATCAACACTGTATAACCTGCACCTATGCATTCCATTCCTAACTTTTGACTATGATTTCTTGTATCTGTTTCTATATTCAAGGGAGACCGGGTCTTTGACACTTAACTGGGGATTAGATGTTATCATTAGTTCTGTATATTAAGTTACCTAAATTAATGCCTTGGTGTATAATTATTTAACTAAGTTTAGGATCCTTATCCTAATTCACCTGTTATGGTGGCTTCCTTCACTGCTTGCCTCAATTCTACTCAAGTGTATAGTATACTCTCTTGACTATATTACCAGCACTACTGTTATCTTAAGTCTGTTGTTCTACTCTCGAGGATGTCCCGGGCAGGGCCACGAACATACTTCTCGCATAATTCATTATATCTTTAGGTTCCTTATTAGGACTGCTGCTTTCACTTGGATAAGTTTTTTCTTCCAAAGGGTCATAGGTTAGAGGATATACATTGTGACAAGACCAATCTCGCCACATTGCATTGGAGAAGCCTGGTTGCCTGCCTGTTGCCCCTGGACTATGGCCCAATGTTAAAAAGCCTTCTTTTCCCCTGCAGAAAAGGCTTGTTCGTGCCTTTCTGCCCGGCGGTCGGTAGATTCAATCTACCGAACAAATAACCGAATGACTGGACCACCTGTATTGGGAGTGTGTCGGCAATTAACCTCTCAGAAGCTGTGGTTAACCGCAGCTTAATTGACAAATGCTGGGTGGCCTTTGTTTGTTTGCCAAACACGTGGCGGCGGCCATTTTAGAGTCCCGGACGACCAGCGGTGTTCAGCGCCCAATCTATGGAACTGGAAACTGACACTTATTTGCGCGAACACCGCTGAGCCGTCAGCCTCCTTGCTTCTGCATTCGGTCATTTAACCGGATGCTTGTTCATTCGGTAGTTTAAACCGTATGAACAGCATTACCCCAGATAGCCATCCCGTGGAGTCTATTCGTATGGAGAACAGACTTTGTGAACACTTTGGCTCCACGGCGATTGGACTGTGTGCATAGGATCTGAGCGCTATTCTGTACTTTTGTGCGCTCAGATCCCAGCTATCTGGGGATGGGTTGCATGTATATATTTTATGTGACAAATGTAACATTATGTATTTTATTGTATTTTAGTGTTTTATTGTAACCATGTGGTTAATGGAGTTTTGCCTCTGTCCTTGGAGATAATTAGATTACTTCCCAATTATCTCCAGGATAGAGGGGAGGGATTGTAATGTACTGTGGGAGTGTTTTAACCCTGTATGCCTGTGATTGGTCATTTTACCATTTGTGTCCCAGTCTTCCATCTGGTCCCCTAGGTGAGTGTCCACCAGGTGGAAGACCTGCATAAATACCGGGCAGGTAGCCCACATTAAACCAGACCACTGCTTGACCCTCAATACTGAGCTCTGTCTCCTCTTTGGGGGGATTTACTGTATGCTGTTAGAGACTGATTGCCAGGAGTGTAAGCTGATTGTTTGCTTTTCCTGTTCGTCTGCTAGCAGCTATTCGTGAGGTTCCGGTTCGGGAGTTTGGAGTGCTATTTTGTATGCAGTTCGGGAGTTTGGAGCATTCCCTTGTAATAAGTTCGGGAGGTTGGTGTTCTATAGTAGCTGTGCCTGTATCTCTGGAAGGGGAAGATCTAATAAACAGCGGTTTAACCCCTTTATGCCTGGGGGTGCCGTTACATACATATCAAGGGCATTACTGATCACATGGTTATTAGAGGTTACGGAGTACTCAGCATTTTAGGGCAACATTACTCATCATACCCCTTATACTACATTCATTAGGTAGGTTTTATAGATTATTCGGTTGGATCTACGAGCCTACCTTACATCTCACTCAAGTACGTTACATCATTGTGTCTTTAGGTGCTAGGTATCTACGATTTACTGCACACCCTCCTACTTATGGCTGAACATTACATCGTTACATATCCTGTTAGGCAGAGCAGGATATCTACTTTTACATAACATACCACAATTCCTACTATATTTTTTAACCCTGTAGTTCTGCGCCAATCCACCATCTGTGTCATACCGCATTTCTGACTCTTCGTTCTCAGATATGTCAAATTACACTCATTCAAAACCTTACCTTGCCTCCCTTAGTTAGTTTCATTACTGACTGGAAGGGCACCCGGAGCCCGGTAGCTCATACTTTCTCAGGCCTCTATGCCTTATGTTAGTGGTCCCGCGAGGCAAACATCCATCCTCATACTCGGAGGTATTACACCCATCGGCCCAACTCATAGTTAGTCACCTCGCATGGTGGCATAGAGAGGGCCTCACTTGTCATGCCCATTCTATCTTATGCTTTAAAAGTCACAGAGGCTGACAACATGCCACAAGTTCGGTGGCCACGTAATCCCCTTGCACCGACGCATAGATAAAGCCTCTCAAGCCGCCTTGCATCTAGTCACCAACTTGTTTAATGGTTTCGGCACTTGGCAATAGCTAATATACCAGTATGTCGTAAGTGCACACACAAATTCTTCATGCTGTTTAACACATCTCTGTGACAGGAAGGTGGAGGGTCCTGTCCCTGCCTTGCACTCCTACTAGGTCTGATACGTCACACAAGGGACATGTCTAGTCCTATTTCTATTAGATCTTGGACTATACCTTGCATCACAGCTGTACTTTTGAATGGCACATAAGCTACCAGCACAACTATATAAACCAATTATCAAACACACATATTTTTCACATATACGGGTACCACTAACCAGGCTTTTAGTAGGAAAACAACGGCTTAGTATTAGAACTGTGTCTAGAATTGGAATCAGATTTAATTAAATGGGACATAACTATGTGGAGCCTGTAAAATTAAATGTGTGTAAGTTATATGGCTGGTACTATTAAGTATTGGTAAGTTCCTTCTGTCCAATTATACTGGATTAGAACATTACGTGATGAACTATATTAGGTACACACAGTAGTTTTTGTTATCTGTAATGGGTATAGGTCCATATTTGCAAATACCTGTCAGGTAGAGTCCATTAGCTGGTTAGATACAATAGGAATGTATATTTAGGTTGCCCTATGTAATTGGATTGCAGGTATTCAACATTACATTTCATTCACGTTCATATCAATTCAAGACCTCACTCCGTTCTCCTATGTATTGTACATAGATTCAAATTCTGACTTTTACAAAGGGCTGTCCTTACTCTGACCCTCGCAGGGTCCTCCATATGCATTTGAGCATACGTTACATAACTCAATATTCAGTGCATGTTTCTGTATGTTCAAGATATCCAATGGTATATGGTCTATCTGTCTACATCACAAGTAAATTAGCATCCAGATTACATGCATTCCACGCTAATATATGGGATATATCTTATTATAATAATATTTGGGTTGAACCACTTCCCTCCTCGTACATAGAAGAATGTTCATTCAGGACGATTTTCTCTACTAGTACAATTCAGCTTCTCATCTAAACATAGCATCACAGCATGCCTCCTTTAGCTTATGGTATTAGGCCCTTACTAAGACTTATCGTTTTCTATACTCTCATTCACCTTAATAACAGGTGTCGCTACTGACTGGATCAGTTTGATGCCGGGCTCGCAAAGCATAGATAACCACGATATACATCATACGTATCTTCATATGTAAATATATATGTAGGTAGACAGTGGTTAAGGGTGTGTGTGTACGCAAATATTTGTAAATACAAGTGCTTGTGGGTATTCACTCATGCTCTGGCGGCTTATTATTTTGAACTATTGTACTCACTGTTATGTCGGTATATGCAATTATGTTATCCTCAGTTCCTATGTCATAACTCAAGGGTCATTTAATTGTTTGCCTCACCTATGGCATTTCTCACGTATCTGCATGAACCTCAAGCAGATCTTGTTTCACTTTCGTTTCACACAATTTCACTTCTTTAGTCACCTTTTACTTAAATATTTTAACACTACTAAATATCATGTGACAATTCTGTCAGTAATAATGCTGGATAACGACCTGACCTCTGTTCAAGGTCCCCCTGATCTGCTCCTACTAGCCTTACATGACCACGACTATACTCTAACGACAAATATTTTCAGACTTTATCTCGGCATTCTACTGTATGGTCAGATAAGGTCTTAATTCAGCTAATTAAGCAGGTCATTCCTTCCACATCAGTGCCTACAACCATACCTCCAGTAACATTTGGTACATATTAATGGGACGTTGAGACTATGGAAGCCTCAGCTTACTCCAGATATATACATCAACCTGTTCTTAAGTACGCCAAGTCTTCCATAACATGTATATGTAATATATTGTAATATGCTTGATTTGTAGGCTGTATAATTCTGTATGGTATACTCTTTTTCCCTCTTCCATTACAGGCCCACTGCATCATCAGTTCCGGCACACAACAACCGACTTTTTCACATTACTATAGGTCTCATATAGGGACCTTTACTTATCTACTTCTAATATGCTCTCATTACAGCTTTTGCCGAGACCACAAATACATATATATATATAATGTGTGTATAATTAAAATAATAAATAAATAAAATAATAAAATACATAATTAAAATGATTTCATGCTAACTGTATTTTGATTTTATATATATATATATATATATTTATATATATAAATATGTAACAAAATACACTAAGAATGACAAATAACTGCAAATATATATATATATATATATATATATATATATATATATACATGAAGATGCTCTTGGCACTCACCCCTCAATTGAAATTATCTGTTGAAATCCTGCCTGGGTGCAACCTCGGCGTCGGTATATATATACAATAGAAGAAAGGTGCACTCACAGGGCTTCATCCATAAGATATTTTATTCTTAGCTGTGCATTACATGTGTAGTCAAATCCTCAATCAACGTTTCGACCCCTGAAGGGTCTTTTTCAAGATCAATCTAACAGTGAAATAAACATACATATATAGGAAGGTAAATAGAATAGACTTACCTAACAGGTGTGTGGAAACAAACTCCCGCCCGACCATCCGAAACCCGGAAGTGTGCCAGTGCAACCACGTGATTGGGCGTGATGACGCATGTACTGTGTGTCGTTGCTAAGCAACGTGATAAACAAATCCTCCGTGGATCTTTATTGGATCTTTATTTTACTTGCACTGTCATTTTAAATTGCATGGGTAGTGGAGATAGTTATAGTATCTCTGTATAAGTGGCAATATACATTTGTAAGAATGCTACTGACATTTGTTTTTTTTCCCTTATTTCCACACAACTACGTACTTACAATATGTATGCTCATCATGTTCTATTTACATAGTTACATAGTTAGATAGCTGAAAAGAGACTTGCGTCCATCAAGTTCAGCCTTCCTCACACCTGTTTTTTGCTGTTGATCCAAAAGAAAAAAAAAAAAAAAAAGAAAAAAACCCAGTTTAAAGCACAATTTTGCAACAAGCTAGGACAAAAAATTCCTTCTTGACCCCAGAATGGCAGTCAGATTTATCCTTGAATCAAGCAGTTATTACCCTACATTGAAAGATTATATCCTTGAATATTCTGTCTTTGCAAGTATGCATCTAGTAGCTGTTTGAACATCTGTATGGACTCTGATAAAACCACTTCTTCAGGCAGAGAATTCCACATCCTGATTGTTCTTACAGTAAAAAACCCTTTCCTTTGCCTTAGACGAAATCTTCTTTCTTCCAGTCTAAACGCATGGCCTCGTGTCCTATGTAAAGTCCGGTTTGTGAATAGATTTCCACACAATGGTTTGTATTGGCCCCGAATATATTTGTATAATGTTATCATATCCCCTCTCAGGCGACGTTTTTCTAAACTAAATAGGTTTAAATTTGTTAACCTTTCTTCATAGCTGATATGTTCCATTCCTTTTATTAATTTTGTAGCCCGCCTCTGCACTTTTTCTAGTGCCATGATATCCTTCTTTAGAACAGGTGCCCAAAATTGCACAGCATATTCAATATGTGGTCTTACCACCATATTTGAAACTGTATTTATAATATGTATTCTCATCATGTTACATTTAAAATTGTATATATATACATTGATTTAATAATGATATTTTATTACATTTTTATAGTGTATCAATTGGTTATAACTGTGTTCATAAGTTTTATTATGGTGATATGAGTTGTTAAAGAGGGTTTTGTGAAAAAGCAGCCTTTCATTAGCAATATGATGTGCCTGCTGAATCAAATTAATTCAAAGGCTGATTGCCAGTGCATGTTTTGGGCAGTACACGTATAATGTGAAGTGTACCAATTAGAGAGACATTCTGCCTTATAAAAGCCTTTGGGAGCATGGAGGAAAGAAGCCTCATTACGTCCTGACGAAGCCGTCTGAGAATGGCGAAACGCATAGACGTCAGCATGCACGTAAGGTGGGAGGAGCCAAGTGGAAGCCAGGAGGTTTTGAACGGCGATTGCATTACAGCGGATCATCTCGCAATTTGGACTCCATATATCCAAATCTCTCCTGACTAACCTGCAGGAGGCCTCTCCAAGTGTGGGGAAGTGTGCTTGTGAGTCACGGGAATATATACCGTTGTACTCACCATCAACTCTAGTAAGCAGTTATCTGTTTACCATTTTTTATTCTTTTTTTGAGTGCTTTGTATTTTGTATTTTTAAAAAAAATGTAATGTTTTATGTGAAAATTGTTGTTCAATTATTAAATTTAAGTATACAAAAAATGTGTTAATTAGCACTATGTATAAAGGTGTAATTTAAACATCATATATACATATTTGCACTATCATTATCTTTAATTCTTTTTTATATGCAACATATGATTTTGAACGTGCGACTGCTACCCATTGAGGAGTATAAGTATATCTATTGCTTCATTTCCTAATTTTGGTTGCATGTGGGAAGGGGCTGATCACCTAAATGTCGCTCCACTTCTTGTAATATATATTTTTTGAATTATTTAAGTTTACACATAGAATTTATATACATATATATGTGTAGATATATTAAAATTGTACGTGTATATTTATGTAATCTTTTAACACAATCATGGCAGAAAGTCCAGATAATTTAATGTGCGAGCATTATATTTAACCCTGTAACTTTCCAAAAGACTATAAAACCTGTACATGGGTACTGTTTTACTCGGGAGACTTCGATGAACACAAATATTAGTGTTTCAAACCAGTAAATTGTAGTGCAATGATGATATCGTCAGTGAAAGTGATGTTTTTTGCATTTATCACACACAAATGGCACTTTCACAGATGATATCATTGCTGTAATATATTTTACTGTTTTGAAACATTAATATTTGTGTTCAGTGAAGTCTCCTGAGTATAGCAGTACCCCCCATGTACAGGCTTTATGGTGTTTCGTAAAGTTAGAGAGTCAAATATAAGGCTTCCATTTCAGTTTTTTTCACATTGAAATTTGTAGGAGGTAATGTTTACCAGATTGGTAATGTTGCCTTTGTGACCATATGGTAGCCCAGGAATGAGAATTACCCCCATGATGTAATACCATTTGCAAGAGAAAACAACCCAAGGTATTGCAAGTGGGGTATGTCCAGTCTTTTTAAATAGCCAGGTAGTCTCAAACACTGACCAAAGTAATTGTTCATATTTGTTTTTTGCATTATTCACACAAGAACATATATGAACACTTGTGACAAACTGTCCTTTGTCACTGGCTTTTTTTGTGACAAACTGCCTTTTGCCCCTAGCTTTTGGAGGAGCCTAATTGCCCGCCTCCTGCCTTATGAGTATGGCCATGGGATGTATGTCCCTTTAAAAACATTATATGGCCATACTGAGACTTTTTGGAACAATGCCCCTTTAAAACTATGCCCCCAGACTGTGAAAATACTTTGTTCGTGTCTTTTCCTGTATTGTTCGGTAAATGGGGCTTACCGAACATTTACCGAACAGGCGGGCCACACACAAGGGGAGTGTGCCGCCAATTTACCTCCCAGGCTGGTGGTTACCCGCAGGTTAATTGTCAAACGCTGGGTGTCCGCCGTTCGTATAGTCGAACGCGTGGCGGCGGACATCTTGTTTAGTCAAACGCGGTCAGTTGTGTTTTGCCGTCGAACTCATAGAACTGAAAACGGCTACACGACGGTACGAACACCGCTGAACCTTACCTTCTTTTCCACTTCAACACTTCGACACACTTGGACACACTATTCGAACACCACGTTAAACTGGGCTATTTGTACGAACGGCGCCCGTTCGTGCATTCGAATGGGACTTACCGTATATACTCAAGTATAAGTCGACCCGAATATAAGTCGAGACCCCTAATTTTACCCAAAAAAACTGGGAAAACTTATTGACTCGAGTATAAGACTAGGGTGGGAAATGCAGCAGCTACTGGTAAATTTCTAAATAAAATTATTATAAAATTATATCCCACCAAAATTATATTAATTGAATATTTATTTACAGTGTGTTTATATAATGAATGCAGTGTATGAATGCAGTGTGTGTGTGTGTGTGTGTATGAGTGCAGTGAGTGTGTATGAGTGCAGTGTGTGTGTGTGTGTGTGATGCAGAGTGTGTGTGTGTGTGTGTGATGGAGAGTGTGTGTGTGTGTGTGTGTGTGTTTGTGTATGTGATGCAGAGCCTTGGAGGGGGGATGGGCATTTTTATTATTTTTTTTATTATTATTATTTAATTTTTTTTGTTATATTAGTATCTTTTATTATTATTATTATTATTATTATTTTATTTTTAAATATTATTAATATTTTATTATTTACATTTTTATTTATTTTTATTCGGCCCCTCTCCCTGCTTGTTAGCTGGCCAGGGCTGTGTAGGAGGGGGCTGGCAGAGAGCGTTTACTTACCTTTCCTGCAGCTCCTGTCAGCTCCCTTCTCCTCCACGCGGTCCGGTTAGCTCCCCTGTCAAGTCCCACTGTAAGTCTTGTGGCTGTGCGGCGCGTTGCCACGGTAACCCGTGGCAACGCTCTGACCCCGCGGCTCTCGCGAGACTTACACTGGAGGAGAAGGGAGCTGACCGCAGTCGAACAGCCCCTTGTCTGTAGTATGTCAATGTAAGTTGCCATAATACAGACATTAACACAAGTATAAGTCGAGTTGGGCTTTTTCAGCACAAAAAATGTGCTGAAAAACTCGACTTAAACTCGAGTATATACGGTAGTCTCTTTTTCTATGTGAAATAGATCGACCGCACAGCCCAAATATATGGAACTCTTTTGGGCAGGAAAGCCATGCTCAAATAGGACTTCCATCTATCTTTTGAACCACTATGTTTGTATACTGAATATGCTGGTTCAGAATATGTAACTTTTATGGAAATTGTGTGTATAGTTTTGAAGTTATGAATATTGGGTAAACTGTATATTTTCTGCCTTTGGTAATTAAGTTAACCCATTGTGTTCAGTAATTATATCACAGGCAGAAGGGAGGATTTGTGTGCCTTAGCTGGGAGTGTCTGACTGTACTGTTCTGTTTTGATTGGCTATTGTAACTGCATGTCCTGTGTACCACAAGGTCCACATGGGTGGTAACCTTGTGGGAAAACCCCTCCATTACTGACAAAGATGACTGCTTGGAGTCTATGGTGGAACCCTTATTTGACGTTGAATCCTACACAGATGTCACAAAGTTGGGACGCAACCTCCCGCTGGAGTACTGCTCAGGGCCTGTGTCTGGTTCGGATCAGGCTACCCGACGTTCTCAACCTGGACAGTCCCTGCTTCGGACGTTTGAAGCTACGCCCCCTTTTTTTTTCGCTATATCTATACTCTGGAGTCAGCTGTCATTAGCGAAGGGACGTTACGTTCTATCTAGGTATTAGACAACGCCATAAGATCAGGGGACTTTAGATGAAGATGGGGAGGTATTCCTTAATATGGATACCTAGACTTCAGACCTCAAATTCAAATACCTGGGTCCTTTGGCCTAAGGCCTATTCTTGAAAATAACATTCCTCTGACAGTCAGGAATACAAGGACCTAGATGCCTCACTCTATTATACCCTATCTTTGATGTGACGTGCATACCATAAGTCCCTCCACAAGCTTTTGGCAAGGCTGGACTGAAGCAGGATCGTACATGCAGTTATTCGGATTATTTAACTCTCTCCCTAATCAGTCGACAGTCCCACGGATGGACATCCTGATCCAGACCTGCTCACCAAGGCCCAATTTTGTTTTTTCTAACCTGCCTACTCTTCAAACAACTTTTGACTTCTTTGCGGTCCACCACGCGGCTACATAACTTGACGACTCTTCTTCGTTTATGCAGGTCCCAATTACCCCATGGATCTGGACCGCTTATTACTCTTTGACGAGGATACTTTTGGATGGAAATCTCAACCTCTATTCCATTCCATCTCGTTTTGGTATTTCTAGGCTTCACAATCTCCCAGAGTAGTTGATCCTCATTTCGCCCCACAAATTCAGTTTATGGAACCCTGGTTGGATGCTCCCTTTGCCTACCACAGTCGCAGGTTCCGCAGTCCAATTGGAGTACTGGAAACACCTAGTATACTACTAGTTTTTTGCCACACTCTTGCCAGCGAAGTAGATTCATTCTCAGATGAGAGCACTTGCTTCATAGGTCATGAGGGAACGAAAAGACCCTATTCGATCCTGTTACGGAATTGGTGGTGGACTCAGATGCATTGCTTGAGGTTGGAGGGTTGCTTGCACGACCACATTACCTGTTGACCCTGGCACAATCGGAGGAGCCATCTTCCACATCAAGGGTTGAGACCTGGTGGCAGTTTTTTCTCGCCGTTCCAAGTCCGCCAATGATCTTCGGAATTTTGCACCTGCAGGAAAATGGTTAATATGTCGGCTTTGCAGTTCATGGACAGTCTTCTAGGAAACAGGTCGCAACCCCACGTACAGTGGATCTAACAGCAGATTTAGTTTTTTCCGTAATTTGTGGTACACCGACAGCTGGCATCTTCATCGATCCATCTGCTGTCACTTCTCGCAATTGGAAGGCCTATTTGGGATTGCTCTAGTTATCTCCCGGAATAGGTACCAGTGAAACAAACATTGTTGGATTTGTTGGCGGAGCGTTAAAACAGCAAATATGAAGCCTCCTGTCATTTTAATTTTTTTTATATTATGCTAGCTTTAGTGTACCTAAATTCTCAATTTTATTAAAGACAGGAGGCAAATATTTCCCTCCCTTGTTTAACTTTAATAGTTTGGGTTAATCAGGTATTTATGCAACTCTGCTTGTTGTCTCTGTTCTTGTGTCCGTTTCCTAAGTAAGGGTAGGGATCTCTGTATATTATGGTATTTCTGGTTGTTACACTGGGTACCTACATGTTTTGTTCAGAGTACATTTCATTGGCTAATCAACCTTTTCGATTCTGTTTTTTTCTCGTTTTAGTTTACAGTCAATGAACTCTACCTGGTTTGACAGTTCTTCTCAGATGCTGGACGTCGTTGTATTCATTGTATCTAGGACTTTGTTTTTCTCCATTATTTTTTCTGCCTTTTGTTCTGTTGTAGTGAAAGAGAAAGTTATGTGTGGGGAGGGGAGTTTTATAGTACCTATTTTTTTTTTCTGATTGGTTGTTTTTCTCTGTGTTAATGTGCTGCTGTGGAGTTGTAGTACAGAGAGACTTAATCAAATATTCGCCTCCTGTCATTAATAAAATTAATCTACAATTATCTCCAAACGAAAAATGCAAGTATTTTACACATTTTTAGAAATACCCCAAAAACATAAGAACCCCCCACAAAACATACATTTCCTGATAGCCCCGATATGGGGGAACAACATACTCAAAAATCACCCAGATCGGTTCGGGGCTTCAAAAGTTAGTTGGAGGCCACATTGCCTGGCCGCCCACAAGGCTATTGCCCAGAATAGTCCCATAAGTTCTGCTTTTTCAGGGGTAAGGAAACACATTAGATAACAAAATGACTGTAATGACTGTTTGTGTATCTGATTCTCCAGTGTCTCTTGTTCATGTGATTCAATGTACCGAACACTGCTGCTTTCGTATGAAAAGGAAACAAATTGCTGGAAGTCTGGAAGTCCCAGCGGTGTTCGTGTGAGCGAGTGTCCGAAAACAGTTCCATGCGCATGACGACAAAACACAGCTGGCTGTTCGACAGTTTAAGATGGCCACCGCCACATGTTCATGCATATGAATGACGACCACCCAGTCGTTCGTCAATTAAGCTGCGGTTAACCACAGCCTCTATGGGGTTAATAGGCTGCACACTCAACTTGCGGGTGGTTCGGCTGTTCGTCAGTTTGTTCGGTAAACGAACACCATAAGCCTAATCCATTCGACAAGCCCCATATACTGTACCATAGCAGGGAAAAAGGCATGAACAGTGTTTTTAGCCCAAAGTTCACCACAGGGCTGGAGGCTGGCAAACAGGCCGCTCCAAAAACCAGTGGTGAGGTCATTTTTGCCACACTCCACCTAATGCTGATTGGCGCGATTTGGTTCATGCCATTTCGGCTGATTGGTTGTTGCTTGGTTTAGGCGCAAGATTTTGATTCATCGGACTAAACCAAGCAACACCATGGAACTAATTTTGGGGATGTACAGAGCCTTGAGCCCCAGACCTTCGACGCATAGGGGGGACCCGGGGCTATTCATCCATATAAAGTGTAATCCTGTATTCCCTTCCCGTCCCAGGGCGCCAAGCCCCAAAGTTCACCACCCTGTATGCAATGTGTATTCATGGGTATCCCTGTGTCATGTTAGTATCTCCCAGAGCGGGAGATGGTTATCTGTTCCCCAGCCCCCCCTCCTGCATGAGATTGTGTTGCGTTGGATGGAGACCCCCCTGTGGAGGTCTGTGCATAAAAAGCTGTGTGCCCAAATAAACATTGTCAAAAGTTGTATTCTAAAACTGTGTCCCGTCCAGTTACTGGGGAAATGAGTCTGACCTATCTTAACAAAAGGGGATAACCAGTCAGGTTACCCAGGTCCTGCTACAGCAAACATCTCCCTATAGTAATATGTAATAAGTAGAAACCCAAATAAGACCATTACTCTGTGACTTATGATTAACAAAAAATATTAAAAACGATTCTACAGCTATAAAACATCTAGAGGAGAAAAAAAGGATTCTATAATATATGTAATGGCTACCCTGTATCTCTAAACATAAAAAATTTAAAAAAAAAATGAAATATTTTAAATTAGAAATAAAACAATTATAATTTCTGTATTTTGTGTGGATTCCTTTTCTATTTCTTATTCATTGTTGGATTCTTTTTTTTACCTATGCAATGCTTAGTGAATATTCCCCTATACATACAGAACTATACATTTGGTGTTACTGGGCTTCAGTCTCATGTCCTGCTTTCTACTGCTGTATTTGTATTACACAGCTAAAATATTACTGTATACATAGAACATACATACATTGAAAGACCAAATGGTCAGTATTATTATGGTTAATAATGGCCCTCCCTGCCCTCTCTCCCCCGATCCGTGCTCCCCTCTCTCCCCCGATCCGTGCCCCCCCATCCCACCTGGCACATACATACATACAGACACACACACAAATATACACACAGACAGACACACATACATCCCCTGACAGACACATACATACTGACACACACACATATATACACAGAGACACATACATACAGAGACACAGGCACACACACACACAGAGACACACACATATGGGGCCCCATGAATTGTGTGTACGCCACTGCATACATAGAGACACACACACATACAGAGACACACACGTACAGAGACACACAGACACACACACAGACACAGACACACACACATACAGAGAGACACACACACACAGAGACACAGACACACACACATACAGAGACACACACACACACATACAGAGACACAGACACACATACATACAGAGACACACACGCACATACACATACAGAGACACAGACACACATACGTACAGAGACACACAGACACACATACAGAGAGACACAGACACACACACATACAGAGACACACACACACACAGAGACACAGACACACACATACATACATACAGAGACACACACACAGAGACACAGACACACACACATACAGAGACACAGACACACATACATACAGAGAAACACACACACACATACAAAAAATGTTTCCTACCTTGTTACTTTCCCTGGGGTCCAGTGGGGGCTCAGCCTGATGGGAGTCAGAGTTCCCACTCTGACTCCCTCCTCCTTCCTCCCGTGCGGGCTCTGATAGCTGGGAGGAGTGACGTGCAGTAATCACAGGGGGCCCGGTCGCGCTCTTAAAGCGCCCAGTGCAGACGGGCCCCCTTACAATCCATATCCATCGGGTGGCCCTGACAGCATGGGCCACCCGATGTGGCCCCCGCGGTTTGCCGCGTGGGCCGGGGCCGCAAAATGTGGCAGCAGGCCTGGTACCCGGTCGCAGGGGTCCGCAGGACGGCCGGGCCCCCTGGAGTGCCGGGCCCGGTCGCAGCTGCGACCGCGTTATGTACGCCGCTGATTGGGGGTAGGGTCCTTATATGGGGAGTTTCCTTATATGTCCAGAGTCTAAATTAAAACTTATGGTGTAATTTTGCCTATTAAGAACAGAGGACCATGTTCTCTTCTCCTACTCTCCGCTCTCCTCACCTGGTGTGTCCTGAATTGATGCAAAGAACACTACTTACAAAGATCTCTCACTCTCTGTAACGTTGTTAAGAAATACCATCTGTTAAGTACATTATTGTTTGCTTTTGAAGTCGAATAAATGCATATTTTTTATAAAGAACGTCAGATTGTGTATTAATCCTTTTTGGTTAATATAGATGTATATTAACCTGGCGGCAGGGGCGTACCTGGAGCATTTGGCACCCAGGGCGGATCCTATATTTGGCACCCCCCAGCTTAAAAATAAAAAAAAACACCCACAGATTTTTTTTACATGTATTGAGCACTGAGCAGTGTTTTTATTTTTTTTATGTATTTAGCACTGAGCAGTGTTTGTGTGTTTGGATGTAAGCATGTTTTTGTATGGAGTATGTGTGAGTGAATGTACGGGTGTGTTTGCATGTATTGGCATTTGAATGCAGGTGTGCATTTTTCTGAAGTGTGGTTTTTAAATAATGGTGTGTTTTTATGTAGTGTTGACATTTGGATTAGGGGTTGTATTTGTGTGTAGTGTAGGTGAAATGTTGAGATGTATGCACATAAACACACACTGGCACACAGGCATATGGGTGATGGTGTGAGGGAGGGGGGTTGATGGTGTGAGGGAGGTGTCGGTCAGTGACCCAGGACCTGACACAGTCTGCCCCGGGCACCCCGCTAGTGAGTGGCACCCACTGTTGTTGTGAAGTTGACAGCCCAGCTACAATGTGGTAGATAATGCATACTTACAAAAAGTGCCACTGGATGCTGATACATGTAATGCAGGGCTGAGCAACCTATGCAGAGCATTTAACGCTTTTAGAACCAAACATGCTGGAGAGATATGAGGATCTCTCCTGGAGTTGGCTTGACAGAGGTTCATCCAGGATTTCTTCTGATATCTGATAGTGTCACATTGCAGCAGGTGGTGAATGGCATCCCTCAATTCACTCATTGCAGTGCTGGAAGGAACTGATATAAGACCAATTCCGCACAGGTAGTGTTGTCGCGAACCCGAAATTTTCGGTTCGCAAACGGCGAACGCGAACTTCCTCAAATGTTCGCGAACCGGCGAGCCGCGCGAACCGCCATTGACTTCAATGGGCAGGCGAATTTTAAAACCAACAGGGACTCTTTCTGGCCACAAAAGTGATGGAAAAGTTGTTTCAAGGGGACTAACACCTGGACTGTGGCATGCCGGAGGGGGATCCATGGCAAAACTCCCATGGAAAATTACACAGTTGATGCAGAGTCTGCTTTTAATCCATAAAGGGCAGAAATCACCTAACATTGACACCTGTCCTCAAAGCCCCTGATACACACTGACACAGAGCAGAATAGAGACTGTTCCCCATCCACAGAGACCATGATACACACTGACACAGAGCAGAATAGGGACTGTTCCCCCTACATAGGTACATAGGGTCACTTGGCAGGTATGGATTGACACCTGTCCTCAAAGCCCACACTGGGGGGAGCTACTGTCCTCCCCAACCACTGCGCGGTGGGTGGGGGCCATAAATCACAATGGGGGGACCTACTGTCCTCCCCCCCTCGGCCTCCACCCCTGCGCGGTGGGTGGGGGCCATAAATCACAATGGGGGGGGCCTACTTTCCTCCCCCCCGGCCCCCATCCCTGCGCGGTGGGTGGGGGGCATAAATCACAATGGGACGGACCTACAGATAGGAGTGGAGTATTGTTCATATCAGTTTAATACCTTCCGCGTCTCCTATCAGTGGACGTGTATATGGCAGCCATTTTAGGAACCGCACACCTGGGACCCGAGCAAGGTCACCTCGTTCAAGCTGCTCTGGTTCCTTGATGAGACAGCTGCCCGTGAGTTAACATGTCCCGTGGAGAAGCACTCTGTCCTGTAAAGCCTCACCACAAAAAATTAAATAAATAACAGCACTCGGAGTGGTGAGTTTAGTAAATGTTCATATCAGTTTAATACCTTCCGCGTCTCCTATCAGTGGACGTGTATATGGCAGCCATTTTAGGAACCGCACACCTGGGACCCGAGCAAGGTCACCTCTTTCAACAGGCGACATGATTTGGCCCTGTAAAACTATCCTGGATATTCTCTACAAGTTCTATGGATATGGCATTGATTTATGTAACAGGGAGATGGAAGAAGATGCTTGGTCGGTCCTCTTACTTGAAATTTGTGGCACTGCACGGGCAAGCTAATGTGCCACCAGATAGGAGTGGTGAGTTTAGTATTGTTCATATCAGTTTAATACCTTCCGCGTCTCCTATCAGTGGACGTGTAAATGGCAGAGATTTTTAATTGTTGAATCACCTCCCCTTTTTAGGCCAAGGTGGGAAGATGCTTAGACTGGTGCCATCTTGGAGGATTTTTTTTTGGTTTGGTTTGTGAAGCCACAGTGCTGCACCAGTGGGCCTAAAAATTAGGCATGTACACATGCCTGAAAAATTTGGTATTGTTGCAGCCGCTGCTGTAGCAGCGGCCAGAAAAATTGATGTTTGTTTCACAGGCAGAAAGTGCCCTAAAACATGGCGGCTTGAACCCTAGTTGGTGGCGGATAAGTCACGCAAGTCAAACGTCATTCAGAGCTAAAATACAGCAGTGTGTGGACCATTTTTAGCCCAAGGCAGCTCATCTCATCAGGCCTTTTTTAATCGAATGTATCGCCCAGTGTCAGTCCCTTCGGGATCCATCCCTCATTCATCTTAATAAAGGTGAGGTAATCTAGACTTTTTTGACCTAGGCGACTTCTCTTCTCAGTGACAATACCTCCTGCTGCACTGAAGGTCCTTTCTGACAGGACACTTGAAGCGGGGCAGGCCAGAAGTTCTATCGCAAATTGGGATAGCTCAGGCCACAGGTCAAGCCTGCACACCCAGTAGTCAAGGGGTTCATCGCTCCTCAGAGTGTCGATATCTGCAGTTAAGGCGAGGTAGTCTGCTACCTGTCGGTCGAGTCGCTCTCTGAGGGTGGATCCCGAAGGGCTGTGGCGATGCATAGGACTTAAAAAGGTCCGCATGTCCTCCATCAACAACACGTCTTTAAAGCATCCTGTCCTTGCCGGCGTGGTCGAGGGAGGAGGAGGAGGATGACTTCCACCTCTCCCCCTGTTAGATTCCCGTTGTGCTGTGACATCACCCTTATACGCTGTGTAAAGCATACTTTTTAATTTATTTTGCAAATGCTGCATCCTTTCCGACTTGTTGTAATTCGGTAACATTTCCGCCACTTTCTGCTTATACCGGGGGTCTAGTAGCGTGGACACCCAGTACAGGTCGTTCTCCTTCAGCCTTTTTATATGAGGGTCCCTCAACAGGCAGGACAGCATGAAAGACCCCATTTGCACAAGGTTGGATGCCGAGCTACTCATTTCCCGTTCCTCCTCCTCACTGATGTCATTGAAGGTATGTTCTTCCCCCCAGCCACGTACAACACCACGGGTACCAGATAGGTGACAACGAGCACCCTGGGATGCCTGTTGTGTTTGGTCTTGCTCCTCCTCCTCCTCCTCCTCAAAGCTACATTCCTCCTCTGACTCCTCTTCCTCACAATCCTCTTCCAGCGTTGCCGCAGGTCCAGCAAGCGATGCTGATAAGGCTGTTTCTGGTGGTGATGGTGACCACAACTCTTCCTCTTCACGCTCATCTACAGCCTGATCCAGCACTCTTCGCAGGGCACGCTCCAGGAAGAAAACAAATGGTATGATGTCGCTGATGGTGCCTTCGTTGCGACTGACTAGGTTTGTCACCTCCTCAAAAGGACGCATGAGCCTACAGGCATTGCGCATGAGCGTCCAGTAACGTGGCAAAAAAATTCCCAGCTCCCCAGAGGCTGTCCTAGCACCCCGGTCATACAAATATTCATTAACAGCTTTTTCTTGTTGGAGCAGGCGGTCCAACATTAGGAGTGTTGAATTCCAACGTGTAGGGCTGTCGCAAATCAAGCGCCTCACTGGCATATTGTTTCGCCACTGGATATCGGCAAAGTGAGCCATGGCCGTGTAGGGACGCCTGAAATGGCCACACACCTTCCTGGCCTGCTTCAGGACGTCCTGTAAGCCTGTGTACTTATGCACAAAGCGTTGTACGATCAGATTACACACATGTGCCATGCACGGCACATGTGTCAACTTGCCCAACTTCAATGCCGCTATCAAATTTTTTCCGTTGTCACACACCACTTTGCCGATATCCAGTTGCTGCGGAGTCAGCCACTTTTCCACCTGTGCGTTCAGGGCGGACAGGAGTGCTTGTCCAGTGTGACTCTCTGCTTTCAAGCAAGTCAAACCCAAGACGGCGTGACACTGCCGTATCCGGGATGTGGAATAGTACCTGGGGAGCTGGGAGGGTGCCGTTGATGTGGAGCAAGACGCAGCAGCACAAGAGGACTCAGCCGAGGAGGTTATGAAAGAGGATGGAGTAGGAGGAGTAGAGGAGGTGGCAGCAGGACTGCCTGCAATTCGTGGCGGTGTCACCAACTCCTCTGCAATGCCACGCATTCCTTGCTTGTCAGCCGTCAGCAGGTTTACCCAATGCGCAGTGTAGGTGATATACCTGCCCTGACCATGCTTTGCAGACCAGGTATCAGTGGTCAGATGGACCCTTGCCCCAACACTGTGTGCCAGACATGCCATGACTTCCTTTTGCACAATCGAGTACAAGTTGGGGATTGCCTTTTGTGAAAAGAAATTCCGGCCGGGTACCTTCCACTGCGGTGTCCCAATAGCTACAAATTTTTTGAACGCCTCAGACTCAACCAGATTGTATGGTAAAAGCTGGCGGGCTAATAGTTCGGACAAGCCAGCTGTCAGACGCTGGGCAAGGGGGTGACTTGGTGACATTGGCTTCTTACGCTCAAACATGTCCTTGACAGACACATGACTGTGGGCAGATGAGCGGGAACTGCTCAAGGCGGAGTGGCGGATGGTTGAGAGGGGGCAAGAAGGACAGCAGTGGTTGACGTGGCTGAAGATGCTAGACCAGGAGGAGGATGGCGGCTTAGAGTAGGCGTGCTGCTTGTACTCATGTGTTGATCCCATAGGCGTTTGTGATGTGAGATCATGTGCCTACGCAAAGCAGTTGTACCTAGGTGGGTGTTGGACCTCCCACGACTCAGTTTCCTTTGGCACAGGTTGCAAATGGCATCACTGTTGTCCGAGGCAGACACACAAAAAAAATGCCACACTGATGAGCTCTGCAATGACGGCATTCTGGTGGTGGACACAGCATGCGTTGATTGGCGTGCTGTCGGGCTGACCCCGGGTGCCAATGCATGCTGTCTGACTGTGCCACTAGCTCCTTGCGATGACCCCCCCCCTGCTTCCAACTCGTCTCCTCCTCCTCTCTGTCTCCCCATCTGAACTTTCGCCCTGTTCTTCTTCTTGCCGAGCGGGCACCCACATCACATCCATGGACGCATCGTCATCATCAACCGCTTCGCTTGTATCTGACAACTCAGAAAAGGAAGCAGCAGCGGGTACAACATCATCATCATCACACCGTACCTCCATGTGTTTAATGCTGCCTGCCTGATACATATCCCTGTTATCTACATCCTCTAGCAATAATGGTTGCGCATCACTCATTTCTTCAAACGGGTGTGTGAATAACTCCTCTGACATACCAAGTAAAGCGGCTGTGGTGCTAGTTTTGGTGGTGGCGGCAGGCGGGTGAGTGGTATCTTGAGAGGTGCCTGAAGCTAAGCTGGAGGAGGATGGTGCGTCAAGGTTCCGAGCGGAAGCTGTAGAAGATTGGGTGTCCTGTGTTAGCCAGTCAACTATGTCCTCAGAACTTTTCAAGTTCAGGGTACGTGGCTTCTGAAAACTGGGCATTATTCTAGGGCAAAAGGGAATCACAGCACCACGACCACGACGGCCCCTGCGGGGTGGCCTGCCTCTGCCTGTCATTTTTTGGGGGATTAGTGGTACTATAAGTGCAAGCTACTGTGAGACCAGATATGATTGGCAATGTGAACTGTAAGAGTTCTGCAGAGCACACACTGTAGGCCTGAGACACCCGCTTGAAGACAAGTAACTGCTATTCAATCTATAACAGTAAAAAACAAATTTTGGTTTTAAAAGCACGCTATAGAGACACCAGATATGATTGGCAATGTGCACTGGAACAGTTCTGCAGAGCACACACTGTAGTCCTGAGACACCCGCTTGAAGACAAGTAACTGCTATTCAATCTATAACAGTGAAAAACAAATTTCGGTTTTAAAAGCACGCTATAGAGACACCAGATATGATTGGCAATGTGCACTGGAACAGTTCTGCAGAGCACACACTGTATGCCTGAGACACCCGCTTGAAGACAAGTAACTGCTATTCAATCTATAACAGTGAAAAACAAATTTTGGTTTTAAAAGCACGCTATAGAGACACCAGATATGATTGGCAATGTGCACTGGAACAGTTCTGCAGAGCACACACTGTAGGCCTGAGACACCCGCTTGAAGACAAGTAACTGCTATTCAATCTATAAAAGTTAAAAACAAATTTTGGTTTTAAAAGCACGCTATAGAGACACCAGCTATGATTGGCAATGTGCACTGGAACAGTTCTGCAGAGCACACACTGTAGGCCTGACACACCCGCTTGAAGACAAGTAACTGCTATTCAATCTATAACAGTGAAAAAAAAAAATTTGGTTTTAAAAGCACGCTATAGAGACACCAGATATGATTGGCAATGTGCACTGGAACAGTTCTGGAGAGCACACGCTGAAGGAAGGACGACAGAGCCGCTTGAAGGACACTGACTGGCTGCTATTAGCTTACACTAGAAACCTTTTTTCTTTGTAAAAGCACGCTAAAGAGACACCAAATATGATTGGCAACTGTCAAAGCACGCTGGAACAGGTCTACAGAGCACACGCTGAAGTAGGCCTGACACCCAGATGCTTGCAGACAACTAACTGCTCTTCTATTACAGTGAAAAAAAATTATTTATTTTAAATCTAAAGCTTAAGCTATTGTAAAAACAGATATGAGTGGTGGCACTGGGCAAGAGGGCACAGTATCCACTGTGAACCTCACACAGAAGCAGGCAGGCAGGCAACTGCTCTTCTATTACAGTGGAAACAAAATTTTGGTTGTAAAAGCACGCTATAGAGACACCAGATATGAGTGGCAACTGTCAAAATACGCTGGCAGGGTTGTGCAGGGCACACGCTGAAGGAAGGCCTGACAGAGCCGCTTGAAGGACACTGACTGGCTGCTATTAGCTTACACTGGAAACCTTTTTTCTTTGTAAAAGCACGCTAAAGAGACACCAGATATGATTGGCAACTGTCAAAGCACGCTGGCACAGGTCTGCAGAGCACACGCTGAAGTAGGCCTGACACCCAGACACTTGCAGACAACTAACTGATCTTCTATTACAGTGAAAAAAAATTATTTCTTTAAAATCTAAAGCTTAAGCTATTGTTAAAACAGATATGAGTTGTGGCACTGACTGTGCAAATGGGCAAGGCATCCAACCTGACACAGAAGCTGGCAGGCAGGCAACTGCTCTTCTATTACAGTGAAACAAAATTATTTCTTTTAAATCTAAAGCTTAAGCTATTGTAAAAACAGATATGAGTGGTGGCACTGGGCAAGAGGGCACAGTATCCACTGTGAACCTCACACAGAAGCTGGCAGGCAGGCAACTGCTCTTCTATTACAGTGGAAACAAAATTTTGGTTGTAAAAGCACGCTATAGAGACACCAGATATGAGTGGCAACTGTCAAAGTACGCTGGCAGGGTTGTGCAGGGCACACGCTGAAGGAAGGCCTGACAGAGCCGCTTGAAGGACACTGACTGGCTGCTATTACCGTATATACTCGAGTATAAGCCGAGTTTTTCAGCACATTTTTTGTGCTGAAAAACCCCAACTCGGCTTATACTCGAGTCAATTGTCTGTATTATGGCCGCGGCTCTCGCGAGATTTACACTGGGAGCTGACTGAGGTGCTGAACGGACCGGCGGAGGAGGAGAGAGCTGACAGGATCTGCAGGAAAGGTAAGTAACATCTCTCTGCAGCCCCCACAGACCCTCCTACACAGTGCCCATCCACTGGACCACCAGGGAAGGAGAGCCCCCCTCCCTGGCCAGCTAGCAAGCAGGGAGGGGGGACGAAACAATTTATATATATTAATAATAATAAAAAAATAATAATAATAAAATAAAAATAATAATAAAATAAAAAATAAAAATAAAATAAAATAATAATAATAATAAAAAATGTAATGAAACAAAAAAATATTAAAATAATAATTAAAAAATAAAAATGCCCACCCCCCACCAAGGCTCTGCATCACACTCTGCATTACACACACACTGCATTCATACACACACACACTGCACTCATACACACACACACTGCATTCATGCACACACACACTGCATTCATGCACACACACTGCATTCATACACACACACACTGCACTCATACACACAGCATTCATACACACACACAGCATTCATACACGCACTCTGCATTCATACACGCGCACTGCATTCATACACGCACACTGCATTCATACACGCGCACTGCACTCATACACGCGCACTGCACTCATACACACACACACTGCATTCATACACACAGCATTCATACACACACACTGCATTCATACACGCACACTGCATTCATACACGCACACTGCACTCATACACACACACACTGCACTCATACACACACACTCTGCACTCATACACACACACACTGCATTCATACACACACACTGCACTCATACACACTGCATTCATACACGCACACTGCACTCATACACACACACTGCATTCATACACACACAGCATTCATACACACACTGCATTCATACACACACACTGCACTCATACGCACACACTGCACTCATACGCACACACTGCACTCATACGCACACTGCACTCATACACACACTGCACTCATACACAGCATTCTCATACACACACTGCACTCATACACACAGCATTCTCATACACACACACTGCATTCATATACACACACTGCATTCATATACACACACTGCACTCATACACACACACTGCACTCATACACACACACTGCACTCATACACACACACTGCATTCTCATACACACACACTGCATTCTCATACACACACTGCATTCATTATATACACACACTGTAAATAAATATTCAATTAATATAATTTTTTTAGGATCTAATTTTATTTAGAAATTTACCAGCAGCTGCTGCATTTCCCACCCTAGTCTTATACTCGAGTCAATAAGTTTTCCCAGTTTTTTGGGGTAAAATTAGGGGCCTCGGCTTATATTCGGGTCGGCTTATACTCGAGTATATACGGTAGCTTACACTGGAAACCTTTTTTCTTTGAAAAAGCACGCTATAGAGACACCAGATATGAGTGGCAATTGTCAAAGTACGCTGGCAGGGTTGTGCAGGGCACTCGCTGAAGGAAGGCCTGACGAGCCGCTTGAAGGACACTGACTGGCTGCTATTAGCTTACACTGGAAACCTTTTTTCTTTGTAAAAGCACGCTAAAGAGACACCAGATATGATTGGCAACTGTCAAAGCACGCTGGCACAGGTCTGCAGAGCACACGCTGAAGTAGGCCTGACACCCAGACGCTTGCAGACAACTAACTGATCTTCTATTACAGTGAAAAAAAATTATTTCTTTAAAATCTAAAGCTTAAGCTATTGTTAAAACAGATATGAGTGGTGGCACTGACTGTGCAAATGGGCAAGGCATCCAACCTGACACAGAAGCTGGCAGGCAGGCAACTGCTCTTCTATTACAGTGAAAAAAAATTATTTCTTTAAAATCTAAAGCTTAAGCTATTGTTAAAACAGATATGAGTGGTGGCACTGACTGTGCAAATGGGCAAGGCATCCAACCTGACACAGAAGCTGGCAGGCAGGCAACTGCTCTTCTATTACAGTGAAAAAAAAATGATTTCTTTAAAATCTAAAGCTTAAGCTATTGTTAAAACAGATATGAGTGGTGGCACTGACTGTGCAAATGGACAAGGCATCCAACCTGACACAGAAGCTGGCAGGCAGGCAACTGCTCTTCTATTACAGTGAAAACAATTTATTTATTTAAAATCTAAAGCTTAACCAATTGTTAAAACAGATATGAGTGGTGGCACTGACTGTGCAAATGGGCAAGGCATCCAACCTGACACAGAAGCTGGCAAGCAGGCAACTGCTCTTCTATTACAGTGAAAACAAATTATTTATTTTAAATCTAAAGCTTAACCAATTGTTAAAACAGATATGAGTGGTGGCACTGGGCAAGTAGGCACAGTATCCAATGTGAACCTCACACAGAAGCTGGCAGGCAGGCACCTGCAATTACATTACACAGGAAAAAAAAAAAACAGCAGAGATCAGATGAGTCCTTCAGGATTGTAGTGGACACTGAATACCCTAGCCTAGCTATCAATTTCCCTATCTAATCAGCAGCAGCTAAACTTTCCCTCCTCTCACTAAGCATGCAGCTTCAGAATGAATCGAAAATGGATGCTGGGAGGGAGGTTGGAGGGTGTGGAAGGGAGGGAGTGCTGCTGATTGGCTGGAATGTGTCTGCTGACCGAGAGGCACAGGGTCAAAGTTTGCCCAATGATGACGAATAGGGGGCAGATCGAACCGCCCATGTGTTCGCCCGTGGCGGCGAACGCGAACACGCTGGGAACAGTTCGCCGGGAACTGTTCGCCGGCGGACAGTTCGGTACATCACTACTCACAGGGCTTATAATGGAAAACCATGCAGGAGGAGAACAGCCCACCAAAGCCTGCCTTTACCCTATACCTGGCCAGTCTTGTCCACATTGCACTCTTCTGCAGCTAAAACTAGCAAAAATTAGGGTGGTTAGAAATAGCAGCATTGCCAATGTGTGGGTGTTGTAGTGTGTTACAGGTGGTTTGTGTCTAGCAGTTTGATTGTGGGTGCAACATTGTATGCGTTTAGCTTTGCATGTGATTCTAGCCGTATATGTGGGCAATGTGTAAGTGTGTCCTGACATTGTGCATTGGAGGAAATACCGCAAATACCAGAATATCACACACTGCTCACGCACATTACAACACAGCCAACATATAAATACATAAAATGTTAAAAATTAAAATAATTTATTATCTCATCACGATTAACGCAATCGCAATGCAATCCATTCTGGTGTCAATAAGGAATTTTTGTTCTAATTTGTTGATAAACTGTAAAATGCGTCAAACTGTTTTTTTTTTTTTAGCCTTCTTTCAGATCAACAGCAAAAACAGATGTAAGAAAGGCTTAACTTGACGGACACAAGTCTATTTTCAGCTAACTATGTTAAATGTAACACCTAGACATAAAACAAGCAGCATACACACGAGTTAATTGAAATGAAAAAGGCACATCAAGGGACTTCAAAGATTTTGTACAGTGCTACTAGTGGATTGTCTACCTCTGATGTAATGTGTAAAAATCATCTGTTGCAGGGCGGGGCCTGATGGCAGAGAAGAGTAGATGCATGTTGCCACAGCTCCTGCAATATACCGCTAATCTTGCTAATTTTTATCAAGCAGAAGTTGAAGCTTGACATAACCTGGCTAACAACTGACAGGGGACTTTATGACCTCCACGACGATACCACACAAGTGGATCCCCCTACCAGCTCCGCTCCTTGAGGCATGGCCGACACGGGGGAGATGACTGCTCTCCCGCCACCACAACTGTTGGCAGATCCTAACTAGAGTCTCCAATCCCCCCCATGGACGAGCGGGGTTATCCCAGTCCCCACCGACCTGGCACACACACTGCCACTGCCTTCTGCTGCCCAATAAAGCTCAAACACCTGACTGCACTGGGCCCAGTAAAATGGCAGCTACAAACCGAACCTCAATGCTTGCACCCAAATAGCCCCTATTCACGTGACTGGACGAAATATTCAATCACTTTTGGGAGAAGCTGGAGCAGCGTACTATCAGCTACTTCCTACCCATGGATGGGAAGAGGAGATGACCGGGAATACGGAGAGGAGCAGTCCTGTCTCGGGCAAAACAACACACCAGGCCCCCATTACTCGAGACAAATACCCACCTAGGCTGCAGGTCACAAGGAGACCCCCTCCAAAGCATTGACCACAACGCCGGAAGGCCACCCGCCACTGACAGCGGATGACCAGCAGAACCTTCCACAGTTCCCATACAGTGAGAGACCCGGTATCCCTGAGCTGCTGAGTCTGGAGACAAAGGATGTCGACCTTACACAAGGCCTGGGGCTGCGGAGAGGCCTTCCACTGCCGACGGCTCACCATCACTCTCCAATACCTTCAAGCACAGGGGAATCAGCTGACACTGTGGCCCGAGAACTGAGCCCAACACATTACCCATGAAGAAACTGGCTGCGGAGATGGAGAACCATCTAATCCACTCAAGCGGACTCAAATTTTTTTATAATCTTTTATTTTTGCCTGTCACTCTTATGTTTATGTGATACACACTGTTTAGCAGTCTACCCTATTTAGAGGCTATTATCTCACTAATCTAATTAATCTACATATTAATCTACAACGATTACTTGAGGCTGAACTAGGATGAGTTGCATACCGGCATGCACACTTCATGCTTAGCACACTAATTCATGAGCCCTACGTGTAGTTTATACGCGGGACATTAGTCTCTCTGTTATGACCACATGTTGCTGGTACCCACAGTATCTACTCCACAGGCCTTACTCCCTTGTGTATATTTATCTTTTATTTTTACTGTAAATACTTTTAATTACTTTTTAAATTTAATTTTTATTTATTTATTTTACTGTAAATACTTTTGTTAATTTATATATTTTACAAAATTTATCTTGAAATCTCCATTCACAACCTGGCTATACGTGTGTCTCCTAGGTGGAAATAAGCTTGCAACCCTCATGGGTCTGCTTTTAATCTCCTTACACTCCTATCACAATGCATATGGCACCTGTAGCATCAGGGCAGACATCTTAAGTCTAGCGCTAATAACCATTTAATCTGATATGAAACATGTCTACCAGTCCTGTGTACTGTACATGCATTTATTGATACTCATAGAATAGACTGAAGGTGACAAGGGAGCTGTGATATTTTTGCTCTGCTTCCTCGCGTGCCACTTACTGGGCAGAAGTGACATCACATTCCGGCTTCCGGCATCACAGTGGGGTGTGCGAGCGAGAAGAGCAAGAAGAGTGCATGGATAAGTGCTCCCTCGCTGCTTGCCTGCAATATGCACAGCCAAGCGCTGTAAAGGCGCCCTTAGTTGGCCAACGAATATCTCTTGGGTCCCCCTGGCACAAGCCTAAGAAGGCCTCTGCTGGAGCATTTTTTGCCACCCCCCCTGAAAAGCATCTCCCATGGCAAATTCCTTGTTAGCCTCATGGTAAATGTCCCTAGCTTCCCTATCTGGCAGTTTGATTGAATAATCTGTGTGGTAGATGCCAGGAGAATGCTACCTACTGAAAAGGTGCAATTAAATGTAATCTTAATGCCACAGGATACAAATACTTTAGACAATTGGGTGCTTCAAAAATCATCCCCATGTGCATATCCCACCCTTCTATGTTCCCTGTGGCGTGGTTGATCGGGACCAGTCAGGGGTATATTTACGGTGAGGCTGACAAGGCATTTGACAAGGCAAAAAAAAGACTCCTCCATATCGCCCTGGCAAATGCCTTGCCATCCTCTTTTTCCTGGGGGGTCCAGGAGCTGGCTGGCTGGCCACCTCAGGGCCACCTGAGGCTGGCAGCTGATCCTCCTGTTCAGCTCCCTCACGAGCACCGCAGTGATGCCGGAGCCGGAATATGACATCACTCCGGCCCCGGCATCACTACGCGGCGCGCAAGGGAGCTGAACAGGAGGATCAGTGCTCCCTCACCAACTGCAGTGACCGGCCAGCCGCCCAGCAGCACCACTGGACCCCAGGGAAAGCGAGAATCCACCCCAGCACTCCCAAAGGTAGGGGAGCTGGAGGATTGAATTAAACAAAAAAATTAAAAAAAATAGTGTGTTTGTGTGTGTGTGTCTGTTAGAGTGTGTGTCTGTTAGGGAGTGTGTTACTATGTGTGTGTATGTTAGTGTTTGTGTTTGTGTGTGTCTGTTAGTGTGTGTGTTAGTGTGTGTGTCTGTTAGTGTGTATGCGTGTCTGTTAGTGACTGCATGTGTCTGTTAGTGTGTGTTTCTGTTAGTGACTGTGTGTTACTATGTGTGTGTCTGTTAGTGTGTGTGTATGTCGGTTAGTGAGCGTGTTAGTGTGTTAGTATGTATGTCTGTTAGTGACTGTGTATGTCTGTTAGCTAGTGTATGTGTGTCTGACACCAAATGTATATGTGTCTGTCAGTGAGTGTGTAAGTGTATTTAGAAGGCGGGGCGGGGGGAGGGGGTTCCTGAGTTTTGTCATGCCTAGGGCAGCACAAAACCAAGATACACCACTGGCCACAGCAGAGGCAATAAATGATACTCAGCAGCTAGAAGCTTCTCCTTGTATAACATACAGAGTAAGTGAGATCAGGCAGCATAACTTTGCCTTTGAGGTTGACAGTGCAGAAACCCTGACTACAATACTGTTACATCTGGTCACCGGGGATATCACTGTGCTTTTTCCACTCCTAGGTTACTTCTAGACTATTAAAGAGAGCGAGTAGCGAGAGCACAGAGCAAGCAAAACGATTTGGGGCTAAAGAGCCCCGCATTTGGGAATCAAGCCCACCCAGCTACGCACTTGCAAACAGAGCAGAGTCATCCAGGTGGCCTGCACCCTCCACTTGCTCAGGAATAAAAAAAATAAAAAAAAACACATACAATGATGTACATATTCAGATTATGTTTTTCATTTAGTGTGGACCTTCCGTGGTTTAGAAAGTCATCTGATATTTAGTGAGATCTGTGTACTTTATAAAATACTTAGCAGTGAAAGTTTTTCCAAAACTGAAGCTCCAGTGAGTTGACAGAAAGTTCACTCCGTGTGAGAATGTATCAATGCATGTTTCGATTATATTTGAAGGGTCCCATCATTCTTTGTATTAAACTGAGGTCAACCTGGAAGAACGCTAGAGTAGCCTATATGAAACAGACAATGTTTGAATGCAAGAAGTCTAAAAATCACATGTTAACCAAAATTCTGCCAACTCAATATAAAAAATCAGTGTAGCCAAATCTGGATGCATCATTTTAATAAAGTTTATGTAAAAAGAAGTTGTTCCCCCGCCCTCAATTCTTTTTTTTTTTTATTTCATAAAATACATCAATTTGCTCTTTAGGACACAACTATGTATTAAAGAACAATATACACTGAACAAAATTATAAATGCAACACTTTTGTTTTTTCACAAGCTGAACTCAAAGATCTAAGACTTTTTCTATGTACATAAAAGGCCTATTTCGCTCAAATATTGTTCACAAATCTGTCTAAATCTGTATAAGTGAGCACTTCTCCTTTGCCGAGATAATCCATCCACCTCACAGGTGTGGGATATCAAGATGCTGATTAAACAGCATGATTATTACACAGGTGTGCCATAGGCTGGCCACAATAAAAGGCTAATCTAAAAGGTGCAGTTTAACTGTATTGTGGGTGTCCAGAGGGATCCGAAAACCAGTCAGTATCTGGTGTGACCACCATTTGCCTCACGCAGTGCAACACATCTCCTTCGCATAGAGTTGATCAGGTTGTTGATTGTAGCCTGTGGAATGTTGGTCTACTCCTCTTCAATGGCTGTGCGAAATTGCTGGATATTGGCAGGACCTGGAACACGCTGTTGTATACGCAGATCCAGAGCATCTCAAACATGCTCAATGGAAGACATGTCCGATGAGTATGCTGGCCATGCAAGAACTGGGATGTTTTCAGCTTCCAGGAATTGTGTACATATCCTTCCAACATGGGGCCATGCATTATCATGCTGCAACATGAGGTGATGGTCGTGGATGAATGGCACAACAATGGGCTCAGGGTCTCGTCACTGTTCCTCTGTGCATTCAAAATGTCATCAATAAAATGCACCTGTGTTCATTGTCCATAACATACGCCTGCCCATACCATAACCCCACCGTCACCATGGGCCACTCTATCCACAATGTTGACATCAGCAAACCGCTCACCCACACAACGCCATACACACTGTCTGCCATCTGCCCTGCACAGTGAAAATCGGGATTCATCCGTGAAGAGAACACCTCTCCCAAAGTTGCAGCAGCTGTCTGGGTGGCTGGTCTCAGACGATCTTGGAGGTGAAGATACTGGATGTGGAAGTCCTGGGCTGGTGTGGTTACATGTGGTCTGTGGTTGTGAGGCCGGTTGGATATACTGCCAAATTCTCTACAAATGCCTTTGGAGACGGCTTATGGTAGAGAAATGAACATTCAATTCATGGGCAACAGCTCTGGAGGACATTCCTGCAGTCAGCATGGCAATTGCATGCCCCTCAAAACTTGCGACATCTGTGGCATTGTGCTGTGTGATAAAACTGCACATTTTAGAGTGGCCTTTTCTTGTGGCCAGCCTAAGGCACACCTTTGCAATAATCATGCTGTCTAATCAACATCTTGATATGCCACACCTGTGAGGTGGATGGATTGAACAGCTAAGGAAAGAATTCTCACCACCTTGCCCCTCACTTTCGCAACCTCACCTGAACCATGCCTCCCTAACCCTTCCGACCTTCTCCCAGGCTACTGAACAAGAGGTGGCTGCGCTTATCCTTTGCTCTCGCCCTACCACTTGCCCACTTGATCCTGTCTTACCTTATCAGATCTCTCTCCACTTGTCTCCTTAACACACATCTTCAACGGCTCTCTTTCTTCTGGCACTGCCCTGCTGTCCTTAAACATGCTACTGTAGTACCCATCTTAAAAAAAAAAAAAACATGTCTCAACCCATCCTCCCCCTCTAACTATCTCTGATTGGATGTCCTCCCGCTTTCTGAAACTGAATCTTTCCAAAACAGAACTTCTTGTCTTTCCTCCTTCTAATTTTAATCCTCCTCTCTCGCTCTCCCTTCAGATTGGTGGTACCCATATCAGCCCATCCTTACAAGCACATTGTTTTGGTGTTAATTTTGGTTCTGGCCTCACCTTTGAGCCTCACATCTGGTCTGTTGTCAAATCATGCCAATTCCACCTTAAAAACATTGCACGCATCCGCCCCTTTCTTACACAAGATGCTACCACCATCAGACTTTCCCCTAGTCTTCAATCATTTAAGAAGTGTCTTAAAACCCATGATTTGGGAAAGACTCTGGCCTCCCAGACTAACCTCTACATCACATACCTGTCTCTTGCTCTCTCCTAAAGGGCAGCACTCTACTCTCTCCTCCAGCTCTGCTTCACTCCCACCTAATTTGACTGCTATTTCCTGTCCTAATGTGTTTTGTACCCCACCTCCTATAGACTGTAAGCTCGTTTGAGCAGGGCCCTCTTCAACCCATCGTTTCTGTAAGTTTTCTTGTAATTGTCCTATTTATAGTTAAATTCCCCCTTCTAATAATATTGTAAAGCGCTACGAAATCTGTTGGCGCTATATAAATGGCGATAATAATAATTATCTCACTAACACAGATTTAGACAGATTTGTGAACAATATTTGAGAGAAATAGGCCTTTTGTGTACATAGAAAAAGTCTTAGATCTTTGAGTTCAGCTCATGAAAAATGGGGGCAAAAACAAAAAAGTTTTGCGTTTATAATTTTGTTCATTGTATATTGACCAATATGTATAAAACCATATAATATAAAATGCAGTCAGATGTTGCAGAATATTTAATATTTTTACAGCCTCATCTTATCTGATACACATATGTATATAATATGTATGCATTATCAATTTACTTCCAGATATGCATAAACATTCATAATCTCTATTCATAATTCAGTCACTTGATTCACTTTCACCTTTTTTCTGGCTCCGTTCAGCCTTCAAGTTGCCCAAAAAGTCTCCTAATGATTCTCTAGCTCTAGTCCCTCGCCCTATAGTTTCATACAACTGCTCATTTTTAAATTTCCACTGGCGAAATGCTTCAGAGCTGATATCTGGATTGTCTAGGATTTGATTCAGTGTATCAAGTTCTGAGAGCTTTGCCTGAGTGAGAGATAAAACAAGTAAGAATAAGTACTGGAATAATTACAAGAAAAACACAAGAAGAGGAGAAAAACATATTAGAAAACTAGTGCAAACAAAGTATTAAAGTAAAATTAAGCAATTAAGGAGTCAACTATATCAAAATTTGGGAATTGTAATGACAGCTTTAGTTATGTTAAGAATGCAGTGCTAAAAGTACATTCAGAAGCAATATCTGGCTTACAGGCTCAGCTGCATGACCCTTTAATTCATATCATGCACTGTTTCACTTCCTTGTACAAGATCTTGCACACATGTGGTGCTACGTATAATCCCCATAATTTTTGTGCAACCCTGGAAATGCTGCAAAACTTCCAGACTAATGAAAGGGCACTGCAAAAATGTTTCTGTTTCATAGCACTGGAAGCTAATGCCAGCCAGCTATAATTTTCAAGTCATTGTAAAAATAATTTCCACTTGTTGACTGAATTTTATGTAGAAGTACCTGAAACTTACCTTTAAGGTGCTCTGCAGTACACGTAATGTATGTGCTTTATGATTTATATCTGGATTTTTGCTTCTACGAATGAAAGATTTACGATATTCTTCACGTGTCATAGTAGTCTTTGTGCCAATTAGAGACACACCGCCTTGTTGCAAACAGGATATCATGATTTTTAAATCATCACCTGTCAGAACGAAAAAGACAAACGTAAAAATGAGCATGGAAAACAACCCACAAGCTTTACAATTTTCCTTACAATAAAACAAAATATAAAATTAAAAAAAATCTCTATATTAATTGAAAATTAGAAAACATGCAAACTGTGTGGAGAAGCAAGAATATGGATTCAGGTGGCAGCAAGTAGTATCAAGTGGCTTTTTTCCATGATTGTCATTAAAAAGCACCCGTTGAGTAAACATTTATGAACAGTTGGTAGATGTTTGTGCCTACAAAATAATGCCTTTTTTTGTGGTCAATACTTTCAGCATTTACATGTAATCATTTTATCCGTGTCCACTGATGCAGATCACAACCATTTTACAAATTGAACAAGAAAGAATAAAGCACAGTCCACCATAATCTGAATATACCTTCCTTCCATTTATGGCAAATATATAATTTTTAAAGAAACCTGACAGCTATTAAGAAGACCACACCTTGACATGTCAACTTTGCACTTCTCAGAAAATGAAAGAAGATGTAGTTGTGCAGTTTTTGTATTAACTAGTTAGAGCATTAGTAGATTATACTAATACTAGAGGCTGAAAAGAGATATGTGTCCATCAAGTTCAAATTTCTCACATGTGGGTTTTTGATGTTCATCTAAAAGAAGGGAAAAAACTGTTTGAAGAACTTCCAATTTGCAACAAACTAGGAAAAAGCCTTCTTAGCCACAGAATGGCAGCCAGATTTATCGTTGGATCAATGAGTTATTATCCCACAATTTAAATGATATCCTTGAATATTATGTTTTTGCAAGTATGCATTCAGTTGCTGTTTAAACATCTGTACATACTTCTTCACACAGAGTATTCCACATCCTTATTGTTCTTACTGACCTTCATATTGAGATTCATCTCCTTTAAGCACCGGACTAGCTCCAGCTGCCATACTCTCTGCTTGTGATACTGAGGTTTTGGTAACTTTTGAATTCTTCACTGGAGACTGTACAATTTGCTTTCTGCTCTGAAAAAGAAAACAAAACACAAAAGTGTAAGGAAGAATTGTAGTATTAGAGTGATATTAAAATTACAGATGACAGTAATCACTAAATAAAACTATTATAACACATTTGGGATAGCAGCAAGAGCTATATTGTCTCACCATTTCCTGTGTTCTGGGTTGATCATCATCCTGTTCAGCTTCTGTTTCACTGTAACATTCTAAAAGTAATAGGATGTTTACGTACCATTCACTAAGAATAATAAGGCTTTACAGATACTTCATATAATTCAATATGCTATTATTATTAAATACCTTCCTCAGGTGGATGACTGGCATTTGATGGAAGTTTGTATTTATGCAGTGTTTTCACTAGACACGTCACCCACCTAAAAAAAAAAGACAGAGACGACAGCAATGTTAACTGGAGAAATGTCTATTTATGGTGAATAGGTAAGTTTATTAATGACCAAATAGCATAAATATATAGAAGCTTCATGGGAGAGCTGGTAATGGGAACAATGGTCCCTGGGCCACTAAAGTAAATGGTTTGTGCACTACAGCCTCACATCGTTCTTCAGTAGATTAAAACAGCTGGAGGCTCATTGAAAAATAAGTTTTCCTAGTAGGGTGAGGCAGCAGGAATATTTACACAATGTGTTTGGCAGTCCAGCACTGTGTGTGGGTTAATGCATGAGCTGATGGACCATAATCTCAGTGTTCTCCAGGCCTGCGTTGGCTCTCAGAATTACTGATGCACTAGGCAAACCCGCCTACCAACATTCCATGCCCACCTTCCGGGACAGAGGTGAGCATGGAAGAGAGCAGATGTGCATCAAAAGGTGCATTTCAGCCAATCAAAGGGGCAGGCACACCCCAAAGAGGGTGGTAAGGCTGACTAAAAGCCTGCCCCTTTCAGTAGACCATGTGTGGTGCAATGCTGAGGCGTTCTGTGCATGCTCTTAGTGCCCAGTCCCTTCCTGCATTTTAAAACCTGCTGGCAGATGTGGGACAGGTCCCCAGGACCTATATTTACGTGTACAGTACCCCTAAATATAGGAGTGTTAAGGGAAATTTAGGACTGTTGCACCTATGGGCAAAGATGAGTATGCATGATCTTACTGAAGGTGTTTACATGTGACCACAGAGTGAGACATTTCTTACGCTTATTACATTCATAAAACCCAACCATTTTCACTGTCAGCAAATGAGTTGCAGAAAACAGTTCGTGTCTTTTGGACATGCACCAGACTGCGCAGGTCTGATGGAGGTTGCAAGGAGATATAATGTGAACTTAGCTCAGTTTGAGTAGGACCATGTAAACAGAAATCTGTGGGTTTCATATACAAACAAAATGACATGTATTTGTTCTCCATAGTTGCCAGTCCTTCACTGAGAGGCTTGGTACAAGCAATGGTCTGATTAATTCATATACTACAATAAAAGTAAAGCAGTAAAAATCAGGATATATGACCAGTGTAAAAGGAGTGGTGAGGTGGAGGAGACAGAATTGTTAAGTAAATAAGACCTCTTACTTATTCATGTCATCTAGATTGTCTGCGGCAAACACAAATGGTTTGTATGTGGCATGGCACAACTGGAACTCACTGGAGAGATAAGAATCAAATAATAAATTTTAATGACTACTCTTTCCACCACTAAACATTACCATGTTATTACACACTCAGACTTACTATTTTTTCTTGTGTTTTGAATCGAGTGGGCTCTCCAAATTATAAGTAGAAACATTAACCAGTCCCAGAGCCTTTTCATCCTGTAGAAAAACATCCAGGTGGGGGAACAAAAAAAAAATAAAAAATAAATGAATGTCTATGTGGCTTATATCAGAATTTTATACACCAGGGACTGATCCACATAATCCAAAAAGGTATTAACCTAGCACAAGCACACTAAAAATGTTTTACATACAAGTCCATAACGATTTAAATATACATGGGAAAATATAATCTAACAGACATACACACACACAATTTTTCTCTCTCACGCTTTGGATACATTTTATTATAAATTTGACTTTCTTGTTATAGTTATATCTTCATTAGCAAATAGATTTTCAGTGCTGTACAAGCTGGAGTTACCCTCTCTGAAATATCATGAAATAAACACTGTCAGTAAACCTTGTTGTTTGAAATGCACTGTGCAACAAATGGGACTTTGTAGGACACGTGACTATCTACTCATCATAATACTGACTGATCGCCCTAGCTTTACTCACCTTCTATATCAATCTCATTCTACATACTCATGTTGTACAATTTGTTCTATGTATGTTTCTTTTGTTTCCATGTAATATACTAAATTACTTGAATCTCAATGTAGTATAAAGTAGACAAGACTGAATAATTGCTTTCCCATGGTTTCCCCAAACCCACCCTACTTATACCGAACTCTCCTACTGACATCTGTACATCTTAAAGGGATCCTACAGTTCCAGCAAAACAAATCCGTTTTCCTGGCACTATAGGGTTAATAGGTCCCCCCGTCCCTCGCAACCTATATGTTTGTGTCCTAACCATATAGTGTTCCTTTAATGAAGAGGAGGTTTTCTGTACCTGCTGTCTGCAAGAAATCCCAAGGTTTTGCAAACCAGGGAAACTAAAATTAACTTATCTTTATCTGTGGTGACAGAAGACCATGTCAGTTTCAGCTACCTATGTTGAACTGATGCTAGTCTAATTGAATAAGAGTATAAAGTGGTATTATACTAAATTTAAGTTTTGGTGCTTGAAAATGTTGCACATTTTGGAAACATTTTGAAAACTTTCATTTGGTTAGCATGTGAATGATTTTTTTCTGAAAGAATAATAAACATCATGCATGTAATATTGTCATGGCTGACCATTGCAGAGTGTGTGGTGAGGTGTCACCATTATCTGCAGTTAATATACCCTCTATTTAAAAATACAAAAAGGTCAATTGCAGACATATAGAACACATTATCTATTTTAGGAGGGGAGAGTGGCTCCATTTTGGAAAAGAAGGGATGAATATTGTTAAAAGGATCTGTAACAAGAACCCCCTGTGGTTGAAGTAGTTATGGTGATTTTTCCCTTCCCTACAGTGAATATGGTGTGTTTCCCCTCTCTGATGTTTTATTGCAACAAAGGACACGTCCCTGGACTTCGTTTTTCCCCTTTGTCATTGCTGCTGTTCGACGTTTATCAGCGTATTTTTTGTGTACAATAGATTTCTGCATGAGGATCTGCTGCACACCAAGCCAAGTCTCATGAATCTCCCTTACTTGTCCCTCCACAACAGGCATTTCAGAAGAATAACAGTGTCAAACCCATAGTTAATAAAAAAACAGATTATGTTTGGTGGATTCATGTATATTGCTATTGTGTATAAATTCTGCCCAAGGTAGGAGATCAACCCAATTATCTTGGTGTTCAGATATGAAGAAACATAAGAGCTGTTCAAGGTCTCACTTCCAACCGTTTGTTTGTGGGTGGTAAAAGGAAACAAAACACAATTCGATGTCTAATTGCTTACTAAAGGCCTCCAGAAACAGGATACGAATTGTGATCCTTTATCTGAGACAATTTCGTTGGGTAATCCAATCTATTCTCTGGTGAATATAGTTTCTAATTCGGAAGAGGTGGGTAGTTTGGGTAAAGGTATTAAGTGAGACATTTATCTATAACGGTCAATATCATCTTTTCGGATACAGGTAGGTCTACTACAAAATCCATTACCAGACTTACCATGGTCTGTTTGGCATAGGCAAGGGTTGGAGTAAACCACAAGGTTGTTTGTGTAGTGACTTGTTAGCCGCACAAGTACCTCAGGCTCTTTTTTATAGGAAGGCCACCAGAACTGATTCGAAAGAAGTGCTTCTTTTTTTATAGATGCCTGGATGACCCGCTATCTTAGTCTCATGCATAAGAGAGAGAACGGATTCTCTGTTTTCCGTAGGGACATACAGCTTATTAGGTGGTGTATTTTCTGGAGCTTGATCCTTTTGACTTTCTAATAAATCCATCAGTTCTGATCTAATATGTAACTTAGTAGTGACCACTAAACAATCATTAGGAATAATCAGCAGCAATTGGGGGGTTTAGGAGTAGCTTGGGTTTCGAATGGACAAGATAACGCATCAGCCTTAGTATTTTTAGAACCTGGTCTGTAAGTCACTATGTAGTTAAAGTGAGACAAGAACAGAGCCTAACATGCCTGCCTGTCTGTTAGTATCTTAGCCTCTCTGAAACAGGACAAATTTTTATGGTCAGTGAGAATTATTATGGGAGTGGGAGATCCCTCTAACACGTGTCTCCATTCCTTTAGAGCCATGATTATGGCCAACAATTCCCTATGTCCAATTTCATACCGTTAAGGGTGAAGGGGTAAATCAGCAGATGACCTTTGGGAAAGTACTGCCCCTACACCGGTTTCGGAAGCATCCACCTCCAACAAAAAAGGTAGAGAAGGGTCAGGGTGTTTCAAGATAGGAGCAGAAGCAAAAGCCCTTTTCAGAGCTTTAAATGTTGTAATGGCCTCAGGTGCCCATTCTTGTTGGGATTTTATTTTTTTCATCATGGAAGTAATTGGGGCTGTTATGGATGAAAACCCCTTAACAAATCTCCTGTGGTAATTCGCAAAACCCCCAAAAATGTATGGCTTTCAATCCTATGGGCAACGGACAGTGAAATATTTCCTCTAGTTTCTTTGGGTCCATTCTAAAACCTATACCGGATATTATGTATCCCAAGAAATGTACTTCCATTATGTCAAAAATACATTCTTCCAGCTTACAATACAATCCGTTTTCGAGCAATTTAGAAAGAACAAGTTTCATGTGGTTATGATGGCTTTCAAGGTCTTTTGAATAAATCAGGTTATCATCTAGATACACTATAACAAATGTGTTTATGAGGCACACCAGTTTGATTTTGGAAACACAACCCTCCATATATGACCCACTCCAACTCTTTATTTCCTTAGTTTCCCAATCTATTATAGGATTGTGTTTAGCAAGCCAAGGAAATTCTAAAACGATAGGAAAGGATGGAGAGGATTTCTGTTGTAGGATTATCATTTCTTAGTGCAGCAATTCTACAAACATCAAAAAGGGTATGATTTATTTTGTGATTGCAGGATCAGTAAGTGGTCTACCATCTATGGCCTCTATGGCCTACGGCGTGGATCTTACTCTTAAAGGGAGAGAATAAGTCTTAGCAAAAGCAGCATCAACAAAGTTCTCTGCAGCCCTAGAATCGATAAGGGCATGCATGTGGATGTTCTTGTTCTCTTACTTTAAGATTATGGGGAGTAGAACCCTAAGTTATTTTCTAGGTTGAAAGAAGGACATGTGTAATACACCCAAGGCCTGTCCTCCAAGAGTGCTTAGGTGCGGGTGTTTTCTGGCCATTTGGACAAGTCAAACGTAAATGCCCTTTTTTACCGCAATACAAACAAAGGCCCTCTTTTCTCCTATAGGATTTTTCAGCTTTGGAGACACAACTGCATGGTTTCAGGAATAGCCACAGTGTTTGTTTCTAATGCTGGGAATGTTAAGGCTAAGACACGTTGGTTATGAGTTCTTCTAGCTCTTCTGGCAAGTCCCTAGCTGCCACCTCATCCAACAATGTATCCGTGAGACTGTTCATTAAAACCATCTACAAATGCCTGGTTATTCCATCACACTTCTGCAGCATAAGTGCAAACTCTAGAGCCTAGTCTACAAGAGAGCGAGACCCTTGTTTCATCCTAAAAAGAGTTTTAGCTACATTTGCTCTTCTTCTTGGGGGATCAAAGGTCCATCTGAATGCAGCTACAAACTCAGCATAGTTGTACACCAAGAGGTTGTTATTCTTCCATAAAGGGTTTGCCCATACCAATGCCATCAAAACAGAATTCGAAACATACGGACGCATCTCCAACCTCCAAATTAACTACTCCAAATTGGAAATCCTAGACCTCACCATCAACCACACACTGCAACAAACACTCCACCGCCAGTTCCCATTCCATTGGTGCACCACTAAAATGCGATATCTAGGGATATGGCTCACACCGAACCTGACTACATACTACATCTCCTGGCTGGGCAGAGTAAATGCAGTCAAGATGACGCTGCTACCCAAACTCCTCTTCATATTCCAGACAGTGCCTATCGGGGTACCGAAAACATTCTTCATCATGCTCAGAACAGAAATTTGCAAATTCGTCTGGAAAAGACGATACCCCCGCATAGCACACTCCCAACTGACACTTACCAAACTTAAGGGGGGAATGGCAACCTCTACCATGGATCATGAGGGCTGCCAGTAGCCAGTTCACCATCACCAACCCGTTCATAAAAGCCACGCTCTGGATCTGGCACAACAAGGGCACAAGATACTACCTCACCACGGACCCCAGCCCGATGCTACCCCTACGGGGAAACCCGAACTTTCCAGCAGGAGACGAGGGACCATTCCCACACCTGATGAAACACAAACGGATACTCCACATGGCCAATGTCCTGGACAAACCGTTCTCCATCCGCCCGACTTCGGACCTCTTCCCAGATTAACCACACACGTAACTACACACACTGGCAAGAGAACAAATCGCACGCTACGCCAGTTCAATCCCACAAAAGCCAAGCTTACTCCGGTACTGGACGGAATTCGAGACACTATGCACGGTACCACCAAAAGCTATCTCACTAATCTACTCCACGCTAGCATCGCCATGTATCAGACAATGGGAAGAAGAACTCGACATGACACTAACAGAGGCAGAATGGGGCAAAATCATTCTTCATGTCCAAAAGACACTGAGCTTGGCACGTCTACAAGAAAACGCTTACAAAGTCCTCACAAGGTGGTATATCACCCCGACCACTCTACACACCCAAGACCGCTCGAACCAGAACACATGCTGTAATTAATTTTAAGTAATTCATTTTACTTTCTAAATCTTACAAAGTCCCATTGTAAGTAAAGGGTGAAATTAAGGTTAGAAGGTGTCTATTCCAGAATTACAATCGAAGTTATAGACGCTCTGTCTGGGATAAAACTGGAAAAAAATAAGAAAATGCTTTGAAGTGACATGTCTTGTTAGTTATAGTGGCTATATAGATAAGCCAGAATGGCGTAAAAATCAACATCAAATTCAGTTAACCTATTGTGCATAATGGCAAATGGACCCCACGACAAGAAATTTCGGTGATGTAATTGCGCCATCTACTGACCAAAAACAAGATGATAGTCTGTAGGGTAGACACACCTACAGTTCCCTATTGGTCATATCAATTAGTGACGTGCAGAGAGTTTGGCCCTTTAAAAACTAAGGACAAAGGGAGATTCAAAGACTCAGCTCTTTGGGACACATTTAAACTCTCTTTGACACAACTCAAGAAACACTTTCCTGGACTAATTTGACTATTACTTTCCAAATTAACACAACTCCAGAACTCTGAAAACGTTTTCTACTGCATACAATCACAATCATACTTGCATTCAAGTTCCTGGGACTATCTACTCATTTGATAAGAACATCTACGACATAACTGGTAATTATGCTGGTTTTATTTAAATTAAATTAATTAAAATTTTACTAATAGCAGGAATATATATCTGGATATATATATATATATATATATATATATATATCCAAAATAAATAAGCAAGGCACTCTCCTCCAATCTTCTCAAAATAAGGCTATGTTGCCTAGGTGCAATCCCGCGTAGAAATATAAACAAACAAATGAAGGGAGCACACTAGGACTCTTCTCAGTGGGAAATAAAAGGTATTTACTGTATCAAAAAGTTAATACATCTTCTGTGCAGAGTAAATAATCGACGTTTCGACCCTCCTTGGGTCTTTATCAAGATCACAGTGAACCAGTGCTAACAGTGACAATTTATACATATGTAAGTAAAAAAGCTTACCAATTAGGTGATCAAGCAGCCGGCGGGCCGAGAAACCCGGAAGTGAAGGACCACGTGAGCGCATGCATGTGACCAGCGTGAGCGTGCATGTGATCTGGTTGCTAAGCAACCGAGTAAACAGGAACTTACGATCTCATATTTTGAGTGTGAGATTTTTTTAAGTGCTTATAAGAGGAGGATTGCCGCCAGCACCCTATTGAAGATAGAACTGGATGTGAAACCAATCGTGATATGCTTAAACAAATCCACAAGTGACAAATGTGAAAAAAATACAAATTTATCCAAATCAAATCTATAACTATCTAGGGGATACTAGATGAGCAAAGAAAAAGCTACAGAATTATACAATGACCAGAAACAGTTTCTGGTCCGGTCTTATCAAATATCAATAAAACAATATATACAGATTTTTTCATCTAAGGGTATTAAACTCTAGTTATTTAAAGGAGCATTCTCTTTTATACATACTGCGATTATTATTCCTAATCGATGTGCATTTAATTATTCCAAGGGCTAAACTCTATGTACAATGGGGAGAAACCATGTCTATATAATTGAAGGCTATAGCTACTAGCTTGCAGCTCATAATGCCTCTTCATAGTGCAGAATTTTACATTAGAATTAGTTGTGCACCGATAGGATCGCATATTAAAAAGTATAGCGGACAGCTGGCAAAAAATTAACTTAAGCCAAAAATGAAAGCGATTAACTAGCGCCGTTCAATATCAGTGTAGGGGGTCTAATCACCTTACTATTTTCATTAATTTTCAAATGAGTTGTACTTTATCCATTCTATATACAAGTGAAAGAACATTTAGACTACAGATATTACCAACAGATCTATATTTTTACAAGAACATCGAGAGAACCAGATGTTCATTTAGTCCTTTCGGAGTCACTGTGTTTAAATGGTGGATCCAATAAGCTTCCCGCTGAAGTAATAGCTTGGATCTGTCCCCTCCTCTTGATGGAGCTGGGACGTGGTCGATTGCTATAAAACGAAGCGTAGGCAAGTGGTGTTGTGCAGTTAAATAATGCTTAGCCACAGGCTTGTCTGTTCTTTGATCCCTGAAGGCTGTTGTGATCCCAGATCGATGTCCCCTGATTCGGTCTCTTAAGGTCATATCAGTTTTCCCGATGTATGATAAACCGCACGGGCATGTGATCATATATACTACATGTGTAGTCTTACATGTAATATAATGCTTGATGGGGATTCTTTTCCCGTTATGGGGATGGGCAAAAGTGGTTCCAGTAAGCATATGGCTGCATGTTACGCAGCCACTGCATTTGTAACAGCCCTTCTTCTGGATTTTAGGCATCTTGGCATAGCATTGTCGAGGGTCATTTTTAACAAGTAAATCTCTCAGGTTGCGGTTGCGTCTATAACTAATTATAGGATTGTTTTTGAATCTATCCGGTAGATTCTGGTCAACTTGAAACATATTCCAATGTTTATATATACACTTTTTGATTGCCGGAGTGGCAGTATTGAATGTAAGTGGGAGGAAGATGTTGTTCTTTTTTGTATTACTTATGATATTGATCTGGTTAAACTTATTCCAGGCTTTCTCTTTGGCTGTTTCAAGAGTCCTGGGGTGGAATCCTCTTGCTAGAAACCGATCAAAGACTTCCTGTAGCTGCTGTTCACGGTTGGTCGAGTTGCTATTGTACCTCATGACTCGAAGAAATTGGGAGATAGGTAAAGAGTCCTTGACATGTTGCGGATGAAAGCTGGTTGCGGATAGTAAGGTGTTTCTATCTGTAGTTTTTCTGAATAGAGTAAAACCTAATTGGTTATCGTGTTTGTATATCTTAACGTCAAGAAATTCAATACTGTATTCATTCCAATTACAGGTTAACCTCACTGGGGTTGGTAGCGTATTGATCTGCTGGATCATGTTCTCAAATGATGTTGTAGATCCTTCCCAGACTATGAGGATATCATCCACATATCTGACATATTTGATTATGTTTGTTTGATATTTTTGTAGAATGTATTTCTCCTCAAACCAATACATAAAGCCATTGGCGTAGGCTGGTGCCATGGCTGCCCCCATGGCGGTCCCGGAGGTTTGTAGATAGAATCTATCCTCAAATTTGAAATAATTACATGTTAGAGCAATGTCTAACCATTCCATTAGATATGGAATATAGGGACCCGTGTATGTATCATCCTTCAGCAAGATGTCGGCTATTGCTTCAATGCCTTCTTTTTTCGGTATTATTGTGTAAAGATTTTGTACATCCATTGTAGCCAGGATAATTTCTTTACCTGTTAGGTCAATATTCTGTAATTGAGTGATCAGATGTTGGGTATCTTTTAAGCATGTCGGTAGCTTACTTACACTTTTATTGATATGGTGGTCAATAAATTGAGCAATAGGTTCAATCAATCCCTCCTTTGCGGACACGATCGGGCGACCTGGTGGTTGTTTTAAATCCTTATGGATTTTTGGTAATGTATATATCACCGGATGTTTTGGGTATTTTACGGCCAAAAATTTTGCTGTATTTTCATCCAAGTATCGATGTGCTAACCCTTCTTCTATCAGTTTTTCAATTTTCTTTTGGAATTTTTCTACTGGATCGAAGGTGAGTAGTGAATATGTTGAGATGTCCTGAAGTTGTCTCATAATTTCCGTCCTGTAATCTTCGTATGTTTGTATCACGATGGCCCCGCCTTTATCGGCTGGCCGAATTATGATATTACGGTCTTGGATCAAGTCTTTTAACGCTATATGTTCTTCTTTAGACAGATTATCTCTGTGGTAAGGTGGTGTCGTTACGATAGGGTTAGTCTCGTTGCGTAGAACCTGCATGAAGGTCTTAATTGAAGGGTTCGGGGTATAGATGTCTTTTTTGTTTCGATTAGGGAACCTGTGAGTCTTAATAGAATTCTCGTCCTTTTTCACTTCATTACTATACAAGGTTCTTTGTAATTTGTATAGATCTATCGCCATTTCAAATTTTTTAGGTTTGGCAACGGGTATAAACGTAAGCCCTTTCTGTAGAAGTGAGACATGATTATGATCCAAGACTTTGTCAGACAGGTTAAATATAGGTGTTATTTCCGTGGTCTGGGAGGTTTTCCTGTAGCTCTTATATTTCTTGTGACCCTTTTGTCCACGTCTAGGGTGTCTCTTGTGTCTCTTCGAAATTGTTCGCTGGAGCTGGTTAATCGAGGTGGGTCGTTTGAATGTCCTCCATCTTCTAAAAAAGGACCCTGCTTTTCTGTAGAGGAATCAGCCCTCCTTTCGCCATCTGAGGCTGACTCTCCTGAGCTGACATCCACTGTATGTAAGGCCGGTTTTCTTATCCGTGTCCTAAATTTAGGAACGGGGTTTCTAGTGTTGGAGTCCGACCCGCTTAACCAGCGATAGACTTGATGGAATTTATAGTCATGGTTAACCTTTTCCACCTTTACTTTCTTAAACCGGATTAATTCATTTTGATATTTCTGTATATCGTCTTGTAATTTCAACATAAATTCCGTAGATGGTGTTGCTTGTAAGACAGTAATGTGGGTCAATTCAAATTCCTGTATGGATTTCTTAACTTGGAGTAGTTCCATTCCGACTTCCTCGATTACTATTACCAGCCAATCTAAGGAGCACTTGTTCGAAATGTTCATCCATTTTTTGCAAAAAATGGGATTTTGTCTTCCTATGGTTGGAGCGTTTTTTATCCGAAAGCCCCTCGGGATCTGTTTGGATCTGTAGTAGTCGGAGAGAAAAACCCCATGCAGGTCCAAATCTACTTCCCTTTTTTTCAATCTCGATAGATCGTTATATAGATCTTTAGCTGTGTGTATATGGGGTAGATCTTGTGACCTGCGTGGCCATAACACTGATAATGCTTGTTCTTCTGTAATTGATAACGTTTCTGCCGTTTCCGCTAGTGCTCCAGCCTGACTTAGGAAATCCTCCATAGCAAAAGTGGATCCTGATTATGCTGCAGATCACTGTTTAGGTGATAAGCGGTATTTCTTTAGTGTGGGGGTGCACATGCAAGTGCCACGCTAGCACTTACTAAATATATCCAAAATAAATAAGCAAGGCACTCTCCTCCAAGCTGCAAGCTAGTAGCTATAGCCTTCAATTATATAGACATGGTTTCTCCCCATTGTACATAGAGTTTAGCCCTTGGAATAATTAAATGCACATCGATTAGGAATAATAATCGCAGTATGTATAAAAGAGAATGCTCCTTTAAATAACTAGAGTTTAATACCCTTAGATGAAAAAATCTGTATATATTGTTTTATTGATATTTGATAAGACCGGACCAGAAACTGTTTCTGGTCATTGTATAATTCTGTAGCTTTTTCTTTGCTCATCTAGTATCCCCTAGATAGTTATAGATTTGATTTGGATAAATTTGTATTTTTTTCACATTTGTCACTTGTGGATTTGTTTAAGCATATCACGATTGGTTTCACATCCAGTTCTATCTTCAATAGGGTGCTGGCGGCAATCCTCCTCTTATAAGCACTTAAAAAAATCTCACACTCAAAATATGAGATCGTAAGTTCCTGTTTACTCGGTTGCTTAGCAACCAGATCACATGCACGCTCACGCTGGTCACATGCATGCGCTCACGTGGTCCTTCACTTCCGGGTTTCTCGGCCCGCCGGCTGCTTGATCACCTAATTGGTAAGCTTTTTTACTTACATATGTATAAATTGTCACTGTTAGCACTGGTTCACTGTGATCTTGATAAAGACCCAAGGAGGGTCGAAACGTCGATTATTTACTCTGCACAGAAGATGTATTAACTTTTTGATACAGTAAATACCTTTTATTTCCCACTGAGAAGAGTCCTAGTGTGCTCCCTTCATTTGTTTGTTTATATATATATATATATATATATGGATAAATCTGGGTCAGATTTCAATCATTAGAAATCTTAGTTAACTGGTTATAAAAATGGTTATAAAAATTCCATTCCTGCAGGTGGAATAAAGATAACAATATATTAATGATAAATTTATTAGATGTTAGCATGCCACATTTATCCAGATGTATTGACTTGTTCTGAAATAAGATAGTGTATCTTATGTAGTAAATATTGCCTATGAGGATTGTAGCCAGCAGTGGAAGAGTTAATCAGTGTGATCTAATTGTTAGCCAAGTTTTATTGCTTTAGGCTGTGCTGTGAGTTCTGTGTTCTGTGTGAAGTCAGTTTCTAAGTGAAGTACCCTATCATAAATCTTGGTAATTTCTTGACAACTGATTGTTTTTTTAGACACTGTATTTAAACCATCGCTATATTATATGCCTATGTTATACCTAAATATTCACTGATTATCACGAATGTTACATATTATTATTATTTTTATTACTATTGTCACAATAAATTAGATTTTTATTAAGAAATTGTGATTTACTGTGTAAAGTAAAATCCTCTGATGAACGTTCTCTAGGATCTAAGAGAATTAAATAGTGGGTAATTCTCAGCTTTATCGGTGAACCGCGCCAAGATATCAGTTTTGATAAAATAAAAATTATTAAATAAAATTTTGAATTTTTTTCTGAAAATATTATTTTAATATTTATCACCCCATAATATCCTCACACCGTTTGTCTAAAACCTGACACCTACGACGCCACCGCGGACGCAGGGCATGCTGGAGCGGTGACCGGGGCAATACCCTCACCCCTTTTTCTCCTTAAATTTTTTTTCTCTCTCCCTTATCCACCCCCCCACCTACCGACTGAAAACTCACACATTCTTGCCCCACCCGGAGAACACAAGACAACCCCGATAACACACAACATGGAAGACTCCCGCCAACAACATGTCCCGCCGACGGACCCAGGCGGACAATGACAACACACAAACACACAACATAAACCCCGCTACCTTGATGAAGCACCCCCATCAGGGGAAAATAACTGACAGATGGACTGAATTGCTCCCCACAAGAAATAAGAAGCGAGGCAACACAAACATGCCTTGCTATTTTCCCGATCCAGAAACCAGAAACCCCACTGAGAAACTGATGCAACCTAAACACCCGACTCAGAACCATAGCATATACTACATGATGCCACACGATACTATCTGAAAGTCAGGCCGCACCTATCCACTACACAGACTCATGTAAGGAAACCTTTACAGGCCATACTTGGCCTATACGTAAACACTATGATACCAAACTCTCTAACTGGACCAAGACCTAACGTTACAAACAGGCGACAAACGCACGGCAAATACCCAGCTATATAGGCAACACACCCTCATTAAGAAGTCACGTGGAACTGGCCAGCTATGCCACTACACATGGGAAACGAGAAGGAAAACATCATCAGCAAACCACGTTATCAGCCCCAAACACCTTGCACGTGCCAGAAATTTACACGACATACCACGCAAACTTGTACACCAAACCATGACCTAATACACTCACTAAGCGCTGAAACAAGATCACACAATGCCTATCTAACTTTGGCCTCTGCGTAGGCACATGTGTAACTATTGATATCCCTCACAGATTCTCTTAAATGGGTGGATTTGTCGGTTGGATACACTATTCCCTCATGGGTTGAATGGAGATTGTGACTTCAATCACTTCAGGTCATACTGCTGAATTCACGTAGGTGATATACCATAGGGAATTTCTTACCACTTTCTACTTTTAAGCTTTGAGCATCATTGAGGGTGTTCCTCAAGTTCAACCTCTGCGTGTATCATTTTATATTTATTGTTGTATCACAATATATTTTTTCTCTTTTTTTTAGCCTTTTCCTTTTTGGGTTTTTTCACGTGTGGGCGGCCCTCGGATGATATGATCTCTCCCACTATGATGGACCAATCTCTACTCCACGTTCTATCATTCACGGCGGACGAAATGTGACTACACAGCAGTGATACACCACGTCCTGATGCTTGGAATGACAATGCTTGGAATGACATTGCTGTTTTCATATATCATGTTTTGATGAGCATTTTACTAAATTGTGTATTATCCCTTTGTTGTATGTTTTTGGGTGACTGCATACATGTCGTATGGAGCACTGATCATTTAGGCATTTTTTATGATATTAGAGGATCTTTCTGGGTGTCCAGCAATCCTATATTAGTCATGAGGAGCATTGACTAATTTTGCATGCTTCCTTGATCTTTTAGTTTTGCATGTTTCATTTAGTGCAACTGCTTGGTTTCATGATATCTTATAAGGATAGAGGACATGTTCCTTTATGCTTTAACATATTAACTTTGCTCATGTATGGAATGTTCACCACATAGTAGTGTGGTTGTCTCTTTAGGCTTTGCATGTGTGATCATGTGTATTTTGGGGATTCTTTATTTATTGTCTATTTTTTATTTTTTGCTTTAGGACCTTTTTCTTTCATATGCTTAATGTTCCTGTATGTGATTTATCTACAGACACTTATGTCACTTCCACATGTGCCTGTTCGTTCTTTATGTGCCCCCCTTCATGTGATTGTGTGAACAGGTACATGTGGGACTCCCATAAATGCTCATTCATTCTTTATTTTGATTTTGCCTGCTCGGGCTGTTTTCACTTTGCGATTTCGCTTGCTGGAACGCACCATGCGTTCCAGGCACCATTTTCGCGCATGTGCGTACTGTGGTCCGGACTTCCCTGCGCTGATCTGGGTTGGAACGCATGGTGCATTCCACTGAACATGCTTCTCCTTCATTCTTGGGTGTTGAGGCGCACTGTGAGGTCCAAGCCTCACTTTGGATTCACTATCCCAGCGCAGATTTGGGGAAACATTCAGCAACTTTTGTCCAGCTTTGAGATCCACTGCTGATGATTCCATTGTCATAGTGAAGAGGATTCCGGTCTCTCCTATGGTGGGGTAAATTCCTTATTTATTTGGGGGATTGAATATATATTACAGGTACTGATACATTTCTTTACTGTGAGATGTGTTTTTGTGCTCATTATAAACAATTATGTTAATTTATATTTAGATATATCATGTGACATCCATATATGCGGATTTATTTTGAATATGTTGGATAGGGATTAATAAACTTTCTTTCTGTTTGTGTTTATTCTAATTGATTTCCTTAGCAACCATAGTCAACAGCTGTTTAATGGTTGGGAGGATTTCAATCATAATGGGTGGCCACCCATTCCTTTAAGGTGTTTTCTATTTATTTTAGGGAAATATAAGGGTGTTGTTCACTCTTTCCCTACAGGCTCCCTTGATAAAGGCATTTTGCCAAAACGTTGGGGGCTTATTGGTTGACTCTTGTCCTTCTTGTCACTAGGTTTGGTTTGCTTTTCTTTTCCTTGTATATATAATTATTTTTTGTGTTTGTTAAATTTGGTATCTTATATAGCTTTTTTGTATACTTGTATCCAGTGATTTATGCATTATGTAGTTTGCCTATATGAAATTTTAGAACTTTTAGGTATTGCATTGTACTCTCCATTTGACATTTTGTGTCTTTTTCATTCATTGATACAGTTTATGAGATAGCCTATTACTGTGACCCATTTAAAAAAAAAAAAAATCATATACATTTGTGGTTGTGCCCCTTGTTTAAGCAATAGATGTAACTATTGATATGAAACAGACTGAGCCTCTGCGTAGGCACTGACATGCCAAATTTACAAGCCCGCTAAATGTCTGCTCATATACTGTAAACGAAAAACAACCACGCTGGAGATATAACCCAATGTTGAGAGCTTTGATTGGAGAGGAAAGCTCAAAGTAATAATGCTATAAGAAGTTTCAGAGGTATTTGCAAAAGCAGGACAAAATGTAACAAGAGACAAGAGTAGAGTTGAGCGAACCTGGACTGTAAAGTTCGGGTTCGTACCGAACATTAAGTTTTTTGGACCCGGGACCCGAACACGGACGTATCAGTGTATGTTCGGGTTAGAGTTCGGTGTTCGGCGATTTAATGGCACGTTTGACTCATGTGCCCTTAGAAGCCATCACAGCCATGCCTACTAATGGCATGGCTGTGATTGGCCAGTGCAGCATGTGACCCAGCCTCTATATATAAGCTGGAGTCGCGTAGCGCCGCACGCACATGAGCTCTTATTAGTGTAGGGAGAGGATTCTGCAGCTGTTAGGGACAGATTAGGAAAGAATTCTGGTGTTGAATCTGCAAACTACAGCTATTATTTTTGTGGGTGCTATAATAGTACATTTTTGTACCCTGCCCTGAGTCCAGTGCCACAGAGAGTGCAGTGCACATGCAACTGCATGTGTGCCAAGCACATTATTTTAATCCTGTTCTGGTAGCCCAGTGGGCAACATCTAGGCATTTTTAAATACTGCAATTTCTTGGGTGCTAAATCGTACATTTGCGTACTGCATTTCTTGCAGTCCAATAAAACCCTTAAATACCACTGTTACATTGTTGGTTTAAAAATCTAACTTTTTGGTGCTAAATAGTACATTTGCGGCCTGCGGTGCACTTCAAATCTGAGAGTCGAATAGAACCGTCAAATACTGTGCTTACAGCATCAATTTTTTGGGTGCTAAATAGTACATTTGGTGCCTGCACTTCATATCTGAGAGTCTAATAGAACCATCAAATATTGTGCTTACATTGCAGTTTTAAAAATTCTAATTCTTTAGGTGCTGTGATAAAGTGAAGGCAGAGAGGCCATTTAACCCCAGGGGGAGTATATGTAGTTTGTGTGTTGCACAACACAAAGCTAGGTTTAGTTATGGGCCCCTGGGGTGGAGCATTTGGAGAGAAGGGTGGGCCAATGCTCCACTCCACATTTTAGTAGTTTTCCTGGGAGACATAGATCCAGGCCAGGGTTTTTTGGACTGTCTCCAACCCACTGCTCAGCTGCAGATAATCAGCTGTAGCAGTGGGAATAAACCCCTCCCTGCTAGGCAGGTAAAAAAGGGGGATTGCTGGCTTCCTCCCAGGAAGCAGGTAGGAGAGAGGCTGTTCTCTCCAGAGAGAGAGTCAAGGAGACTAGGCACTGGGTGTGCAGAAAGGGAAGCAGTTAAGGCTGGCTTGGAGCACTGGGAGTGCAAAAGAAAAGCAGTCAAGGCTGGTTTGGAGCACTGGGAGTGCAGAAAAAGAAGCAGTCAACTGGGAGTGCTGAGAGCGGACAAAGAACTAGGTTGGTGAAACCAATATTGTTTTGTTTTAGTTTAACCCCTGAGAGATAGGGAACCTAATGTTAGTGCTCAGACGAGCTAGGTTTTTGTTTATAGGGATTTGTGTTATATTTATGTTTTCATTTACTGCTGTCTCCTGTGTGGATTTACAAATAAAGTGCCTGGAGTACATGCAATTACAAGGACCGTGCCTGTTGTTTACCCTAGAGGACCATGCTACCTCCAAACAAGGATCACAGTGCTAAAAAGTAAATTTGGTACCAGCACTTCATATCTGAGAGTAAAATAGTACCGTCAAATACTGCTGTGACATAGCAGTTTTAAAAATTCCAATTCTTTAGGTGCTAAAAAGTAAATTTGGTGCCTGCACTTCATATCTGAGAGTCAAATAGAACCGTCAAATATTGTGCTTGCATTGCAGTTTTAAAAATTCAAATGCTTTGGGTGCTAACAAGTCAATTTGCTGCCTGCACTTCATATCTGAGAGTCAAATAGAACCGTCAAATATTGTGCTTACATTGCAGTTTTAAAAATTCTAATTCTTTAGATGCTAAAAAGTCAATTTGGTGCCTGCACTTCATATCTGAGAGTCAAATAGAACCGTCAAATACTGTGCTTACATTGCAGTTTTAAAAATTCTAATTGTTTTGGTGCTAAATACTACATTTGGTGTGTGCACTTCATATCTGAGAGTCAAATAGAACCGTCAAATACTGTGGCTACATTGCACTTTCAAAAATTCGAATTTTTTGGGTGCTTAATAGTAAATTTGCGGCCTGCGGTGCATTTCTTGCAGTCCAATAAACAAAACATTTTTTTTATTTTTTTTAAATTGTTGACTATTGGTGGTTACATTGTCGCCTGACATAAAACGTCTGTTAGTTTGGTGGGTGAACGCAAAGAATAAGGAGAGTATCAAATAAGGTAAGTGGCCCTGGTCATGGTGCTGCTGGTGTTGGTGGAGCTCCTATTGCAAGGAGAGGACGTGGTCACCTTTCCTCAGGTGCGAGTATGCAACAAAACCTTCAGTGTTATATGGTAGGCCCGAATGATGCTCTACGAATGGTGAGGCCAGAACAAGTACAGGCGATAGTAGATTGGATGACTGACAGTGCCTCCAGTTCCTTCACATTGTCTCCCACCCGGTCCCCTGCTGAAGGCTCAGAGTTGGCACCTGCAGCCCATGGCCATCTGGCTTTCACTTCACCCCCTTGCAAATCAGCCAAGCAGTCTGAACCACAATTCATGCAGCAGTCTCTTATGCTTTTTGATGACTCTGCTGGAAGGGTTTCCGTGGGCCATCCACCTAGCCCTACCCCAGAAGTGGACATGCAAGGACCACCGTAGCACGTCTCTGATGACGACGAAACACAGTTGCCAAATACTGTGGCTTTCTGCAATGTGCAGACCGGCAAGGAGGGCAGGGTTGAGGAGTGGGTGGAAGATGATGTGGAGGATGATGAGGTCCAAGACCACACATGGAATGAAGGTCATGTGATTGACGTGTGCAGTTTGGAGGAAGAGGCGGTGGTCGCACAGAGGCACCAGCACAGCATAAGAGGAAGCAGGGTGCAAAAGCGGAGCGGCCGTCCCATAGACGGTACGCCTGCTACTGCCCACCGCACCCAGGGAACGAGCACACCAAAGCCAGCTCCAAGGAGTTCCCTGGTGTGGCAGTTCTTCAGACAATGTGCTGTCGACAAGACACGAGTGGTTTGCACGCTGTGCAATCAGAGCCTGAAGCGAGGCATAACTGTGCTAAACCTGAGCACAACCTTCATGATCAGGCATCTACATGCAAAGCATGAGCTGCAGTGGAGTAAGCACATCAAAAACCAAGAAAGGTCTCAGGCTCCTCCTGCTTCCTCTTCTGCTGCTGTCTCGGCCTCTTCCTCCACCTCTGGAGTCACAGTGGCACGTGCCACCCTGCAAACAGAGGATGTGGCAGCAACGCCACCACGTCTGCCACCGTCCCCAAGCATCTCCACACCGTCCCATGGAAGCATTCAGCTGTCCATCTCCCAAACACTGGAGAGAAAGAGGAAGTATCCTCCTAGCCACCCGCGATCCCTGGCCCTGAATGCAAGCATTTCAAAATTCATGGCCTTTGAAATGCTGTAATTCTGTCTGGTGGAGACGGAAAGTTTTAAAAACCTGATGGTGGTGGCTGTCCCACAGTACGTGCTTCCCAGCCACCACTCCTTTTCCAGGCGAACCATCCCTTCCCTGCACAACCAATTGGCGGACAAAATCAGGTGTGTACTGCGCAACTCAATCTGTGGCAAGGTCCACATAACCACTGATACGTGGACCAGTAAGTACGGGCAGGGACGCTATATCTCCCTAACTGCACAGTGGGCAAATGTAGTGGCGGCTGGGCCTGAGACAGATAGCAGTTTAGCGCATGTCCTTCTGCCACCGAGGATTGCAGGGCATCTCTCTTTGCCTCCTGTTGCCTCCTACTCCGCTTCTTCCTCCTCTACCACCACCCCATCCAGGCAGCGTAACACCTTCACCACCAACTTCAGCACAGCCAGGGGGAAAACGACAGCAGGTTGTTTTAAAACTCATATGTTTGGGGGGAAAACCCCACATCGCGCAGGAGCTGTGGACGGGCATGGAACAACCGACCGATGAGTGGTTGTTGCCACTGAGCCTCAAGCACGGCCTGGTGGTGTGCAATAATGGGCGAAATCTCGTAGCAGCTCTGGGCCTAGCCGGTTTGCCGCACATCCCTTGCCTGGCGCATGTGCTGAATTTAGTGGTGCAGAAATTCCTGAAAAACTACCCAGATATATCAGAGCTGCTGCAGAAAGTGCGGGCTGTCTGTGCGCGCTTTCAGTGTTCTCACCCTGCTGCTGCTTGCCTGTCTGTGCTGCAGCATAACTTCGGCCTTCCCGCTCACCGCCTCATATGCAACGTGCGTGCCCACAAGGTGGAACTCCACCTTGCACATGCTGGAGAGACTGCGAGCAGCAGCAGGTGATAGTGGAGTTTCAGATGCAGCACGCACTAGTCAGTCGCTCTGCAGAACAGCACCACTTCACCACCAATGAGTGGGCCTCCATGCAAGACCTGTGTGCCATTTTGCACTGTTTCGAGTACTCCACCAGCATGGCCTGTGCCGGTGACGCCGTTCTTAGCCTTACTATCCCGCTTCTATGTCTCCTTCAAAAAACGCTTTGGGCGATGATGGAAGAGGATGTGGCACAGGAGGAGGAGTTGGAGGAAGAGGGGTCATTTCCACGGTTATCAGGCCAGTCATTCACAAGTGGCTTGGAGGATGGGTTCCTGCACCAGCATAGGCCAGGTACACAATTGTCCACAGTTCTGAAGGATGAGGAGGAGGGTGATGAGGATGAGGAGGAGGAGGAGGAGGAACCATGTTCACAGCAGGGTGGCACCCAACGCAGCTCGTGGGCATCACTGGAGCACGGCTGGGGGGATACGGAGGACACAGACAATACACCTCCCACAGAGGATAGCTCTGGGCAGCCTGGCACCCATGAGCGACTACATGCTGCAGTGCCTGCGCAACGACTGCCAAGTTGCGCACATTCTAACTTGTGCTGATTACTGGGTGGCCACCCTGCTGGATCCCTGTTACAAGGACAACGAGCCGTCCTTAATTCCCTCACTGGAGCGTGATCGGAAGATGCGCGACTACAAGCGCACGCTGGTAGACGCCCTGCTGAGGGCATTACCAACTGACACCAGGGGCTCAGTGGAAGCACATGGCAGAGGCAGAGGAGGAGGAAGAGACCGCCAACACAACTGGGGCACCGCCAGCACCTCAGAAGGCAGGGTTAGCATGACCGAAATGTGGAAAAGCTTTTTCAGCACGCCACAACAACCAGTACCACCAGCTGATATGGAACGTGTAAAATTGCTCCAGTCTGATTATGACTCCTTTACACATATTCTAATTTTAGAAAAGTATTTTTCTAAATTCGAACACTTTTGTTTTTGTGTGGTGTGACTCAGTCACTGCTAAACCACACTGACTGATGATCACTGGATCCTAAACTTTCACCTACAGTAATAGCTGATACCAAATCTCCATTTGGTAACACTAAATCTAGTATGGCCTCTTTACGAGTTGGCTCCTCAACGGCTTGTTTTAGAGATAATGCCAGTAGGGAGTTTAGAATATGTATGCTCCTGGCACAAGCAGCTATTTTGGTTTTCCAGTTCACATCAGGAAGCTTAAAATCACCCATGATGATAACTTCCCCCTTCATTGTCATTTTAGCTTTTCCCTCAGCTAGTAGATTATCTCTTTTATTTGTCCTTGGGGGCCTATAAATCACACCTACATGAGTTACTGTGCGATTACCAAATTCTAACATCTACAAAATGGAGATAGGACAGAAAGGAGATGGGCTTTAGCACAGTATAAGGGGGGTGGAGACGGGGGGAGGGTAAAGCTCAGAATAGAGAAGCTATGTAATGTTGATAATTCACAAAATATACAAGAGACGCATGATATTAAATGTATTCTTACTAATGCAAGGAGCCTAAATAACAAAATGGGGGGACTAGAGGCATTAGCATTCACTAAACAATATGATAGGCATAACTGAAACATGGTGGGATGAGACATGACTGGGCAGTTAACTTAAATGGGTACATGTTATTTAGTAAGGATAGGAAAAACAAGAAGGGTGGTGGGGTATGTTTGTATGTCAACCATGATTTAAAGCCAAATCTTAAGCAAATGGAATGCAATGAGGAAAATGTGGAAGCTTTATGGGTAAATATCTGCTTGGGGGAAAAGAAGGGAAACCAACTATTGGTTGGGATATGTTATAAACCACCTAATGTTAATATTGACGAGGAACAACAGCTGTTTGAGCAAATTGAGAAAGCTGCAAATCTGGGTAACACTTTAATTATTGGAGATTTGAATTACCCGGATATAAATTGGGACATAGGGACTAGTAGCTCAGCAAAGGGAATTAGGTTTTTAAACTTGTTAAATGACACCTTCATGTCACAACTTGTACAAGCACCAACTAGAATGGACGCTTGTCTGGACCTGGTTTTAACAAACAACGTTGATCTTTTGACCAACATTCAAGTAGGTGAGCACTTGGGAAATAGTGATCACAATATATAAAAAAACAAAAGCACATGGGGTATACTAAAACATATCATTTTAAAAAGGCCAATTTCAATAAGTTAAGGGCAGCTTTACAATATATTGACTGGCATAAACTCTTTAGTGAAAAGAACACTGAGGATAAATGGATCATCTTCCAACAAATATTAGAAAGGTACATTTCTCAGTATGTACCATTGGGAAATAAATATAAAAGAAACAAATTAAAACCAATGTGGCTTAGTAGAGAAGTAAAACAAGAGATTAAAAATAAGAAAATGGCATTTAAAGCATTTAAATCGGACAAATCAGATGCATCTTATAAAAGATATAAGAAAGCAAATACCGTATATACTCGAGTATAAGCCGACCCGAATATAAGCCGAGGCCCCTAATTTTACCCCAAAAAACTGGGAAAACTTATTGACTCGAGTATAAGACTAGGGTGAGAAATGCAGCAGCTACTGGTAAATTTCTAAATAAAATTAGATCCTAAAAAAAATATATTAACTGAATATTTATATACAGTGTGTGTATAATGAATGCAGTGTGTGTGTGTATGAATGCAGCGTGAGTGTATGAATGCAGCGTGAGTGTATGAATGCAGCGTGAGTGTATGAATGCAGCGTGAGTGTATGAATGCAGCGTGAGTGTATGAGTGCAGCGTGAGTGTATGAGTGCAGCGTGTGTATGAGTGCAGCGTGTGTATGAGTGCAGCGTGTGTATGAGTGCAGCGTGTGTATGAGTGCAGCGTGTGTATGAGTGCAGCGTGTGTGTATGAGTGCAGCGTGTGTGTATGAGTGCAGCGTGTGTGTATGAGTGCAGCGTGTGTGTATGAGTGCAGCGTGTGTGTATGAGTGCAGTGTGTGTGTATGAGTGCAGTGTGTGTATGTGTGTGTGTGTATGAGTGCAGTGTGTGTGTGTGTGTGTGTGTGTTGCAGAGCCTTGGTGGGGGGTGGGCAATTTTTTTTTATTTTTTTATTATTTTAATTTTTTTATTATTATTTATTATTTTTATTTATTTAATTTAATTATTATTATTATTGTATTATTTATTATTTAATTATTATAATTTTATTATTATTACTAATTATTTTTTTTCGTCCCCCCTCCCTGCTTGATACATGGCAGGGAGGGGGGCTCTCCTTCCCTGGTGGTCCAGCATTGGCAGTTCAGTGGGGGGGAGAGGGGGGCTGGCAGAGCTGTAACTTACCTGTCCTGCAGCTCCTGTCAGCTCTCTCCTCCGCGCTGTCCGTGCAGCTCCCTCTGTCAGCTCCCAGTGTAAGTCGGCTCTCGCGAGATTTACACTGGGAGCTGACCGAGGTGCTGAACGGACGGCGCGGAGGAGGAGAGAGCTGACAGGAGCTGCAGGAGAGGTAAGTAACGCTCTCTGCAGCCCCCACAGCCCCAGTCTGTATTATGGCAATGCAAATTGCCATAATACAGACTATTGACTCGAGTATAAGCCGAGTTGGGGTTTTTTAGCACAAAAAATGTGCTAAAAAACTCGGCTTATACTCGAGTATATACGGTAAGTCTAAAAAACCCAACAATGAAAGTGTAGGTACACTAAAAACTGAAACGGGGGTGTTAGTTAATGAAGACCAAGAAAAGGCATGAATTTTAAATAACCATTTCTCCTCCGTATATATTAAGGAAGAACCCATGGCAATAGATGTGCAAAATGATTGCTACTAAAAACTTGCAGAATAATTGTAATTGGTTAACTCAAGACAAGGTGCTGCGGCAACTAAAGAAAGTTAATATAAACAAAGCTCCAGGGCCTGACAGTATCCATCCACGTGTACTTAAGGAACTAATTGTAGAAATAAGTGAACCTCTGTTTTTAATCTTTCAAGATTCTTTTCGGAGGATTGGAGGAAGGCAGATGTGGTTCCTATATTCAAAAATGGTTCAAAATCCTTGCCTGGAAATTATAGACCTGTGAGCTTAACTTCTGTGGCTGGTAAAATATTTGAAAGTTTATTAAGGGATAATATTCAAGAATTCCTTGAGAAGAATATGGTTATCAGCAAAAATCAGCACGGTTTTATGAAGCACAGGTCATGTCAAACTAACTTGATTGCGTTCTACGAAGAAGTAAGTAGAAGTATAGATCAGGGTGTTGCAGTGGATGTGATCTATTTGGACTTTGCCAAGGCATTTGATACAGTTCCACACAGAAGATTAGTGTTCAAACTCAAGGAAATCGGTCTAGATGATAATGCTTGTTCTTGGGTAGAACATTGGCTTAAAAACAGAATACAAAGAGTTGTCGTTAATGGTAAATTTTCAAGCTGGACAGAGGTGGCAAGTGGTGTCCCTCAGGGGTCTGTTCTGGGACCCCTTCTATTTAACATGTTTATAAGTGATCTTGAAGACAGCATTGAAAGTCGTGTTTCAGTGTTTGCAGATGACACAAAACTTTGTAAAATAATACAATGTGAGCAAGATATTACTTTGCTGCAGGGGGATTTAGATAGACTGGAGGACTGGGCACTCAAATGGCAGATTAAATTTAATGTTGAAAAATGCAAAGTTATGCACTTCGGCGTAAAGAATACACAAGCAACGTATACCCTTAATGGAAGCGAATTAGGGATAACAACATACGAAAAGGACTTGGGAATTGTTATAGACAACAAACTATGCAACAATGTGCAATGTCAATCAGCAGTGGCCAAGGCCAGTAAGGTATTGTCACGCATGAAAAAGGGCATTCATTCTCGGGACGAGAAAATCATTTTGCCTCTTTATAAATCACTGGTAAGACCACACATTGAATATGCTGTGCAATTTTGGGCACCTGTTCTAAAGAAGGATATTATGGCACTAGAAAAAGTGCAGAGGCGGGCTACAAAATTAATAAAAGGAATGGAACATTTCAGCTATGAAGAAAGGTTAACAAATGTAAACCTATTTAGTTTCGAAAAACGTCGCCTGAGAGGGGATATGATAACATTATACAAATATATTCGAGGCATAGGACACAAGGTCATGCGTTTAGACTAGAAGAAAGAAGATTTCGTCTAAGGCAAAGGAAAGGTTTTTTTACTGTAAGAACAATCAGGATGTGGAATTCTCTGCCTGAAGAAATGGTTTTATCAGAGTCCATACAGATGTTCAAACCGCTACTAGATGCATACTTGCAAAAACAGAATATTCAAGGATATAATCTTTCAATGTAGGGTAATAACTGCTTGATCCAAGGATAAATCTGACTGCCATTCTTTACCGTTGTGCTCCTTCTGCCCCTTTCTGCCCCTTGCTGCCTTTTCTGCTCCTTGCTGTCCCTTCCTGTTTCTTTCTGTTTCTTCTCCTACTTTACGTTTGTGCTCCTTCTGATTCTTTATGTTCTTTGCAGACCCTTCCTTCTCCTTGCAGACACTTCCTGTTCATTGCAGACACTTCCTGCTACTTGCTGCCCTTTTTGCTCCTTGCTGACCCTTTCTGCCCCTTCTCCAACTTTACCTTTCACTCCTTGCTGCCCCTTCCAGCTCCTTGCTGCCCCTTTCTGTTCCTTGCTGCTCCTTCTCCTACTTTTGTGCTCCTTCTGATTCTTTCTGCTCCTTTACCTTTGTGCTCCTTTTGTCCCTTTTTGCTCTTTGCAGACCCTTCCTTCTCCTTGCAGACCCTTCCTGCTAATTTCTGCTCCTACTTTACGTTTGTGCTCCTTCTGCCCCTTCCAGCTCATTGCTGACCCTTTCTGCTCCTTGATGTCCCTTGCTGATCATTTCTGTTCCTTCTCCTACTTTACCTTTGTGCTCCTTCTTTCCTTTCCTGTTGCTTACTGCCCTTTCTAGCTCCTTGCTGACCCTTTCTGCTCCTTCTAATTTACCTTTGTGCTGATTTACCTTCCAGCTCGTTGCTGACACTTCCTGCCCCTTTCTGCTTCTTGCTTACCCTTCTTTCTCCTTGCAGACCCTTCGTGCTCCTTGCAGAGCCTTCCTGCTTCTTGCTGCCCCTTCCTGCTCATTTATGTTCATTTGTGCTCCTTTTCCAACTTTACCTTTGTGCTCCTTGCTGTTCCTTCGAGCTCCTTGATGTCCCTTCCTGCTCATTTCTGTTCCTTCTCCTTTCTGCTCCTTGCTGTTCCTTCGAGCTCCTTGATGTCCCTTCCTGCTCATTTCTGTTCCTTCTACTTTCTGCTCCTTCTCTTACTTTACCTTCCTGTTCCTTGCTGACACTTCCCGTAGGCTGTCTCCCCCATCCCTCACTTACCTGATCTGTAGGTGGATCCCCCCATCTTTAACTTACCAGCTCCCTCACTTACCTGATCTATAGGCGGTCTCTCCCCCCCCATCCCTAACTTACCTGATCTATAGGCTGCTCCCCCATCCCTCACTTACCTGATCTGTAAGCTGCCCACCCATCCCTTACTTACCTGATCTGTAGGCTGACTCTGCAGTCTGGGAGTTGCTTGCTGCACTCTGTGCTGCTCCCCTGTGGATTCAGCCAGGAGAGAGAAGCAGGGATAAGATGTAGCTTCCTATCCCTGTCTCTCTCCATACACATACGGTGCTGGTATTGCAATGTATTTTCAATCTCACACGAAAAATAGCAGAACAGGCAGAAAAATCCCCTGCAGACGCCCATGGTCGGCGTTTATGCGGCACGTCATTAAAAGGGGCGTGACTTCAGCGTCTGGTGTGGGACATGTCGAACATGCTATGAGAGGAGCCGGCTTTGTGTACTGCACCAAGTGGGCATGATGGAGAGAGGTAAGAGATCGTGACAATCCATAACAGTGGCACTAAATATAGCAATACACATCGTGACTACGACAAAATACCTGTGGTGAATTGTACCAGAACAGTCTGGATCCTTTCAAGACACACCAACAGTGCTTCCATCTATTGGACATGAAACCAACATTTTCTTTCTTCTTCCACAAATATCCATCACAATCCGGGAGCCCCAGGTCCCGACAGGACACACGACGTCGACTCAGTTTGGTTGTAGCGCCTTGCATTTAGAGATAAAGAAAAGTAGAGGTTACGTATACCAGTCAAAACATAAGCTTTCCATTAAGGATGTTAAGACATTCAATACCGCCCTAACAATAGTGGGCTTTAACAACGTTAGGGTGATGTTGAATGCCCAAACAGAATTTTTTCACCTGCGACAAGCAAATCAAATTCCTGTTTTATTTGCCCAAACAAACTGTTCCGTCCTGGATTTACGTGACAGATTGATTCATTTGGGCATAGATTTGGATGAGAAATCATTTTTTTTGCCACAGAAAATCTGTGTTCTAAAGTTTTGGTGTGAGTGCAACTAGCGAAAAAGAACTAATAATAAATTCGCATATTGGTCCGGATTCTAGGATCTAATGCCACGTATATCTAGGATCTAAACCTATACCAACCATACCCCAAACCCTATGCTTACACAAACTCTAACTGTACACCTACACTAACCTTACTCCTAACCATAATCCTAAACTATCCCAAACTCAGCATTATCCTTAACCATATCCCTAACTCAATGAGCAGAGGGATTTCCCTGCTAAAACAGTAGAGTGGTCTGTGATTGCCATCTACTGGTTGTTTGCAGCAAGAGAAATCTCCAATGCCCAACGCAGATCACAATCAGGAGGAGGCATACAAGGAAACCCTGTCAGGGTCTTTTTAGATCCTCGAGTTGTCCCTCAGCAGGTAGAGGGGAGCACAAGGTTTTAATAGATACATATGGCTCCCCTATGGCAGCTGGGGATATTTTTTAGCATCTTCAAACTGGCAGGTGAGCTGCATGCAGAGCTCAGAGTGAGATCAGCATGCAGCAGGGTTCAATCCCTGTTCCCACCAGAAAACTCAGGTATAAATAGATATCTGGGGCTGCTCTCTGTCAGCTGGGGCCATTTTTATTGGTCCCAGACGTTTCGATGAGCTACATGCAATGTTGAAAGTCAGCACTGCACATAGTCTTTACATCCATAGAAAACATTGCAGCTGAGAAATCAAGCTCAGCCACAGTGATTCTCTCACTGGATAGTGATTTGGAGACCCCTAGGGTTTGAACAGAGCCTGGAGGTTCTCCCTCCCTACATACCCCAATGCTATTTTTGTCAGTGCTGGGCTTTGTTAATTGCCCAGCACTGATCGCATTGCTTTGGGCATACTATTTTTTTTTTAAAGCATAACAATAACAATCTATATGTAAAAAGTTGTTTTCTGTAATCGCTATTAAACTTACAAGACAAACATACCAAATTCTAAAATCGTCCACATTGAAATTTCATTTTACTCCTTGTATTTTATGACCTGTACCAAAAGTAAACTGAAATCTTATACGTATTATGTACTCTGTTAATCAGGACAAATACATACATTTATTTTGAATTTTATAACAGGACAGGAGGCGAGTATTTGCTTAAGTCTCTCTTTACTAGAACTCCACAGCAGCACAGAAAACAACCAATCAGAAAAAAGTTAAGTACTATAAAACTCCCCTCCCCATGCATCATTTCCTATTTTTTTGCTGCTCCACATCAGTACAGGTCAGAGTACCACTGCCTCCTGCTCATAGTGGGTGGCTTTGGGGTTTTTATTGCTTATTTTCAGTATTTTATATTCTATATTGTAGATTGCCTTTGTGGGATTTAGCTATATTTGTATATATATAGTCAGTAATTTATTTATTTTTCCCTTGTGAGATTTTTTCTTATGTATTCAGTTTTGTCTATGCCCTGTGTAATTTCATTCTATCAATGTATTTTTTCCTATATTTGTGGGGGTCTTTGGGGTCCTTACTGTTTTTTCTTTGGACTTGTGCCCCCTGTCCGTTTCCCATTTCTGTGTTCATGCGTTTTTCATGCTATTTAGTTTTTCTGCATTTATCCCGCGGTGTGCCTGCCGCTCTGGGGCTTCAGGAGGCTGACTACTTCTGCCTCCTTCGACCCCCGAGCTCCGGGACCGTGGAGTTCAACTCCGGCGGTCCCATGTGCCTTTTCGGTCGCGGGGTACTCGCGTGCGCCCAACTACCTGGCGGCCGGATCTTTTTCCCCACGTGGCCGCCTCGCCGCGGACGCCTCCGCCCGTGGACGGCGTGTGTCTGACCGGGCGGGGGAGAGTGCGACCGGGGGTGAGTGCGACCGCCCGCGGCCCCCTCCCTCGTCGGTACATTACTCTTTGGAGGTCTGCCTCCACCCAGCTCAGTGCTTACCTTCTGCACTTGGAGCTGTATACAGGCCTTTAACTGCATGTCAGTTTAGTTTCACTATAGTGACCATTTTGAACTTGAAACTTCTATTAAGGGACACTCTGAGTGACATTCTCCTATGGATTACTATCCATGTATGTGTGGGTGTATATATTTGCATATACGATTTTTTGTTACATGTCAGGATTGCTGTGAGTTTGATTGACATAATTTACCTAAGTGTACTGTGATTTTACTGTCTAGTGTATATCAGATTACTGTATATCACAGAATACTGTGGGTTTTTGCTGACAGTGTATATCACAGGTTGCTATGTGTTGTTACGGACAGTGTATTTCAAAGATTTTGTTTGGCTGTCAGGGTATATCACAGGTTGTTGTGTGTTTGCTGACAGTGTATACCTCAGATCGCTGCGGGTTTTTGCGGACAGTGCATATCGCTAATTTTGTTTGATCTACTGTCAGGGTATATCACAGATTGCTGTGAATTTCGAGTATTTATAAACTCAGTTATACAGGGGTGTACATCCTACATCCTACAGTTAGCTCTGGGATTCATTCGCTTCTCAGTATATATATTTTCTTTCAGATGGGACTACTCTGGTATGTATTCTCTGTCCATGGCATATATATAGTTAACAGACTTGGCTCTGACTCTAGCTGGTATGGGAGACCAGTCTACACCGATACGGTACAATTTATCAGGTTCTTGGGGGAACTAATTATGTTGGCTGTTGTTTAACCCTACTCCTTGAGGTGTCCGTGATTACATTCCCCTTCACGTGGTGTGCGGATGGTAATCTATAATATGCTAAGATATTTCATATAGATCCGTGTGCGCATGTGCATACCAATCCACAGTTCATGGACAGTAGCGCTCAGTGTACCTTACATTCATGGACATGATGGTCACTGGACTACTTCCGCTTGTACCCAATACAGCTGGAATGCCACTATTTGACTGCCGGGCACTTAGGGACTACCAGTCCCGGTTCAAGTTACTCACACAGCATTACGCTGTCTAAAAGGGTTGATTGTCTAAGGGTCCTATGTCACAAGATCCCCTGAGGATCTACAATTTTTAGGGACCTCTACCCGAACTCAGAGGTCCCCGTTACTCATTCAATAACCACTGTAAAGCGCGACGGAATTGGAAGGCGCTATATAAATACATGTTAATAATAATATTGTGGTAATACACAACCCATTGAATGGCCTGCTATGTCTGTGCCCATAAGAATGGCCTGCTATGTCTGTGCCCATAAGATTGGCCTGCTATGTCTGTGCCCATAAGAATGGCCTGCTTTGTCTGTGCCCATAAGAATGGCCTGCTATGTCTGTGCCCATAAGAATGGCCTGTATGTCTGTGCCCATAAGAATGGCCTGCTATGTCTGTGCCCATAAGAACGGCCTGCTATGTCTGTGCCCATAAGAACGGCCTGCTATGTCTGTGCCCATAAGAACGGCCTGCTATGTCTGTGCCCATAAGGACAGCCTACTATGTCTGTGCCCTTTAAAACGGCCTGCTAGGTCTGAATGGCCTGCTATGTAGGTGCCTACTTGAATGGCCTGCTATGTCTGTGACTATTTGCTTGACTAACCGTTCTGTGTCCATTCGTTTGGCCTGCTGGGCCTGTGCCCTACTGACGGACCTACACTATTGGTACCGAACCCCCTCTTGGCCGCAGGCCTGGGGTTATATCACTGAGGAAATCCCAGTGCCCACCAGTGACATGGAGATAGGTGGTGTCCAGACAAACACCATTGCCATAGTGTTCGAGAGGACACCAGTATACGGCCATCTGAATATGGTGGGAAGGGTGAAGGCCCTTAACCTCATGCCTGAAGGACAGAGTTTCTTATGAAGACCCCGGACACATCCACGGTTTACTCCAAACCGGCAACGGCACATCTCCAAGGAGAACTTCGCACAGGCAAGGACCGGTACTCAGACTCCTACAGGAGAAAGCAGTGTGTTTTCCTTGTCTTTGCCAGCTACTCCGTATCTGCCCCCCGGAACCTTATAGGTTCAGTAGTTTTTTCCTGCGTTGGGTTGGCTCCTGGCCCTGTCCGGTGGAACTTACTTTTCTTACCTCCCGGCCTGCTGTTTGCCTTCTATCCGGATAGAATTGGTGTATTTTTCCCTTATCTACATTGATTGTTGCTTTTTTGTTTTTCATGACTTCCTTTTCCTTTCGCTTGGGTCGTCGTGAGGCCTGACTTGACCTCCTCCGGCCTCCCGGGCACTCGTGGATCGCGGAGAACGTCTCCAGCTTTCCTCAGACTACTAATGGTCTACCTGGACCCCGCGCGCGCGCGCGCACGGGATCCAGTTAGTCGGTTGATAGTTTTCCATCGTTGTTTCCGAAGATTGCCCTCAGCCTTATGCTGACATTAATATTTGGTGCGCCCTACAGTTTGGTCACCCTGAATCTCTAGGGACTCTAGTTTGCACCACGGGAGGGTGCGGCCCTCCATCATCTCTATCCGAGTATATATTTATTTTCAGGAACATAGGGCGAACCCTCTCATGCAGAGCCGGATAATGATTTGTTATTAGAGGGCGCAACCCCTCACTCGTCCTCAACCAGATACTGGGCTGGATACAGAGGACAGATTGGGAGGACCCATTCTCATAGAGGGAACCGGTCTCGGATGTAGACTCTGCTGTTGGTTACTAACGGGCACGGCCCGCTCAGGCTAGCAGCCGGACGCTCTCACGGTATGCGATCACAGTAGTAGAGAGCGCGGCTCTCTCATACACTCGATGCTCTACAGTACCGGCCATCTGTTCATCGCACAGGCTTGTACCTGTGCAAGACATTAATGACTTCATAGAGGGGCGTCCCTCCTGCGTTCAATTGGAGCTGACATCCACGCTACTGACTTCGTCCTAGAGGACTGCCTGGTCATGCAAGAATTGCATGTTTAGACTAGATACCTCTATTCTAATCTAAATGCTGTCATAACATCTGAAGCCCCAGGTTACACACACATGCTAGAAAAACATAAATGAAAAAGGTGCTCAGAGCAAAGTGCTCAAAGAGTATTAAAAACACAGAAGAACCCGACGTACGTTTCGGCGTGACTACACGCCGTCCTCAGGGGTATCAGCAGTGAGCAGAAACTGTCCGGGTGGTAAATTTATACCTTAAGCTCATAAGCTTTATTGTAATCACCTGTGATTGTGTCTAAACTGCTCTGGTCCTCCTGCAAATGGGGCTGTGGGGGTGTGGTGTAACACACCATAGTGTCAGCCCACATTTCTATGTCAGAGGTGGCCAGAACAGAAAGCTTAACTAATAGCCCTGAAAAAACTACAGAGCTATACAAATTTGATTTTCAAACCGTCTGATAAAGGGGGCAATGTGGTGATACTTGACAGAGACCACTACATTCGTATAGCTGAAAGACTTCTATCCGATAAAAATACTTACCGTATACTAGTAAAAGATCCTACAAAAGCGTTCCAAGCTGAGTTAAAAACTATGCTTACTAAGGCTGTGAATCATCAACTCATTAATCAGGATGAGTTTGAATTTATGTGCACCAAACAACCATGTCTATCTACTTTTTATTGTTTGCCTAAAGTGCACAAATCACTAACCGATCCGACCGGTAGGCCGGTAGTTTCTGGTTGTGATAACCTAACTCAGAATGTAAGCATTTATGTGGATAAAATTCTGTCCCCAATAGTACAGAAGCTACCATCTTTCCTTAGAGATACTAAACAAATGTTGCATTTATTGACCAACCTTATTTTACCCCCAAACGCTATCCTGTGCAGCCTTGACGTGGAGGCCCTTTACAGCTCAATTCCTCATAACCTAGGTATTAAACATACCCGTGAACTATTAAATCTTGAAACTGACCTACCTGAACATTATGTGAATTTTGTGATGGAATTACTTGAATTCATTTTGACTCGTAATATCTTTCTGTTCAATGGCAAAATCTTCCACCAGACCACTGGTACAGCTATGGGGACGTCTTGTGCGCCCTCATATGCCAATCTCCATCTAGGCTGGTGGGAGAGGTGTATTAGGGCAGATCCCAAGCTGAAATCATACACTAATCAGATCTTCTATTGGAAAAGATACATCGATGATGTGTTTTTGATTTGGCTTGATACATCAGAGAGATTCAAAGAATTTGTATGTCTGCTGAACAGCAACGATTTTAACTTACGATTCACTAGTGAAGTAGGGGGTCAAAACCTTTGCTTTCTAGATCTAGCACTACAGGTATCTAAAGAAGGCAAAATTGAAACAACCTTGTACAGAAAGAAGACAGCCTCTAATAACCTGCTATGCTGGTCTAGTCATCCCCATATCACTCAAATCCGGTATCCCAATAGGCCAATATTTGAGACTTCGACGAAACTGCTCCACGATGGAGGAGTTCAAATTAAAAGCAAATGAGCTGCGTCACATGTTTAAGGCCAAAGGTTACCCAAACAGGGTTCTGAAAAGAGCCTATCTGAGGGCAGTCCACACTGAACGGGAAACCCTAATTACAGATGGGGGTCGTAAGACTGAGGAAAATAAAATACGCTGCATCGGTACATATGATGCAGGATGGGACACTATGCTGAATGTCTTTCAAAAATTTTGGCCTATCCTCCAATCAGATAAGCATCTGAAGGAAATTCTGCCATCACTCCCTTCAATTACAGCACGGAGGGGCAAAAACTTGAGAGATATCCTAGCACCTAGTCACCTCTCAACTACGTCCCCATCAGGTTATTTTCAAAAATACCTACCAATGGGTTCTTTCCAATGTGGTCACTGCAGTGCATGCCCGTTTATTACCAAGAGGGCCTCTGACAGCAAGGGCTTAATGAATTTCAAACCACGTTCCTTCTTTAATTGTAACACAACAGGAGTAGTTTACCTACTGTCTTGCTCCTGTGGCCTAAAATATGTAGGCAAGACTTTTCGCCACTTTAGGCTAAGGATACGTGAACATGTAAATTCTGTCAAGAGACATTTGGAAACACCTGTCTCAAGGCATTTACATCTACATCACAATCACTCCTCGGCAGTCATCCGGTTCATGGGTCTTGAACATGTACCACAGCCTCCTAGGAAAGGAAACTGGGACCTAAAACTAAGACAAAGAGAGGCGTTTTGGATTTACCATCTCAAAACTCTATCTCCCCTGGGGCTAAATGAAGGGTTTTCATATTCCCCGTTTATTTAAAGTACTGCAATAATTCTGATAATAAATGGTATCTTAAGTTATGCCTGTATATATGTATATATTCTTTATTTATTTCTATTAATATTTGGTGTTCATATGTCCATTCACTTTACTTGTATTATAGGTCTAAGAGTTTAGGGGTCTGGTTTGTGTTTGCAAAACTAATGGCAATAAAATAATTGTCGGCTTCTGTGTATGATTGCCCATATAGCCATTGTACTTATCCCTTACTGGTTTACAACGGTTATAAGTTGTTTCTTTAATTGTACTAAAGCTACACAATACAGCCATAAGAATCAATCCACATACTTGACCTATATGACACAATTTGGACATTCCAAGGGTTAATTGTTAAGCTATGGATACTGCCCTTTAGACATAGTAAGTATCCATTTATATCTGTTCCGGGCGGGGCACTCAAAGGGTTAATTCCCTTCCACCTGATTATGTTCAGCTTTCTGTTCTGGCCACCTCTGACATAGAAATGTGGGCTGACACTATGGTGTGTTACACCACACCCCCACAGCCCCATTTGCAGGAGGACCAGAGCAGTTTAGACACAATCACAGGTGATTACAATAAAGCTTATGAGCTTAAGGTATAAATTTACCACCCGGACAGTTTCTGCTCACTGCTGATACCCCTGAGGACGGCGTGTGGTCACGCCGAAACGTACGTCGGGTTCTTCTGTGTTTTTAATACTCTTTGAGCACTTTGCTCTGAGCACCTTTTTCATTTATGTTTTTCTAGCATGTGTGTGTAACCTGGGGCTTCAGATGTTATGACAGCATTTAGATTAGAACACCCACGAAGGTGTTTTATAGGAGATAGGGTATTAGCATAGCACTACTGTTTGGTTGGGAGTGTGTGTTTCTCCCTTTCCCTGTTCTCTCCTACTGCTTTGTTACCTGAGTTATGTATGGGGGTACATATTGCCTTCTATCCCCTCCCCGTTTTTTGTGAGGGTTCCTTTTGGCTATTAGGCTCTTGACTAACCCTGTTCCTACCATACATATTTCTCCTTATATTATTCTGTCCATCACTGATAACCCAGGTTTTTAATAGATTTCAATAAAGGCTTTTTTATTTTTTTGGCAACTACACTACTGTTGAGATTGGACTGGGTATTTACCCTCTGGGCGGTCTTTATATAAGACATCCCTTTTTGGGCTTTTTTCTTCCTTTTTTCTACAATTTCCAGGGTTACCCCCTTTTAACCAGTCCAGGTGACCTCTATACTCTGGAGGCTCGGCAGTGGGATACAGGAGTGAGTGTCTTTACCTCCCCCCCCCCCACTTTCCAGCCTTTTGAGTTTCCTTTTTCTTGTTATTTAGATACCTCTATTCTATCTCCTGTAATGGATCTACTGGATCCGGACCACTGTAACACGCAAGAAATACTCAGAGGTATAACGGGGGGAGTCTCCCACTTATTTACACGCACTCCTGGAGAGGGTGCGGCTAACGGATGGCCCTCCGGTATTCTGAGAGTGCAGGTTTTGGCATATTCTCCACCATTTAATACAGAGATTGCTTTCTGTTTTTGGATATCCAGACCATTACGAACAAACTGCGCAGACAGTTTCTCCCATGTCAAGATGTCAGGAGTTACGGTGACCTTCATGGAGAAAACGAGCACTGCCTTGCTCGGGTAACTGGATTATGGAAGGCCTATTACCCGATCTGAAGGTAAAACCGTACGTATGGATCACATGGTAAGACCAGAAACCCCGGTTGCCTTGACTTCCCCGGTCATTATGACCTTGGGATAGATGGCAGGCTGCCCCGTCTCCTCGGAGCGCGTGCCTGGTGAACTTAGTTCGGAGATAGAGGACCCTCCGTTTAGGCTCTACTTATCCCTCACGGGAGCCGTTTTGTTGGATTCGCGCTAACCTATTTTCCAACTACCGTCGAGGAGACCTACGAGACTTTATGGAGGTGCTTGGTGTGCCCCGACTCCTACACAGACATCTCGCACTCTTGGACGAAGGCATCTCTGGATGGAAATCTGCGTTCCGGCTTGCCTTTCCCATTCCTTCGAAGATTCTGGGATTCACTATTCCCAGAGTAGTCGACCACCATTTCCTCCACACCAGTTCAGTTCGGAACCTTGAATGGACGTCCTTTGGAGTCTTTTCTCTACTGCGTCCGAGGATTACACAGTCCATTTGGAATATTGGTATCACTTAGAGTACGGCTGGTTTGGCCACACTCTTGCCTGCATTATGAATTTATCCTCGGATGAGACATCTCACCGGGTAGGACAGGAAGGAACGGAAGATCCTCCTCGGTTTTTCTATTGCGATTTTGGTGGTGGTCTTAGGTGCATTCCTTGAGATTGGAGATCTACCTGCAAGGCCGCATCGCCGAATGGCCCTGGCACGATCGGAGGAGCCGCCTTACGGATCATGAGTTGAGACTTGGTGTCAGTTTTCTTCTCGCGACCCTAAGTCCTAGATCGGATTTCGAAATTATACAACTACAGGAATGTGGCTAATAGGCCAGCTTCCCAGCTCATGGACCGACTTCTAGGAAACAGGTTGCAACACCACGTACAATGGATTTACCGGTGGATGGTGCTTTTTTCCGGATTTGAGATGCTTCGTCGGTTGGCATCTTCTTTGACCCGTCGGCTGTCATTTATCGTATTTGGAATGTCCAATTAGGATTACTCTGATATTTCCTGGAATAGATACCAGCGACACAAACAGCGTTGGATTGGTGAACTGAGCGTTGAAACAGCAAATACGAAGCCTCCTGTCATGTTATAAAATTGTAGATTATGCTAGCTTTAGTGTACCTATAATCTTAATTTTATTAATGACAGGAGGCGAGTATTTCCCACCCATTCTTGTCCCTCCCTTGTTTAAGGTTATAGTTTAGATTATCAGGTACGTATGCAACTCTGTTTGTTGTCTCTGCTACCTGTCGCTTGTTCCTTATGTCTGTGTTTTTTCCATAAGTAGGGTTGGGATATTTACATATTAGGTTAATTTGGTTGCTACATTGGGTACCTACATGTTTATTCAGAGTACATTTCATTGGATAATCAATCTGTTCGATTCTGTTTTTCTCTCGTTTCAGTTTACAGTCCATCTACACTATCTAGTTTGACGGTTACACTTGGATGGTGGACATCGTTATATTCATCGTATCTAGGACTTCGTTTCTTCCCCATGATGTTCTCTGCCTTTTATTCTGTTTTGTCGCAGCTTGAAAGAGGAAATGATGCATGGGGAGGGGAGTTTTATAGTACCTAACTTTTTTCTGATTGGTTGTTTTCTGTGCTGCTGTGGAGTTCTAGTAAAGAGAGACTTAAGCAAATACTCGCCTCCTGTCATTAATAAAATTAAGATTATAGGTACACTAAAGCTAGCATAATCTACAATTACTTTTCCTGAGTTGCACAAATTATTACTACCAAAACTTAATTTTTGTTGCATTTTTGTGTATTTATTTTCTAACAATGGAGAATTTCTATATGTATATGTATCATCAAACTAAAGCAATTTTTGTCTTTAAAAAAATAATATACAATATGTGTTGGTGCAGTAAATGGGAGAAATGGAAATTGCAGTTCAGCATAGAGCAAAAAATGATTTGGTCCTTTAGTGAAAAACAAACTAATTAAGCTTGGTATTTAAGGCTTTAAGTATTTACCTTTTTGATTTCTTAGGGGTACAGATGACTTCTGCAAAGTGAATGTGTAAAAAAAAAACTTTTTGAATGAAAGTTGCAATTGAAAATGGAAATAAAATGCACAATGAAGAAATTACACTGAAGAAATTAAAGGTTATATAAAGTATGTACCAGAGAGGAATACTGTCAAAACATTTACAGTTATAAATATAAATGTTGGAGAAAATGCTGCCTAGAACTTGCATATACATTTTTTTTTTACCGGTTTAGTTTGTTGTGCTTGTTTCCTTTTGACAGAAGGCTGTTTGTTTTTCTCAGTGTTTTTGACGCCGTCAACACTGTCTCTTTTCTCTACCACTCTCTCAGTGGAATCTGTGATAAATTAAAAAAATTAATCTAAATCAGTTAACTTAAAGGAACACTGTAGTGTTAAAAACACTATATAGCCCCCCTGGCATCCCCTCACCCCTCTAAATATAGTAAAATATTACCTTTATTCAAGTCTGCTGATTCTGGCTCTGCCCCCATCTGCGTCCTTGGCTGACATCATCAAAAGTGATGATCTCAGCCAATCACAATGCTTTTCCATAAGAAAACATTGGATTTGCTGAGATTCTCAATCTCAGATGATCTTAGTCAAGGAAGCAGGCTGGGGGGCATAGCTAAACACCGCTCTGGCCAATCAGCATCTGCTCATAGAGATGAATTGAATCAATGCATCTCCATGAGGAAAGTTCAGTGTCAACATATAGAGGGTGGAGACACTGAAGGTCAGTGCTGCACACTGTGGCCAATGGAGGTGTCCCTAGGCTGTAATGTACACACTGCATTTTGTTTGAAACTACAGTGTTTACTACAAAAAGCCTGCAGGGACAGGGTATACTCACCAAAACAACTACATTAAACTGTAGTTGTTCTGGTGACTATAGTATCCATTTAACTTACTCATCCTTACTACAGTAATCCTCCAACCTACATACAAAGATTCTGAAACACTGCTGCTTGTAAAGTAATGTTATTGTATACATATTTATACATATAAATCGGTCTTTATGACAATATATCAAAATGTTTTGAAGCACAGTATGAAAATGGACCAGTGCAATCTCTAGCTGATTTAACAGAAGAGAACTTGTGGCACTTCAAATGGATAGTCCACTATCAAAATAGTCAACTCTTTATTAAATTGCAAGTAGATACTGTAGTTATTCAAGATACCAATGTGAATGATTTAGAATTCATGAGGAGTTATTTATGTTTTGTTTGTTTTCTTTGCAATTAAAACTTTTATTAAAGAAATATCAAACATAAAACAACATGGGCGACCCCAGATCCCACTTAGGGAGAAAACCACACGATTCCCTCTGACTAGAGTTTGGCAGGGACATTAATACATACCGGCGCAAGCAGGGACAGAACCACTACCCCCACCTAATAGACTTCTGATCGGAGATCAAACCTGGTTAAGGACCCCAACCTCCTTCACGTACCCCTCACCCAGTCAGGTACAGACACAGGGGCTCCTCAGGGGAGGACGGAGAGAAGTAACACCCGCCTCAACCCGGATATATCACACACATACTGTGGGATACACAGTCAAATGGGGACAACCAGGCAGCATTAGGCTCTGAAGAAACCACACGAGGTCAGACCAGCTACAGGGTAGACACACACGAAGTATGCTGCAACTCGATATTACCCCATACAGGCATAAATCCCCAGGGCACACCAAGGGGACCCACTGAGTCAGCTGACACATAGATACCCGACGTTGGTCAACCACCACACATATAGATGAAGGGGACCCAGACTAGCACAGATATGCCACATGTAGATGTCCCTACAGCCCAACCTCTGCCTCCCGCAGCTAGCCAGAATATAGCCTATTGCAACATCAGTGGATTCACTAATGCACATATAGATGAAGGGGACCCAGACTAGCACAGATATGCCACATTTAGATGCCCCTACAGCCCAACCTCTGCCTCCCGCAGCTAGCCAGAATATAGCCTATTGCAACATCAGTGGATTCACTAACGTTGAGCTGACAGGCTCACTGCCCTGCTGTACGAAGGTGACCATCAGTGACCTCTCTAGTACAACCAGGGCGCTGAACTCATAGCGGTCACCTATACTGGGAAGGCAGAGCTCAACTGTAGTGCACCACGACAGCTAGCAAAATACACCTATCCCAGAGGGCCACACCCCACACCCCATCACACGGGGCAGGTTAAACCCCCACAGAGAAACCCCACATGACCATATGGCCAGGGTAAATTGCTACAGCTTGTTATGTTGATGTTTGGGTATCCAGGCGGTCTCTCACGCCAATCGATTCAGTTAACCTCTGTAAACTAGACCACTATCTGTATATTGTTACTTCACTGTGAAAATGTGAAGAAACCACCTTTCTTATCCTTCATGTGGTAATTTCCTTTATGTTTGAAAATTCAAAATAAAATAAAATAAAAAGATTGTCAAAAAAGCAAGAAAGGCCAATAATAAGAAGCATGGAGAGGAAAAGCATGGTCACAAAAAAAAAATATCAACCCTAATTTAAAGTGGGGGTATAAGTTAAAAGGAAGAGAACAATATATAAGTAAAAAAAAAAAGTAGTAACAAAGAAAGAGACAAAAATGACGATATACAGTCATGAATACTATGACTTTACATATGAGGACATAAAAACAATAATCTGTTCCTTACCAGGTCTTAAAATTAATAAATACAACCTCAGATGAACAACACATATTACACCATGCCATGATTTATTTAGCAAAAATTAAAGACAAAATAGCGAGGCTATGTGTGGAAAAACTAAGTACACATTTACTGCTTTTATAAGAAGTAGACAGGTGCTGCCAATCAAACACCATTGATTAATTTATAAACAGCAAGTGTTAACACATCAATAAAAGTTTTAGCAGTTTACTGGCCTTGAGCACTCAAGTTGGTGCTAATACAATACCAAGGAGGAAAGACATCAAAAATGATCTTAGATAAGCAAATGTTACTACCTATCAAACTTAGAAGGGTTATAAGGCCATTTCTAAACAATTTAAAGTCTGTCATTCTACAGTGAGGAAGATTATACAAAAGTGGAAAACCTTCAAGACAGTTGCCAATCTTCCCAGGAGTAGACATCCCATTAAATTCATCCCAATTGTGCAATGCTCATAGAAATTGTGAAAAACCCAAGAGTTAGATCTCAAACTCTAATGTTCTCAGTTAGCATGTTAAAGGAACACTATAGTCACCTAAATTACTTTAGCTAAATAAAGCAGTTTTAGTGTATAGATCATTCCCCTGCAAATTCACTGTCATTTAGGAGTTAATTCACTTTGTATCTGTTTATGCAGCACTAGCCACACCTCCTGGCTATGATTGACAGAGCCTGCATGAAAAAAAAACTGGTTTCACTTTCAAACAGATGTAATTTACCTTAAATAATTGTATCTCAATCTCTAAATTGAACTTTAATCACATACAGGAGGCTCTTGCATGGTCTAGCAAGCTATTAACATAGCAGGGGACAAGAAAATCTTAATTAAACAGAACTTGCAATAAAGAAAGCCTAAATAGGGCTCTCTTTACCAGGGCCGGACTGGCCCACCGGGATACCGGGAAAATTCCCGGTGGGCCGCGGCACCTGGGGCCGGTCTGACAGCCCTGATCAGACCTGTCAGTTTCTCAGCACAATTAACCTTAATTTCGGCCGCATGCCCCGCCTCCGCACACAAGCCCCGCCTCCTGAACATAGCTCCGCCTCCCTCGCATAAGATCGCCCCCACACACGTTGCTCGCCTGAAGGAAGAGGCTAAAAAATGGAAACTTCACCTACCAGGTAAGCTTCAGCCATGACAGTGATTGTGTGTGTGTGTGTCTGCGTGTCTGCTAGGGAGTGAGCTTGTCTGTGTGTGTGTGCCTGCTAGTGAGTGAGCTTGTCTGTGTGTGTGTGTGCCTGCTAGTGAGTGAGCTTGTCTGTGTGTGTGTGTGTGCGCGTGCCTGCTAGTGAGTGAGCTTGTCTCTGTGTATGTGTGTGTTCCTGCTTGTGTGTGTGTGTATGCCTGCTATTGAGTGAGCTTGTCTGTGTGCATCACAGAGGGCGCGTGAGGGAGGAGTGAGAGGCTGCAAGAACAGCCTCCCTCGCCGCCTTCTCCTTCCCCCCTCTCCTCTAGTCACCGGGATTTGATGGCAGAGCAGGCACCTGTCATCAAGGTAAGACGGTGCCTGCTCTGCCATACTGTGACAGGGCTCTTCTGGGCGAACGACCTGGTGCTGAGGGCGGGGCGGCTCTAGAGCCGCACGCCCAGCGCTGTGGCCCAAGATGGGGTGAGCCCACCAGGAAATTCCCGGTGGGCGCCCCCAGCAGGCTGGCGCCCTAGGAAACGGTGGCGCCAGCCTTGTCTGTGTGTGTGTGCCGGCTAGTGAGTGAGCTTGTCTGTGTGTGTGTGTCTGCTAGTGAGAGAGCTTGTGTGTGTGTCTGCTAGTGAGAGAGCTTGTGTGTGTGTGTGTGTGTGTGCCTGCTAGTGAGTGAGCTTGTCTGTGTGTATATGTCTGCTAGTGAGAGAGCTTGTTTGTGTGCCTGCTAGTGAGTGATTTTGTGTGTGTGTGCATTCTAGTGAGTGAGCTTGTGTGTGTGTAAGCTTGTCTGTAGTAAGCTTGTGCGTGTCAGAGTTTGTCTGTACTACATTTGTGTGTGTGTATGCCAATAAGCTTGTCTGTGCATGTCAGTGAGATTGTCTGTCAGTGAGCCTATTTGTGTGCATCTGTAAACTTGTGTATTTATGTCAATGAGCTTATATATATCAGTGAGATTGTCTATGATGCTGTGTATCAATGAGCGTATGTCAGTGAGATTGTCTGTGTCTGCATGTGAGTATGCTTACTGTATAATTAAATGTTTGACTCTGAAAGGAATATTTTATATTAGAAAAAACAAATATATATATTGACCAATAATATGTAAGGGGCTATGTCTTGCCACCCCAGATGATTGAGTCATATATAAATACATATATATATACATACAAATATATATACCGTATATACTCGAGTATAAGCCGACCCGAATATAAGCCGAGGCCCCTAATTTTATCCCAAAAAACTGGGAAAACTTATTGACTCGAGTATAAGACTAGGGTGGGAAATGCAGCAGCTACTGGTAAATTTCTAAATAAAATTAGATCCTAAAAAAAATATATTAATTGAATATTTATTTACAGTGTGTGTATAATGAATGCAGTGTGTGCGTATGTGTGTGTGTATGAGTGCAGCGTGTGTGTATGAGTGCAGCGTGTGTGTATGAGTGCAGTGTGTGTATGAGTGCAGTGTGTGTGTGCATGAATGCAGTGTGTGTGTGTGCATGAATGCAGTGTGTGTGTGCATGAATGCAGTGTGTGTGTGTGTATGAATGCAGTGTGTGAATGCAGTGTGTGCAGGGCCGGTGCAAGGATATTTGCCGCCGTAGGCAAAACATTTTTTGCCGCCCCCTCCCCCCCCCATATGTCCTGACTTCCCCTCCTCCTCCCTCAGTGGTCCTTACCTCCCCACCCCCGTGTTCCTTCACCCCCCCCCCCAGTGGTCCTGACTCACCCCTACCCTAGTGGTCCTTACCCTCCCCTCCCCTAGTGGTCCTTACTTCCCCCTCCCCTCCCATAGTGGTCCTTATCCCACCCCCTCCCTCTCATAGTGGTCCTTATCCCCCTTCTCCCTCCCATAGTGTTCCTTATCCCCCCCCCATCCCTCCCATAGTGGTCCATACACCCCCCCCCCTCCCTCCCATAGTGGTCCTTATACCCCCCCTCCCTCCCATAGTGGTCCTTATCCCACCCCCTCCCTCCCATAGTGGTCCTTATCCCACCCCCTCCCTCCCATAGTGGTCCTTATACCCCCTCCCTCCAATAGTGGTCCTTATCCCCCCCCTCCCTCCCATAGTGGTCCTTATCCCCCCCTCCCTCCCATAGTGGTCCTTATACCCCCCTCCCTCCCATAGTGGTCCTTATCCCCCCCCCCCTCCCATAGTGGTCCTTATACCCCCCTCCCTCCCATAGTGGTCCTTAACCCACCCCCACCCTCCCATAGTGGTCCTTATACCCCCCCCCCCTCCCATAGTGGTCCTTATACCCCTTTTTTTTGTTATTATTAATTTTTTTTTTATTCTTATTATTTTTTTATTATTATTTCTTATTTTATTTATATATTTTTTTTTTCGTCCCCCCTCCCTGCTTGATATATGGCAGGGAGGGGGGCTCTCCTTCCCTGGTGGTCCAGTGGCAGTTCAGTGGGGGGGAGAGGGGGGCTGGCAGAGCTGTAACTTACCTGTCCTGCAGCTCCTGTCAGCTCTCTCCTCCTCTGCGCCGTCCGTTCTGCTCTTCTGTCAGCTTACACTGTAAGTCTCGCGAGGTGCTGACCGGACGGCGCAGAGGAGGAGAGAGCTGACAGGAGCTGCAGAACAGGTAAGTTACAGCTCTGCCAGCCCCCCTCTCCCCCCAGTCTGTATTATGGCAATGCAAATTGCCATAATACAGACCTTGACTCGAGTATAAGCCGAGTTGGGGTTTTTCAGCCCAAAAAATGGGCTGAAAAACTCGGCTTATACTCGAGTATATACGGTAATATGTATTTATATATGACTCAATCATCTGGGGTGGCAAGACATAACCCCTTACATATTATTGGTCAATATATATATTTGTTTTTTCTAATATAAAATATTCCTTTCAGAGTCAAACATTTAATTATACAGTAAGCATACTCACATGCAGACACAGACAATCTCACTGACATACGCAAGCTCATATAATATGTATTTATATATGACTCAATCATCTGGGGTGGCAAGACATAGTCGTACGTTTTATATGTGACAATACGTGACGCAATGACTTATGGGGCAGGTATAGACTTTTTTCCAGGGCTGCTTTGTATCCCCAGTCCGGCCCTGCTCTTTACAGGAAGTGTTTATGGAAGGCTGTGCAAGTCACATGCAGGGAGGTGTGACTAGGGTTCATAAACAAAGGGATTTAACTCCTAAATGGCAGAGGATTGAGCAGTGAGGCTGCAGGGGCATGTTCTATACACCAAAACTGCTTCATTAAGCTAAAGTTGTTCAGGTGACTATAGTGTCCCTTTAAATGTTAAAGTTCATGACAGTACAATTAGAAAAAAACTATAAACAAGTAAGGTTTGCTTGAAAGGGTTGCCAGGAGAAAGCCTCTTTTCTCTAAAAAAGAACATGGCAGCACGGTTTAGGTTTGTAAAGTTGCATCTGAACAATCACAAGACTTCAGGAACAATGTCCTTTGGACGATGAGACCAAAATGGAGATGTTTGGCCTTAATGCATAGCGCCACTTTTGGCGAAAACCAAACAAAGCATATCGGCACAAACACCTCATACCAACTGTTAAGCGCTGTGGTGAATGGGTGATGATTTGGACTTGTTTTGCAGTCACATGGCCTGGTAACCTTGCAATCATTGAGTCATTGACTTGGATCATGCAACAGGACAATGACCCTAAGCACGCCAGCAAATCTACAACAGAATGTCTGAAAAAAACCTGAATCAATGTGTTCCAATGGCCCAGTCAAAGTTCAGTCCTCAACCCAATTGAAATGATGTGGCGGGATCTTAAGAGCTATGCAGAAACATATGCTAGCAAATCTTAATGAACTGAATCAACGTTGTGAAGAAGAGTGGGGCAAAATTTCTACACAACTTTGTGAAAGAACGATGAAGACCTACAGAAAATTATTACTAATACGTTTTTGCTGCCAACGGTGGCTTTATTTTTGTTGAATAAATCATGACAATGTAAATGTGTATCTGTGAGTGTCAGTATGCATCTGGGTGTGTCGGTGTGTATCTGTGAGTATGTGTGCATCTGGGTGTGTCAGTGTGTATCTGTGAGTGTCAGTGTGTATCTGTGAGTATGTTTGTGTGTTAGTGTGTATCTGTGTGTACCACTGCACTCAGGTTCCGCTTTTCACTCTGGCCCACAGCCTCAGAGGTGTTCTGCATTAGAAAGACACTGCTAATCCATCCAAAGACACTGCTAATCCATCCAACAATACAAGGTAATAGAATATACAGGCAACACTCCAGGTACTGAAGGTGTATTTATTGAAGGGTAGAACACCACATAAAAGTGCAACTTTTCAGCCCTAGACGGACTTAAACATGATTAAGGGCCTCTAGGGCCGAAACGTTGCACGTTTGCACTTTTAAGGTGTTCTATACTCCAATAAATATATCTTCAGTACCTGGAGTTTTGTCTGTATATTCTATTGCCTTGTATCTGTTTGTGTGCATGTGAAGGTATGTGTGTCATTTTGTGTATATTTAGGGATGTGTGTGTGCATGTGTAGGTATGTGTGTGCATATGTGTGCATATGTGTGTATATTTGTAGGTATTTGTAGGTATGTGTATATGTGTATGTAGGTATCTGTGTGTGAATGTGTAGGTATAGGTTTGTATCTGTGGGTGTACCAGTGTATGTGTGTGAAGGTATATGTTTTTCTCTGTGTGTATGTGCCAGTGTGTTATTGTGTTTTCATATCACTGTGTGTGGCCGCATATGTGTACAGCCTCCTATCCCCTAAACAAGAGTCCCCTATTCCTCCGCTGAAACCCTTTTCACCCCGCTCTAGCCCACCACCAGTGCCCCTCCCGAGATTTGGTTCTGGATCCGCCACTGCTCGGCAGTCTGTGTGTGTGTGTATGGACTCAGCTGTGTGTGTGTATGGACTCAGCAGTGTGTGTGTGTGGACTCAGCAGTGTGTGTGTGTGGACTCAGCAGTGTGTGTGTGTGGACTCAGGAGTGTGTGTGGGTGGACTCAGGAGTGTGTGTGGGTGGACTCAGGAGTGTGTGTGGGTGGACTCAGGAGTGTGTGTGAGTGGACTCAGGAGTGTGTGTGGGTGGACTCAGGAGTGTGTGTGGGTGGACTCAGCAGTCTGTGTGTGTGTGTGTGTGTGTGTGTGTGTGTATGGACTTAGCAGTCTGTGTGTGTGTGTGTGTGTGTGTGTGTGTATGGACTCAGCAGTCTGTGTGTGTGTGTGTATGGACTCAGCAGTGTGTGTGTGTGGACTCAGGAGTGTGTGTGGGTGGACTCAGGAGTGTGTGTGGGTGGACTAAGGAGTGTGTGTGGGTGGACTCAGGAGTGTGTGTGGTTGGACTCAGGAGTGTGTGTGGGTGGACTCAGCAGTCTGTGTGTGTGTGTGTGTGTGTGTATGGACTTAGCAGTCTGTGTGTGTGTGTGTGTGTGTGTATGGACTCAGCAGTCTGTGTGTGTGTGTGTGTGTGTGTGTGTGTATGGACTCAGCAGTGTGTGTGTGTGTATGGACTCAGCAGTGTGTGTGTGTATGGACTCAGCAGTGTGTGTGTGTATGGACTCCGCAGTGTGTGTGTGTGGACTCAGCAGTGTGTGTGTGGACTCAGCAGTCTGTGTGTGTGTGTGGACTCAGCAGTCTGTGTGTGTGTATGGACTCAGCAGTCTGTGTGTGTATGGACTCAGCGGTCTGTGTGTGTATGGACTCAGCAGTCTGTGTGTGTGTGTATGGACTCAGCAGTCTGTGTGTGTGTGTATGGACTCAGCAGTCTGTGTGTGTGTGTATGGACTCAGCAGTCTGTGTGTGTGTGTATGGACTCAGCAGTCTGTGTGTGTGTGTATGGACTCAGCAGTCTGTGTGTGTGTGTATGGACTCAGCAGTCTGTGTGTGTGTGTGTGGACTCAGCAGTCTGTGTGTGTGTGTGGACTCAGCAGTCTGTGTGTGTGTGTGTGTGGACTCAGCAGTCTGTGTGTGTGTGTGGACTCAGCAGTCTGTGTGTGTGTGTGTGTGTATGGACTCAGCAGTCTGTGTGTGTGTATGGACTCAGCAGTCTGTGTGTGTTTGTGTGTGTGTATGGACTCAGCAGTCTGGGTGTGTGTGTGTGTGTGTGTGTGTATGGACTCAGTAGTGTGTGTGTATGTATGGACTCAGCAGTCTGTATGTGTGTGTGGACTCAGCAGTCTGTGTGTGTGTGTGTGTATGGTCTGCAGTCTGTCTCTCTGTGTGTGTAAGGACTCAGCAGTCTGTGTGTGTGTGTGTGTGTGTGTGTATGGACTGTATCAAGGGAAATGTGTTTGTTTTTTAATAATCCTTGGTGGAAAATAATGAATTCTCCACCAGGGATTATAAAAAAAAAAACACATTGGGGCGGGGCTTAACATGCAGCAGGGGCGGGGTCAAACTGCGGTGAGGGCGGGGTTAAATTTGCCCCCCTACTTTTGTCCCTGGCCCACCATGGGTGTAATTATCACTGGGTGTAATTACCCAATTTTAAGACCTGCTAAGATCCATGTGGTGTGCAGGTCGTCATAACCCCTATAACAAGTGGATACCATGCCTGGAGATATTTTAGCCAATCTGACCAGTTATTGGCAAGACACATCACAACCAACCTGGCCCTTCCACCAACTACATCGACTACGGAAAGCATTGCAAAGTGTACTGCCTTTTATTATTTAATCAAATAAGCTTCAAACAGTCCACCATTCACCTTTGATTTATATAAAACAGATTTCCGAAATCTGATCCATTTCCTCATCCGTATACATGTATACATCATACAAGAAGAGTATACATCTTCTTGTAAGAAAGACAAATTAGATCTTTTAAGTGGAAGGGAAAAGGATCTAAAAATGTACAATATTCTGAGCAATAGGGATTACAGCAATGATTCAGCCAAAGATTTTAAGGTGAGACCACAGAGAAAGTGTTCCATAACTGAAATATGATATTGCCATTATTTATTTCATACATACCTGACTAGGATAGAGATGATACAGATAACATTACATAATATGCTTGCTATCTTAATCACTCGATTAGCTGTCAAATGTGAGCATTCTGGAAAGTTACGTCCAGATTTTCACATATGAAATGTTCTACCCTAAATCCTGAGATTTACAATGTACACTAAAGGTTAAGAATTGACATCAAGGAAAGTTGAGTTTATATCTCCCCCACCATCACTCTAATGCAAATAATCCTCACAAAAGGCTCAATTCTAATAGAAAATTACCTAAACAGAGCCCCCCTAATCATATAAAATCTAAACAATGCATCTATAGTGCTTGAATACCCTTCAAGAAGTCTGCCCTAAAACTATGAGCCAGCAACAGACCCCACAAATAGCAAACATTCACCATGCCAAAAGCCTTGTCAGCCTCTAAAGGGAGATGCATTGCAGGAATGCCAGAGGTCCTGACCTTTTGGACAAGGTCCTTCTGATGTTATCTGTAGGTTTCTGATATAAAGCCCCCACCTTTAGGGCCATTTCTTTTGAGTTTTGTCAATTTATATGGGTTAAGCCCCAAAGCAGGAATACCCATTAGTTTTCGTGAGCTAAGTACAGGAATTCAGTGGCTGAGAGAGTCAGTGTAGTGTAGTGGAAGTGAAAAGTTATGTCTGGCTGACCTCTGATAAGAAATCGAATGGTTCTAAAACAAGTAAAATCCATCTGATCCTAGAACCTTAGAATTCTTAAACATTATGAAGGCATTTCCAAGTTCCTCGGCTGTAATTTCTGAATCCAGAGTGCAAGTCAAAGATTACTTACTTGCTTGCTTCCCGTGCTGGCACTCTTCGGCTACAGCAATCTCTCCCATAATAAGCAATGGATTGGAAGTAGGCATATGTAGGCGAATGGCATGCTCTTCCATTCAAATGCTATGTTCACTCGGTTCTGGATGAGGAAGTGCCTCTAGTATGTATCAATAAGACAGCCACTAGAGGGTTATTTAACTCTGCAATGTAAACATTGCAGCTTCAAAACATGACAATATTTGATATTGCCGCGTTAAAATGACAGGATTACTGTACTCAAGTTTATTGAGATGAAATGGCCAGTGTGCCTTTGGTGGTAGAGTTTAAATTAGTCTTACAGATAGATGTATGAGTAAAGATATTTACACAAAATTATTTTTGTCTTACCTTCCCCACTTTGGAGCTCTATATGCAGAGGAGAAGAAGGATGTGTGGATTTAAACAAGTTGCTGTCAGAAAGTGTGTGCCGCAGGTTCACAGAAGATTGTGGGCTAAGGAAAATACTGATAAAGAGAGTGAGAAAGATCACATGAAAAATAGAAGGATCAGTAATAGAGGAGATATATACAGTGTCAAGGACATGCTTCTCTTACGTTTCGGTCTGTGAATTCTCAGATCCACTTCGTTGACGAGTAGTGAATTGGGTAGTCTGAAAGAAAAATGATAAAGCATTAAGTAATAGGCAGGAAGTAAATAAAATTGGAAGATAGCACAAACACATAAGAATGGCTAAACACAAAACAAAAATGAAAAAATCTGCTTTATAGCTTCACAATATGTCCAACTACTTCATCTTTCTGAAGTGGTTATTGAACAAAGATTCTCTCTGTAGCCTTTCTTTTTAAAGTACTGTAGCATCTGGTGACCACACACGAGGCTCCAGCTTCCAGCGGGATATACCTTTAGCGTTCCTCTGAATTTAGACCGTGGAGGGTCAGCTTCAGTGCACGAAGCAGACGATGTCTCCTTTGTAGAAACTGGTAACCCACCTGATTATCTGGCTGGCTCAAGTGCTTACTATGCTGTTTGAATTGTCCTTAGAGATAAGTACCACGTTTTTATCTTGTAAGAGTTTTTGATTGTTTTTTTTTTTTTTGTTTTTTTTATAAGGGTATGAAACATACAGTGTTACACTATTTTCCTTCATTTTTAAGGTATAGTCAGTGTACTACATGGTTCACCACAGAAGTGGACACAGAAATTGGCTTTACCCTTTTTATTATCATTTCTATTATTGGAATTCATAAGAACTTATTGATACCCAATCTGGATCTCAGATTATACAAGTTGTTTTTTTTTTTTTTTATCCCGGAGAATATCTCACAGGGAGATATCTACTAAGCACTGACTCTGTGGATTGCATTTCTTTTTAAAGTATTTGATAGAGACAAAAAATACACCCCCCCCACCCTCCCCACACACACACACACACAAAAAAAAAAAAAACAACGTATGTGTGCGTTAAGGGCTTAAATGTCTTTCTCACTAGCAATATCAGTTTTGTGCAACTTTTGGCATAAGCACACACCACATTAACCCCAGATACAGTAGACAACAGTTGCTCACTGCTACCTGGGGTAACATTGATAAATATATGCAAGAGGTTGCCTGCCCCTGCTGGTCATTAATTCCAGTCATTTTCAGGGAGATTCTGGCAAAGATTAGCAGGAGTTATAATATACATCTGATGTAATAGCATGGCAAATCAACCACTTATACTAAACAGCTTATATATAATATAACTCCAATCAACCTTATCAAGAACCTGATTAGAATTTTTTTTACACAATAGCGTTTTATACTAAGCCATCATTTTTTACAAACTGCTTTTGAACTAATACAACCCTATAGCAAAATTCTTTTTAGCAATTCCTAAATCCCAATAATGCAGCCCATCTTTATGAGAAAGTTTAGAATGGAAATGTGTCCTCTATGCATCTGTATGAGAATCAGTTGAATCACATTATTTCTATGCAACAAAATTGTGCACAAATTATATATATAGTAAGAAGAAACAGACATCAAACATAATTATACTTTATTCTTTATTTAGAGTTGCTTATTTTTTATATCTTTATTAGGGGGAATGGGGAAAGGTTGGAATGCAATCTACAGTCTAACAACAAAATAATAGAGACATAATTTGATAGGACTGCATACACTATAGTTAATAAGGAAATGCTATGTATTGATGAAAATATGTAAAATAGAGGGTCCTCTATTTAATGTCAAATAGAAGGCACCAAATAAAGGTGACATAAGTGTTGTTGCTCACTGAAGAGAAAACCAATATGGTCTCACACAACATCAGCTCAATGAACTCAAATATGAGGTTACAAATATTCAGCGGTACAATATGAAAATCAAGCTAGAGGTTAAGCGACAATGTTGTGTACAGAGATAGGCTGATACTTTAGTACAGAAGGCAAATTGAGCCCTAATGGCATATTTTCACACAAGCTTTCAATAATGAACTTATTTTAAAACAGATAAGCCTCAGATGAAAATGCTTTCTTGGTCCTATCTGCTCGCTACTGAGTTAGTAAACTGATATATAAAAGCAACTGTACTGCATAAAGTAAAAGGACTGCTCCGGGCACCATAACCCCTTCATCACAATTTTACCTTAAGGGGTTAACCCAATTGAGGGGAAACGGTATCTCATACTGAGCCAGTTGGTCTAAAATATGACTAGTAGATTTCCCCCAGTGCACTTGTGAGTTTTTTCAATGCATTTTAATATTCAATTGAAAAACTAATGTGGATGGATTGCACAATATGATTTATACCATTCTCTCTTGGATTAAAAATAAATAAGCTATATCCTGTTAAAAGGTGCACAAAAGATACAAATAATATGATTGGGAGAGTTGTATTAATTTTTTTTTTTTTTTTTTTTTAAAAAGCATTAAATGTATACCTACCCCAAAGTTTACTTCTTCCACACTGGAGAGAGACTCTACCGGCAGGTTTTGGGAAGTTGACTGATCAGGAGGGTATGCAATGATGGGTTGAGCATGGTTGATGGATTTGATTTGGGAGTGAGATATAAGATTTGTTCCAGAGGTGTGTGGTGTCACTTGTGAAGAACCAAGCAGTATCTCATTAGTTAGACAAATGTTCTTTGTAGGGGTAGCTGGGGCACTGCAAGTTACTAATAAGTTGGTGACTGCACAATCTGTTGGTGTGCTGGGTTCACTTTTAACTCTTGGTGAGGAAGATCCTATGCGTTTTATTTGGAGGCTTAGGGTTCTCTGCTTTGTAGGTAAAGATGCTGCTCCACTGATATTTAGCAAAGTGTGACCAGTATGATCTTGCAGTGGTGATGAGGTAACCTGACGTTTCGGTAACGTTGGGTCAGTAGGCGTTTGTGGTGCAGATGCTACAGAGACTTTCTTTAGAACAAGAGACACACAATCTGTTTTTTCTAGTAGTTTCCACACTAGGTTCTGCCGTGTCCAACCAACCTGCAAATCAATTAAACGTCAACCAAGCTTCTCTTACAAGATTATGAGTACATCCACTTAACATAAAATTGTGTTGACTAGGTTAAATTATATTAACTAATATTTTCTTCTGTATTCTTGTAAAATAATATTTAAAAAAATTCACATCACTTTAACTCAATCAACATTTATGTTCCTTCTCCTATTCTTAGTCCCAGAAATTCCTTTAATATTACTTACCACTGTTTGCTCATTAACTTTAATTATCTCATCTCCTGGGAGGATTCTGTCACAGCGTCCAGCAGGAGACTAGCAGTGAGGGAGACAGCACATAAAATCTTATCAATATGTAAACAAAAGGAAGATGGGAGAATGATATATAAGTTCAGTAGGGCTGAAAGAGCAGGGAATGAACCCGGATAATGAAGTAGTTAAAAGAGGAGGACTAGCTCTTGACCCAGAAGTATGGTTAGAGAATAATTTAACACGTAACTTTTAATATAGTATTTAGACAAAAAGAGTATAAGTGGATACAATCTATGGTATTGCCACTAGACGGAGACAAAACTTAAAGAAAAAGATACTTAGTGATCTATTCACAATATATACAGTGTTGTAAAAAGGGGAAAGAACAAAAAATAATATATATATATACATATACATATATGAGTTTACTATGGGATGTGTATAGAATTAAATAGATAGTAGCAAGCTGTATTCAATGAATATGCAGTGTTCTGTAGGAAATCAAATAAGCAATATGTAACAGTTTGTCACTAAAATGCAACATAGTATGATAACATTATGTTTGCTATGTGATGTCAGGGGGGACCCTCGGCAATATGGGAATGCAAGCAGAGTACAGCGGCTACTGAAACAGTGAGGGATGAAGTCCTAGAAACAACTGTTGGTGTAGAGTAAACCATGTTGATAATGGAGATGGTGAAAATATCGGTATGCTGGTATATATAAATGCTAAATCTGGGCCTTCAAGGGCACCTATGCTGGATTGTCAGAACTAGATCTAACTGGCACTGGATGGCACTGCCGCTAATTATCACCATTATAGTATACAGTATCACGTAAAAAACGTCGGGAAAATAATTCTGCTTCAAATATATTGACATAGTCTGTGGCTTTGTAGGCACCTGTAAAGAAAGAAAATTAAAAAACCTATCCCTGAAATAATAATACTGCAAGGATTTGATAGTCTGTGCCTTCCAGGGCACCTGAGAAAGAAAGTAACTATCTCTATCTGTAAATAAGAAAATGTATTTGCTATCACTGAAATAATAATACTGCAAGGATTTGCTAGTCTGTGCCTTTAAGGGCACCTATGAGAAAGACAGTCTATCTCTATGGAGCAGAACAAAAGAAAGTCTATTCACCCTGGTCAGACCGCTGCTGAAGAATTCAATGCAGGAAGGTCTGTGAGGATACACGTACTGCTTTTACACCAGTGATCATGGTCGGTCAGTAAATGATCTGCAGTCTAATCTGTGTGAATGATGGAGCCCAACGAGCGTTTCGCCATGTTTCGTTTCGCCATAAATGTATGTGTGAATTTTATACATAACATGTTACAATATATACACAAAAATTATATAATACATATATTCTTTATTATATATATATATATATATATACACACACACACACACACACACACATACATAATATACATAAAAGAACAGAAACATACTATTTCTCTCAATGGATGGCCAGTAATAGTCTGAGAGCATCAGATTTCACTCTCAATCTACCACTGGCTGCCAGGGGCATCGCTGGGAGGGGCATACAGGGGGCCATGGCATCCCTGTGCACCCCTACATCATGCAATGCCCCCCCCCCCCTTGTGTCCCCCATTTGAAATTGATGCTGGGGGCACTGAGTCTCCCTTCAAAAGCTGCAGAAGCTTGCCTGATGGGTCCTCCAAACCGGTGGCAGCCCCTACCTCCATCTGTCTTTGAAGAATGTAATCATAGCTGGAAGTTCCCACGTGCAGCCAGAGGGGGCACTCAGCTGGGAGGACTTCCTCCTGGGTCCCAGAGAGCAGCGCAGGGGAGAGACAGGGAGAGGAAGCTCAGCTCTGCACAGAGGCATCCAGGCAGCTGCTGGTAAGTGTGAGTCAGTGTGTGTGTGGTGTCAGACTGTGTGTGTATGGGTCACTCTGTGTAGGGGAGGCAGTCTGTGTGTGTATGGGTCAGTCTGTGTGTGTGTGTGGGTCAGTCTGTGTGTGCATTGGGGGGGATCAGTCTGTGTTTGCATGTGTGGGGAGGCAGTCTGTGTGTATGTGTTGGGGGGTCAGTCTGTGTGTGTATTGGTAAACCTGTGTGTGTGTGTGTGTGTGTGTATGGGTCAGTCTGTGCAACCCCAATATACATACACTCACACTGCATCCCCTAAATGCACACACACACACTTTACAGGCCCACACGCAATCTCAAAAGCTCCTATACATGCGGTTACATTAAAGCCCATCAAGTGGCCTGTGCACTTAGGGCCACCTGATGAGCATGTGTCTTCAGGGGCCCAAATAATTTTGCATTAGGGCCCTCTCTACATTAGTTCCGCTACTGTGCAGCAACTTCCCCCTCACACAAGCTACACCCAGCCTCCCTACCTTTGGTAGAGCTGAATTAATCTTTCCCAGGCGTCCAGTGTGTCTCCTCTCTAATATTTCTGCAGTTTCTCTCTGCTCGCCTCACTGTAGTGATGCCGGGGCCGGAGTGACATCATGTAACTAAACAGCATACGAAGGAGCAGAGAGAAACTGCAGGAAGGTTACTGCTCCCTAGCTCGCTGCCTCCATGCTCCCCGCGGCAGCAGGCTTCAATGTTTTCTGCACGGCTTAGCAAAGGGCTGACAAATCCTAGGTGCCAGGGCAACATTTCTAGCTGCCATGGTGACCTGGCGCCTGTGATTTGTTAAGCCCTGTGTATGTATGTGTGTATACATATATAAAGTTGCAAGAATGATATGGATTTCTGCACAAATTGGTCATAAAATGTGATCTGATCATCATCTAAGTCACAACAATAGACAATCACCGTCTGCTTAAACTAATAACACACAAAGAATGAAATGTTGCCATGTTTTTATTGAACACACCATGTAAACATTCACAGTGCAGGTGGAAAAAGTATGTGAACCCTTGGATTTAATAACTGGTTGAACCTCCTTTGGCAGCAATAACTTCAACCAAACGTTTCCTGTAGTTGCAGATCAGACGTGCCCAACGGTCAGGAGTAATTCTTGACCATTCCTCTTTACAGAACTGTTTCAGTTCAGCAATATTCTTGGGATGTCTGGTGTGAATCGCTTTCTTGAGGTCATGCCACAGCATGTCAATCGGGTTGAGGTCAGGACTCTGACTGGGCCACTTCAGAAGGCGTATTTTCTTCTGTTTAAGCCATTCTGTTGTTGATTTACTTCTATGCTTTGGGTCATTGTCCCGTTGCAACACCCATCTTCTGTTGAGCTTCAGCTGGTAGACAGATGGCTTTATGTTCTCCTGCAAAATGTCTTGATAAACTTGGGAATTCATTTTTCCTTTGATGATAGCAATCCGTCCAGGCCCTGATGCAGCAAAGCACCCCCAAACCATGATGCCCCCACCACCATACTTTACAGTTGGGGTGAGGTTTTGATGTTGGTGTGATGTGCCTCTTTTTCGCCACACATAGTGTTATGTGTTTCTTCCAAACAACTCAACTTTGGTTTCATCTGTCCACAGAATATTTTGCCAGTACTGCTGTGGAACATCCAGGTGCTCTTGTGCAAAGTTTTATTTGGACAGCAGTGGCTTCCTCTGTGGTATCTTTCCATGAAATCCATTCTTGTTTAGTGTTTTACGTATTGTAGATTCGCTAACAGGGATGTTAGCATTTGCCGGTGACTTTTGTAAGTCTTTAGCTGACACTCTAGGATTCTTCTTCACCTCATTGAGCAGTCTTCGCTGTGCTCTTGAAGTCATCTTTACAGGACAGCCACTCCTAGGGAGAGTAGCAGCAGTGCTCAACTTTCTACATTTATAGACAATGTGTCTTACTGTGGACTGATGAACAGCAAGGCTTTTGGAGATACTTTTATAACCCTTTCCAGCTTTATGCAAGTCAACAATTCTTAATCGTAGGTTGTAGCGGAGAGGTAGTATAATCCACAGTATCTCCACTGGGTAACAGGAACAGCATAAAATAATCCAGGCAAAATAAGTACAGCATGCAGTAATCGTTGTATAAATCCTTCCTTCCCAAGAACTAGACGACACATAGGCTGGGAGTCAACTGAGGTTTTAATCACAGGTCACAGTATTTATGTGGTTCCCCATGCAAGGGGTTTCCATACTGACATTACAGGGGTTGTACAGTAGGGGACTACATGGGGAACTTAACAACCAAGACCTTTCTCCCATCATGCACTGCTGTACGAGAGGGATACTCCCACTAGAATATCCAGTTAAGTGGATTATCCCTCCGTGCAGCAGAACTGATATTTCACATAAAAATATATAACTTTTACACAGTTCATGCTATATTACCGAATGACTGTTCGGTAGATAGCTGGGGTCTGAGTGCACACTTCGTGAAAGTACCGCTCAGATCCCAGCACATTTAGCCGAACGCCGCACAAATTACCATCCAATATACACTTTGCATCAAATACACGAATACATCCGTGGGGTTAACATACCGAAAGCACGGTGCTCCCGAACAGCCTGGAATTCCAGCGGTATTCGTGCCGTTGAGTACCTGATTTTAGTTCCAGGCACACAACGACAAAATACCGCTGGGCTAACAAAGGATCCAAGATGGCCGACCACCGCATGGCCGGTAGCCGAACGGCAGCCACCCTGAATCTAATATAACTACCGAAAGATACAATGTTGCAAAGTTTAATGGGAGCCACACGACCTCCTGTGTGTGGTCTCCCATTCAGTAGTTTGTTTATTTCACGAACAGTGTTGAAATTCACCGTTCGTGAAACTACTGTATGAATGCTGGTGGCTTTCATGCCGCCAGCATACGAATGCTCTTGTTCGCATAAAATCAAAAATAGGTATACGCTTGGTTCTAACATTCTTAAAGCTACAGCAAGCAATACATTAATACAACTACAGTCTTAAGTGGCTAGTTTTGCCACATGGGTCTTCTGAGAGCTCTTTTGTGCGAGGCATCATTCACATCAGGCAATGCTTCTTGTGAAAAGCAAACCCAAAACTGGTGTGTGTTTTTTATAGGGCAGGGCAGATGTAACATGCGGCAGCCAGCTTCAATGTTTCCTGCGCGGCTTAGCAAAGGGCTGGTATACACACACATTTATACACATTTTATAACTGCCACTCTACTTTTGTCACTGGCCCCTCATGTGAAAGAAAAAGGTTGCATTCCAGGGTGGTTTGTCATGCATGCGCAAAGCAGTCGTTCGTGCATCATGACATATGGTGTTACGTCCGGCATGTTTCTTGCATGCGCGGTCACCTGATTAGATGCGAATTCCGGTGGATTTAAAAAGAAGAAGACCGGGAAAGAAGATAGAAGCTCCTGAGGAAGTCGGATGATCGACGAAACAAGTTGAGCCCTGTTGTGAAGACCCCTAAGAATTGGTATAAGCAGTCTTTGAACTTATCTGGAAGATATGTGCACTTTATTATTCTGCACTTTATTCCATGCTGTGAATATGGTCGGTGTGCTGTGTGGGGATAGTTGATGTCAGTGACTTTTCACATAGTCACTTTAAGCTCCTTTTCCAGCCTTACTTATTAAATGTGTGCAGTTTATATTCTTGCACTTTATTCTAAGCTGTGAATTTTGTACTTTATGTTGTGAAGGGATAGTTGGTATCAGTGGCTTTTTAAAGTCACCTTTAGCACCTTATACTTCCCTTTACTTAAACAGCATTTTCCTGCACTTTCAGATTTGCACTTTATATTGTGATATATAAGCTGCTAGCCAGAAGGGTTCATAGCCTATAGCCCAGGCTTTCTAATATTGATTGCCTTATTGCAGTTGTGTGTCAATATCCATCCATATATTTTTAACTATCTCAATAAATTGTACATTGTTTTACTAACTTTTTTTGCTCTTTTGTCTTTCCGTTTCCTCTCTACTCTGAGACAAAGCTGCTAAATATGAATCCTGGAGATGCCACTGCTGGTTGCCTGATTAATCCTTCCTTATACTACAGATGTAAAGAGGAAGTAAACCAAGGGACACCAATGTCATGGCTAGAACCCCAACTTCAGGGTTAAATTATCACAAAATGGTTTAACCCCTGAAGTTAAAAGATTCCTACCCCCATAACAATACCTTCAAACAGGCTAACGTTGTGATAGAGGTGAGAGTGTTTCATTCAGAATAAACAAATTAACTTATTTAAGAAGAAAAGAAACACCATGTAGTCAACGTTTGAGTCCCATAACCAGTTTTGTCATGACAGATAAAATGAATGAAGCCGATACATTTGCTCTGTTACATCTGTATAAAACAATGCAGTTATTTTTGTTTATTTTAAAGTCTTGTGAGTGTACATGTATATCTGCTTACTATATTGGTGCAATGCATGAAATGTTTTCCAGGGCTGTTTTTTTTCTAATCAATCCAGCCCTGAATAAAAGACCACTAAATGCATCCAGAAAACCTAATCTCAGTGAAATGGTTTGGGCGCAGTGGTTCTACAGTTTTAATCCTACCAAGGTTAAACACAAGTATAATGGCTGTCAGGAAGAGGGGATTCCCTTTGTACTGCTGCCACGAGACTCCCTTTGTACTTCTGCCACACTCACAACCAATTGCATTTAATGCTTTCCTATGTGCTGCATTTGGTCACATGACCATGTTTCACCTGGTTGATGTAGATGGGCTTTCTCCTGCAGCTAGTGGGGGTCCTCTAACTCTAGAAATAGGGAATATAGGTTTACAACGCTAGGGTTTCTTTAAGGGCATGCAGAAAGAGAAAGATAAATCAGTTACTGACGTAGATGTCCAAATATAACTTGCTGTGGATAACCTACGAAGTATGCTATTGGCAGAGCAAGCCTTATGACTGTAGAAGTGTAAATTTAGATATGAAAAAAAGCCAGCTAGCAGAAAACACTGGAGAACCTCTTCCGGCAACAACCAATGAATGTTGATGTTTCACCTGTAATGAATGCAAGCACTATCAGTACAACAAGCATCTTGTAGATTTTGTAGGGGACATGTGTATGAAACAAAATCTGTGGCAGTAGGAAAAAAACAAGTAAGACTAATTTATCGTTTAAGCAAAAGAGGAAAGCTGTAAAAAGCATCAAACTTACAGGATTCATCAATAAGAAAAAAATTTAATAAATGAATAGGAGGTTTAAATTGCCAGGTATCTGCAAACTTAAAGAGGAGATTAAGATACTAAAGAGTTTATAAAACCAAAATGTACTTGTAAAACCCAGTAAAAATGTCATCAGTAATACAGCAGTGTATTGATTTTTTTAAATCAACAAACCCCACCATAACATATATGTAAAGTGCCCAGTGAGCACAAGTCATTACTCATGGCAAGAATATTGTGAATGTGATGTATGTACTGGATACACGCAATGCTTACCCAGTAGAGGTACTGATTTATGAAGTGAACGGTGTCTGGGAAGTAATGGTTTAAATCCTATTGGTATCAAGAAAATACCCTGGTATGGTACAGCAATTAAGGCATGTTTTCCTGTTTGTAAACCAAATAGTGTAGAGGAATGTACAACCGGTCTATGATCTCTGATTCTGAGATCCATTGATAATTTATTACTGAGACCTTTATTACTGAGACCTCGCATAAACTGCCGGAGAGAGCTGAGATACATCACAACATTTTTAATGTATATTATAATTTCAATGAGGGGTCTCCAAAGTGATTTTAGATGTTGAAATGAACCTTTCCTAAGACAGAACACACTATTGCATTGTTTTCAGATGTTAGTTTTTGGGGGGGTCACTATGTATGAAATATAAATCATGTTTGGGCTTAGCAAATGACCTGTGTAATGTATTTAGAAAGCCAAATTTAAATTGTCGTGGATTTTAATTTTTCTTACCAAAAGCTGTAGTACTTTGCTAGTACAATGAGCATTACAGTTTTCTGTAAATGTTTCTCTTTTTCTTTGTATCTGTTTTGTGTTTGTATGTAAATTTGTTTGTAAAATATTTGGGTTTTTTTTGCACTATTTGTGTTCATAATAAATGTTTATTTATTAAGTAATGCCACTTGTCTGGTATATGAATCATGTTACTGTACAGATTCATATTATAATACCATTGTTTCATAGATATTTTTGCTAAAATGTGTTTTGTGGGTTTTTAATCTAATTTGGTTGGAGCAACTAATGGTAGACATCCCATTCATAAAATGTCTTCATAGTGGAAGTTTTTATACTATAACAGAGGTGGATGGTGGGTTTTTTATGATTGTTCTGAATCTAGTGCAGACAAGTAGTGATTTTTTACCCTTTTGCCCACTGAAAGCATTTATGCCAGCCTCGGAGTGGTGGTGTTTGTGACAAAGGGTCACAGAAATAATTTAATATAATTAAATTATAATTCCACTGTCATTTTATATATGGAAAACACTATGGGCCCTCTCTTGTGATTTTATTTTCATAAGACCGGCACTGCAAGCATCATTAGAGGAATATCCTACACGTGGGGAGTTAAAATACCACTGTATGCTGCTTTACTCAGAGCTGGTCATAGCTCTTTAAATTGTAAGTTGGCACTCTTAGGACCTCAGTGTTGTCTGTTGTTGCAGTATTACCAAAGTTATTGCACCATTGGGTTTTTCCATCTTTTATATATTTTATATGCTGACGTCTGTCTGGGATGGTGTAAAGAATATTGTGAAGACACCTCCAATTGTCCAGCAATATCCTACATGTGGGGAGTACTAAATACCACTGTATGCTGTTTTACCTAGAGCTGGGCTTAGCTCTTTAAATTGTAAGTTGGCACTTCTCCACGTCTGTGTTGTTCGTGATCCTTTCCGCATTACGGTTTTGCACTATTGGTCTCCCCTCTCTGCTTTTGTATTCCATATTCGACTACTGAGATCCCAAAAAAAGAACCTAAGAACACTCACTCAAGGTCCACATTGTACCTAAGACTTTTTCATCTCCCTTTATTTTATCTAGCGCACCCTGTATTTGTTGTCTTTTGTTCTCTCCATTCTTTGAAGGGTTTGAGGGTTACCCTTCCTTTCAGGTGTGCAGCTCTATCCCCCCTTGTGATCAGTACTGTAGCGCTGTTCCCCTCCCTTTCTATTTACTACATAATGTTGCTGAACCTAGACCTGACCAACTGCAGCAATCCCAGATCATAGCACTGCCACCACAGGCTTGTACAGTAGGCACTAGGCATGATGGGTGCATCACTTCATCTGCCTCTCTTCTTACCCTGATGCTCCCATCATTCTGGAACAGGGTAAATCTGGTCTTGTCAGACCAAATTACCTTCTTCCATTACTCCAGAGTCCAATCCTTATGCTCCATAGCAAATTGAAGCCTTTTTTTCTGATTAGCCTCACTGATTAGTAGTTTTCTTAAGGCTACACAGCTGTTCAGTCCCAATTCCTTGAGTTCCCTTCACATTGTGCATGTGGAAATGCTATTACTTTCACTAGTAAACATAGCCCTGTAGTTTTTCTACGTTGTGATTTCACCAAACGTTTAAGTGATCATCAATCAGGATTTTTTTTTCCTGACCACATTTCTTCCTCGAGGCGATGATTCCCCACTATCTTTCCAGGTTTTAATAAAGCATTGGACAGATCTTAACCCAATTTTAGTAGTTTCTGCAATCTCCTTAGATGTTTTCTCTGCTTGATGCATGCCAATGATTTGACCCTTCTCAAACAGACTAACATCTTTTCCACAACCACGAAATGTGTCTTTCGACATGGTTGTTTAAGAAATGAGAAGCTTCTCATTGCATCAGTTGGGGTTAAATAACTTGTTGCCAGCTGAAAGATAATTGCCCATGCAGTAACTATCCAATAGGAGGCTCCTACCTTGGTGGCGACTTTAATTTTGGCCATGCAGTGTGTATATCAAAAACTTAAAAAAATTACAAAATGTAAACAAATATTTTTCATAATATTAAATAATTGAAAAAATGTATCCAAAAATCTTAAATCATTTGGAAGGCTTATCCAAAAGTATTGAATTGAAGCCTTAGTATGTAAAGTCCAGTTTAGTCTAAAATATTAAGTTTTTTAAGAAAATGCTTACAATTTACCTCTAATTCTGTCCCACAGACAAAATGCAATCCAGAAGATGTGGATTTAATGTTAATTCCCTGTAAAGAAAAAAAGCACATTTGCAATGTGTAGTGTGTAAGGACCTTGCTCTTAGTGCAATATAAATCAGTATTGATAAATAAATAACATTACAGCAACCATGCAGTTCATCTTTGATCTGGCAATGTTTCAACATAACCATAAATACTTGAGATGAATTAAAGGTCATAAAAGTGCATTTGTTTGGTAAATTCATCAATTATTTTTTCTAGATTTTTCTATATTTTAATATCTATTGATCCACACTGTCATACTCATGACGCATAACATAATAATGTTGTCCTACTCCCCTAGATACTCAGTTATTTTTGCTTTTCATACACTCATATGGCTATTTTTGAGTTACTCACAAATGATAAATCGGAAAACAATTCATGTACTCAATCATTACCATGCATACCTACTCTGTGTCACTTCTTGGAAAGGTCTCACCCTGTCCATCTAGAGTTTCATCTAAACTCCTTCCTCATGCATCACTCACTCATATTTAGCATTGCAGTTTCACCTGCCCAGCCACCATTTATATCTCCCACCTTGTGTAACAGGGATATCTTACCAATTTGGAATCAGGTTGTTCAGGGCTTATATGTACAAGTTCAAGTGTTGCTGTCTGATTCAAGAGAATAGTGGGGCTACAGTTTAGAATGCTCTTGCAAATCCCACAAATACTTTGGCACTGCAAATATAGAAAAATGCTGTGATACCATAAATCAAAATATTATACCAACACATTATCGGCCATTACATTACAATTCCCTAAAAAGCTCGATTGCAGAATATCAAAACATTACATTTTAGAAAGCACATTAAAATGTATGTTAGCAAAAAAAAAAAAACAAGAAGCAGTAGCAATCATACTTAAAAGAGATCACATTGGATGCATGTGTACAACAAAGTTTAAAAAAAACTGTTTAAATGTATGCATACATCAAAGAGTTTGTCATAAGTTTTGAAAGCTGTAATGCATGTTTAGGAACTCACAATTGTTAAAATCTTATTCTCGATCTCCGTGTCAGACCAATCCTGAAAGAAAATGATGCAAGATGAGGCAGATAGATAGTGTGGGGTTAGGAAATCAATTAGCTATTTTAGTCTTGGTGTAGAGACTAGGTGCTCGTCCGGTTCTGTGCTGGTTTATCTTTATATTCCTATATGCAGAACTAGGCTTCCAAAATCTTTTTTCAGTATTGTTGAGGAACATCCACTAGGGACTCAATGTATGAAACAGTCTGACACATTAAGACTAACACTCCAAGAGCATTAACAGATGGCACACTTTCATACTACTGTTCTTGCTAGCGTACCTCATGCCAGTTTTAAATCTGTTTCCTTCCCATTTTTACTGATTAGAAAATAAGGAACATCTTACTTAGATGTTGGAACATGGTGTCCTGTATTCCCAGAAAGTTTCCTCTGTCTGCACTTACTAAGCTTGTTTTGCAGATTAAGTTTTGTGCAACATGATCCCAAGTTATAAAAATAAATTGCTCTCTCAAAACACACTCCTGTGTAGTTGCTTTAGTTTTAAACTACAAAATGGGGTCTAACCAAATGTTAATTACACATAAATAATGTTGTCAACACATTATTTATGTAATGATAGACTCAGTTTAAATAATACTCAGTACTCCTGTCTACTGCAACTTTCAATACAATGCAGAGGTAGACAAGCATGAGGTTATAATCCCTATGTTCCAGTAATTCTAGACTCTAGATCTGTAAGGTCATGGAACCTCTAAGTCTCTTTCTTTGTCTTTGAACACATAAGTGTGACGAGACCAATCTCGCCACATTGCATTGGATAAGCCTATTTGCCAGCTCCTTCCGCATGACTATGACCCTGGGAGATTGGGCCCTTTAAAAACAGTATTCAGCCATACCAGAGTGTATGTCACTACTTCTGGCCCTTTAAATACTGTGGGGAAGGATTGGTACTTTTTATATGGCGCTTCGGATGCAGCCGAAGTGGCCTCCATTCGACAAAGGAACACGTGGCGGCGGCCATTTTAATTTCGTCGAACACGGTCAGCGGTGTATGCTAAGAAATTCATGGAACTAAAATCGGCTACGCAAATACATGAACACCGCTGACCCTTACCATCTCCTCCACTTCGACGCTTCGGTTAAAGTCGAAGTGCGTTCGACAATTCGAACACCATGTTACACTGTGCTATTTGCACGAATGGGGCCCGTTCGTGAATTCGAAGGGGACTTAGTCGTTTTTCTGCATGAAATAAACCGACCGCACAGCCCAAATCTATGGAACTGTTTTGGGCAGGAAAATGTGCTTGCGGTCGGTCATAAAGGACCGTCTATCTTTTTTTTTAATATATATTTTTGTTGTGCAGGTAGTTACAACAGTGCCTGTCTTGCCACAACAGTATTTGCAAACTCAATCAGCATTGTTAAATAGAGATTGTGACATGTTTTGCTTGCACAGTTTTTGGTAATTAATGTGGGAGTGTGTGAGGTTTTGCATGCTGTATATAGATTAGTTTGTGTAAGGTAAAGCTATATAAACGTTAAGAACAAGCTATTCTGGGTGTCAACATAATCAGTAAGATTGGTCTTAAAGCCGAAGTTAGAGTGGGATATTATCCTTGCCATCTACAGTGTGGGTGAGCATGTGTAAGTCATAATATACTTAAGATTAACAGTGTCCACTTTAGGGTTGTCAGAGTCCATGCTGCCAGTAAGTTTCAGTAGATGGGCTGGTGGGTTCGTGGTTTGCCGGCCTCAGCCAATACCTCGTGCATACCATAGTGGGGGGTCGGGTTCCAGGTCGGCTTTGACAGTGCCCCTCTCCGATGTGCAGGAGTGTGTGTTGCGTTGATGGTGGTGCAGACGATGTTTGCAGTGTGACATTACCCCGTCCCTTCGGCTCAGGGCTGTAAAGTCAGCTAGCGCCCTCTGTCCGTGGATCCTCCTCTGTTGTGAGGCTGGATCGCGGGTCCCCGGGGTTTCCGGCTTGCGGTCTTCCCTGCGGGTGGTCGGACTGCAGGTGGTCGGACTGCGGGAGCCCAACTGGAGATTTCTCCAGTTGGGCACCCGGCCCAGAAGAGGGACAGGTGTCCGCTGATACTCTGCAGGTAGGGTCTTGGGAGGGGTGGGCAGGGGTCCACGCTTAGCAATGCGGTCCCAGAAGGCTTTGCAGATAGTGTCAAACCGGGCCTCAAAGGCCTCCCTCCAGCTCCCATCTGTCTCTGATGGGTCGTGCTGAGGTTGCACTGTGGCGGCCATCTTGAGGGTGTCGCGTGGCTCACAAAGATTTCCCGGTTTGGCCTCTTGGTTCTGGCTTTGTGGTGTTTGTTCCAGCAAACACCGGGACCGGGATATCCCCCACCGGTCCAAAGGGGGAGGGGGGGTAGGAGGTGTCTGTGAGCCTGTTCTCTAGCGAGGAGAGCGCCCGCCTCTCCCCGCTTCGATCCCTGGTAGGCCTCAGCAGGTTTTTAGGGTTCCCGGCTAGTGTCAGGCATGCTTCGGGTGTCAAAGGGTTCCCCCGGGTATCCCCTCCTCGCTTATTATCCTCCAGAAAGTGGACGTGTCTGATTTCTGGGGGTTTTCCCCCCAAAATAGCAGTTTTGGTCAGGAGCTTGGGTTCTGCACGTCTGCTAAGCCTGGAAGCTAGGCTCCGCCCCCCGTCTATCTTTTTATCCACTGGAGGGATTTGTGTGATTTTTGATTATGTATATATTCAAATGTATATATTATGTATATATCTAAATATGTCATTTTTATGGAGATTGGATGTATGGTTTTAAAGTTACAGTGTATGTGTAAAAACAGTATTTTTACTGTCTATGATAATTATGTTAACCCATTGGGTAACATAATTATATCACAGGCAGAGGGGAGGATTTTGTGTATAATTGCTGGGAGTGTTTTCGGTAATGTACGTGTATGATTGGTTGTTTTGTAAAACCCTGTGGGTGGTCCTATCTAAGGGAAACCTGCATAAAAGAAGGTTCTTTTGGTGCCAATAAACAGACCACTGCTTGACCCTCAACACGGAGCTCTGTCTCGTCTTTGGGGGGGAGGGGGATTTACTGTATGCTGTCAGAGACTGATAGTTATAGAATATGACAAGAATAATATATGCAAAATAACCAAAAAAAATCATTCTGAAAGGGAAAGGAGAGAATGAATTATAAGTAATTTCCTCTTGATTATACAAGGTAAATATATCTTCAGGTAGGTAACAGTAATGCATTTCATTGGACAGGATGTTCCAGAAGTAAAGAAAATAGGTGCAAACTGACTTTGCAATCAATAGGTGAAGAGTCCTCAGGTTTGAAGAAGGAGAACGGATTGGCTGAGGGCAATCCGTAGACAGCTCCAAACAGGATATAAAAATGTACACGAAAAAACAGAAAACACTAGATGTTAAAAGAAACTAGTAAAATTGATTTTCCTAGTGTATCTCACAAATACACCCAAATAGACTATACATAAAAGAAAAGATGAAAAAACACAAAACTCTGGTGTACAACCGGCTAAAATGGAGACGATATAGCACTGGTATAATGTATCCAGAATGAGGTAAGAACTTCGAAACCAAAAGTTACAGATAGTACATAGCGTAATACAGTAGGAAAAAGAAAAACCCTGTGTGTGGTAAGTATATAAGGAGATTCCTAATGAACACTTTACAGTCCTAAGATGAATGCAGCTGTGATAGAATAAAGGGAAATAGACACAATTTGGTAACAGAGTAATTCACTGTGCTACTTATTCAGTAGTTTATTAAGCTTTATTTATTTGTTGCCAAAATAAAAACTGACATCAAGTGTAACTCTGTTTACCAATTAAATTAGTGTCTATCAAAGTAATGGGAGTATCAAAAATCCCTCTAAAGAATATGAATCAAACTCCCATTTCTGGGTGTGTTTTGTAGTATGCAAATATTTAGTCCAATCTCAAGGTGGGGTCTGCTCTCAACAAGATTAGAAAGGGAAAGATTAACTAAACGGTTACTTCTCGTATAGACAACCTAAAATGCCATGTTAAGGATGATGCTAATTATAGAAAGGTGAATAAGGCTATGGTTATAGCATCCACAGTGAGGGGAAAGGGGAATAGTAGAATCCTCAATACAAAAATGAGTGAATCCTATAACTCTTCCTGCCTGCACCTTAATAGGTGTTTAAATGCTGTATAGATACATTGCTGTTCTGATAAATATACTGGCTGCAGTTACCTGACAAATACTAGGTTAAATGGTAGAGTGAACCTCTCCTAGTTCTTCTTGTGTCTACCATCCTTGGTGCTAGTTACTCCTATTCTGAATCACCAATACTTTCCATATCTATCCACGTGGCTATCCCCATAAAATGCAATCCCACCAACACCCTATTAATCAAAATAGTGAATACGTGATAAATCAGTGCATTGTGCAAGTAAAAATAAAATGAAATAAACCCAACGCGTGTTTTGGTGCTCAAATGGCATCTTCGTCAAAGGAGAGAGCCCTTAGAATAGGAGTAACTTAGTTACATACTATTGTTACTACCCATGAAGGTGCAGACAGGGAGAACTAGGAGAGGTTTACGCTACCATTTAACATAGCATGAATCTGGGAAACCAGTTAATTATTAGAGATTTTAATTACCTGGACATACACTGGGACAGAGGGACAGAGGGAGAGAGGGACTAGTAGTTCAGCAAAGGGAATTAGGTTTTTGAAGTGGACACCTTCATGTCACAACTTGTACAAGCACTAACTAAAAAGGAGGCTTGTCTGGACCTGGTTCTAACTAGTGATGTACCGAACTGTTCGCCGGCGAATAGTTCCCGGTGAACATAGCGTGTTCGCGTTCGCCACGGCGGGCGAACACATGCGCGGTTCGATCCGCCTCCTATTCGTCATCATTGAGTAAACTTTGACCCTGTGCCTCACAGTCAGCAGACACATTCCAGCCAATCAGCAGCAGACCCTCCCTTCCAGACCCTCCCACCTCCTGTACAGCATCCATTTTAGATTCATTCTGAAGCTGCATTCTTAGATAGAGGAGGGAAAGTGTAGCTGCTGCTCATTTGATAGGGAAATGTATAGCTAGGCTAGTGTATTCAGTGTCCACTACAGTCTGATCTCTGCTCTAAGGACAGCACCCCAAAAAAGCCCTTTTTAGGACTAGAACATCAGTCTGCTTTTTTTTTTTTTTTTTTCTGTGTAATGTAATTGCAGTTGCCTGCCTGCCTGCCAGCTTCTGTGTCAGGCTCACAGTGGATACTGTGCCCACTTGCCCAGTGCCACCACTCATATCTGGTGTCACAATAGCTTGCATTTAAAAACAAAAAACTTTTTTCACTGTTATAGATTGAATAGCAGTTACTTGTCTTCAAGCGGGTGTGTCAGGCCTACAGCGTGTACTCTGCCAACCTCTGCAAGTGCACATTGCCACTCATATCTGGTGTCACAATAGCGTGCATTTAAAACCAAAAAACTTTTTCCACTGTTATAGATTGAATAGCAGTTAGTTGTCTTCAAGCGGGTGTGTCAGGCCTACAGCGTGTACTCTGCCAACCTCTGCCAGTGCACATTGCCATATCTGGTCTCACAGTAGCTTGCACGCATAGTACCACTAATCCAAAAAAAAATGACAGGCAGAGGCAGGCCACCCCGCAGGGGCCGTCGTGGTCGTGGTGCTGTGAGTTCTGAGGACATAGTTGACTGGCTAACACAGGACACCCAATCTTCTACAGCTTCCGCTCGGAACCTTGACGCACCATCCTCCTCCAGCTTAGCTTCAGGCACCTCTCAACATACCACTCACCCGCCTGCCGCCACCACCAACACTAGCACCACAGCCGCTTCACTTTATCGGTCAGAGGAGTTATTTACACATCCGTCTGAAGAAATGAGTGATGCGCAACCATTATTGCCAGAGGATGTAGATAACAGGGATATGTCTCAGTCAGGCAGCATTACACACATGGGCATATGGTGTGATGATGATGTTGTACCCGCTGCTGCTTCCTTTGCTGAGTTGTCAGATACAAGTGAAGCGGTTGATGATGACGATGCGTCCATGGACGTCACGTGGGTGCCCGCTCGGCAAGAAGAAGAACAGGGCGAAAGTTCAGATGAGGAGACAGAGAGGAGGAGGAGACGAGTTGGAAGCTGGGGGAGGTCGTCGAAAGGAGCTAGTGGCACAGTCAGACAGCATGCATCGGCACCCGGGGTCAGCCCGACAGCACGCTAATCAACGCATGCTGTGTCCACCACTAGAATGCCGTCATTGCAGAGCTCAGCAGTGTGGCATTTTTTTTGTGTGTCTGCCTCTGACAACAGCGATGCCATTTGCAACCTGTGCCAAAAGAAACTAAGTCGTGGGAAGTCCAACACCCACCTAGGTACAACTGCTTTGTGTAGGCACATGATCGCACATCACAAACGCCTATGGGATCAACTCATGAGTACAAGAAGCACACAAACTCAAAGCCGCCATCCTCCTCCTGGTCCATCTTCAGCCACGTCAACCACTGTTGTCCTCCTTGCCCCCTCTTACCATCCGCCACTCTGTCTCTCGCCTTGAGCAGTTCCCGCTCATCTGCCCACAGTCAGGTGTCTTTCAAGGACATGTTTGAGCGTAAGAAGTCAATGTCAGAAAGTCACCCCCTTGCCCAGCGTCTGACAGCTGGCTTGTCTGAACTATTAGCCCGCCAGCTTTTACCATACAAGCTGGTGAAGTCCGAGGCGTTCAAAAAGTTTGTGGCTATTGGGACACCGCAGTGGAAGGTACCTGGACGAAATTTCTTTTCACAAAAGGCAATCCCCAACCTGTACTCAATTGTGCAAAAGGAAGTAATGGCATGTCTGGCACACAGTGTTGGGGCAAGGGTCCATCTGACCACTGATACCTGGTCTGCAAAGCATGGTCAGGGCAGGTATATCAGAATAAAAAGGTATAAACAATATACCAGCAAGTGGAGCGCTATAATGAATATTAATATAAATAATGAGGGGGTATACTCACCCCTCCAACATAGTGATACAATGTGTCCAAATGTACATACAAAGTAAAACAACAAAAAGAGAGAATATAGTGCAGATGGTTTACAAAAATAAAAAATGAATAATAGTAGCAATTGGTTGAAACCACTCACGTGGGTTGGAGCCTATAAGCTATTGGCTCCGTAAGTGACTCCTTTTTGCTCTTGAGGCAGCAACACACCCCTTTATCCCAAACGATGTTCTCCCGAAGATATGGAACAAGCAGAGAGAGAGAACCTCATAGGTGGTATTGTACAGATAGTGTATACAAAATAGTGAGATAGTAATTGTTCCTAAGGTTTCAAGCATGAGAACAAGAGAACCACATGTGTCGAGGCCATATATCCAAGATATTATCAGAACCCCAATAAGAACAGAAAGAAGGGCAAGATCTGACGAGTTTTTAACGGCCCAAAGTAAAATCCGAAAAAGTACAAGGAGGTTGTCACATATACCTATCTCCAATAGATTCGAGACCTTAGCCAGAACCCCTCAGGAAGGGGATTTTTGGAACCTGAGGAACAGAGTCAAACACAAACCCCAATACCAACAGAGATCACCACAGAAGAGACAGAGAAGTATAGAGGAAGGGGAGTTAGAGGAGGAGCGAACCTTCAGAGGAGAAAAAAGAGACAGACGAAACCAGGAAATATGAAAGATAGAGAAAAACAAGCAGGGATTTTCAACCTAACGCCATATGTCTTGAATTCTCCTCAAATCAAATTGTTACAGAAGGGTTTGAAATTCGCACCAACTAAAAAGCTAAATAAATTCGAGACATATGTTGATTTAAATAAATTTAAGAGGACATTATGTCTAAATAAATTTTTCCACAAGAACCCCATTTTAACTAATTCCAAAGATCCACAACATGATGTCTATAAACATACTAACTTGAAAGAAAAATCAAAGTTCTATCCCAAAAACTTAATATCAGGTGAAATGGTAACATTTGAAAAATTAGTGATGAGAGATATAAATAAAATTAAAGAACCCAATAAACATCAACAGAACCTCACCAGGAAAGAGTGTATGGCCCTGAAGAAATTCCAGAAAGATAATTCAATAATTATAAAACCAGCCGATAAGGGGGGAGGTGTAGTTTTAATGACATTAGATGACTATAATAAGGAATCATACAAATTACTGGAGGACACCAATAACTATATAAAACTAGGAGCAGACCCCACAAAGAATCTCAAGGACAAATTCCATAATTACCTAAATGAAGGACTTACAAATGGGATCTTAAACCAAAAAGAGTTTAATTACTTAAAAATTGATTTCCCAAGAATTCCAGTACTATACCACCTTCCCAAAATCCACAAGAATCCGACTCAACCCCCAGGGAGGCCTATAGTCTCAGGCATTGGTTCTGTGTCCTGTAGATTATCGGAGTATATAGACCAATGCTTGCAACCAATTGTTCAAGGAATACCCAGCTATCTGAAGGACACTGGGGATATATTAAGACACATAGAAGAATTGGTGTGGAACGAAAACTATTTTCTGACCACTGCTGATGTGAGCTCCCTTTACACCAATATTGCACATGATAGGGGCTGTATGGCCACCAGGTTCTTTTTAGAGCAATCAGGTAATTTCCCCCCTGACCATATAGATTTTATTATGCAAGGGATTCTTTTAATTTTAACCAGCAATTACTTCTGGTACGATGGACATTTTTATTTACAGGCCTGTGGAACGGCGATGGGAACGAGGTTCGCGCCCAGCTATGCCAATCTTTTTATGGCATATTGGGAGCTCCAGTTTATCCATCATGGGGCAGGCTGGGCGACGGGCCTCGTTACCTATCGCCGTTACATAGATGACCTGTTTTTTATCTGGGAAGGCACAGAAGAATCACTAACCAACTTCCTTAATACATTGAACAATAATGATTGGGGCATAGCCCTCACTACGGATTTTAACAAAACGAGAGTGAACTTTTTAGATCTTGACATTTTTATTGAAGATAATAAAATCAAAACTAGCACTCATTTTAAAAAAGTAGATGTAAATAGTTTTATTCACACCACGAGCTGTCATTTTACACCTTGGCTTATGGGAATCCCCAAATCCCAATTTATCCGGATAAAAAGAAACTGCACTGAGGAGACTAAATTTATTGAACAGTCGCATAAATTAGAAGGTAAAATGTTGGAAAAAGGATATAAACAAGATGATCTAACCAAAGATCTTAATCAAGTAATGGCAATTAAGAGAGAAACCCTATTAACAGGTAAAGGGATTAATGAGAATAAAGAAAGATTTAATGATAATGACAACATACCTATTTTCTGTAATTACAGTCATGGTAACCGTCATTTTAAAAAAATTATTAATAGACACTGGTCAATCCTAAAGGAAGACCCAGTCCTGTCCACCATTCTACCAGACAAACCCAAGGTGTTCTTTAGAGGGGCACCTAACATGAAAAAATTACTAGTAAGGAACCACATTAGAAAACCATGCAGCATAAAGCCAATTGATACTAGGAAAGGTTTCTTTGGTTGTGGAATATGTTTGGCGTGCAGGAACACTGGAAGCAAAAAAAGACATGTAGGGAAATTCAAAAGTACTAAAGAAAATGAAGAGTTCAACATAAACAATCTCATCACTTGCCATTCAACCAATGTAGTGTACCTATTGGAATGTCCATGCGGCCTCAAGTATGTGGGCCGCACAAAACGTAATTTACATATTAGGATAGAAGAGCATATAAGGAACATTAAGAAGGGATATGAAGGACACAGTGTATCCAATCATTTCAAGATTACACACAACAGCAATCCTCAGGGGCTCATATTTATGGGCATACACAAAACTTTAGGGAATTGGAGAGGTGGTGATTTTAACAAAATTTTAGCTCAAAATGAAATGAGGTGGATTTTTAGCCTTGAGACTTTACAACCCAAAGGTCTAAATATAGATTTTGAACTCTGTCATTTCCTTTAATTATCTTTAACATATATTTAACACTATCATATTATATCTGCACCAACTGCAAATTTATACCATTTGGTTTTATGTCCTTTTAAAAAATGAAGTCTTGAATTCCAATGGGAGGAGTTTGTTTTGATTGCACTCTCTCATTCAGTAAGTTTTTAATCGACCCCCATTTTGGTAATCCCTTTTATTTTATGATATATTTGAGGGATACCTCTCTGTTATTGTACCCATCTATTTATTTTACTTTGTTAATATTCATTCCGTTTTTTTTTTTGTTTTTGTTTTATTAACAATGACATTTGGGAAGATGTTGGAGGGCGGAAGTGATGTCACTTCCGCCAACCACTGCCCATAATGTTTTTTTTTTGTGTTTTTTTTTTTATTTTTTATTATTAACAATGACATTTGGGAAGATGTTGGAGGGCGGAAGTGATGTCACTTCCGCCAACCACTGCCCATAATGGGTGCTATGCATGACAGCCCCATCCAACCACCAATAGAATTTGTTCTAATCAAGTTTTTTAATTGATTGACAGGCAATTCAGCCAATGCAAGCTTTTTTACCACAGGTGATCAATATAAGAAATTTGAAAAAGAAAGCCCCATCCAACCACCAATAGAATTCGTTCTAATCAAGTTTTTTAATTGATTGACAGGCAATTCAGCCAATGTAAGCTTTTTTACTACAGGTGATCAGTATAAGAAATTTGAAAGAGACTCTGACCTTATGATTGGATAATCACACTTCCTGTGACCCCAAAGGGAGGTTCCGAATTAACTTTAGAACACTTATAAAGTGGAAGATTCCTGAGGCTACTTCACAGCTACTGAGGAAGCTCATACAAGAGTGAAACGCGTTTAGCTGGAGTTTTGGACTTTTATACTTGGACTTTCTACCTTTTAGCTTATATGCTTTTGAGAAGTCTTAATATTGTTTTTATTATTTTTTATCTCTACAATAAATCGTTATTTTTTTATATCAGTCCATATAGTCCTTTCTAGCCTCCAGGAACACTATGTGGGGAATGCTATCCCAATAAATTAGCATATTGCCAACAAACCTCAGAGCCAGGAATTCAAGGCTCTGTCTAAGGTGAGCATAACAATTACTATCTCACTATTTTGTATACACTATCTGTACAATACCACCTATGAGGTTCTCTCTCTCTGCTTGTTCCATATCTTCGGGAGAACATCGTTTGGGATAAAGGGGTGTGTTGCTGCCTCAAGAGCAAAAAGGAGTCACTTACGGAGCCAATAGCTTATAGGCTCCAACCCACGTGAGTGGTTTCAACCAATTGCTACTATTATTCATTTTTTATTTTTGTAAACCATCTGCACTATATTCTCTCTTTTTGTTGTTTTACTTTGTATGTACATTTGGACACATTGTATCACTATGTTGGAGGGGTGAGTATACCCCCTCATTATTTATATTAATATTCATTATAGCGCTCCACTTGCTGGTATATTGTTTATTCCTTTTTATTCTTATATTTTGCACTTTATTGTGGATTAAGGTATTCCACTTTTTGTGTTGAGCTGCTTTTATTCAGGCACTTTAGTATATCACTCACTATCTCAGTAAGGGATAGTTATTGTTTTCTCTGAGGGCAGGTATATCACCTACACTGCGCATTTGGTAAATCTGCTGACAGCTGCCAAGCATGGAATGCGTGGCTCTGCAGAGGAGTTGGTGACACCGCCATGACTTGCAGGCAGGCCTGCTGCCACCTCCTCTACTCCTCCTACTCCATCCTCTTCCATAACCTCCTCGGCTGAGTCCTCTTCTGCTGCTGCGTCTTGCTCCACATCAACGGCACCCCCCCAGCTCCTCAGGTACTATTCCACATCCCGGATACGTCAGTGTCACGCCGTCTTGGGTTTGACTTGCTTGAAAGCAGAGAGTCACACCGGACAAGCACTCCTGTCCGCCCTGAACGCACAGGTGGAAAAGTGGCTGACTCCGCAGCAACTGGATATCGGCAAAGTGGTTTGTGACAACGGAACAAATTTGTTGGCGGTATTGAAGTTGGGCAAGTTGACACATGTGCCGTGCATGGCACATGTGTGTAATCTGATCGTACAACGCTTTGTGCATAAGTACACAGGCTTACAGGACGGCCTGAAGCAGGCCAGGAAGGTGTGTGGCCATTTCAGGCGTTCCTACATGGCCATGGCGCACTTTGCAGATATCCAGCGGCGAAACAACATGCCAGTGAGGCGCTTGATTTGCGACAGCCCGACACGTTGGAATTCAAAACTCCTAATGTTCGACCGCCTGCTCCAACAAGAAAAAGCCGTTAATGAATATTTGTATGACCGGGGTGCTAGGACAGCCTCTGGGGAGCTGGGATTTTTTTTGCCACGTTACTGGACGCTCATGCGCAATGCCTGTAGGCTCATGCGTCTTTTTGAGGAGGTGACAAACCTAGTCAGTCGCACCGAAGGCACCATCAGCGACATCATCCCATTTGTTTTCTTCCTGGAGCGTGCATTGCGAAGAGTGCTGGATCAGGCCGTTGATGAGCGTGAAGAGGAAGAGTTGTGGTCACCATCACCACCAGAAACAGCCTTATCAGCATCGCTTGCTGGACCTGTGGCAACGCTGGAAGAGGATTGTGAGGAAGAGGAGTCAGAGGAGGAATGTGGCTTTGAGGAGGAGGAGGAAGACCAACCACAACAGGCATCCCAGGGTGCTCGTTGTCACCTATCTGGTACCCGTGGTGTTGTACGTGGCTGGGCGGAAGAACATACCTTCATTGAGATCACTGAGGAGGAGGAACGGGAAATGAGTAGCTCGGCATCCAACCTTGTGCAAATGGGGTCTTTCATGCTGATGTGCCTGTTGAGGGACCCTCGTATAAAAAGGCTGAAGGAGAACGACCTGTACTGGGTGTCCACGCTACTAGACCCCCGGTATAAGCAGAAAGTGGCTGAAATGTTACCAAATTACAACAAGTCGGAAAGGATGCAGCATTTGCAAAATAAATAAAAAAAGTATGCTTTACACAGCGTATAAGGGAATCTAACAGGGGAAGAGGTGAAAGTAATCCTCCTCCTCCCACGACTACGCCGGCAAGGACAGGACGCTTTAAAGACGTGTTGTTGATGGAGGACATGCGGAGCTTTTTAAGTCCTACGCATCGCCACAGCCCTTCGGGATCCACCCTCAGAGAAAGACTCGACCGACAGATAGCAGACCACCTCGCCTTAACTGCAGATATCGACACTCTGAGGAGCGATGAACCCCTTGACTACTGGGTGTGCAGGCTTGACCCTTGTGCCATCATGCCTGATTACACTGATTCAGTGTATCAGACATGATGTCTATTTTTATTTATTTATTTTTCTTCCTTTAGTCGGCTGCAGCTTTGTGCAAGCCGACTTTTTTTCTATGTGGGATCTCCTTGACGACGGCTGCAGCATTGTGCGAGCCGCCGCGTCATATTCCCCACGCCCCTTTCAGACGACGGCCGCAGCCCAGTGTGAGCCGGCGTCTCTCCTTTTGTGCCCGCCCCTCCTTCAGGCTTCAGCCGCACCTCCTGTGCGTGCTGACACCCTTCTATGCTGTCACATAGACGCCGGCAGCTGCGCAGTGCTCGCCGGCATCTAACTACACTTCCCATCAACCTCTGGTGTGTTTATGCCGGTCACGTGACCGCGCTATATTTTATTAATTTATTCTTATACTCTGTTCGTTTTATATTTATATTTATAAATTCCAATTGTTACCAAGAACCTTTATTTAATTACATTGTACTTTCTCTGTTTTTATACAGTTTTTATTATATTAATACTAACCCTTCTTGTGATTGGTTACTTAATTTTTGGCGCCAATTTCAAAGAATTGGGTTTGCTATTTATTCATTTTCCTGCCAGGTATCAGGTTCTTTCCCCATATTTATAATGCCTTTTGGCGAAACGCGTTTATGGTTTTATAATTGTGTATTTTTAAATATTAAAGTATATTTGGTTACTTTTAATTGTACTATTTATCTTTTAATACACATTTACCGACTTTCTACCTGGCATCGTTTTATTACATCGGACTCCAAGTAATCCTAGGTGGGGATTATACCACCAGCACTATCAACAAGGAGCAGTTGTTCTGCTCTTATCTTGTGAGTACCCATTCTATTTAATTATTTTATTTAATAGCTTTTACACAGTGAACACTATTGGCTGTTTCTCTCTATCCGAGTGTCAATTATACCACGGACGGAAGAAACACAGACGAAGGAAACCCACCCTATATCCCATAAGCGGGGATCAAACCGCTGTACGCCCTTCATACCAGAGCAGGTCTTAGCTCTTGTAAATGTGAGTTTGCATTCAAGATTCTTTATATTTTTATCTCTACTATTACCAACATACTACACTATTTGGCTTTCTATATTTTTTTTGTCTCTTGCATATGAGCTGATCCATAAGGAAGAATATAATAAGGATAATTGCTCCGGACTGAATACTGACGTTCAATACAACCACAACAGACGTCTTTAGATAAGACTTTCTTTTTTTACCCATTTATTTTATTTTGGACTATTTTATCTAGTTTTACCAGGCGCAGCCCTTATTCCTATTTTCTCTCCTTGACCTGTGGCCTGAGCTATCCCAATTTGCGATAGAACTTCTGGCCTGCCCCGCTTCAAGTGTCCTGTCAGAAAGGACCTTCAGTGCAGCAGGAGGTATTGTTACTGAGAAGAGAAGTCGCCTAGGCCTAAGTCTAGATTACCTCACCTTTATTAAGCTGAATGAGGGATGGATCCCGAAGGGACTGACAGTGGGCGATACATTCGACTAAAAAAGGCCTGATGAGATGAGCTGCCTTGGGCTAAAAATGGTGACCCTATGTAGGAGGAACAGTCCCTATTCTGCTCTGTGTCAGTGTGTATCAGGGTCCCTGAGGACAGGTGTCAATCCATATCTGCCAAGTGACCCTATGTAGGAGGAACAGTCCCTATTCTGCTCTGTGTCAGTGTGTATCAGGGTCCCTGAGGACAGGTGTCAATCCATATCTGCCAAGTGACCCTATGTAGGGGGACCAGTCCTTATTCTGCTCTGTGTCAGTGTGTATCAGGGATCCTTAGGATAGGTGTCACTCCATATCTGCCAAGTGACCCTATGTAGGGAGAACAGTCCCTATTCTGCTCTGTGTCAGTGTGTATCAGGGTCCCTGAGGACAGGTGTCAATCCATATCTGCCAAGTGACCCTATGTAGGGGGAACAGTCCCTATTCTGCTCTGTGTCAGTGTGTATCAGGGTCCCTGAGGACAGGTGTCAATCCATATCTGCCAAGTGACCAAATGTAGGGGGAACAGTCCCTATTCTGCTCTGTGTCAGTGTGTATCAGGATCTCTGAGGACAGGTGTCAATCCATATGTCAAGGTGTCAATATGTCATATGTCAGGTGTCAATCCATATCCATTGTGATTTAGGAATGTTAGGTGATTCATGCCCTTTATGGATTAAAACCAGACTCTGCATCAACTGTGTAATTTTCCATGGGAGTTTTGCCATGGATCCCCCTCTGGCATGCCACAGTCCAGGTGTTAGTCCCCTTGAAACAACTTTTCCATCACTATTGTGGCCAGAAAGAGTCCCTGTGGGTTTTAAAATTCGACTGCCCATTGAAGTCTATGGCGGTTCGCCAGTTCACGAACGTTTGCGGAAGTTCGCGTTCGCCGTTCGCGAACCGAAAATTTTATGTTCGCGACATCACTAGTTCTAACAAACAATGTTGATCTTTAAAAAAACAACATTCAAGCACTTGGGAAATAGTGATCACAATATAGTGTCCTTTGAAATAAACTCAAAAAAACAAAAGCACATGGGGAATGCAAAAACATTATTTTAAAAAGCCAATTTCAACAAGTTAAGGGCAGCTTTACAATATATTGACTGGCATAAACTCTTAAGTGAAAAAGATAAATGGAATATCTTAAAACAAATATCAAATGTACATTTCTCAGTATGTGTCACAGTTCTCACCGCATCATCCAGACGGCCAGACGAGGTCGCCCCAGAAGTGCCCGATGAGGGACTTGGGTATTCTGCAATACTGGACCTGCTCTCTTGCCTCTGAGCCACTATACAGCTCTAGAAATTGCCTGAAGTATAATCTTGCCTTGTATCCAGCACTTGGGGCTGGACGTTATTCTGTGGCTGCTCCAACATTCTCAGCACACCTGTGGCTAATCACCAATCAGCCAGGTATAAGACACTGCCTCTCCCTTAGAGCAGTGTCAGTTCATTGACTCTGGTTCAAGTATTGCTGTTTCGTGTTCCAGTGTACTCCTGACCTTGGATTGTTATTTCGTTGTACCCTGACTTCTGGCATCCTCTGACCTCGGCTCTCTAATCGCTTATCCTGATTTCTGGCACCCACTGACCTCTGGCTTACCCACGACTATTCTCCTGGTTTATCCGTTTCTGTACTGCGACTTGGAGTATTAACCTGCACAGCCCCCATGTTTTCCTGGCACTGCAGGTTCCCTCTCCCTCCCGCCCCCCATCCCCGGTTGCTGAAGGGGTGAAAACCCCGTCAGGTCACTTACCTGAGACCCTGCAAATGTCCCTTGGCGGTGGTTTCTTCTCGCCGCCGCTCCTCCCAGTCTTTGTGTCGGCCGGTGGGCGAGACTGGCCGGGGAGACCTAATGCGCATGCGCTGCATTATTAGAGCTCCCTATAAGAAAGCAGTGAAAATGCTTTTCAATACTTTCCTATGGGGAATTGAGCGACGCTGGAGGTCCTCACACAGCATGAGGACGTCCAGCGACGCTCTAGCACAGGTTTTCTGTGATATAGAGCAGGATGTGTCCTCTAGTGGCTGTCTAGTAGACAGCCACTAGAGGTGGAGTTAACCTTGCAAGGTAATTATTGCAGTTTATAAAAAAAATAATTACACTTGAAGGGTTAAGGGTAGTGGGAGTTGGCACCCAGACCACTCCAATGGGCAGAAGTGGTCTGGGTGCCTGGAGTGTCCCTTTAAGTACAATAATTCTAAAAAGACAAAAAATGAAAGCGTAGGTAGGAACACTAAAAAAGACATAGGGGAGTTGGTTAATGAAGACCAGGAAAATAAAGACATTTAAAATAACTATTTCTCAGTATATATTAAGAAAGAACCTATGGCAATAGATGTGCAAATTATTGCTGCAAAAAACTTGCAGAAAAATTGTAATTGGATGACTCAACACAAGGTGCTGCAGCAACTTAAGAAAGTTAATATAAACAAAGCTCCAGAGCCTGACGGTATTGACCCACAAGTACTTAAGGAACAAAGTGTGGAAATAAGTGAACCTCTGTTTTTAACCCCTTAACGCCGTTATGGCGTTCTATGCCGTCATTTAAATGGGCTCCAAAGCCGTTGCGCGGCATAGAATGCCGTAATGGCTTTGAGCCCTGGAGCGTCTGGTATACTCACCTTACTGGCGCTCCGCTTCGGGAGGACTGCCTGACAGCCCAGGCAGCCCTCCCACGGCAAAAGAAGCC